>NC_086178.1:69858725-70514975 GCF_023053635.1 Elgaria multicarinata webbii
TGCCCCTGCCCCTTTTGCTTTCAGTCCAACCCATCAATGGGACGCGGCCTTTGAGAGCTTCTCTGGAATGGAATTCCACCCTTGGTGCCCCTTTTATAAGCATATGGATCTGCCTAATAGGCACCCATTGCTACTTCCTCTTGCACAATATTTGATCAAACCCTACCGTCACATCCCTTTCTTTCATTGTGCAGGAGGCCTAATCTGAGACACTTATTTACAACATTTGTATACTGCTCCACATCTAAACAGATTCCAGAGTAGTCAACAACAAGAGATAAAATGATAAAAAGTTAAAAAGAAGAAAACGTGATGTTAAAATTATTCTTTTTAAAAACAGAGTGCCAATAAAACTGTGGTTAGTCAACCAAGGAAGGTTTCCTGGAAAAGAGCTGTTTCCAGGAGCACCAAAAACAATATAGTTTTAGTGCCTGCCTGACCCCCAGATGCAGGGAGTTCTATAGGAAGGGGGACACCACACTGAAGGCTATTCTCTGGGTGGACTCCAGTTGGGCCACAGGTCCATGTGGAACTACCAGGAGATATGTGTGATTATCCCATAGTGCTGGACATAGAACAATGGGGTCAAGTTACAGGAAACCAGATGGCAGCTGGACTTCAGGACAAAATTCCTGACTGTTAAGTATGACAATGGAACCAATTACCTAGGGAGGTGGTGGGCTCTAGAGGCATTCTAGGCTCCTTCCAACACTACTATTCTATGATTCTATCTGATAATGCATATTCCGGCAGCTGTGCAACATCAACTAAGCCTCTTGTGATTGTTGCCGGCTAGAAAAGTCAGGCCCTTTATGCTACATTCCTTTATGAGCTGGACATGAACTTCTGTGCCCACTGCAGAATAACCAGGATGCAGATTGAGATCTATTGTCCAGGTGCTCTGTGTGTGTACATTGGGTGTGGTACAATTTTTTGAACAACATTATTAAGGTTAAATGTGTATCCAATGCACTCAGGTGCAGGGTTACTCATCTAGTCTTAAGAAAAGATGTCACTAACAATGTCTTCGTCCAGGACCCATTTTCTACCCTCTGGATGCCTTTCTCCTCATGGTACACACCTCTGCTGTCGCTGTGGTACCAACAACAACAGCAACACGTTTTCAAGTGAAATTTGCCTCTTTGAGCCTCCATTGCAGTTTGCTGTCAACCACCTTATTTTTGCCACCGGCACACCACAGGCCACACTAGAGGCCTGAGGGGGCCACATGTGGCCCACCTCTGCCTTAATCATTCCATGTACAATGTGTATATATGGGGAGATATATATATATATATATATATATATATATATATATATATATATACACACACACACACACACACACACACACACACACACACACATATATTTCCAGGATTGGGGGAGTTGTGCATCTTCTTCAGTGTTAGAAGCACTTTAAGGATCTGTAGATTGCTTTTCCTTTTTGTGTCCATGAAGAATCTGACTCTGGTAACAAGTCCCAAGTTGCTCAGCAGAAGGAGCGAAAGGAAATTGAAAGAGGGGAGGAGGAAGAGGGAAAATGAAAAGGGTTTATGGAAAATAAAGTTCTGTTGTGTCCTTCTTGTCAGGAACAAATTTTACAAAGTCCCAGAAGGTTTAATTTGGACTATTGACCCTGTAGAATACACATCACAATTATTTTCAGTTATAAGGCCAAGAGACATAATCACTCCTTTATCCCACTATGAATTTATTTAGTTTCTTGACCACATTTCTGTGCTGTCTTTTATTTAATTTTCCATTCAATAAAATGATTGGAAATATTTAATGTATATACACTGTATATACAATTTTTAAAAAATATTTTTAGCAAAACAGTTCAGAAACATAGCATCATTCTAGTTAAATCCCAAATGCCTGGCAGAATTAAAATGTTTTCAATGGTCTTCATGAGTTAAGAATCTAATAGCAATGTGGAATTCAAAAATATTCCCCAAACTACAAAGCTTCTCTTTGGGGTACTCCAATCCAGAACAGACCTTTCCCAAACTGGATCATCTTCCAGGTCAAAACTCTGCCTTAAACTGGTTGAGAGTGAATAAGTTTATCACCAATTCCATATATTTGTTCAGGGAATTATGAGCATAACATCTGCATTTGATAAAAAGGAAAAATAGAGCCAGGTGTCACAAACATACTGATGACACCTCACTCTATTCCCCAGGACAGTGTTTTCCAACAATTTCATATACACAATGGGCCTGTTCGGACAACGCACTAAGCCATGGTTAGGCCACTAACCCTTTTGCATGTTAGAGAGTGTGTCTAAACTGTAGTTATGTAGCCATCATGGTTAGGAATGGTCACATGACACGCTTAATCATGGTTCGCATAACACGCTAAGCCACAGGGTTGTTATAATTCATGAAAGGCTTAATTGAACCTTATAAGGCAATTTCCAGGGGCAGGAACACTAGTGCCCTAACACTACCTCCTGGTGCTATGAAAAGATATACTGCCCGCACTCCAGCTTGAAAGATGATCCTGAAGGATACCAGTAATATCAAAAGCCACCAAGAAGTCCAGAGAATTTAACAGAGTCACAATCCTATTTCTCTCTCAACACTCAACTAACTTCTCCCAGGATAGGTCCTTAACCAGGATGGACAAAGCAATATCTTTGCCAAACGCAAGCCTGAAAGCCATGCTTCTCAGGATGATGGGAGTTGTAATCCAACACATCTGGAGGAGGCCAGGTTTAGATAATCAATTTAATCCCCAAACACCAGTTTTTCAAGCCCTTTGTCCAGAAATTTGAAACTCGCCTATGTTTCCTCTCCTTACCCAAGAATATGGCAAGTTGATGATTTAATTTGACAATACCATCTGTGTGGGTATGCACATTTTAATTTCATTTGAATTAATTGTGCATTCTAACAGGATATTGGTTTTGGAAAGAAGGCATTTCTTCAGAGTTGAAAGAGTCTCAGCATGGATTGCAGTTTCCATTAAAAATAAAGGAATACTGCTGAACTTTGTGGATTGAGATATTTGGCCCACATTCACCTTAAGGGGCTGAAGTGTGTTTATTTCCTACCGTTATAGGCATCTGTTTGTAAGCACATGCCATCATTGCTTATGTGAACAACATTACAAGGGAGGAAACAGCCATTAATCACTGTTAATTTGTTTGGTAATTAAGCCCGTGACCTCTGACTTCACATCATTAACTGCTTGGTGCAGGGAAGGATTCCACCAGAACATCTGTTCACTGTCAATTCCCAGAGCTGCCTTTATTTACAAAGAGACTTAGCCTTTATCTACTACCAGACAAACACGTACACTCCGTAATGAGAACTGCTAATAAGCTGTCTGAGCTAGCAGCTGTCTTAACCTGAGGACCAGGGCAAGAGCAAACAAGGGCCAGCTCTCTGTCAGTGAAGAAATGTCCAGTTTGACGAACTGGAAGAGATTCCATTTCGTTTACTTTTAGAAATCTCTGTAGAGGCTACTCAATATTGTTGTGATCTGTTCTGAAGTTGTACTGTAGGATATAGACCAAGTACTTGAAAATAAGTTCTTTGGAACTTTGAAGAAAGTGAGCTAGGGCGAAGTCATATGTTGCTAGAATAGCATCGGGGCTTTTGCTCATGGTGCAGTCTGAAGGCACTCCAGTAGCAACTGTCAAGCAAAACACATTGTCCAGCTTTGGGGAGGGGCAGTACCTAAGTGGTAGAGCACATGCTTTGCATGCAGAAGGTCCCAGGTTCAATCCTCTGCATCTCCAGGTAGGGATGGAAAAGCTCCAGCATTAAACCCCAGAGAACTGCTGCCAGTCAGTGGTCTCAATGGACCCGTGCTCTGACTCAGCGTGAGACAACTTCCTATGTTCTTATGAGACCTTCCCACGAAAGGGTGCCGTCTTTCAAAAGAGGAAGAGTTCCCTGTGCTTGCCTGTAACATTGGAAATGTAGATATAAAAGAAGACCTATATTCAGTTCAAGTATTTTATGAACTGAACTTTAAGGTCCAAACTAGATGTGACAATATCTGGTTTAAATCCAGCTGTGCCCCGTTCATATATAAAGCAGAAAAGGTTTGAAGTTTTGTTCTAAAGAGGCATGAAGGTGGTAAGGTGCCAAACCTGCCCACGGTTTACCTCCCTATAGTCTCTTCTGGTGTGTTTGTACTCAGCCAAGCTCCAGTCTGGAGAATAGCACTGGGAAGGGGAGAGGCTACAGGGAGTTAAGTGTTGGGCGTAGGGGGAATTTGACCTAATTTATATGTGATTGGGATGTACTAGGATTTACACAAATGTTGGCCCCTGTGGGAACAGAATGTTGGACTATATAAGAAGCCCGACTCTTATATTCATTGTTTTAAAAACACTCTTGGATTTCTTCATAGCATTGTTAGTATTCTGAAAAGATGTAACAGAGAGGTTGGTTTTGAAAATGATCTCTGCCTGTGGTCATAATAAGTGGTTGTGTTTGAGCAATTTATATGCAACAAGATCTTGGCATGATAAAAGGCCGGTATAAGATTGTTCTGTTGTTAACTTATTTGTGACATGTGAACATCCAAAGTGGAACCTTAGCTCCCTTTTTTAACTATATGAGAGCTTCCAAAGCCTTTGGTACTTCTGTGGCATTCTGAATGCATGTGGGCTCGAGGTTGCTGGTGTCCACATCCACTTCACTCTGACCTTCATGGTCTAAAGGAGGCTTCTACAGGCATTGGGTGGACATGGTTTAGAAGCCTCCATGCATTCAGGAACTCCGCTAGATAGCCATGCTGGATTGTACAATGGCTTCTAAGAGTGTTCACCTGAACACGTGTAGAAACTCCCTTCAGACCTTTGCACTATGTCAGAGTGGAGCAGATGGGGCAGTGTACATAGTGACATTGATAGTGGGGCTAGCATGCATGCCACATCCCCCAGTTTTAGCCCTCTCACATTCAGGCTAAACATTTTTATTGGAGACTCCCCATCCCACCTTACAACTTTTCTGCAAAATTCAACAGCAGCCACAACAACAACAAAACCCGCCCTTATAATTAGGTATTCAATCTCTGATTTCAACTTCCATTCAATGAACTCCCACATATCCACTAATATCAGTCATAAGGATCATAATCAAATAGTAAAACTTGCTTGTTTGATCCTTTGACTGCTGTAGCACAGTGAGAGTATTGGAGCTGCTGAATTCAGTACAAAGAGCACTGTCCAAATGCTGAGTCTTTTAATGAGAAGCCCAGAGATACCTCACTGTAATGGTTTAACTTGCCACATGGTGCGCCAGAAAACTGAGAGGCCGAACCCATTCAGACAACTCCAATCTCAAGTGGTAAACCTGAGGTGCCCAATGAGGTGCTTCTATTGGGTTTTGGTAACAGAATGAGTGGTGAAGTTCTAGAGAACTTCCCAACAGGGACAGAAAGAATCAAGGCAGGAAAGGAAATGCCTTCATTTCCACACCTCTGCAATGACCACCCTGTTTCGTGAGATTCCTACTTTTAGCCAAGTTAGACAATTTACCTTGTCTCCGTGCATTATGTTCTTCCAGTCCTCATACACGCGCGCGCGCACACACACACACACACACACACATACATATATGCCTGCCATCCTGCCAAATTGTATTTGGAGAAAGCAAGTGAGGATGCTGCAAGCTGGAAAGGTCAGGCAGATTAAAGCAGTTGATTGGAAGCTTTATCGTAAAGACGTCACAGGCAACAGAGTGCCACTATATTACGCTCAGATGCAAGCAAATGAGTCATCAAACGATGCTGCTGTATTTGTAGGACAAGGAATAAGAGGGGAGAAACCATTGGCTAAATTGTGCACCAATCACGCTTGTAGTTAGGGAACTTTTCAGTTTCTCCTCCCTCCAGATCTTGGCAGAAATGCATGTCAAAAAACAAACAAGAAACCCCCATCATTTGGGTATGCTTGTGCATACCTCTTTCATCCAGAGTAATTACGTCCTACTTTTCTCCCATGGTAACAACTTTTTGCTTCTGTTTCATTTTGCATCATAATTACTTTGCACTCCTTTTGTTCTTGTGCATTTAATGCTTGTAATAGCTATTCCATATTCTCCTTGCTGTTGTGAATAAAGGAGTATACAGATTACCAAGTTTGATATGGCTGCTCTAGCCAACTGTTTCATACTTGTTTGGTAATTAATGTTTATATAGCTCTGTGAATTCCCTAGGGTTATTTTACAACCAGAAAGAAGGGTTTTTTTAAAAAAAATCTGTGAAAACTAAGACAAGATAAGACTTCATGAAGGCAACACAGAGAGGCAACACAGACAAATAGCATTTTTATAGTGGAAGCAGAAGTGTGTGTGTGTGTGTGTGTGTGTGTGTGTGTGTAAATATATGATTTAGAAAATGGAACTGCAAAAATTTTAAAATGTGTATGATGGCATTTAATGGAAGATGCAATTGTAAACAAACTCAGAAATGTAGGGCAATGCAAAATAATATATTCCTTGTCTCAGAAGAGCATGGCATGAATGCAGTGACTAAGGCAAGAAGGAACATAAAGATGGAGCATTGAGTGGGTTCACAGAGAAATATTGCCTACAGGCCTATTGGGAGAAATATAGCTATAGATTGGAGGTGGTAGTAATTCACTAAATCACTTTCTAAGGAATTGACTCCACCACCCCAAATCTAAAAGTGGCTCTGCATAGGTAGGCAATACAAAATGTATTGTTTTGCCAGGTCTTTGGCTTTTAAAATAGTGTCTGGTTTGTTTTTTCAAGGATGTTCTGTCTTAGTTTTTTTATGTTACGATTTTATTACATTTTATTGTACATTACTTTGAGGGCAAGAAAGTGATATATGAATACCTTTAAATAATATATATATAGAGAGAGACATATCAGCTCTAAGGGAACTTGATGGAATTTTCCAAAACCACTAAGTCTATACAGTTCCAGTCCATTGATTTTGATTTGGTAATGTATTAATAGGCATAGGGGAGAAATTAAATTTTGCATTTTAATGTGAGTTTTGCACTTTTGAACAGCTATGCAAACCAAAACTCAATTATCTTTTGAAAATTGCACATCTCTGACATTTGTAATGGAGTTCTCCAATTAAAAATGCATACATTAGGAGAAATAACATTAAATATGTATTATATTAGGTTGCAAAAATGTGTATATTAGACAGCGTCCATACAAAATTGGATGTGTTAGGAGAAATTTGCACAAAAATGGTTATGGAATTTCCTGTGAACATAACCCCCCCCCCCAAAAAAAACCCTCACATAATTCTATGAGCAAAGGGCTCTGGTGAGGCAGGTTCACACTTCTGCTTTCCAGCTTGCTCCTTCTTGCTCTCATCTTGCTCCTTCAAAGCTTCTCTGAATTGTGCTCAATCTAGGTTCTTTAGACTCTGCAATGTTGGTACACTTTCTCATGCTTCTAGGGAAGGATTATGGCCTGGGGGACATCAGTGCTCACAGAGGTAGAGGCAGGAGGGCCACAGGACCAGTTCTTCCATTAGACAGGGCAAAGAGGTCACCTCAGGCAGCTGATTTGGGCATCATAAAAGAACAGTCAATTGTTCATTATTTCTTTTATTGTTATTGCATTTTTTTCTGCCTCAGGGCCCAAAATAATGTGAATGGCCTTGGGTACTATGCACCTTGAATTGGGCAGGGATGGTAGTGCACCATTTGCTGCTCAGCCTCTTTCAGCAAAAATGCCCAGTCAGTAGTGGAGGGCCAGCAGGCTAAATAGTGCCACAGACTTTCTGCTGGGTTCACTTTGTACTTCCCACTGCCCATGTCAGGCCTTGGCAGGGATCGACTCTTGGAGGGAGAAACAAAAATGTGGTCCGAACAGGCATGGCCAAGGCAAAGCAAGCAGATAAGGGTCTGAGGGACCAGAGGTAGGGGTGTGGGGTGAGATCCACAGAAGATGGTGACTCGAGTCAAGGCACCAAGAAATGGTGTTCTCTATTACTGGTGTTGAGTTGCTCAGACTAATGGGCCATCTGAAGACAGGGCTTTATAGATCTAGGTCACCAGGGATTCATCCAAAGGGTCAGCTGACAATTACAGAAGTCTAGGAGGTGCCCTGCCCTTGCAGTGCTTGGTCAGTTGTGTTTGCAGGGGAGGCGGAGCACTGGTAGCTTAGGAGATAAGACACCAGGACCTGACTGCTAAGTCCCCAATTTGAGACTGTCAAACATCTGCATGCAGCAGTGCCTTACAGCACAGGGCTGCTTCACAGCTATGCCACAGCTGACCCCTCTGCCTACTTTTGCGATGGGAAGAGGAGGACGTGTTTACAGTTGCCTGGTAACCACTGCATATCTTCATAACACTGAAATCTCGAAACCCCCACCCAACATTTTATGATATTGAAGACAATGGGTGTTTTGTTTTGTTTTTAAAGCGTGTCCATGCATGAATGCACCAAACCACAGCTGGCGTGTATGTATGTGTGGGATAGGGGAAATAAGAATGGGTTTTAATAAAGAACTTAATCTCAACATCCTTTCTTTTCCTTCAGGGGGAGGAGGAAAGCGCAAAGGTAAAAGCAAAAAATGGAAGGAAATCCTCAAGTTTCCTCACATTAGCCAGTGTGAAGATCTTCGAAGAACAATAGGTAAGAACTGTTTTCCTGCTTTTGTTTTTTCAAACGTTTTGATGGACAGTCTTTCATGTAGGTCTGTCTCCCCTAACCTGGTGCCCTCCAGAACTGTTGGACTACAATACCCATAACTCCCAATGGCTGTGCCAGCTGGGAATGATAGGGATTGTAGTCCAGCACTTCTGGAGGGCACTAGGTTGGGAAAGACTAGGTTGGGGAAAACTTCTGGAGTAAGAGCCATATTTTTTCATTAAACATGTCATTTACAGGAAATCTATATAAGGTGATGACAAGGTGGTAGATGACACCATTTAAAATAAACAAAATATATAAGAATTATCCAATTAATTGTTGGAAGTGTCAGAAACAAATAGGATATTTATATCATTTATGGTGGGAATGCTCTCTGGCAAAAAAAAATATTGGAGCATGATTAACAAGAATATGGACAAAATATTAGGTTACAAGATTTCACTAGTTTCATCATCTTAATTTTATGGATGGATTTGTTAGTCAACAACATAAGGAATTAACACCAAGAATATTGTATGCAAAAAGTCAAAAGGACAAATGACACCTTCTAGTGATGACTGGGTGGAGAAAATGTTAATTTTGCTATGATGGCAGAATTATCATATTATATTAGAACCACTGAAAATAGTCAAAGACAGGATACATTTGTAAAAAAAATTGGACGTGCTTTATTAATTTCTGTAGATATAAAGCAATATATTAAAAAAGTTTTGTTTTTCAATAACTTGATTTGGTTATTTATAAAATTTATGGATAAATAAAGAAGAGGAAATTGTTTATTAGTAACTTTGAATTTTGCATATGAAAATTATATATATTCAAGCAAGTGTGAAAATGTATCTTACTTGATTCAAAGAAGGGATGCCTTATTGATTGATATATTTAATATGCATTGTATTCCTCTTATTGTATGGTGCGAAAAATGGTTTCAAGATGACTGTACTAACAGAACAACTTCATAAAACAAAACAAAAAGATGGCTCCTAGTTTTAGGCCTGCAAGTATTTCTTACTGTGTAAAGAATATGGCATGTATAAAAACAAAGGAATTTCCACACATTATCAAATGGTGCTTGGATTAGCTCCAAATGCTATCTTTTTGTTGGCTAATTCCGCACACCCACCCTCCCAACCACTTTGAAGCAGCTTCATTTATATGCCGTCTTCTAGTCCAGGGTGGGGTGGCAGCTATATCTGGATCTATTAGTAGTTCTCTCATTGACCTACAATAGATCTCTAAGGATTTCTGATTTCCAGTTGTTTAACAATAGCTGCAATAAAATGCATCTCCTCACACCCTAAATTCTACTGCTGAAATGAAGAAACCTTGGGGCAACAAGGGGTAGATTTGTGTGGAAGGACAGTGATCTCCATTCAGTTGTAGTCCTCACAATAAATTCCTGGGCTCAGAATTCTTTAATTCTAAGGCCATAGCTAGACCTAAGGTTTATCCCTGGATCATCCAGGGGTCAAACCTGTTCATCTAGGTGACACACAGGGGATCCAGTGCTCAGGCAGGGGTGAACCCTGGATGATCCCAGGATAAACCTTAGGTCTAACTGTGGCCTAAGTGTCTGTCTATTGCAGGGGTAGACAACCTAGTGCTCTCCAGATGTTTTTGACTAAACCTACATAAGCCCCAGCCAGCATTGTCAGGGATTATGGGAATTATGGTCCAAAACAGCTGGGAGGGCATCTAATTACCTACTCCTGGTCTATTAAAGAAGGTTCAGGTTGGTGGATTCCAGGGTTCTAGTAGGTCCCACAAACTTGAATTCTGCTCACCTCTGCTTCTGTCCTTTGTGATGGTTTTGGGGAATCTCTGCCTTCTTCCTGGCTCTTTTCTTACCTGTCCTCCTCTGCTGAGGGAGACAGAATTCCTGTAGCTGTCTTAGGTAAGCTTCCTGCGGCAGGATCTTCACAGCCACCCACAAAAGGTTTGTGTGGACCATCCTTGTTTGAATTTGGAGGCTTCATTGCAAAAGCAGTGCCACTGGCCTTGCTGACATTTTGGTGAGTTAATCTGGGGAAGAGGAGAAAGATTTGTATCTGAAGTTTCCTATTGAGAAAACGCTGCATGGAACAAAGAACTGGCAGATGATTCAAAACTACAAGTCAGAGTGTATAAAGACATTTGGTGATGGCATGGAAGAAATATATTTTAATTGTAAGCAGAATAATAACCTAAATAACAAATTGATATTATCCTGTTCAGGTCGCACCATGGTCTCTCCTGACCCCTATTTTTCTGTTCTACCTTCTCTAATCTTTTGAAACAGTGTCTTCCACCAATTAAGCTGTGTTGGAGAGATCCAATTTTGATACCTGGCTATCTATACATTCAAACATGACCCCGACATTGCAATGTGAGCTTGCTGGGTTGGTCATATCCCAGGAAACAGTAAATATGCCTGCATGGGCTGTCTCACGTCCATAGCCTTCACAATTACAGTATACTTCCCTCCAGTGCATAACTGACCAATTAAGTGGTGATTGTTAAGAAACTACACCATCCTGGGGGTTAACCATTGCTTTTCCTGCCTGATGTGCCTTTAATAATTAATATACCACCTGGAAGGGTCAGATTTAAGACTAATATTCCCACTGGCTACAAGTGTCAGTAAGTTCAAAACCTGTTCCCTGGTTGCCCAAATCTGCCTCCAAAATTATCTTTGTTCAAAAATATTCCTTTTTCTCCTACCAATGATTAGAAATCACCCATGTAGAGGAAATGTCATCCATCATGCCTTGAATCCTTGCGATTTGAACAAATATCTCCATCACCTTGTTAATTCCTTTTAAACGACTTTGTTATTGAGTAATGGCTTCCATATTACATGAACTAGTGTTTAGCTATGACTAAACACTATTGTTTAGCTATTCTTGGATCTCTTCTCTTAAAATATTTGATGCTCAAATATATTTTCTTTGGACGAAATGTGGAGTGTTTTCTGTCATTGAAGGCTTTGGATTGTGATGCATGGAATCAAGAGTAAAACGTATTTTTTTCCCCTTCATACCATAAGAGAAAGTATGTGAAAAACAAGCCATTTTATGCATCTAGGGAGACTGAAAACTAACACTGAAAGAAGAGGCTGCCTGTGCCTGACGGCTTCCAGGACTTTAAGGGGTCCTTGGGGAAATGAGTTTAAATGATCTCAGTCCACATTCTATTTGCAGAATTTATTTTGCAAAACTTAATCCTTTAAGAATTACCTTGGCAATGGCCAACTAGAGAGAAAGCAAGAAAGCTGTTGCTCTTTTCCCACAAAGGGAAGGCAACAAAATCCACACCTCCTATCCTACATAAAGTTAGACAGCCCGTATTTGACATTTTTCGCAACCAAAGCCTAGAACTAATACCACTAAGTAGCTTATTTTATTTTATTTGTGGTCAAGAGTTGTAAATTTCCCACAGTGAATTCCCATACACATGTTTAAATGTTATGACATATACTGAATTTGTTCCATAATATGATACAATTACAGGCTGGGAAATGGCCTTTTAAAGCCGCTTTTTATTTATTATTGAAAATTGTGGGGAGCTGATTTTGGAGTTTCAGGGTGTGTCATGATCGTATTGGATAATACCAAGTTATTAACTCTAATTAGTACTTATGCAGAGTGTTTGAAAGTGTAGAGTGGTGAATTAGTGCTCCGTGCTCATGCTGAGAAGGATTAGCTAACTGTTAAGTGAACTGTCTTCAAAACCAATTTTAACAGCCAAACTACATGTGAGGTATGAGATCAGTGGATGGAGAAATATGCAGATGCGATACAAGGGCATTGTTTCTCTCTTTCTCCACAGTTAATAGCAGCTTCTAGAGGGAGGGTTTGCATCTAAGAACAGTGCTGGCTTCCGGTTTTTGAGGGCTTTTTGCCAAGCGCCCTCAGTGGCCCAGCTCCCTCAGCGAATCCATGTTTGTTGTTGTTGTTGTTATTATTATTGCATTTATATCCTGCCTTTTTTCCTCCAACATAATCCTCCTCCTCTCCATTTTATCTTCACAACAACAACCCTGTGAGGTTGGTTGGGCTGAGAGTCTGTGACTGGCCTTCTCACCCCTACTGTCACCAGCTGCTACTGTTCCTCCTTTCCTCATCCTTGCTATCCCTTGCTTGCTTGACAAGCAGGGAGTCAATGAGCAGGCAGTGGCATCTACTGCCAACACCAAATAGGCAGTGGCATCTTCTCCCAACACCATTGCCTGGCCAGAGCGAGAGACAGGTGAACAGGCAGGTTGCCATGGTGAAGAGGAGGAGCAAGTCCTGGGGCCTCTTGTCAGTGAATCCTGGTTGGAGTGTGAGCCCTCAGCAGGTGCCAGGCTATGCCTATCGTTGACACCAGCCCTATCAGGGAGTCAACGTGGGGGTGAAATGGTTACAATCACTCTCCCTCAGAACTGTGGCACTAGTCCAAATCAACCCTGCCCTGAGTTTACTCACCACAAAATAAAAAGTTGCTGAGTGCTCCAGTGATGAATCTCCTGTATCACACATATTCTGGCCTTAGGATTTATTGTTTGAGGGAGAAACACAGCAGTGATTCAAGGTTTTGGAAAACATGTCATTCTTAGAGAGAAATCCAAGCCTGGAGCATTTGCTAAAATTGGTTTAGGAGGCAATCCTATAGACCTTAGACAGAGTCCAGGGCGCCATAGGAAATTTTGGATTCCTGGAGCCAAGGTTGGAGACAGCACTCAGAACCAGGAATAATAATAATAATAAATTTATTATTATTATTCTCCCCCCCCCCGCCCCCTTAGCCAGCGTGGAGAGAATCGCACTGGCTGCTTCTCCAAGGTCACAAAAGTGACCTTGGATAGGCATTTAAAAAGGGGTGTTCCTGTGCTTCTCTTATCTCCTTAGCTATTTGTTTCTGCAAACCACTGAAATATTGTGGAGCAACATGCCCGTTGTGATGTAACGTCATAGCACAGTGCATCATTGTACAATGTTAGTTTTCAAGCCTTTTGTTTGACATAACTTCTACAGAAGGTTGGTTTTTAAACACACATCTTTGTTATTGGAAGTTGATGTGGGAATGTTATGACTTACGTCTGCCACTTGGAAATTTACATATGAGTAACACCTCTCCTTTGTATACAATAAAATATAATATGTTATTGTAAGCCATACTGATAAGGCATTTGAAGGGAGGGCAAGAATCTGAATAATAGAACAAATGAAAGGCCCAGTCTGCTGGTTGTCTAAAATGACACAAAATAGAGGTTTGTGTAATCTGAGCCCTCCGTACAGACCTGTGGAATTCTGATGTTTCATCATAGGCTTGAGAGGCAGGGGTATCATTTGGCTTTGGCACATACTTGGATTCAGTTCTGCTGCAACTAGGTGAGGATTCCATGTCAAACTATAAAAAGGACCTGTTGTTGATGATGATTTAAACAAATGGGGGCCTTCAGCAAAACGTTGCAATATCTTCCTATCTCATCTTTCCTGTTCCAGAGTCCAGCCATCCTGAAAGGAAAGACTGCTGTAAATCCGAGAAGCCTGAAAAGAATGATAGGTTCTTCCTGTTAGGAAGGCAGCTTAATAGGTCAATAAAATCTTACCAGAATCATATACTAAAATCTGCCACAGTGGCTTTTATTCTTGATTTATACAATCCAGCCAGGTGATGAGTGCTGTAATGACCTTTTAATGCTTTGGTGTGACTCATTCTTGGCTTTCTTTATTCTGCCATGTCGTTGTGTGTCTATCTTGAAAGGACCACATTTAAAGGAGAGTGCTTAATCCTGATCCTGTTAAAACTATCCATCATCTCAATAGTCATATTGTTGAAGTTTTCCTATTTTGTTCAATTTGGGGCTTGGTTGTCAATTTAATTTTCCAAATGATTTTATCGCTTAAGAACATAAGAAGGGCCATGCTGGATCAGACCAAGGGTCCATCTAATCCAGCACTCTGTTCACCCAGTGGCCAACCAGCCATTGGCCAGGGATGAACAAGCAGGACATGGTGCAACAGCACCCTCCCACCCATGTTCCCCACCAACTGGTGCACACAGGCTTACTGCCTCAAATACTGGAGATAGTGTGACAAACATGATTTGTTATACAAAAGTTCAACTCCTAGATAACAGAAAGCCCTGGCTGGAGAATCCTTGGAGTTGTAGGAGTTTTTCTGTCTAGACATGAATAGGATTGCACCCTAAACTGCTAAGTAAAACTTTCAGTCACATGAAGAGCACACATTTATACAACTAATACCGAAAGAGAACATTTTCCTTTATTCTTCATGAAAACCTATTGACCTGTATCTACCAACTTTTCTAAAAAATGAATTGTTTAATGTTTTGTTTTATTTCATTTCAGTGTATATCCCATATCCTAGCTGTGGTTGCAGAGGCTTACAAAGTATCAAACTAGACATTATGTGTTTTTTTAAAAAAAAATCAGGACTTTTAGGATCTCCTGTTTTAAAGGATAGAATTAAAATGGCTTTCATGGGGGCACCAAATCTGATTCGGGCCCCTGCATTGGGGAGAAGTAGAGTAAACAGTTTACAGTTCTAATTTAGCAATAGAAGCTCATTATCAAGATAAAACCTAAGAATAATAGTGCACAACCCTAAATACCTGCACTTATTTAGAACATGGGAAAAGTTAAACATGGCAGCTGGAGCCATTTCACCCCTCTTGACACAGATTCCATTTCCCCACCAGGGGATGAGATTTGAACAAAAAACAATTAAGCAAAAATTAAAGTGCTCTTTCACTGTTCCAAGATGATTTCTCTCTCTCAGGATCTGAGTTAAGCTTCAGCACAACTTTTTTATTCTTTTGGGACCTTTGAGTTTGCTTATTGTATGAACTGGTAAGTTAGAGTGGGAAGGAGAAACAGTTATGACTTGCTCCTACGTTCCTATCCATTTAGGGCAGCCTTCCCCAACCTGGAGCCCTTCTGATATGATGAACTACATTTCCCAGCATCCCTCAGGCAACCACGTTGGGAGTTGTAACCCATGCTGTCTGAGAATGCTGGGAGTTGTAGTGCAAAATATCTAAGGACACCAGTTTGGGAAATGATGGGTTAGGGTTTTCATGGATGGCTTTCTTATTGTAATATGGGTGTGGAGATTTACACTTTCAGTAAGCTGATTAGTTTGCTGATAACCACTGTCCACTGACCTCACCCTTGTTCCTTCCCTTTTCAGTCGCATTTTTCCTGAAGTTGCGCTTTTCCTTGTCTCTGGTATTCCACAGTGCTCTCGTCTGCTCTCTTCTAGTTGCTCATGTCCTGCCCATCCTTTTGGCAGGTCAATACTTCCCCCTGACTATATTGAGGTTTCCTGGCCTTCTCTGTCTCCCGCTTTATGCTTGTTTGTCTTTTGCATTCCTTATTTGTCAGCTTTATGAAGGCCATAACTTTGTGGAGGAGTGAGTGGAAAGAGTTCTTCCGGCCTGGCCTGTTTCCTTGTGCTTCGACAGTCCAGGGGAGATATATCAGGGTGCACTGAATGCAAGTTATTCAAAATCCACAACAGCAGGTCTTAGTATGTGCATGGAGTGGCTGCCATTGCACTCATTCTGAAAGATGGGAGCGGGAGTTTTCACCTGAGGTCCAAAAGGGGAAATTTGTGCTTGACTGGAAGGAACAGATATGTGTCTCCTGCCATTCTTGGATTATTAGAGAGCAATAATGGTAGTTAGACACTGAAAGGAAAAATTAAGATGATGGTAGGAATTGTCCTTCCACAATACAATATCCGCATCTTTAAAACGTAAGCACTTGATAATCAAAAGTCTGAAATTTCTCCGTTTGAGCGAGTTTTGCGATATACAAGACGCAACATTGGAAGTGCTTTCTGAAAATGCTGTTGGGTTTTGTGGCTGCCAGCTTTTTCTCTCTCTCTCCGCAACACCCCCCCCCCCTGAAAAAAAAACATATTTATTTATTTATTTATTTATTATTACATTTCTATACTGCCCAATAGCTGAAGCTCTCTGGGTGGTTCATAGCAATTAAAAGCATAAAACACACGATAAAATATAATATAAAAGTATAAAACGACTGTATAAAATTAAAATAAAAACCAAAATAAAGTCTAGCAGTAATGCAAAGATTTAAAACATAGTAACAAATTTAAAACAACCAAATCCCCCTTCACTTGGTATTTTACTCAGTGGTATAATATGTTATGTTAGAAATCTGAATTTGCTCAGCTTCATACTTCATGTAAGTACATAGCAGGCTTCTTGAGTCTATCCGTCCCTCACACATGTAAAATTTAAGTAATCATCTATCCACTTAACTTGGAGTAAGCCCCATTAAACTCAAAGGGATATGCTTCCGAGTAGACATGCACACAGTTAGGATTGCAGTGTGAAGTCACACTGAAGTAGACTAGCATTAAAAAGCTTTGCTTTCTCTGTGTGCCAAACTGTCTCACTAGGTGGTGGACACAGAGTATTGTGCCCAATCATGAGGTATTGATTGCCATTGCTGAGTTATTCATAGAATCATAGAATCATAGAATAGCAGAGTTGGAAGGGGCCTACAAGGCCATCGAGTCCAACCCCCTGCTCAATGCAGGAATCCACCCTAAAGCATCCCTGACAGATGGTTGTCCAGCTGCCTCTTGAAGGCCTCTAGTGTGGGAGAGCCCACAACCTCCCTAGGTAGCTGATTCCACCGTCCCACTGCTCTAACAGTCAGGAAGTTTTTCCTGATGTCCAGCCGGAATGTGGCTTCCTTTAACTTGAGCCCGTTATTCCGTGTCCTACACTCTGGGAGGATCGAGAAGAGATCCTGGCCCTCCTCTGTGTGACAACCTTTTAAGTATTTGAAGAGTGCTATCATGTCTCCCCTCAATCTTCTCTTCTCCAGGCTAAACATGCCCAGTTCTTTCAGTCTCTCTTCATAGGGCTTTGTTTCTAGACCTCTGATCATCCTGGTTGCCCTCTTCTGAACACGCTCCAGCTTGTCTGCGTCCTTCTTGAATTGTGGAGCCCAGAACTGGACGCAATACTCTAGATGAGGCCTAACCAGGGCCGAATAGAGAGGAACCAGTACTTCACGTGATTTCGAAGCTATACTTCTATTAATGCAGCCCAAAATAGCATTTGCCTTTCTTGCAGCCATTCTGTCATATCTCCCTGCCTCTGACATTTAAAATAATAAATTCGTACTCTCAAAGTTGCTTAGCTTTTAGGATATTTGTATGTATTGCCACCCAAGTGTAGTAGCACAGATCTCCCATCCAATACTCCTCACCTCTGCTTATGGCACATATTCAGTCTTAAAAATACTCGATAGTTATCTCATTCACAGTCATATTCTAATAATTCTGTGAGACAGATTTCTCCAGTGGGAAGAAGTAGGGAAAGAGCTTGTGTCTTTCCCCTAAGGGTCCATGACCAAGGATTTATTCAGATGTTAAGAAAGAGCTTGTGGCACAATCGTTCTTGGTCTCTGCCATTTCAGGGTGCAGGTAGAAAAGTTGAATGTTTTTTTTAAAAAAAAATTCCTCTCCCTGTATATTCAAAATTAAGATGCTGGGAGGAAAGGCTAAGTTAAGATTTAGTTCTGTGGGGGATTACTTAGATTTTGTACTTATATATTATAGAATTTATTTCAAAGTATTTTTTAAAATTAAAAAAGATATTATAATATTGCATTTTTATGCATGTATTTTGTTCACTGCTTTGGGTAGAATTGGTTCAGATAATTGGCTTATAAATATTCGAATAAATAAATGAAATATATGATACTCCCACCAGCAATCTCAAGTGATATATTCGAAGAAAGGCTCTACCACATGCTATTTTTTTAATATTGACTATGCTTGCATGGTAGAAGCTGTAATCCAAAACCTCTGGAGGGCCACAAGTTGTCCACCACTGAGATAGATCAATTGCCCTGTTTAGACAACATGTTAAACCATATTGTTTAACATTTTGAGCTAAACATTATGGGTTAACATGTCATATGAACCATGACTTAGTGTGTCATGTGAAACATTCCTAATCATGGTGGCTACATAACTACAGTTTAAATATGCTCACTAACCACTTGCTGCAAAAGGGTTAATGGTCTAACCATGGCTTAGCATGTTATGTGAACAGGCCCACTGTTGCTATCTTGGAGAGAAAGTAATTTTATATGATGTAACATAATTGATTTTATTTCCTGCATTTAAAAAAAACCCACCCCTGTAGTTATAATACTGATTGTGGCACCATTAAGGTTTATTTTGTGTTTTTTAATTGTGGCATGAGTTTTTGGGGGCAACACAGCAGCCTACAAATAAGCAATTGTTTATTAAAGCCCCTGACACAGTAATCAAAGGTACTCTTCTAACTATGTCTAGATTGTTCCATGTTTTCGTTCTCAGAGCATCAGCTTCTTGATGCACAATGTGATGTGGATGAGAGAGAAAAATGCATGATAACCAACAAGTACATGGACTATTGCAGTATATCGAGCCAGAAACTGCAAGCTTTGCGGCATCAACTAATCACACGGATCAGACTAACATAAAATTTGTCCAGCCAACATTCTGGGTTCCATACAACTTTGTGTGAGTGGGCTTCTCCTTCCTCTCATTCACTCTGCATCCCATAAGCTGCTCCAGAGGGTCCCCCAATACTCCAGAGAAGATTAAGGGGGCATGTGGGAGGCTGCAGAGGGGTGTGGTGGAATCCATTCCATTGGTGGATGGACACCATTTCATTTCATTTCATTTCATTTATTGCATTTTTATACCGCCCAATAGCCGAAGCTCTCTGGGCGGTTTACAAAAATTAGAACTACAGCAATATTTAACAATATACTAATCAACAACATCACAATAATACTCAAAAATATACTAAATACAAGTTCACAGCAAAACAAACTAGATAAAAAGATAAAAAGAAAAGAAAGCTTGGTTGGAACAGCGTTTCTCCCCCTGAAGCACCGCCTCCCTTCAGCTCCAGCCTTGCTTTTAAAGCCTCCAGGTGGGGGGCGGAGGGGAGCAGGTGGAATAGCTCACCCTTGGTGGAACAGCCTTTCTCCCCCTGAAGCAGCCATAGGGTTTCACCCTCTGTTTCCTGCAGTGATCAGTCACAATCCTCCAGGCACTCACACTCAGGGCATTAAATTGATAGCATCTGGAAATTAGAGTGATACTAGCTTTCTTCAGGCACTTGGTACCTATGGATACTAAAGCATGAAAGAGACATCCAGCCATGTAGGCTAGTCCATTCCCCTCAACACCCATGTATACTCTTGCCACACCTCTCCATGATGCTTGATCAGTTTCAGTCTGAAGGGGGTTAGGCACTTATAGCTGCCTCCATGATAACAGAAAGCCTTGTTGATCAGGGTTTCTATTACTGTGAAGGGAGCAACATATTTATTTATTTTATTTATTTTTTATTGTATTTATATCCTGCCTTTTTTCCTCTAAGGAACCCAAGGCGGCATACATAATCTTCCTCTCCATTTTTATCCTTGCAACAACAACCCTGTGAGGTAAGTTGGGCTGAGAGTCTGTGACTGGCCCAAAGTCACCCAGTGGGTTTCCATGGCCGAGTGGGGACTAGAACCCGGATCTCCCGACTCCAACACTTTAGCCACTACACCACACTGGCTCTCAAATCACCCGTAGGTGGGTATGGCCTGTGTAATGGTGAGACTAGCCAATGTATTCCGGATATCCCCTTCAAGCAGTGACCATAGTTATCAAATGTCTGAATAAGGACTACTGCCTCTGTACATCAGGTGATCTCTGTAGATGTAATGTTTTTAGGAGCCTACAGCTGAGTTTTAGTGACAGCCCTGCATAGAGTTGAACAAACGCATTGGACTTCTATGTCTTGGCATCACATTACTAGTGATCAAATTCTTATTTTATTTATTTTTTTAAATCCTGCATACATCTTTTGGAAGTCCTTTCAGAAAATTTCCGAAATCCATGTCACCATAGCTTTAATAGGTCAACACAAAGTTAACAGAATACTGTGCAAACTTTTGAGTTCTCCAAAATTCTTAATCAGGTGAGGTGGGAAACAAAGGTAAAAAGAAAAAGAAAGAAAAGCCAGGTCTGTGGAGGGGCGAAAAATGGCTCATATTCAAACCATAGACTCTGCATTTGGTGACAAACTTAAGATGAAGAGTGGGAGGAGGCTGCAGACATTCGTCTACCAGGTACAGAGATGGTTTTATGTGCAATATAAAATAATTGGCCGATATATGGGAATTTTAGCAAAATATAAAATGAGTGAATTTGATGTGGTTGTAGTCTGAGGAAGATGTTCTTGCCAAGAGCAGACTTCCAGCTGTTATCAATGATATATAAACAGCTTTCCTAGTTTACAGATAAGGCAGAATAGAAGCTATAGTGGATGTGAGCAGAAACAGATGCACAAATGTCTTCACATGTTCCGTATGCCAATGTGTTGCTGTCAGAAATAGCAGAGCACACAGGAAACAAGTGAAACCTGAACCATCACAACAACAGCTCTTCAACTTTACAGGGCTGTGAATTCCTTGATTTCAGTGGAGATGGGCCACATACATTTTGACTAACACATTTGTGAATGGGTTCCTCAACCCCTTCACCATCACATTATTGCCTCTAACATGTAAGAGTAACACCAGGTGAGAGACTGAAAAAGCACTTGTTAGGGCTGAGGAATAGCACTTCAAAAATGGGTAGAGGTTCCTTTTAAGAATGCTCTGTTGTTGCAACTCCGATTTTTGATAGGAATGACATTAATGTAATGCTAAATTTTAAAAAAAACTTGGACGCAGGAGTGTCTATGAATTTGACTTTATAAAATCCACACCCACCCCTGCTCTAGGTCTCAGGTATCTACTTGAGGTAGTATGGGATGGCTATAGATATGGGATGGGTACTCTAAAAAGAGGGTAGGGGGGAGAGAGGAGGAGAGAACACAACATTTCAAATAACAAGTGTTACATTTTACTGAAGAAAAATGTCAATGGGGGAAAAAAATCTGAATGGATACACCCACTCACCCACCACAAAAGACCATATGACCAATAGGGTAATTAAACAACTGGGGATAAACACATGCAACTAACATGCTAGACTGTGTCTCTGTTTTGCACAGGTCCCTTATTCAAGCAGTATTTTACAGTCATTGGTACAACTCCACAGTCAGTTCTCCAGTTCCAGCAGTTCTGACCCTTTCTTTCCACTAGGGCTCTGGCCTTCTTTCCTTCCTTCTCTTTCTCATCCTCCCTCCCTCTCTGTCTTTCTCTGCCTGCATTTTATCTTCTAAAACTATTTTCCCCTACCCAGCTCCAACCAGTCAGAGTTGAGGGGGAGTTTCTTATTCATTTCTGCCAACTTAAGTTTCTGTTTCCTAAGCTAAAACTGTTTCTCTCTTCTTCTGATCTTCTGTAGAACTTTATAATCTCCTGCTTCCTGACCGCTATATTTTAATTAAACTTTTGACTTCTAAAGTATTAATCTTTTGGCTGAAACTGAGTAGTCGACACACGAGGGTTAACCCCATAATATCCTGCAACCAACTAAATGCCAAAAATGGAGGACAGTTCGGTTCCTTCACATAAGAGTTTTAAAAAACGTTGGATTTTATGCTGCATTGTGTTGGGAGTTTTGTACCGGTTTTATATCTGTATCCATAATAGATTTGCTACAATGTAATCGTTTTGAAATTGTAACGGCAGACATGACACTAACCTTGGGTTATCTTCAATCGTGCTTTTGCACTAGGGAAAATGTTTCCATTTGTACAAGGCAAAGTCCCCAATTTTTGCCAAGCCCCTTTAGACTCACTGCAGCTCCCTGAAAAACTGCTCCTGGGGACTGATGGACCCTTCAGAACCATATGGGATGTGGCACATAGGGCTGCAATACATAGGGGACATAAAGCATCATCACAGACCACGTGGCTCAACTTAATAAGCAAAAGCACTTTCCACTAGCACAAAGCCACACTGGATACAACCACTGAAAATATTTAGCCCGGACACAGCTTTAATTCTTTTGCTGTTGCCATCTTTAGAGTTAAAACTGTAGATGTTCTGATTTTGGATTAATTTTTTTCCCCCACCTTCCTGAAACTGTTGCCCTTGTTTGGAGTGTGTGTGTATGTGTGTGTGTATTATATGGTAAGGACAGCCAGGCCAGAATGAAATAAATTGGTTTGTACAAAATATGGTAGGGCCTTTCATTCGTGTGTGGATAAAGGGAAGGAAGGAAGGAATGGTCTCCACACTGAAGACAATTTTAAGTGTGCCATATCTTAGCGTCTGGGCAGGGAGAGCAAAACACAGATGCCAATTTGACCCCTTCAAAGGCAGGCTGAGAGCAGACGGTTTGGAGCAAAAGTCAGAATGTCTGAAAATTGGTGTGTTGAATATTGTTTCACGGCATGCCTTTTTTGTTTTGTTTTTTTGCATTTGACATTTTGAGCATGTGATTTAATAGTGGTTTGGCTGCTTGCAGAAAATAGGGAAGAAAATGTTCCTGGCCTTTGGCAGAAGCGAAAGTGACAACCTTCCCAACACCCTCATTTCCTCTAGTTTAAGGTCTGGCTTCCAGGGGGTGGGAGGCTGTCGTCACATCATCAGTGAGTTCAAATGAGAGCATCATCACGCCAAGGAGCCGACAATTCAGAGGAGAGGGAGGTGAAACCAGGCAACGTTGTTTCCTTCTTATGGAGCATGTTCCAGGCATCGCCAGGAAGAAAATCACTGGCATAACATCGCTTGCTCCCATAGCAAATGTCACTCAACAGTCTGAACCACATTTTGGGATGGTTGGGGTCAATTCAACCTCTTGCAATTCCAAGGCATATAAACTGTGGTCTGTTCCGTTTGCCCTCTGTGGATCTTTCAGAGGAGGCCAAAACACTACATTTCTGTCTGCTCTGTTTCTGTGCTAGGCTGTGCCTGGCATTTCTTGTCCGCGTGTTAAACCAAGTATTTTGGACAAACCTCTTTTTGGGTGTTTGCATGTGGCTCACTTTAAGATTTTCCCCTTGGAGGAGGATATCGGTAATTAGCAATAAAACGGTGAAGGTTGCCTTCAAAATAGGATCTGTCCTGCCTCTCCGTCTGTCCAAATTCTTACGTGATCCCCATTTGAGTGGTGGGAAAGTGTGATTTCTTTGCAACAAATATGCTAGCCGTGGGGAAAACCTGTTGAACCCCTTAAAAAAAAAGTATGAAGCTGAGTCTTTGGTCCTTCTAGCTCAGGAATGTCAAAAGGCCTTCAAGGTCTCAGGGCCAGGTTTTCCCAACTCTTCTGTCTGGGATCCCTTTTTTTTTTTTAAATGGAGATGCAATGGATCTTCTTAATGCAAAGTATGTGGTCTACTATTGAGTTGGTCTTCCCCAAAGGTGCAGCTTCCTTTCAACTTTGGCAGAGTTTGCCTGGCAGTTGAACCCAGGGTTTCTCACATCTCAACTAAGAATCCCCCCAAACCAATAAGCACACAAATCAAGTAACAATTGCAAATGCGTTGCACATTTATAAAACAATTCTCTCCCCACCCACCCCCGCAACACATGCCCATGCAGCATTAAAAGGAGCAAAAACAAACTTGATTAAGATATTGGTTAAATTATGCTAATTTCCACCATTCAATGTCGTTTTGGAACATCTCACAATGACAGACAGTTAAGGATGAGGAGACAGTAAAAGAAAAAAGTTGGCATCTTGCAAAAGTAACTACTGAAACTTGGCAAGATGGTTAAAGTCAGTAATTGAGAGATTAGCTGAGGTCCGGGTATGTGTTAATGTTGTTTTCTGTTTGCAGTTTATTTTTAACCAAGACACAATTGACTTGAAGAACTGGTTTCACTTGTTGTATTTTTAGACAGCTCTCATGCCTCTTTAAGTGAAGCAGTATTTGCTTCTTCCTCATACCTGGGTTTTAAATTCCTAATCAACAGAACAAGAGCAGTAGTCTGTTTGGGTGGAGGACCAAGCAAAATAAGATATATTGTAGATCGAGGGTGCTCCAACTTCATCATAGAGGGTCCACCCAAACCACGGAGATAATTGTCATAGGTTTCTACATATGAAAGAATAATTCAATTCAATTGGAACAGCAGACAGATTGAAACTGAATCCAGTTTTTGAAAACATTTTCATAGTAGCGAAGTGTCATTAAATGATCACAAGTTAAATCATTGACCAGTTACGTTCACGAGAAACAGATGTGGAAGGTGGGAAGAATATACTCTTGTTGACTTCCACCTGGTCATCTAACCTGTTGTCTTTTGTAATCCTTACGCTTTAGAGTAGGGGTGGGCAATCTGTGGCCTTCAGATGTTGGACCTAACAGCCATCAGGCCCAGCCAACATGGCCAATGGTCAGTGATGATGGGAGTTGTAATACAAAACATCAGGAGGGACACAGGTTCCTCAACTCTGTAGAGAATGTGTTTTTCATTTGGCAGTAGCTCATTGGAAGAGAGTGTGGTTTGTTCCAGGTTACCCTAGTTCAGTCCCTACCATGTAGGATGGCACACGTGTCTTGCTTTACAAAGGACGGTCCTGTATTTTAAGGGCTGTCTGGTTTGAAGATAAAGAACCATGAGATGGGAGAGCAGGGGCTGAAATGACCCCATCCGCACAATTAGCAGCACCTTGACAGCAGACTGAGCAGGTGCACATTCTCACTGTGACAAGATGTACTGTATTTCTATTCATAGCCATTATTTCTAAATGTGTGTCTCTGCATATAAATTATGCATGCAAATTTTGTTCATATATGTATCCCCTTTCATCCTTTTTTTTAAAAAAATAATGTGTTTCCCCTTTTTTGGCGATGCATAAATTGCTGGTCTACTACCATCTTTAGTTATAAGGCATAGTTAGTAGAAAAACTACTGCCTGATATCCTGCTGTACTGGTCTTGATAGACTAATAAACTGTCCTTGTATTGATTATGCAGTTCCTCATATTTGCATGACTGTCAGTTTTACTCGGTAAGACAGCAGTGACTTTTTTATTTGGTTTTTTGCTGGTATAACATTTATCCCTGAGTTAAATAAGATCAGACTTTTATAATATGCTCTTAAATATTGTTTTGAGACTCTGTGTATTTCAGAATGCAATAGCCTACTTTCTTATGTAGAAACATTATATTTGTTTTAAGTATTTTGGTACTGCCCTTCAATAGTTTTCCCAGTGTTAGGATTAGTCTCAGTCTGTCTGGTGTATTATCTTGAATCAGACTCCGAGGGAGGAGGAGGAGGAGGAGGAGGAGGAATCTTCCCAGGAGCTTATTGGATTGGAGGCTGAGGAAAGTCTTATTGGAGGGGGAGGGAACATTGGAATTGACAGATCCCAGAGTCCGCCACAAGGTCAAGCAGGTGGAGCTGAGAGGACGTAGGTTAGCTACTTGCTAGAGGTTACAACTTAAAGACCCTTCCTGAAGGAGGGGTTCAGTAAAAGACTGCTGGACACTGTGAAGAAAATCTCCATTTAGTTTATAGGCAACTGCCGCTGTGGCTAACTGAGTTTAGAGGCTATCTCCTAGCCTTCACACTCCCTTCAGGTGTGAAGAGATGTCTATTTACTAAATAAAGTTTTGTGGATTGCATGGCAGATTTCTTTATTGTCTCACATCTTGTGGGGGAGGGCTTGGAGTCATGAAACCCAGGGTGGTTGGTTTTAATTAATATGTAAAAAAAACACATTTAAAAGGCCACAAAATTATAAAAGGAATATTTTTTTCTCTAAAAAGCTTGAGTTGACTTTTCCCACTGGCTACGAAGTTCCCTGGCAAGAGAGGTGAAAGGAGTGAGCGGCGGTCTTGGAGAGCCACTAGGATTGTTTTTTTACAGCAATGGCTGATAGGATGCCATTGGGAGGACCAGGGGAGGAGAGAAGGTGGAGGAACTGTCAATTAGCTGTCATGTTGCCTTTTACTCAACTCCATGGTAGCCCACAATCACACAGTGGTGGAGTTAGAACATGTTGTGTGGGGATTACCCCCTAAAAACTCTACCGTTGAGTGGAGTTTTCACACTGCATTGACTAACGTCTGAACTGAGCCAACTTCACAGCCAGTCTGGGATATATTTGAAGGGAAAAGAGGCCTCTGCTCTCATTCCGCATCATTATATCCCTCTCATCCCCTCCTCATGCTTTCCCTTTGACCACTGAACTGTCCTGGGCAGCACTATCCTGGATGGAAACAAAGGATTGGATTCAGCTTTTCTACCAGCAGGAGCATTTCCTGGGTTGGATCCAGATTTACTCCTATACCCCTCTAAAATACATGTGAGCCATGACTAAGAGAAGTCCTATTTATTTATTTATTTAGAATATTTATATACTGCTCCCCATTGAAAAATTTCAGAGCGGTGTACAAGGTAAAATGAAAATAAAAAATAAAAACAGAATAAAAACAGTTAAAACAAAATTTAAACCTTAAACCTGGCCCAGTAGCGAATAGGCAGCCAGTGCAGTTCCCTCAGCAGAGGAGTTACATGCTGGAAAGGGGCAGCTCCAGACAACAGCCGAGCTGCAGCATTCTGCACTAGCTCCAGCTTCCGGAGCAGCTTCAAGGGCAGCCCCATATAGAGCGCATTGCAGTAATCCAATCTTGAGGTTACCAATGCCTGTACCACCCTGGCCAAGCTATCCCTGTCCAGGAGAGGCCGTAGTTGGCGAACCAACCGAAGATGGTAAAAGGCACTCCGAGCCGTGGTGGTTACCTGAGCCTCCAACGACAGAAATGGGTGTAAGAGTACCCCCAAACTACAAACCTGTTCTTTCAGAGGCAGTGCAACCCCATCCAGAACAGGCAATGAGCCTGTCTCCCGGACTCGGGAACCACTCACCCACAGGGCTTCCGTCTTGCCAGGATTCAGTCTCAGTTTATTGGCCCTCATCCAGCCCATTACTGAGTCTAGGCACTGGTCCAGGACCTGCACAGCCTCACCTGATTCAGTTGTCACAGGGAGATAGAGCTGTGTGTCATCAGCGTATTGATGGCATTTAGCTCCAAATCCCCTAATGACCGCTCCCAACTGCTTCATATAGATGTTAAATAACATTGGGGACAAGATGGTGCCCTGCGGCACTCCATAGCTCAATTGCCAAGAGGCCAAGGACTGATCACCCAATGCTACTCTCTGAAAACGACCCCATAGGTAGGACTGGAACCACTGTAAAACAGTGCCTCCGATGCCCATCCCACAGAGTCGATCCAGGAGGATACCATGGTCGATGGTATCAAAAGCCGATGAGAGATCGAGCAGGATTAACAGGGTTGCATTCCCCCTGTCCCTCTCTCGATAAAGGTCATCCATCAGGGCGACCAAGGCTGATTCAGTCCCGTAACCAGATCGGAACCCAGACTGGAATGGATCTAGATAATCAGTATCCTCCAAGAGTGCCTGCAGTTGTTCCACCACAACCCTCTCAAGTACCTTCCCTAAAAAAGAGGTGTTTGCAACTGGGCGGTAGTTGCCTAATACCATCGGGTCCAGGGTGGGCTTCTTCAGGAGTGGTCGCATTACTGCCTCCTTAAGGACAGCAGGGACCACCACTTTCCGGAGAGAAGCATTTATCACCCCCTGGACCCACCCAGTCAGACCCCCTTGGCTTGCTTTTATAAGCCAGGAGGGACAGGGATCGAGAGGGCAAGTGGTCGGCCGCACTGCTGCAAGCACCTTGTCCACATCATCAGGCCGCAATAACTGGAACTGATCCCACAAAATTGGGCAGATGATGGCATTGGACGCCTCAACTGGAGCAAAGTCCTATTGATTTTGCTCAGGACTAAGTCCGGATCCACCCCTCTGGGTGGAGTTCCTGCAGGCAGAAAGTGGAGGAGGCCATCTTTGTTCATTTCCCATCCTTCGGCAGCCCCCAGCTGTTCCAGAGAGTTTCACCACCCTACAGAGCAGATTGTTGCACTGGAGGTGGGGGGGTGGGCATCCTGTCCACTTGTTCATCATGCCCACCTGCTGTTGTGGCAAACATTGGTGGGTCACAAATGGTTTTAACTGTGAATGCCCTGAGATGCTAGCTTCAGCTCGAAGGATGAATGTTTTGCGGAAGTTCAAAGTGGGATCTTGAGTAAGCACTGCTTTCCATTTAATTATGGTGGTTGCTGCTGGCGACGACTGTAACATAATAGCTGAGTAGTTGCTGATTTAAGATTATTTCAGATTATTGTTTATATTGTTTGCACTCTTGAATGAGAGTCCCTGAAAAGGGCGGCAATGTGGCATTGTCTGTCTTGAAAGGCCTCGGCAATTTCCAGCACACTTAATCCTTGCTTTTTCCTTTTAGCTTTAGATAATTCACAGACAGTTGTTCAAAATGAGAATACTGACTCAAGAACTCAGGATTCGGCTTGTTATGGGGGAGCGAAGCAAAGCTGCTTGGTGCTCCCCCCCTTTTTTTTTCTATCAATGCACAAATGAGATCAGTGGAAAGCAAAATGGGAAGGACATGGAGGCGGCGAAATCTATTGGAGGAAATGTACTTTTCCATGCACATCTGGCTTTCTGGGCTGTACATTCCTCTCTACCTGATGACAGTATTATATGCTGGGCTGTGGTGGTAGTTAGGCAGCTGCCCAAGGCAGCAAATCCCAGGTGCCAATGAAACTTTCCGTTGACTGGGCAGGGGGGGGGGCTCAGTGCTAGCTCTAACAATTCTCACTTCAACCCCCCCCCCTTTTTTTTTGCTGGCTTACTGGGATATTTTCAACAGCTATGAAAACTCCAAACTCCAGCTATATTTTTACACTATACCTAAACCCGCTCACTAATTGCTTAGAAAGAAATACATTGAGGCTTTTTGATGTTTCATATTTTGCCATTGCTGGCATTTTACAGGCATGGTCAATGACTCAACTTTGAATTTTTGAAGTTGGACTGTCCTGGGAGTTGTAACCTCAGAAGCCCTTGCCTTGCAAGGGAAAAAAAAAACCTGAGGAGTGCAAGGAGATCTCAGTAGAGCTATATATGCTGTTAGAAGCAATTCAGAGCACACTGATGTGTAAGAATGATCATTCTTGGTGGTTGGTGTGTGGAAAAACATACACTCTACAGTGTATAAATTAAATTCAATCTAATGTGTGCTCTGTTTATACAAAGCACTAACCCACAGTTTATTCTATCCATGGCTTATTGCCCTATCCAGGTTTTGTTTGGCAGATGATTGAACAAATTGTGGTTTATTTTCTCAATCCCTGGTTGTTGTTTTCCCTCCTCCTTTGCCCACTCCCTACCTGTATCCCAAATGCCTTTCAGCACTGTAATATTGTACTGGTATGTAGAGTGACTGGTGTTTTTCCCCCAACCCTTGCTCGCCATCTTTGTAGCCTGACATAACAACCCATTAACAACCCACAGTTCTGGATTCACCCATAGTTTAAACAAACCAGAGTTCACAACTCAAAAAACAACCACACAAGATGACAGTCCAGAATTCAACAACCCTTACTATGGATTAGTGTTATGTATGAACTTGATAATGGATGTTTTCTATAGACTACCAACATTTTGTTTTTTAAATAAGAAACTTCTTATTCAAGACAAAATTATATGTGATACCTTTCACACAATTTGCTATTGTGTGAATGTTTCTTCTAAAAAAAAGTAAACCAACTCATATGTACCGTGTGTGTGTGGTTGTAATTCTGAAGAGTCAATGAACATTTTGAACACTGCATGATAAAGGAGTCCAGGGATGGAAAACAAAAATGGCATGAATTAACGGATTGTGCCAGGACAAGAAGAATAAACTTGGTAATGTCTGAAAAATTTGGATGTGAAGTGTAAACAAGTTTTTGAACATGTCTTAGCATCTATATCCAGCATTTGTGGCAGATAGCCCATCCTCTCACTAACTTTGGCTATGTTAAACGGATAATATTTTTGCAGAGATGGCCTGCTCCATCAATGCCTCCTAATGTTAAAGTGCTGGCACAAAACCTTTCCTTTTCAGGTCAGGCCTGCAATTCTGCATTTTTCTATCTTTCGTCTCAAATTTTGAAACATCTAACTATCTGATGTGGCTTGCAAAATACCATCCTAAATTCCAGTTATATTCTTAGTCTTCTTGGCAATTTGCATAAGGTGACTTTCTTACATGGGAAAACATGTCTATTTTGCTATGTTCATACAAGTGATTATGAATTTCTGCTGGGTATACACTTGAAGTTAATATGCAGTATTTGTCACATAATAAGGCTGTGGTCCCCAACCTTTTGGACCTGTGTGCACATTTGGGAATTTGGGAAACTGCTGTGAGCACCACTATAAAATGGCTCCAGTGGAGGTTGTTGCTAGTCATATAATGACTGCCTGGCTAGTCAAAAGAGGTGGAGGGAGAGAAATAGTGAGTCTAGAGGCTGGAAAAGAGGGGAAAATAGCAAGGCAAAAGGGGAGAGGGGAGAGAAAGAGTGACGCTAGAGCCTGGGATGGGGAGAAATAGCTGAGATAAAGAGATGGATGGATAGAAAGAGTGAGGCTAGAGGCTGGGACTGGAGCAAAATAGCAAGATAACAGGGTGAGAGGGAGGGAGAGAGCAAGGCTAAGGCTAAGAAGATAGAGAAATAGTGAGAAAAGAGGGTTGGGTAGAGAGAAATAGCAAGGCTAGTGGTTAGGATGGAGAGACAGAGAGAGCAAAGCCTCTCTTGAGATCTTCTTCCTCCTCCTTCTCCTCCTCCTTCAGGTAGCACTGAGTAGTTTTGCAGACTCCTCTTTAGAAGGCACAAAATTAGTTCCAGTACGCTTCCTGTAGTTTCCTGGAACCAAAATGTTTGCTTTGTGCTACATACAACAACAGTTCCAGAATCTTTTCAAGCATTCAAAATAGAGCTTTGCCCTGAAATACTACTCTGTAAACGGATATCATCAAGCAGAAGATTAAATAAAAACACTAGAGAGGAAAATAAGTTGTGTATTTTAGTCAAAGCAGCTATAACCGGACACAAGCATCCGGAGGTAGAAGAGTTATTTTACTGGTTGCCTCCTTTGACGACAAGGTACTTAACACAACTGCCAGTGCCAAAGCCACTACAAATAGAGACTACAAAACCTTTATTCACACAACTCCAAGGAACGCCCTCAAATTCTTGAGGTGACCTTTAATGTGCATCATTTTTCTCTCCCCGTTCATAGGATAGGTCTCAATACTGTTGGAATCTTACACAGATAAAAAATAAACTAAGTTGCATAGATGCAAATAAAGTATCGTTTTAAGAAATGTTTTATTGAGTACTAAAAAAGAATTGAATAGTGGGGAAATAGTTAATTATGTCAGGGATATGCTCAAACCATGAAGAATTCTGGTGCAGATAAATGGGAGAAGCATTTATATGGGGTTCCCTTTTAACTGGCATATGCTGGGCACAGGGTGTGTGTGTGTTAAGCTCTTTCTTTCTTTCTTTCTTTCTTTCTTTCTTTCTTTCTTTCTTTCTACTCCAACCAATAGCCAATGCACTCTGGGTGGTTCACAAAAGCTAAACCAAAACCAAATACAACATGATAAAATATTAAATCTGGGCAGGGCAAACCTATGCCCCCTAGACATTTTCTGGGCCATGGGATAGCAGAGGGTTTCACCTCCAAGGCCGTAGACAGAGGTATGACCTTGAAGGTGAAAATCCCCACTGAACTTCACCCGTGCCCTCTCGCAGTTGCGGTGGAAAGCGCTGTGATGGCTCCTCTTCAGAGGTTGGTCTCATGACCTTGGAAAAGGGTGGAGTGAGGGAAAGGGTGTGTGCCGGTGGACGGAGGAGAAGAGACCAGGATCCGCAGGATTCTAAGCCTCTCAAGCCCCATCCCTGCCCCTGACTATGCAACTCCACTAGACGTACTCAGAAGCCGTCCTAGTAGAAAACATTGGAAAAAAGGCTGGAGAGGCAAAAATTGCCCCTATTGCTCCTCCTGTCCTGGCAACAGTAATCCACCAGGGGATTCTCCGAAGCCTCCAAAATCCCCATCTGTGTTTATTTCTGCTAAGACTACTGTAACACACAATGCATGAGGGTTCCCTTGTAGATGGTTCAGAAGATGCAACAAATCCAGAATGTAGTTGCCAGACTGATTTCAGCGGTTAGTTCCAAGGAACATGTAAACTGATCCTACTTGAGCTCTCTTGGTTACAGATTATTTATGGGCTAAAATCCATGTTCTAGTGCTTAAAAGTCCTTTACAGTCTGGCTCCGGGAAGGAGTTTTGAAGTAGCGTCTTCTCACACATGAACCTTGCAGCTCTTTTCAGAACTTGCACAGGTCTTATGCAGCTCCATTGTTACTAAGGTGGTGCTAACCCCCAAATGATTTGAACAGATTTGAGACCTTGGCCATTTTAAGAAGGCTTTAAAGAGTTGTTTATTTAGACCAGAGATTAGCAACCTTTTTGGGGCCCATGGGTACATTTAGCAATTTCAGAAAGTGTCCTAGGCGCCACCACAAAATGGCTGCTATGGGAGGCATAGGCACATGTCTCTCCCTTCTCCTGCTCAGTGAAAGGACACACACGAAACCCCACTCACTCTTTTTCAGGGTCCCTCCAAATTCCCCCCTAAGCCCCCCCTCTTTCTCACACACATGCAGGCCCCATCCATTCAAACATACAAGCACACAACCCTCCCAGGTTTCTGCCGGCTGGCTCCCCCGGGCCCCCACTGACTTCCTGCTGGCCTGTCTATCCTCTGCTGGCTTTCTTGCCCCCGCCCCTCAGCTGGCTTCCTGCTGGCCTTCCCAACCCCACCCACGGCTCTCTTTAGTCCTCCCTTACCAGACAGAAGTGACAGGAGCCGCTTTTCTTTTCTTTCTTCTTTCCTTTTCTTGGTAGCTGGGCCAGCGACAGAGGAAAGTAGCAGCCTGCAGCTGTGTGCCGTCCTCATTGCCTAAGACTGTCTCTGAGCCCCATGTCTGGCCCAGAGGCATTCATGGAGAATGGAGATGGCAGTGGCCTGGATCCCAGCTGCAAGTAGGAAAATGTGTGAATTTAAAGAAACCAACCCCTTCCCCAAAAGTAGAAGGGCCAGGACACCTTGGCAGGCGCTAAGAAAAGTGTCTGAGGTTGGGTTAGTGCCCCTGGGCACCATGTTACCTACCCCTGATTTAGACAGCCTTTTATGGTTAATATGCTTATTTATTTCTATTGGTTTCTGTAATTATTTTTATGCTCATCAGCTTCTTGCATCAACGGTTTGGCTGTTTAAAAAAATCTAAATAACTAAATAATGGAAGATTTAAAGCACTTAAAACTGCTTACTTTCTTCCTTGCTACTGCTGAGCATGTCTTGAAAAGATATGTGCTAATTCTTCTTCCTGTTGCTTTCCAAAATTTGCAAAGACTTTCCCATAAACATTTCTGGTACAAATATTTATATGAACACATTTGTGCAAGTGCGTGTGGGATTCTACTTTCCAGTGGCATGAAAAGAAAGAAAACATCCCTCCAAATGTTTGTAGAAAACAAATTTATAAAGGGACATTATGGGCAATATTGAAGCACACTTAATTTGAAAGCCATTGAAATATTCTCCAAGTGCTGTTTGCGATACTGGCCTGGTTTCTGCCTTGGAACATTTCCATCTTTTAACGTAATAATTCTGCAATGCATGGTGTATTTATCCCTGTAGCATAATGCTGTGAATGAAGGCGAGGATATAAAAAGAAAATAAGACTGGATGCACAAAGCAAACATTGTCTGAATCTGAATAATTAAATTTCATAAATAAAGATGGGAAATGATTTTTGTTTGTTTTTAAGCGACACAGTTGATGAGCAGAAGAAATTAAACTGGCAAGATTTAAATACCAGTTTAAAAGAATTCTATTGTCAAATCTTGATTGCATCTATATTTTTCATTAATTAGACCAACATCATATGCATCAAGCCTGAAGCCACTCAAGAGGCTTAGTTGAGAATCTGTCAAAGTTTCCATTATAAAATCCTGCATTCAAGGGGGAAATAGCTCGGGCATAAAAACACGCTCCAGGCTGGAGCTGTACCATACTAGGTCTAGACAGCTTTGAATTATGCAAGTGTTAACGGACACCCACCCACCCCAAAATCCCTTTCTTTTAATATGCCGCTAACTGGAAATAGTTGCAGCTTAATATAAGGAATTTGGCAAACAATTAACTCTTCAAGTGACCTAATAGACTTCAGTGTGTAACTGAAAGAAAAATGGAAATGACTGAGGTGCATTTAACTGCAGATGTGGAAGCATTTATTGCTCTAGTGGTAGCTTCTTCACAGAGGCGACTTTTGGAATTTGCTTTCTGCACTGGAAACACCTTCCTCCAAAAGAGAATTAGTTGTCTTAAACACCCACAGCATGGACTTGCATAACAAATTAGAAATAAAGACTATACACACACACACACACACACACCAGTTTAATGGAAGATGCACATTTTACAGCTTTTCAGAAATGTGTAAGCAGTATTTTAGAGCTGCCACTGCCTAGCCTCCCCCCATCTTTTTCTTCACCATAGTGCCTGATCAATAAGATTTGTGGGATCTATTCATTCCATCTATTCATTCCATCTTTATCTCACCTTTTCCCCCACAGAAGCAGAGGAAGACTTTATAACACACCAAATGGAAAAGATGAAACACACCCAGAGAATGTGACCACCATTGATTTTTATTTATTTCGAATCTTTATATGCTTCCCTATAACCAAGTTCTTAAGGAAGCTTGCAACAAAGATATAACATCTGATACAATAGATGTGTACATTTTGGTATGATGGCTATCTCGGGTGCCTGTTGAGTAGTGATTATAACAAGTAGTAACACGTTTTCTTTTTCACCTCTCATTCCTGAAAATTATTGTTGTTATTTTATTTAAATATGCTAAAAAGATTGGATACATGTGTTCAAATATCCCTTTAAAAATTGAAACATTTGCTTCACTATTTGGAATGAAATAGACAAGACTAGAAGCTACTTGTCCTCTGGTCTAGTCAATTTCACATCTCCTTTAAATTCTATGAGAATACCAGAGTAGCTGCAATTAGAAAATTGGAATTAAAAGGCTTTTCCACTATCATCATCCGCCCACAGCAAGATACTTCCCCTTCTTCTATTATGTTTGGGTGGATATCAATCTGCTAGTACTATGATAGTGTTAAAGGGGAAGTCACTCCTGCTGCATGTCAGAAATTCAGGGTTCTTTGGTTTTTTTTAGAATCCAACCACCTAAAAACATTAATTGATTCACCAATTCAGAGACATGAGGTGTCAATTGCTGCCAGGTACCTTTATCTGCCTTGCTATCTAATACTAAATAAATAGCATTTCATATGAATATTTTGTAAAATTATTTATCTGGATAGGCCTATTTCCACAGGATTATTTTTTTTTTATTAACAAGGTGAACTTATGATTAAATTGGCTAATAAGGGAGACTGTAGGTTTCACCATAGACTTATTTCTTCAGGGGTTTGCAAGTAGTCATTTATTTGAAACCATGGGAGTGATTTCCCACTGTAGTGTGCTATTTTCTCTGCCTTCTTTTGTCAGCAATAGCGTGTGATATATACAAATGTCATGGGCAGGAGAAGAACCTTAGTTCACTGAGAAGGACTTAACCATGGCGGAAAGGGGGAAGCCCGTTCCCACTTACTTCTTTAGGGAGATTGGGAACACACACAGAGCCAGTATTTTTGGATTTAGAGTTTGGAAATAGTGAGCAGTGGTTTAGCAGAGCCAGGGGTCACAGGGACAGAGAGCCACCCCACCCCTCAGAATTCCTTCTTCCCGCTAAACTTCACTGCAATCCTCACAGTAGCTGGAGTGGGGTTGGGGGTTATTCATTTTCCCAGCAACAATATATTGTTCCCTGTTGTGATGCAAAGTATTTTGAGCCTTGGGTAATTGAGACCAATCAGCTTTGCAGAAGACCTGCTTCCTGGTGGAGATGAAAACTGCTAGGATTGGTTTCTTGATATGGATCAACACAGCTGTCTACAATTTTGGACTCTTCTTGGGTGTGTGGCTCTGGGGACCGTCATGATGAGCGCCTGCACTTCAGACCTTATCACTACACTATTGATAATGAGGGGTTGCAACAAGGAGTGATTAGCAATGCATTTTCATTTTCTGAAGCCCTTTTATAAATGTGTATGTGGTATAGCAAAACAACAAAATATTTTTATTTTATATATTTATTTATTTGTTTGTTTATTATATTTATATACTGCCCCATAGCTGAAGCTCTCTGGGCAGTTTACAAAGATAAAAACAGTGAACATTAAAAACAAATATACAAAATTTAAAACCTTAAAAAGCAGAATAATAATATAATATAATATAATATAATATAATATAATATTTCTTACCCGCTTCTTCCTCTGGATCAAGGCGGGGAACAACATAGAATACAAAAATATTATAAAATACATAAAACTGATTAAAACATATAAAACTAATACATTATTAAAATAACAGCCAGACATCTGAAAATTCGACTGGGTAGGCCTGCCAGAAGAGGTAAGTCTTTATAGCTTTTTTATATTCAGAAAGACAGTTGAGTTGACAAATCTCTCCCGGCAGGCCATTCCATAGTCTGAGAGTGGCAGAAGAGAAGGTCCTCTGCGTAACACTTTTAAAACATCTAGTTTTAGCTGGCTGAAGTAAATATTCTGGGGTCAGTTAAAAAAGTCAGCATATGCTGTTAAATGCCTGGGAGAAGAGAAAAGTCTTGAGCTGGCACTGAAAAGATAACAATGTTGGTGCCAGGTGAACCTTGTCAGGGAGATTGTTCCATAATTGTATCATTTAAAAATCTTCTAAAGACAAGATCTAAACTTTGTGGGACTTGGATGAGTTGGGGAAGATAGTTCAGCCTTCCCCAACCCAGTGCTTTCCAGATGTGTTGAACTACAAATCCAGTGTTGGATGGGAATTATGTGAGTTGTAGTCCAACACATCTGGAGGGCAGCAGATTGGAGAAGGCTGTTATTTCTTATCAGTAGTAATGAAACAGGCACCCCTCAGTAGATTTCCATCACAGTGTCCCAGAAAGGTTGCACACCACTGTTACAGTGCACCAAGCCAATGAATTAGTTGCACTAGCTTTGGGCTGTGGTGATGTTATGGTTTTCATAAGCCAGGTACTGCACAATCGGTTCCATGCACCTGAGGGGAAATTGAACTTGAATCACAGCCTTCGTAACTCATGGCAACCTCAGGAGACTTTAAAAAGCAGTTGTTTTATGGTGTTAGGTTGCGACATTCAAAGAAAAAGAAAATCCCACCAGGTGTGCCCAAGCCCTTTGACACACCTAAAGTAGCTCTTTGGCTTCTGGCCATAGTGTCTGTATATGTTAGGAAATGATGTAGGTTCTCTAAGGAATAATGGGTTTGACTTTAGGAGTCTTTGTAAATACCAGGATGATCTTTTGTACTTAAACCCCTATTATTACAAGAGATGGAACTCTTCCCCTGCCCCCACATGCATTGGCCCATGTTCTAGCTTTGCATTTTGATCTCTAATTCAATGGTAACACAGGCTGTGTTTACTGCTGCAACCAAAACAATGCATAAGCCCTTCCAAAGAGTCCATAAAGAAGCTTTTGATGGGAAGCAGCTTTCATCTTCTTTTGAATCAGGGTGGATTAGAGTATGCTCTTCATTGGCTTTACCTGGAGACAACTGCATTCTGCTACTTAAAAGGTGCTCTCTGTAGATTCGCCTCTGCACTTTGCAGAGGGAACAAGCAGTGCCCTGCAACCACACGTTGCTTGTGAAAAGCTCCCCTTTCTCTGGTGGGGAAGCTGCTCAAAGTAGGAAAGGTTTGAAGGCATGGAGTGGGCCAGCTGACAGCCCACTCAATCCATGCGTTTAAGGGCTCTCAGGCAGGAGGTGGACAGCTTCCTGCCTGCAAAGGGAGAGCTTTGAAGGAAGCAGCAAATTAGGGAGGAGAGCAGGGTAGTGGCTCAAGATGTTACTGGGGAGAGGGAGGGATGAGCTTCGGTCATGTGTTGAACTCCAGCGGAGGCTTAAAGATTTCAGCCACAGGAACCCTAGGTCAGAGTGCAGGGCCCTTTCAGCCTGAGGGCTCTCTTCCATTTTGGGGATGCTCTCAAGGAGGGAGCACATTCTAGCTGTAGGTGAAGCCAAAGTCCAAAGGGGCAGGGCCTGAAAGAAACAAACCTGCATAGTTTAGCTTAAAGCTCTTACTGGCAGCAACTCAGCCTTTGGAGAGCCGTTTCAGCCTTGGAGAATAAGAGGGGGGAACCCACCTTCTCATAAGTCCCTTTCCGGGGAACCTCGGCGGTCCGTATTGTGATCCCTGGGGGTGAGGGCACCCTAGGACAAGGGTGTTCTGCACCCTTGTCCTAGCTACTTTTCAGGCAGCCAGGGATACAGTATGATTTTCTTGGCATTTTGAATGCACTCAAAATCACCCAAGCTGTACAGCTGGTAGAAGTTCTGGTGTTGAGGGTAGGATTTGGACAATGACTCAGGCCTGGAAATCATCAAAGAATATGTGAACGGCCATTGAATGGCACAGGCCAAGTTGATGTCCAATCTCACTACCCCCGGCCAATTTTGTTCTATGGTCTCAATATACCCATATGTCTTGTCTAAGGGAGGGTCATCTTTGGTCACTTCCAGCTGTATTCCTGGATTCCTATCTAGCTCCCCTCCTGCCGAAGCCTACATGATGTCAGGTGTTGGGCCTTCTCTACAGAGCTCTTGCCCCTTCTGCCTGAAGCCCCACTCCCAGATGTAGGGGGAGTTTGTCCATGCAGAGAATGCCTCCATCCCTCTCTCTGCATGGATAAATTTCTTTTCTCCATGCAAAAAGAGGCAGGACGATTGCTCCGTTCTCTCTGCATGAGGAACTTAGGTTCTGTTCACAGACTGGGGGATGGGGGTGGAATCACTGCTGTCTCTCTCTGCAGGAGCTCACTTCAGTCCTCCCTCATGTTCCCTCCATGGAGAATGCAGATGAGCAATGAAACTGAGCCAGCTCTGTCCCCTTCCCTTGCTTTCTGAGGGAGAAGTGAAGGAGACTCTCCCACCCTACCTTCTCAGGGGGAGTGGCTTCAGGGAGGGGGAAAGATCCCCCCACAAGCCTGACAGGCCGAATTGGCTCATGGGCTAGAGGATCCCCATTTAGAAGATTTATATCCCACCTTTCAATCAGAAGACCCCCAAGGAGACTTACAAGACATTGCACTAATATAAAACCAACTTCCCCACCTCTATAAGCCAGCATTCTTTAGTTCTCTGATGAATGGATGGGGCCAGTCAGTGCTTCTCTTCAGCTCCACAGTTTCAGAGCATCCAAGCATTAGAGCTGGGTGTCTTTTTGGAAGGGAGTGGGGAACCAACGTGGCATTCATCTAAAATCTCTCAAAGCAGAGAAGCGATACAGCTTTTCATGACAAGTTTGGGAAATAAAGAAAAACGAGGTTGATAAAAGTTTAGAAAGATAATTATATGTACAGTGCAATCCTTTATTCTGAACTAAGTGCCACTGAGTTCAGAAGGACTTACTCCCAGGTAAGTGTGTTGTAGGATTGCACCTTGGATCTTCTGATAACTGATTCCCTATACCAGGCTAGGCTATTTTTTTTTACATGTGTCGATAGATTTGTTCTTTTTTTAATCCATGGCTGTCTTCCCAAACGTGGCACCCTCCACATCTATTAGATGACTCATCATTGGTCTGCATGGGAGTTGCAGAACAAAACATCTGGAAGGCACCATGCCTCATCTATGGTATGGATGCAAAGGTGCTGATACATGAGCAGAAAGCACATCCACCCACATAAGGAAGGCTTCCCGACTTTGTCAATTCTCTTGATAGTTTGGAGTGCTGGGCTGAAAACAACAGAATGAAATTTAATAGGGATAAATACCAAGTTCTACACCTAGGAAAAAGAAACCAAATGCACAGTTATAAGATGGGGGATATCTGGCTCAGCAATACAACAAGTGAGAAGGATCTTGGAATTGTTGTAGATCATAAGCTGAATCTGAGTCAACAGTGTGATGCGGCTGCAAAAAAAGCAAATGGTATTTTGGGCTGCATTAATAGAAGTATTGCTTCCAAATCGCATGAGGTACCGGTTCCCCTTTATTTGGCACTGGTTAGGCCTCATCTTGAGTGCCACACTTCAAGAAGGATGCAGACAAGCTGGAGCGTGTTCAGAGGAGGGCAACCAGGATGATCAGGGGGTCTGGAAACAAAGCCCTATGAAGAGAGACTGAAAGAACTGGGCATGTTTAGCCTGGAGAAGAGAAGATTGAGGGGAGACATGATAGCACTCTTCAAATACTTAACAGGATCTCTTCTCGATCATCCCAGAGTGCAGAACATGGAATAAAGTGACAGGAAACCAGATTCCAGCTGGACATCAGGAAAAACTTCCTGATTGTTGGAGCAGTACAACAGTGGAACCAATTACCTAGGGAGGTAATGGGCTCTCCCACACTATATTCAAGATGCAGCTGGACAGCCATCTGTCAGGGATGCTTTCCTGTGGATTCCTGCATTGAGTAGGGGGTTGGACTTGATGGCCTTATAGGCCCCTTCCAACTCAATGATTCCCACTGCGCTCCCTGCCACATCTCATGCCATTGCCCCAGACTTCAGGGATAGCTTTTTGAAATGGATGTTAGGTTGAGTTGCAACCCATCTCCCTACATCCATAATATTAGCAGGACAATCCAAGATTCTGAAAACGTAAGTGACTCTTAGTAGTTTGGTCTTGAAATTTCTCCTAACTGGTGAGGCTTGACATTTTTACTACCTGTTGGCCTTACAACTGTTATATTCACTACATCAATGCAAACATATGGTTTCGCTTCCAAGCATTTAACATTTCCATTTCCTCAGGAAATCATTCTCCTCATTTGTTAGAAGTTTTGAATCAGAACTGCTATTTTATTGGCGCCTGTACAGAGAATGACATTATTGAGGCCAGGGGAGGTTTCTGCCTCTCCAGTTGTCCTCTTTCTCCCCCTTTGAGACTGGTAAAGTGGATAATTTGACTGTAGCTCAGCTTTCCCCAACTTGGTGTCTTCCAGACATTTTGGAAGCAACTCCCATCATACCCAGCATGGCATGATGTCTGGGGATGAAAGGAATTGCAACACATCTGGGGAGCACCAGGTTGCAGAAGACTGGTGCAGCTCATCTGTTTGGTTTGTGATGTTACCTCCATCCCCCCAAAATGGGAAGACACCAAATATGGAGAGGAAAAGTGGGAGGAAGTCTCCTGGGGCACAGAAATATATTTACTGAATCCAGTGTCTTTCAAATATCTTCAAAGAACCAGAATTGAAGGCCAAACATTCACATTCATCCCTGAAGAAGATATTTGAAACGCATTAGTTTCAATAAATATATTTCTGTGCATTCAGAGGCTTTTCCCCTGTTTGTTTTTGGATTATGATGTGCCATAGGAAAAAAGTGTTTTGAGTCGATGTACATTTATTTATTTATTTATTTATTTATTACATTTCTATACCGCCCAATAGCCGGAGCTCTCTGGGCGGTTCACAAAAATTACATGTCATGAACCAAAAATATGTCTTCCAGCTTAATTGGTAAGAGGTGTGATGTGCAAAGCCCCAGGGCTGCTAGTGCCCCAGGACACTAATGTGCCCCAGATTGATAGCAGGGACCAAGCATATAACACCGATTCTGGCCTGCTTGTACTGGCTGCCTTTATGTTCCCAAGTCCAATTCAAGGTACTAGTTTTGACCTATAAAGCCCTAGATGGCTTGTGACCACAATACTTGATGGAGTGCCTCCCCAGTATGAACCTACCATCATCTGAGACCCTCCTTGAAGTGCCTCCTTTGAGGGATGCTTAGAGGACTGCAGCAAGGGAGATGGCCTTCTTGGTGGTGGGCCCTTGATTATCGAATGATCTTCTCAGTGAGACCCTCCTGGCACCAACATTGTTATCATTTCATCATTAGGTTAAGACTTTCCTCTACATCCAGGTATTTGACAGCATATGATAATGTTTTAATGGGTCCTTAGATTTACTGTTGATGTTTTTAAAAAATGTACTTAGGTTTTATATTATTATTATTTTAGGGTTTTAATCTTTCTAAACTGCACAGACAGCTTAAGCTATTGGACAGTATAGAAATGTAATTAAAATGACATGAAATGTAGTTCCTCAATCCTGAAAGATTGAGGCATTACAAATTATTTTATGTCACTTAGAAGGGAATAAGGATTTCATTTATGATTTTACCAGCAAGTTCATCCTGTTCTCATAGATTAACGTTGCCAACTGGATGACTTACAGCTATTGTACGTGTTCTTGCATTATCCAGGTTTGTTTTTTTGGCATGATGCTTTTTCTAAGTAAAAATGATGAACGTTCTTCTGTTTTGGCCACAACATTATGGCCATAATCCAGAGAATCCCTTTAAGACATGCAAGAGTATAGAAGACCTTGTAGTATGTTGAATGCTGTTTTCTTAAAGCTCCTTAAACAAAAGAAAGCAGAAAGATTTATAATACTGCCGGTAGAGGTTGCTGCTAAGAAAAAGACGGGCAATGCCACTGGGCGTGAGGCTAGACATAATCCTGACTGATTATGGTCTGGATACCCCAGCAGCAGAGCTGTGTCTGGAGATGCTCTGGCTCCTTTCAATCTTTCTGTGATGTTTTGATGACTTGACATTTTATCTCATACATGGATTTCCTAGAGCATCTGGAATTAAACTCTGAATCCTGTAGACCATGGAAACTAAGACAAGAATACACACACCTGCCTGTTACTTTCTATATTCTGTACTCACCCCTTGGTAATGACTAAGAGCCGGTAGTACTTCTTCTCTATAGGATAGGAAATGTATTTTCTGTCTTATCGTGGAAGCTGAATAAGAAATAGTGACTTAAGATTTGCAGGTGCTACATCTCTATGCTCGGGCTGGGCCTGTCAAAATCTTTGCTGTGTAAGCCTGGAGAGGTCAGAGCTACCCCCCTTAGCTAAGCATGAGTCAATTTCAGTAGTCACAAGCAAATGTGCTCCATAGCTTTCCTGGGAGCTCCTTCTGATGTTTTGCTAGTCTAGCCAAAAAGCCAGAAAATTACTGATAATAAACATCTTGATAATATCACAGAGGTCAGAATAAAGTTTTTAATGTACTCTGGACTTCAGACATCTAGAATTCACACATCTCATGTTCCCCCTCCCCCCAAACACATTTTATAATACTGTGTGTCTTTGACTATGTTCTGGTTAGCATCCCTATGTGTACTTTTTGTACAGAGAATTTGTAGGCAGTGTCAGAAGCCTTGGCATCCTGCCCCTCTCCTAGTATTGTTTATGCAGGGGCGGGAAGTTGAGCATGGTTCGAAGAGAAGAGCCTATTTGCTGGATCACCTGTAGATGAATTTAAAGCTACCTGGATTTTTCCTCCCCAAATTCTTGCACAGTGTACAGGAATACTGCAAGCCATAAGGTCTTAAATTGAAATCTTCAGGATGGTGGCTAGGAGTCTATGATTGAGGGGTAATTCTATGAGAATAAGATTGTTATGGTCCCAGTTTTATTTCCTTGTAAGCAGAGAAGAAATGGATGTTTGAAGAATCGAGTCCATGACTAAATTTCTCACTAGTGTGCATTTCCCAATGTTGTCTGCCTTTTATTCCTGGGTAAAGGGAGCAATACAGAAAGGAAGATTTTCATGTAGCACTCCTATCCCCCACCCCAGTCTGAACAGGCAACAGCTGCTACTTAAATAGAGCTACCTACAGCTTCTTATGAGTAAGCAATAGTAAGCAACATCATGGCCTTAACCTCTCTGCAGTTCAAGAAATGTAGTGTTTTTTTCTCAACTGGGAGGAAGAGCATGTTAAATCTATACAACCTATTACAGTTCTCTGTAATATGTGGAGTTAGACAACTTGTCTGTCTGCCATGTATCTTCATGTGTTAAGGTAAGGAGTGGGTTGTTGTTGCAATAACAGAAATTGCCATATGGTGTTGAGAAAAGTTGGGGCAAGAATGTTTAAGGAAACACAGTCTGTGGTTTAATACTTCGTGAGACAGTTTTTTAAAGAGCAATGAATATATCTTAAACAAGGATACCACTATTGCACATTCTTGGGTATGTTCTCCTGATTTTACAATAATAACAGCCCAGTGCACCAGCTGGTTTCATACTTGTGCCAAGTTAATTCAAGCTTTTTGCATATTTCCCCCACATATACACACTGTTTAGAGTATATATATATATATATATATATATATATATATATGTATGTATATATATATTTAAAATAATGTTCCTGTCCAGAAAGTGTGTGATCACAGCAACTTTATCATCGTCCAGCTTTATATAGGGGCGAATGAATGCTGTCCCTAACAGCAAATCGAGACTTCCATCCATGCGGAAAATCATTAAGAGGTTCACTTGGAACAAGCATTGTAGCAAATACAAATACACCTACTTATTTAGTTCTGTTTAGTAGCAGCTTCCCAGTCTGGCAATGGACAATGGAGTCCAGATGGTGGGCGCTGAGTGTGCACTCACTAGGACAGGATCTACACTACTGCTTTAAAGTGCTTTATAACAGTTTTGACAACTTTTGGGGCCCAGGACACACTCCATATACAAATGTCAAAACTGTTATAAAGCGCTTTAAAGCAGTAGTGTAGAGCCTTCCCTGGCCTGGCATCCTCCACATGTGTTCAACTACAACTTCCATCATCCTCAGCCGAGCATCCTATAGCCTGGGCTCTCAAGTTCTACAAGTTTGGAGTCCATGGCTGCTACCAGGCAGACAGACAGAAAGAAGGGAGCGCATTGGGGTGGGGGCATAATTTATAATGTTACTGCAAGTCATGGGAAGAGCAAGGTGCTATGAAGGACACCGAAGCTCTCTGCCCACTGGAAATCCAGCTCGGATGCCCTCCTCGTCTTTTTTCTGAGATTCCAACAGGCTGTGACTTCCCTACTTCCATGCCTATCTTTCCAGTTGTATTTTTATTTAAATGCCAAGATGCTTTTAAATCTAATATTAATTTTCCTGTGGCCATGACACAATTGCAAAATATGCATAGCCTTGGCCAGTCTTCATTTCTGTGAATCGTTTGTGTGTGCCTTTCAATTTGTATTGTTCGTTGCTGTTGTTATTTTTTGTCTTGCGTCCTCAAAACACACAGACTGAAAGGCATTAAAATGTACCTCCGTTTTTCACCTTCCCTCCCTCCTCCTCTTTATTTCCTCCAGAGAGAGATTACTACAGTTTATGTGACAAGCAGCCAATAGGAAGACTACTCTTTCGGCAGTTCTGCGAGACTCGCCCAGAGTTTGAGTGCTGTATTAGGTTTCTTGACTCAGTGGTAAGTTGGTTCTTATGACTCTTTCAATAGTTTATTGCACCTTGTTCATTGGTAAAAACTTTATGGGCCCCTATATACAGGTACAAAGAATAAACTCTTGTTTCTGGGGGATAATGACCCCTCCACATGTCCCTAGACTTTCTGTTCATGTCACAGACTGTACTTCTTGTATTTTACGACCTTTGTAGCCTATTCACAATTTTCTTCTTGGTGTGTGTCTGTGTGTGTTTGTATCAGTGGTCGTATACCGCTTCATATACATACATATTGTGAGTGAGTCTCTCTCTCTCTCTCTCTCTCTGATTGATTTAATATCTTTCAAGACTCTCAGTTCACAAGGATCCCCAATAAGGATTACATTAAAAGATATGTAAAAACATTTTATTTATCTGCCTGTGTTTTGAGATCTCCTGATGAAACTCTTCTTCAGTTGCCTTTTTCATGCACTACAGAACAACAATTGATAGGGCTTCTTGGTTGTGGCACCCGAGATATGGAATGCCCTCCCTAAAGAAGTGTGCCTGGCACCCACATTACATTAGTTTAGGCTCCACAGATTAAGAGATTTTTATTTCCCCAGACGTTTTAATTTGAGAAATTTTTCGGCCTGCTGTATGTTTTTAATTGTTGCCTCATTTCATTGATGTTACGATTTTTATTTTTGTATGTTCTAATGTTTTTGATAAATATGCTGTTCACTGCCCTGGAATCTATTGGAGGAAGGACAATATATAAATATTTTAAATAAATACGTAAAATAAATAAACCCAGACCTGTAAAAGAACATTGTGCATATTTGAGCTCTCAAAGATCTCTCTGGTGTCAATCAGCTGTGTGTGGCAAAATTAATTCCTTAATTTAAAAGAATATATCTTCCATCATGAAATTGTTTTTATGGGGTGTCTGCCATGGGTAGAGAGGAAATGAGCCAAGAGCATTATTTTCCTAAGGAAAACCAAATGTAATCCAATTGTAAAAGTTCCAGACTAGTGAATTTACATTCTGTACGGTAAAACTGCCAGGTACCATCATGCAGCTATCATGAATAAGCTCTGAAAATGTTGCTTTGACAGGTTTGTGGGTTAGTTGGCCCATTTCCATGTGAAATGCTGAAGCTGACTTTGGCTTTTGCATTGGATATGTGTGGAGCCAAATGAATGCAAACAGCATATTCTTTCAGATGAATTGGATGTGGGCATCCTCTTCCCCCAAAAGTAGAATCTTTCATTGTATATAAACATCCCAGTCTACTGCATTTGACCTACACCTACGGCACAGTGGGGTCCCTGCTCCAAGAACCGTTCATAGCATGTTTCTCTATGTCTTTCACATTCCATATTTTGGAATCCTTCCCTTTTTCTGTGCCATTTCTGGCATCTTTATTTCTTATGGAAATAAAAACGAAAGTTGGTGGAAGCAATAAGTGAAAGAAAAGAGAGTGTTAGAGGAGAGGGAGAGATAAAATGGAGGGGAGCAAATGAAGTAATATGAAAATTAAGTTTTTTGAAATGATTGTAAATCCTGACTAAGCCTTTAAGAAGAAACCAGGAAGATCTGGAATTCAGCAGTTTGTGTGTGTGTATATAAGTACAGTTGAAGCAGTGATAAATCAAAACTTTTGGTATCTGCAATTGAAAAGTTCAAAATCGATTTGGTTTTGTCCCCTGTAGCTCTGCATCAGTGTAACCGTATAAAGATATCACTCTCACTGATCTAAATTTCTAAAAGTTTTGAAAGTTTACTCAAAGCAGGAAAGCTTCAAATTGTTCCCATTGTTACATAAGAACACAGGGACTTGCCTTACACCAAGACAGACCATTGTCTATCTAGCCCACAGTTGTCTGTGCTGACTGGCAGTGGCTCTCTAGGGTCTCAGACCAGAGTCTCTCCCAAATCTACCTGGGGCATGTCTACACCATGCCTATATCCTGATGTAGTCCTTGGATCATCCCAGTGCATCCACATTACGCACAGGGATGATCCTGGGGGCAACCCGGGACTAGCAAGGACTTATCCCGGGATATCAGGAACCGTGGAAAACCCGACTTTTCTGCGGTTCCAGGACCATCCTGTGGAGCGCGGCCATGTGGCCGCTGCTCCCGGGTTGTCCTGTCCTCCCCGTGAGTAACGGGGACCGTTAAATGGGCACGGAGTGGCACGGCGGCAGTCCATGCCCATTGGGGGTGGGGAGCAGGGGTGGGGTTTCTTTTCCCCTTACCTTTGGCGCTGGAGCACAAATGTGCTCCTCTTGTTGTTGTTTTAAAAATGGCAGCTGTGACGTCCTTCCGGGACATCGCGTAGCCATCTAGACATCCATGGAGGATCGTGGAAGCTGGTAAGTCCTCGATCCTCGCCCTACACCCTTGTGGTGTAGACATGCCCCTGGAGAAATAAGGAATTGAACCCAGGACAATCTTCATGCAAAGCATGTTCTCCCTCTGGGCTACAGCCCCTTCCCTGAGTAGTGAGAGCAACAGCTCAAGTAACTACTCTGCCTCTGACAGGTTTCTAGACAAATGTATATTCATATAGCCACAGATGTGGGTCTTGTTCAAGACAACATAGAGATAACAAGATGATGATCTGCAAATTGAATACATATGGGGAAGATGGCGAGTGAATAGAGTATGTTCAGCAAAATCCAATGTACCAAAGAAGCTGCCAGCTTACACCCTCTCTGCTATATTTACTTTTCATGCAAGCTAGGCACCCTAGTTTGGGAATGATCCATGCAGAATATGTGATGCATAAAGATATACAAAGGTGAATGAAGAAGACATATCGCCTCTTCCAAATGGTTTTAAAGCATGTTCAACCACATCTAGAGAAAACTGGATATGTTGCAGTTACAATTTTACAGTCTTGAGGCTGAAAGCAATACATGGTCCCATCAATAAACCTTTGCCTAGAACAATTTCCCAGTAGAAATCTGTGATGGGCCAGAAGTTGTGACATTAATTTTCTTCTAGCCTGAGGGCAGTAGATATGGAGATGCCATTATTAAGAGGTCCAAGGGGGTGGTAAAAAATGAACTAGCTGTGCTTATGAGTTTAAAAAGATACCACATCCTTTTCTGCAGTAATACTATAGCCCCTGCTCCCTTTGTTTTCTGTCTTGGTCCTTGATAATTTGGGCTATTGTGGCATGATTCTGGCTGCATAGTTTAAACATGTGCGTTGTCAGCCATTCTGTGTAGGGATACAGAATTCTTGCACCTCAGGTCCCAGTATGTGAAGTTTTCCATTCTCCTAAACAAAGTTAAAAACTCACACAAGGGAGTTTTATATGGCAGTAAATGTCCTAACACATCCCGAGAAGAAGTGTGCTGTATTATTCAGTGTCTGTGGGGCAGACGTCTTTGACTTAACCCAGGCCCTCCTTGCACCAGTACAACCTGTTAATTCACCATGTTGAGGATATTTTGGCTGCCTTACAAGAGCATTTCTTCCCCCCGCCCAAAAAAACCCACCCATCTGAAATAGCACAATAATTCTTTCTATAAGCATAACCAGGGCCCAACAGAGCATATTTCATTGTATATTGCTGAACTTGGATGTTTGATGCAACACTGCAGTTTTCAAAATATGAAGGAGTTGCTGCGTGATTGCCTGGTTTTTGGCCTATATGATGAGGCCCTGAAAAAGTGCCTGTTGACAAAAAGTCAGCTTACATTCCAAGAAGCACTAAAGGAAACTCTGGCTAATGCAGATGTGATGTGATGATGTCTGAAAGGGGTGCCTGGTTGTTTGACTGGAGGATGCATTCCAGAAGCACCGGAAATGTGTCCTTCAAGCCCCTCCTCTGCACCAATCCGGGCTTCTTCGTGGCCAGCGCAATGTCGTCAGCCAAGGAAAAAGAACTAGATCAGTGTGGGGGAGGCCCAAGTTTCCCAGACATTATAATAAAATTTGAAATTTGCTCCCGGACTTCGGATTGCCCCCCCATTTCTGGACTTTTCCAAGGGAAACCGGACATATGGTCACCCTAGTCAACATCTGAATCAGATGAAACTGTGTTTGTCAAGTCCATCCATGATCTCTGAATGCACTGGAGATGTTCAGGTGGCAGGACATGATTAGCCACTGGCAGCCCCAGAAACCAGGCAAGAGCACTTGGGCCTAGATCCTGTTAGGGATTAACGTAACCCAGAGCCCAGGGAAAAGTTGGGTGCTTTTTCATCAACTCCAGTGCACAATGAGCACCAACCAAACCATTCTATGGCTCACATGCCAGTATCTTCCAAACCATGTGACCTAGCAGGGAGGGATGTAGTGAATTGGCCCTCCTGGCCAGCCATACCAGGAATTATGCTTTCAGTTTCTGTTCAGCATTATCCACAGCAAAGTGCCACCTGGCCTGTTTTCGATAAGCTTTCTTAAAGTTGTTGTGGTTTTACAGCTTCTGTTCACCTCAAGTGGATTCCATGATTCACCTCAAGTGGATTCCATTCTAGCATTTTAGAAGTAATGGAGGCAAGACCTCAGTGGGTGATGGTCTGATATCTAGAACTCTGACCTTTTTTTTTTTCTTAATCGTCCTTATATCCAGTTCACATGAACCCCACTCATTGCTCTTACTTTAAGGTCAGTATTGATTTGTGTTACATAGTGATAAATCATGGCCTTGTCCAGTTGATGTGATTTTAAGTGGTTTTTTGAGAAAGCCCTTCATAGAAAAATCTACATTTTGTTCTTTTACTTTGAAGGGCTAATATCCCACCCTAAGATTTTATCATCACTCAGATTAGAAATGGAGACGATGCTTCCCACATGCCCACATTTCCTTTCGGAAGGTGAGGTTGCTAGATTAAACAGTTATCGCTTGAATTCTAATGACTGAATTAATCATTTTGCCTTTTTTGCATGTTGGAGATCTAAGATAAGAGTCAGGCTCAGTTACCCTTCTCTGGAGGCTCGCCCTGCATTCTCACTGTTCCCTTGCACTTTTTAATCCATAGCAACAGCTAGGTCCTCGTTTTCCACAAAAGTGGAGGAACTCTCAGCATTTGAGCAAGAGCTGCATAGATTCCCCAAAGTTGGTCTTTCTCTTCCTTGGCTTTTCCGCCATGGTAATGCTGGCCTCTTGAAAACGCCACACTTTTTATTGGGACCTGCAAATATACCATAGCATAGGTGAGCAGACAGTTTGCAGTGCCTTGGAAAATATAACTGTTCTGGGTTATTACTACGTAAACTGTGGTGACTGCAGGAAACCACAGATATATCATGTTTGTACTATAGAATGTCTAGCATGAGCTACCTGGGCTGGTATCGCAGCATTGCCTGGGCTTCTTATCAACAAATCCAGCTCTTGCTGGATAGACCACACCTATCTACTCAGTGTTTACCTTCATGTCTCTTGAATTAAGAGCTTTAAATGTTAAGTTTTTAGATCTTGTTTAATAACGATTTAGATAGTATGGTGGGGCAAAAATTACATTGTGTACATTTAAATTTTAATTGGTTATTCATGTCAGTTTACTCTTTGAGCTCTTATTTATATTTCTTTTAAATATATACTCCAGCCTATCAGATTAGCTTTCTCAGCAGTTTATAGTTTAATTAAAAAAAGAGAGAGATGCTTATTCAGAAGCAGGTCCCACAGAGTTTAGCAGCAGATTTTGCTTCTAGGTAGCTATAAGAATTTCAATCCAAAAATTAACTCTTCACTTATGCTTCAGCCTTTATTCTTGACTAAAACCTGAAATTTGGCTCCATCAGGGACTGCTGCAGGTTTTAGTGGTCCTTGGGCAACAGAATATCAGCATCTCCCTTTGATGTGAAATCACTCCTTCCTCCCCTAGCCAAACCTCTGCCCTCCCTGGGCAACTTGTGACTCTCCAGATGTTTTGGCCCACAACTCCAGTCAACCCCAATCAGCATAGTCAATGATGAGGGATCATGGGAGTTGTTGGCCAAACAACTAGAGCTGCACAAAATTAGGGATGTTGCGAGAGTCCGCGGCGGGGGTGGAGTCTGACAGGCTCACCCCTGCCCAACCTCCTGTATCTTACTTGCTGAGCCACAGGGTGCTCATGGGCCCACTCACTGAGCAGCTGCACACCCAACGAGCAGGTCCTGCAGCCGCCCGTCCCCATATAAAGCTGCCATTTGTGTAGAAATGGCGAGTCGGAGTTTTCCGTAAAAGTAATGTTGCTGAAATGTTGCGGCCGTAAAGGGGCCATTAATGCAACATTACAAGTGTGAATGCTCAGTTGGCCCTTTCCCCTCAGAAGGAATACAAATCTTCCCCGACATGGCAAGCCCTTATTGTCAGATAAAAGGCTTTTGATTTTCATTGGTTGCCTTCTATAATGTTTTGTAAAAAGAAATAAAAAGTAACTTAAATATAAGCAGAAAATGCACACATCAAATCAAACAACCAGAATAAGTTGACCACCACACTGTTAGAAATGCAGCTTCATTTCTGTGTATTGCAACAAACAAGCACATTGACTTGTGGAGTCTTAAACTAAAAAAAACCCACAGTAATACATAACTGCCCCCCCTCCCAAACAAATGGCTTCAATATTGCTGAATGTTTATATCTGTGGGTGCATGCAGAGAAACAAACTTGTTCCATGTTTTTTCAGCAGTGGTCCTACATTCATAACTCAATATGAATAAACATTTTAAAAATGTCAGTGCAAAGAAGGTTCACCACTATTATATGTAGATTGTAGGGACTTAGCACTGTAGCCCAGCAGTGTGTGTATTATGTCAGCTGTTTAATGTTTTCCATTGTTGTTATACTCATATTATTGGAAGGCGCTGGCTGAGAGAGAGTGGCGTATGGCCATCCTGTAGTGTAAGTCCAGTGTTATCTAGTCTCCTGGCATGTTGGGTTTTATTATTATTATTATTATTATTATTATTTATTTATTTATATAGCACCATCAATGTACATGGTGCTGTACAGAGTAAAACAGTAAATAGCAAGACCCTGCCGCATAGGCTTACAATCTAATAAAATCATAGTAAAACAATAAGGAGGGGAAGAGAATGCAAACAGGTACAGGGTAGGGTAAGCAGGCACAGGGTAGGGAAAAACTAACAGTAGAAAGTAACAGTAGAAGTCTGCACAACATCAAGTTTTAAAAGCTTTAGGAAAAAGAAAAGTTTTTAGTTGAGCTTTAAAAGCTGTGGTTGAACTTGTAGTTCTCAAATGTTCTGGAAGAGCGTTCCAGGCGTAAGGGGCAGCAGACGAAAATGGACGAAGCCGAGCAAGGGAAGTAGAGGCCCTTGGGCAGGCGAGAAACATGGCATCAGAGGAGCGAAGAGCACGAGCGGGGCAATAGTGTGAGATGAGAGGGGAGAAATTAGTTCTGCAGTTAGAAAAAAAGAGGGAGAAGCAGTGGGAGAACATGGGAAGGTTACAAGTAGAAGGCATCATCAGCTGAACCCTCTGTAAAATTCTCTGATGAAGCAGGAAGAGATGGTATGATAAAAGTCTCATCTGGAAGCACCCAGTGCCTTAAAATGCTGCAGTAGACGTTAATTACCACCACTACTCTGAGCACTTTCTGCCAGGGGCTGCTTTGGTTTTCCACTCAAAAACACCTTGCACAAAACACACCTCAGGTCATAGGTCAGTTTAATTCAATTGCTTCCTCTAAAAATTTGTTTGCAGCTCACATCCAGGGTTCAGTTGCAGTCAGAAGCCTGATGTCCCATTGCCACGTAAAACTGTTAAGGATAAGAGAAAAGGAAGTACCAAACGAAAGAGAGGAATATAATAATGAATATTGCATTAAAAAAACACCACATACACCAGTTGATGAAGGGTACCTACAGCCTTCCTAAGTAAAATGAGCATTACTTAATTGGACAGTGCGATGTGATACATGTTTATTTACTTCTACTGTGTTCTCTGAGGCTTACTCACAGGAATGTTTACCTAGAATTGCAGCCTTAGACTTCTTACAGTGTGTAATTGTCTTACCTTTTATTTAGCCTTTGAGGGTTGAAATACACGTTACATGCAAACCGTCTTAGACAAGGCTGGGGAATGTGTGGCCCTTCCGATGTTGTTGGACTACAGCCCTCATCATTCCTCACCATTGGCTATGCTGAGTAGGGCTGATGGGAGTTGTAGTCCAACAACATCTGTGTAGCCAAACTTTCCCAAGCCCTGATCTAAGAAAACCCAAAGTTCTGTTTCCTATCTATAAAGCAACTTTGAAAGGAGTGAAAATTAGAAGAAGGGGGAGGGGTTGGTCAACTCCTTCCCAACCAATCATGTGATTTACACAATGAATAAATAATTTACATACTATACAAATGAGTCTGTCTGGATTTGGGGGACAGGTGTATGGCAACCCTCAGATCTAGCCATTTCGAATGTAAATGCAATTGATGTGAAATTTGTTTTAGCAATCTGTAAACCATGTCCTATATGAGATCACCAGATTTCTACAGTGATAAATATATACTTTGAAAGGTAGTGAGGGGAGCAAACTGAGACATAATTATTGGGTCACGCTTGTATTGGATTGCATTTTGAATTATTTTGCTGCTTAGTAATCTTTGGCTCTTTCTGGGGCTGTACAGTGATAGAAGCTGAAATACAAATATTCTTTCTTCGTATTAGAAATCCTTTGAATATCCATAGTTTCTTTTAACATTGCTGCCACCTACCACCCTTGCTTTGCAATGATAATAAATTGTGACAGCTGAGATAAGACTTCAGGTTTTCTAACTTTTTTTAACTAGCTCTTTTATCCATGCATTTTTATTCTTCAGAATCAGTTCAAAAAGGTGGGCGTGGGAGGACGGAATAAATGTTGTTAGGATGCCATAAACATTCTTGCATGTTCATGCTTTCAAGATGCAAAACGACCTGTAGTCAGATAGTATCTAAATGGACAGGAAATTGGATGAAAAAGCTTTGCAAATCCCCTTTGATTCAGGTTTATGGGTATATAATTGGCTCATTCCCATACAGTTATGGTAGTGGAAGGTTTGCAGTCATGTATTTTCACAGTCAGTGCATTCTTTATCTGAAGCATGGTTATCTCAAAGTTGATTTCACAGTTGCTGCTTAACAAGAAAGGTCTAATTGTATTGCTGTGCTCTTGGCACCCTGGACTAACATTAAAATAACAGCAGCTGAGTCCTGGCTTATATCATATGGACCCTTCAGAGGCGGTGCAAAAAGAACATGCCATCCCACTTTCAGTGTGGTGAAATGCCCTTGGAAATACCACCACATTTAGTATGCCAGAGAGGAGGTTGGTTATCATGCTCTGAAGTGAAGAAGGTGTTACTTTATGCAGTTAAAGCATTCCATTATCCATATTTTCCAGGGCCCACCATGTCAAAATTTGGCCCAAAGTATTAGGTTCTCTGTACATTTTCCTTATGGAGTATAATTTTGATGGAGGGGGTTGGGCTGGTGCAAATGGACTGGTTCCATTTCACTTTTGACACATTGGTTCATTTCTGAAAGCCCTACAGTGTAAAGTTCACATCACCATACAAACATGAGAAGCTTCCTTTTACTAAGTCAGACCATTAGTCCAGGGGTCCCCAATCTGTTTGGACCCGTGGACAAATTTGGGATTTTGAGAAACTTCTTTGAGCACCACCACAAAATAGCTCCGATGAAGGAGGTGACTAGTTACATAATGGCTTCTGTGGGAGCTTGGATAGTCAAAAGAGTGGGGGGAAGAAAGAGCAGGGCTGGAGGCTGGGCGTGGAAGGAAATAGAGGGTAAAGGGGAGAGAGAGAGAGAGAGAGAGAGAGAGGCTAGGTGCTGTAAGGGAGAAAAAGAAGGCTAGGACAGAGAAGGGAGAGAAATACTGAGCAAAGGGGTTGGGTGGAGGAAAATAGCAAGGCTAGAGGCTGGGAGTGGGGAGAGAGAGAGAGAACAAAGGTGAAAGGGGGAAGGTCTGTGGGGACAGAAGAATATTGGGAAACAACTCTTCCCTTCTCTTCCTGCCCACTGAACAGCTGATCAGCAGCAGGTTCAGGAACAGGAAGCAGAACCTGGCACCCTAATATTTTTCAAGTTTTTTTCAAAACAATTTTTTTTTAACAGGGCAGGAGTGGAGAGCTTTGCGGGCACCATTGGAGGTCCCCTCAGGTGCCATTTAATCCATTGTCTACAATGACTGACAGCAGTTCTCCAGATTTTTAGACAAGTCTCCCAGCACTACCCAGAAATGACTGGCATTGAAATTTGATTTGCATACATAGCATGTGTTTTGCCATTGTATTACATAGCCCTTCCCATCAGGCCTTTTGTGGAGGGCAATGGAGGCCACAGGTCTCAAACTCCACTCAACGTTAACAAACAACAGTACATTCTGAGAATAAAAGGAAGGAGATTCTGGTCCTCTGAGCTTCTTAAGAAGCTCCTAAGGACCTGCTTTCAGAACTGGATAATTCACGCATTAGTCTAGAATGTGCCATCAACCTCCCCGTGTTGTTGTTTTTGAAAAATGATGTGCAGAAAATCTTGAAATTTGTATGCGTGGTCAGGTCCATATAGGTATACATTTAACTTCAGTAGATATGTGCCCGTTCTTGAACTAATTCTGTAGCTGCCATTTTCTGAGATGGCCGATATGCAAATGTGACAGTCATGAACAAGTGCATGTAGAAAGCTCATTTTTGTGGCAAAATTGAGTTCTTTGCTGTCAAGATTGATAGAACTACATGGTCATCAAATCTTGGTAAACAAATCTTCTGGTAAAGGCATGAGGGTCTTAGATGATTCCAAAACACAATCCACTTCCTCCCAGATGAAGTCCACCTTGATTTAGCTTTGTGTAGTCTTTTCCCAAGAGATGGAGTGACTTTATGATAGCAAGGAATGGTCCTTAGATATATCATGTAATGGAATGGAGGATGATCAGTGAATTAGTCTATTCAGAAGCTTGGAAAAAGTACTGTAAAACACTGTAGTTTTGAGTCCTTCTGCTTAGACTAAGCCCTGCTCAGAGTAAATCTCTCATGCTCCAGGCAGTAGCTTCTGAAAATCCAGAAAGTTTTTGTCCCTCCCTGATACTCCCAGTTGCAAGGTTTTTTGTTTTTGTTTCTTTAAACTGCTTTTAAGTTCTCTGTGGTATTCACATGTGAGTAAAGTGCTGAGTCTAAGCCTGTTTAGCAATTTAGTCTGTGAGTAAGGACTTATTTCTCCATAATTGCCACTACTAAGTTGCTGTTAACAGCTACTTGATACCCCAAAATTCCCCACAAGCTGTGGGGGAGAACTGCTTCAAGTTTCAGGACCACCCTGTTTGTCCCACCAAAGTTGGCTATTCCTCCCTTGTTAATCAGGACATGAAGTTTCTTTCACAAAAGCAGTCTAGGCAGGCGCTTTCATTAAAATAAATGATAGCTGGTAGTTTATTGTGGGTTTGCCTAACGTGTCTTACACATTGCACCCCTGATGTATCAGAAAGAAAGAAAAAATGGACTCCATATTAGTGTAATACTTTTATTGCAGCAATCAACAGATCACAGAAATATGCCCTTTATTTGAACATGCAGACTTCACCATCAAGTCAGTTTTTCCTCCTCCTTCCACCAAAGCTGGGTTTTTGTTTTTTTGTTTTTTGGTAACAACTTGCCTGATGGAGAGATCTGGGGATCTCGAAAACATGCACATTTTTTGTGATTTGTTTGGGTTGGCCTAATAGAAGTATAACACTACTGTTGATTTTGAAGCTTGTTCGCCTTCTCCATAAGAATTTCAGGAAGGATAGAATTTCTACCTGACACATCTCTGAGGTAGTCTGACCAGTACCATCCAGTTGTTGTTTAGGTGACAACAAAGCTGTACACGTAACCCTGACTGTTTTGCTGACTGTCAAAATTCAGCTTTGCTCTTTTAAAAATTTAAAGCAGTGATGTCAAGCTGCCAAAACTTCAGCATTTATGATCAATATAGGGCAGGTTCATCACATTTGCGTCCAGCTACACAGCAGTGCAGCCGGGTAATTTTAGAACCTGGATGTAATGGTCTTGCTAGTAGTCAAGTGAAATGTGTCTGCATTAATCTCCTGCACTGTCAAGCTCCCAAACTACACTCCACACATACACATTTAAAAGGCTCAAGAACCAGAATATTCAAAAGTGCCAAAGCTTGATGCTTGGATGGATGCAGGAGAGTAATGGCCTATTTATGTATTGCATTTCTATACCGCCCAATAGCCAAAGCTCTCTGGGCGGTTCACAAAAGTTAAAACCATCAAATACAAATCAAAGTATAAAAACACAATATCAAAGTACAATATCAAAGCACAACCAGGGTTAAATTGAGCAGCAATGCAGAGATTTATACAGATGTAAAATACAGGTTTAAAACAGCAAAGTTAAAAGTCTAAGATGATAAACTGTTAAGGTCCTGGGAAAATAAGAAGGTCTTCACCTGGCATTGAAAAGACTATAATGTAGGTGCCAGGTGAACCTCTCTAGGAAGCTCATTCCACAGCCAGGGTGCCACAGCAGAGAAAGCCCTCCTCCTGGTAGCCACCTGCTTCACTTCCTTTAGCAGGGCCTCATGGAGAAGGACCCCTGAGGATGATCTTAGGGTCCGGGCAGGCACATATGAAAGGAGGTGTTCCTTTAGATAACCTGGCCCAAGCCATTTAGGGCTTTGAATGTAAATATCAGCACTTTAAATCAGACTCGAACCTGGACTGGCAGCCAGTGAAGCTGGAAAAGGACTGGTATAATGTGGTCTTGTTGGCCAGTCTCTGTTAACAGTCTTGCTGCCCTGTTTTGTACCAGCTGAAGTTTACAGACCATTTTCAAAGGCAGTTCCACGTATAACGCATTGCAGTAATCCAGACAAGAGGTTATCAGAGTATGGGTAACTGTAGCTAGGCTATCTCTGTCCAGATAAGGGTGCAGATGGTATATCAGCCTAAGCTGATGAAAGGTGCTCCTTGCCACTGAGTCCACCTGTGCCTCAAGTGACAATTTTGGATAGCTGGATAGATGAACCACCTGCAAACAATACCTCCATCTTGTCTGGATTGAGTCTCAGTTTGTTGGCCCTCATCCAGTCCATTACTGTGCTCATTCAGAACAGCCACTGCCTCACCTGGGTTTGATGAAAAGGAGAGGAAGAGCTGGGTGTCATCTGCATATTGATAACACCTTAGCCCATATCTCCGGATAACCTCTCCCAACAGTTTCATGTAGATGTTGAACAGCATAGGGGATAAAATAGAGCCCTGTGGAACTCCATGGCCTAGATGCCATGGCGCAGAGCGATAATCCCCCAGCACCACCTTCTGGAATCGGCCATCCAAGTAGGAGTGGAACCACTGCAACACAGTGTCTTCAAGTCCCAGCCCAGACAACCTATCCAGAATGATACCATGGTTGATGGTATCAAAAGCCACTGAGAGGTCCAAGAGAATCAACAGGGTTGCACTCCCCCTGTCCCTCTCCTGGCAAAGGTCATTCTACAGGGTGACCAAGGCAGTTTCTGTTCCAAAACCAGTCCTGAAGCCCAATTGAAATGGATCTAGATAATCCATTTCGTTCAAAAGTGCCTGCAGTTGTCCTGCAACCACACGCTCAAGCACCTTGCCCAGGAAGGGGATGTTAGCCACCAGCCTATAATTTTTAACATCCTCCAGGTCCAGGTTAGGCCTATCTGTGCCTGTGTGAGAGAGAAAGTGACCAGATACAAAGAGGACAGGGCTCCTGCAGCTTTAACTGTTGTGATGAAGAGAGAATTTCACCAGGTGCTGCATGCATACAAATGACACCTGCTGAAATTCCCTTTTCTATATAGGTGTTAAAGATACAGGAGTCCTGTTCTCCTTTACATACGGTCACCCTATTTATACCAAAACTCATCATTGACCCATCTAGTCTACTGTTGTCTACTCTTCTTGGAGGTGATTCACCAGGATCTCAGGCAACATTCCCTTTTTTACCTGGCAATTCCAAGGACCCTAAGACTTTTTGTTTGCAAAAAGTATGTGCTCTGCCTTTGAACTATGCTACCACCCCATGACTGTAGTAGTACAAGGAATGAAGGAGATTGTATGAGATTTTTGTGTATTTATTTTCATCCAGAATCTGCCACCATGCCAACCCTGCTGTTTCCCTGGCCTGGCATATGGGCTATAGAGGATCAATATGTGTGCCTTGTGGTTTGTGGGGGGGAAATATCCATGACCACAGAAAAGAAAAAAATGATTGGCACATGTACCGTACATACCCAGAGCTTGTGCACGGATTCATTATCACAAAGCCATGAACTTGTCTGGAGTCAGATGGTCTTGAGGCTAAATGTTTGGTTTTTGATGCAATGAGCTGCAGCATATGAACTCCAACAGAAGTCTGCAGATGGTTCACCAGATTCTTAGAGTGCAACAATCTGCTCTGAACATTTCCAAAATGAAACTCTAAAGCATCACTGTTGATCATTTCTCTTTTTCTTTTTCAGGCAGAGTATGAAATTACTCCAGATGAAAAACTGGGAGAGAAAGGCAAAGAAATTGTGATGAAATACCTCATCCCAGAGGTAAGAAACACTTGAAAAGGGTAGTAAGAAAGAAGTGCATCAGGAAAGCTGCAAGCCATGTCTTAGTGTCTTAGTCTAGCAGGTCTTGTAAAATATCCTGCAGGAAACAATATCAGGAGCTGATCTGTAAGTTCAGGAAAATTGCATGGGAAACTGTCCTGGGACTATATCACTTCATGCGAAATCCCATATCCAAAGACGCACACTCCGCCACACACACACAATCAACACTTCCCATCCAAGTGGAGAAGGATTCTAACCTGGCATTCTTCCAGAAATGCTAGTTCTCTATATGCAGGGAATTCTTGATATGCCACCTGTTGTCATATCCCTGCTGTGAAGTATGGTTGTATATTAAATACTCAATGGATAGTGTTTCAGAGTTCTACTGATTTTCCTTTGTTCTGTACTAAAGGCACCTTCTCAAATCCAAACACTTCATACTTTTAAAACAATGACTGACCATATAATGACTTTAATGTTCAACCTAACTCCACAGAGAGTGTTTTTGTCCATGAACAACTGGGCTTATTTCTTTTTTGGTGTTACTCTCCACTATCAAAAAGGAGCTGGAAACCCCCGAAATGGTAGAAACCAGTGTTTACTACAAGGTTGTAATGCATTTCAGGCACCAGGCTCTTCTTCATGAGAGTAGTCACTGACATAAACAAGCTCTATTATCTAGTCCTGGGTTGGCAACATGGTGCCCACAGACACCAGTGAGCCCCAAACACCTTCCTTGGTGCCCACTGAGACACCCTACTCCTTCCAATATTTATTTACAAATATTGGTATATTTTCTTAGTAGTAGTTGGGATTGTTTCAAAGTGAAGAGAAGCCCTTTAGCTGCTGCCATCTTAATTTCCCATGAATGCTTCTGGGCAGCTTACTTGTCCTTTTACTTGTCCTTTGTGACTAGCCATGCCCACCCCGGCAGCCATTTTATGCTGTGCCCTGGACAGTTTCTCAAATTTCTACATGTGCCCACAGGCCCAAAAGGGTTTCTACCTCTGCTCAAGGCATATGGATTCTTCTTTCTAGTCAATAATCCTGAAGTCGTGTTTTGTGCTCTACGTATGTATGGACCTTCTAATAAATTAGGGTGGCCATCTGAAAAGGAGGACAGGGCTTCTGTATCTTTAACAGTTACATTGAAAAGGGAATTTCAGCAGGTGTCATTTGTATACATGCAGCACCTGATGAAATTCCCTCTTCATCACAACAGTTAAAGCTGCAGGAGCCCTGCCTAGCATAACCAGATACAAAAGAGGGCAGCTGCTGAAATTCCCTTTCCAATACAACTGTTAAAAATACAGGAGCCCTGTCCTCCTTTTCATATGGTCACCCTAAATAAATATGGGCTTGACTTTAGCATTTTTTACTCTTTTTTGGTGTTTTGATCTACTTGTGCAATTGGCTTGTATTGCTCTATTACCCACTATGCATCCAGGTTGTACTTTGCACTGTGCACACTGGAAAATGTTAAACTTATTTCTTAAAGATACCATGTCCATGAAAAGCAGACATGTAGCAAGAAATAACCCCATTTGTCTACTTGTTAATACTCCATGCAAAAGAGATATTAAAATGAGGGAGGAGCGATCATATTGAGCAGCACTGCTACCTCCCAATGAGGCAAAGTCCTCTTGATTAGCAGCCACAGATTACTTCTGACATTACCTTCCCTGAGGCGATTTCTAATTTCATTTATGGTGGGGTGAAATGTAGCCCAAATCCTCCCTTTCTATATAGCTGTCACTGATTTTCCTTTCACTCTGGATTAGGGGTCATTACACTTGAGTTGGCTCAAGCACTTAGAATTGTATGTAGGGAATGTGACACCATTTGTTAACCTCTGCTTTAGATCATGGCTATTTGTGTCGGAGCCCATGTTGAGGTGTATCCACTAGATGGCATTCCTAGCAGAACATAAAATCTCATTGATTCAGTTAGACTGCAGCTGGATGGGGTCAACATTATCTTGGCTTTTTCATTTGTTCACTCTTAGTCTCAGTGCAGGAGTCTCTGCCATTAAGCAAGAAGTGCTGAGTTTTGAGTACATGAATTAACCGTTTTTTTTTCATGAGAGTAACTGGGTCCCATGTTCATTGCTTTGATTATTTTTCAGCAGAAACGTGTTTGACCCTGGGAACAATGTGTTACCTTTTTTTAAGCATCCCATTTAAAGTTTAAATGGTACAATATGTTTTGGCAGAGGAAAAGGCAGATTTTTTTGCTTTGTTTTGTTTAGTCAACAGTTTTCCTACCATAAATTTTTCATTGGTTTACGTTTTCTCTCAGGGAGCTCTTTGGAACCTGTTTTCACTTATTTAGTCTGGTTAATGTCAAGTGGATGAGGGTGAGATGCCACTGCTAGAAGTTGCTGAAATCAAGTCATTATGGGCCCTAAAGCTGAGACCCAAACAGGTTTTGTTTTATCAAGTTGGTATTCGACTTTATGGCAGAAGCTGTATCCTTTAGCCGTCCTTCAATCTTGACTTCCAGCTTTCTCTGTGATCTCTCCTCCTAGTTTGTCCTGTAAGCTAATGAGGGACACAAACTGCATATGAGGCTTACTGTTTGGTAATGAGAAATGGCCTGCCTTTTCTTCCACCGCTTTCCTAGCTGGATTTCTCTTGAACTTAGGGAACAAGTGTTGGTGTGCCAAGTACTACTACTACTACTATTATTATCATCATCATCATCATCATCATCATCATCATGATGGATCACACAGCCCAGCTGTGCTTTAAGGCAATAGTTCAGACATTAACAAACAGTCCAGACATCACAGGAATCATAAGGGAGTAGGATACAAACTTCCAGGTTCATGAAATGCTATGTCAAAATGTTAATGTTGTAAAATTTCATGGATGAAAATTGAGGTTTGATTTATGGCATTATTATCTTTAATTCAGGTTCAGCATGATATATTTTCATCATGGAGGAATCCATGAGGAAACCTTTATTCCAAAACTAAAAAATATGTGTGTGCATATGAAAGATTTGTTATCTGGATGCTAGGTTTTATAGTATGGGTGGGGAACCTGTGGCCCTCCAGATGTTGTTGGACTGCCATGAGCCTTAGCCAGCCTAGCCAAAGTTGCAGTTCAACAACATTTAGAAGGCCACAGATCTGCAGCCCTGTTTTATAACAATATCAATATCCTGAACATACCTGATGGGTTTTCCTTTATGAAAGAAACAAAACCGTGAGATTGCTTTGTGTATTTATAAACAGATGCACCTGTGTTGGAAATATATGGAAATATGTGGAGGTATATATGTGGTTCAGACTGTATTGCTTTGAAGGGATAATTTCCTACTATTGCCTAATGATCTGGAGATATAGGGACAGAAATCCTGTGATAACTTCTGGCTTGACCATCATGTTTATACAATAACCATGGTTATTGTATGTGTGCCAAACCATTATATCTGTCTGTCCTTCATTGCCCTCACAGAAAAGATTATACACATACTCGGGCGAGCCTCTTTTCTGCATGGTTAAGAATATTAGATGAGCCTTGCTGGATCAGACCAAGGATGCATCTAGTCCAGCACTCTGTTCTCAGAGTGGCCAACCTGCTGTTGACCAGGAACCCACAGCCAGGACACAAGTGCAGTAGCACCCTCCCACCCATGTTCCCCAGCGACTGGTGTAGATAGGCATTCTGTCTCAGATACTGGAGGTAGCACATAGCTATCAGAACTAGGAGCCATTGATAGCCTTCTCCTCCAGGAATTTATCCAACCACATTTTATTTTTATTTTTTCTTTTTTTTTTTTTTTTTTTTTTTACTTCTTTTTTTTTTATTATTAAATTTTTATTCATTTTCAACACTATATAAACATAGATAAACATTACCAAAATATAACTGAAACAAAAACACAATAAGAAAAAGAAAAACATCAAATATCTGCTGCATACATATTGAATGATTGTTGAGTACAAATATCAAAAACTATTACATATACCTTATCATACTACAACATCTTCGTTCTTAACATAAAAGTGCACCCCCCACCTCGGGATCATTCTTGAGTCCAAAATCTAATCGTTTCTTCTGCTGGTGGTTTCCCACTTCCCTTAGTAAACACAAACACTAGGAACTGTTTCCAAATTCCTTCGAACTCATTTATTTTAGTTACGCCTTTTCTCCACTTAATATTACATGTCAGTTTATCATTAATGGCTATGTCCCAGACTTCTTTGTACCATTCCTCAATAGTATATTCCCCTTGGACCTTCCAGTTCCTAGCTACCATCAGTCGTGCTGCAACCAACAAATTCGATATCAGCTCTATAGTTCCTTTTCCACACTTTATATCTTCAAATAGTGACAGCAATGCTATTTTTGGTGTTTGTTCTATTTTCATTCCCACTATTTCTTCAATTTCTGAGAACACCATCTTCCATAATCTTTGTACATATTTGCATTGCCACCACATATGTAAATACGTTCCTTTTTCCCCACAACCTCTCCAACAATTTGCTGAATGTTGATCACTTATCTTATTCAATCTAACCGGGGTTAGGTACCACCTCCATAGGATTTTAAAATAATTCTCCTTTATTCTTACTGATAAACTTCTCAACACTCTTTGTTTCCATAGTCCCTCCCAGCTCTGTCGCCCTATTTGTATCTTCAAATCTGATTCCCAAACCATTTTCTCTGTATTCTCTCTAAACTCCTTCTCTAACAATATTTTATATATTTCACTCATTAATCCTTTTGAAACTATACTCCCTCCTTTCCCTTCCTCCTTACTTACTACTAATTCTTCAAACCTCGTCATCTTTCTGCACATTCTATTATCTTTAATCCACTTTTTATTCCATTGCTCTAATTGACCATATTCTAGCCAAGATAGCTTCTTCTCCTTTAACAAATTTTCCATATCCTCTCTTGTTTTAATATCTCTTACCCAATCCTTTAATCTTATTTTATTTTTCTCTTTTAATATTTTACATAATCTACCCTTTAGATCCTCTGGGAAATTCTTTAACATTATTATCGGTGCTAGGGGAGAGTTGCTCGGAAGCAGCTTCCCTTTAAATTTACTCCAAATTTCCCATTGAGTCCTCAGGAGTGGATTATCTATACTTCCAACCCACTTTCTTCCTCCGTCTTTAAAAAAAACATTCTCCAAATTCATCTCTACCTTATTTATGGTTTTTTCTTCCATCCAATATAAATCTCCTACTCCCATAATTGCTTCTACAACATGTCTTAATCTATTTGCTACGTAGTATAATTTTATGTTTGGGAGACCCATTCCCCCCTTTTTTTGGCTTAGGTACCAATTATTTTTATTCACTCATCCAACCACATTTTAAAGCCACCTAGGGAGTTTTTAAAGTTATTTTTGTGCAAGTATAACTTTTATGGCTGCATTGTTCCATTGTGGTGGCACTGTGCAATTGTTCACTTCTTCCTAAAGATTTAAAACAAAAAGAACTAACTTGGAGGATGACAGGAAACAAAATCTCTCCCACATAGTAAGTTAGACTTTTTATAGTGTAAACCTATACATATCAGCTCAGAGGTAAATCCCATTAGTTGTCTTGACATTACCATGACATAAATGGACTATGTAAAAAATTAAATAAATAAAATTGTAGAGCAAAGTTGGGAAAAGATGAACAATAACGGTGTAGCATTTATTGAGAGAGGGGGAGGGGCTATCATCTCTCAGCTTAATAAGGCAAGCTTCAACCCATGATTTACTAACTTTGCTTATTCCAAAGCTAGTATCTATAGTTTCCCGGTTTAGACAAAATGGGAAACTATAGTTAATTATAGGCTTCATGGTTTGATTGATCATGCTGTGAAGGAAGGAGAGGAGAAACTACACATATAGGCAAAAGGCGCAGTGATGCATTAGGTAATTTTAGACTCTGGACTTAATGGTCTCTTTTCCCCGCTCAAGAAGATGGTAATGTGTATTACTTCACTAACTTCAAAATGTATACATCTGCTCAACTGTGTTTGCAAACACCTCTTCCCCCCCCCCCCCCCCCCGCACCGCCATTTAATATTTGGTGCCCTGGACTTCTGCTCTGCCTTGACAGCAGGACTATTTATTTTTATTTATTTTATTTATTATTACATTTATATCCTGCCTTTTTTTCCTCCAAGGAACCGAAGGCAGCATACATAATCCTCTTCCTCTCCATTTATCCTCTCAACAACAACCCTGTGAGGTAGGTGGGCTGACAGTCTGTGACTGGCCTAAAGTCACCCAGTGAGTTTCCATGGCCAAGTAGGGACTAGAACCCGGATCTCCCGACTCCTAGTGCAACACTCTAGCCACTACACCACTAGTTAAATGTTTAACAGCATTTAACAGCATATGCTGAGTTTTAACTGACTCAAGAATAGTTGTTTTAAATGGATATTGTTGCTTTTTATACTTTTGGTGGTTTAAAATTTTGTATATTTATTTATTTATTTATTTATTTAAGGATTTTTATGCCGCCATTCAGCCAAAAAAGGCTCTCACGGCGGCTTACAAAAGTATTTCTTGACAGTCCCTGCCCACAGGCTTACAATCTAAAAGACATGAACCAAAAGGAAAGGGGATTGGGAGGGAGGAGGAGGAGGGGGGAAAGGAAAGCAAATTCAGGCACTACAATCTTAGTTGCAAAGTTCAGCAGTTACAGTTGACAGCAGGAGGGAGGGGGCTCTCAGCTGGAGCTGGACCCAGGCACGGTGGAGAGGTGCCTGGCTGCTGCTTCCTCCCTCACTGGTGGCCTCTGCAGAGACAGTTGGTAGCAGGAGGGAGGGGGCTCTCAGCTGGAGCTGGACCCAGGCACGGTGGAGAGGTGCCTGGCTGCTGCTTCCTCCCTCACTGGTGGCCTCTGCAGAGACAGTTGGTAGCAGGAGGGAGGGGGGCTCTCAGCTGGAGCTGGACCCAGGCATGATGGAGAGGTGCCTGGCTGCTGCTTCCTCCCTCACTGGTGGCCTCTGCAGAGACAGTTGGTAGCAGGAGGGAGGGGGCTCTCAGCTGGAGCTAGACCCAGGCACGGTGGAGAGGTGCCTGGCTGCTGCTTCCTCCCTCACTGGTGGCCTCTCCAGAGATATATATCTGTTTTTAATGTTCATTGCAAAAGGCTCATTCGTATCCTGGTTTTTTAAGACAAGATAGTGAGTGTTTCATGAATCCAGGAGATAGGCTGATTCTCTCTTCTGGATAGGATTGCACTCCCTCTGAAAAATCAGGTCTGTAGTTTGGGGTTACTTCTAGATCCATCATTGTCGCTGGAGGCCCAAGCGGCCATGGCAGTTCCGAGTGCTTTTTTACTAGCTTTGGCTGGCTCACCAACTATGACCTCTCTTGGACAGGGACAGCTTGGCCACAGTGGTACGGGAATTAGTCACCTCAAAACTGGATTTTTGCAATGTGCTCTATGGGGGCTGCCCTTAAGGCTGCTCCAGAATTTGATGCTAGTGCAGAATGCTGCAGTTCAGCTATTGTCAGGAGCTGCTCTTTTTCAGCATGCAACTTCTTTGCTGAGGGAGCTATATTGGCCACCTATTCACTACCAGCCCAGGTTTAAGGTTTTATTACTAGTGTACAAAGCCCTGAACAACTTGGGACCAGGATACGTGAGAGAGCGCCTTCTCCCCCACCAACCTGCCTGGTCACTGAGCTCATTAGCGGGCATGGTCCTGGTGGTTCCACATGGATCTACGGAGACATTGGAGTCCATCAGGAGAAGAGGCTTTAGTGTGGTGGCCCCTTTTTGGAACTCCCTGCCCCCGGGAGATCTGGCAGATGCCCACACTGTGCTGCTTCTGGTGCCTCCTAAAAGCAGCTCTTTTCCAGGAAGCATTCCTGAAGTGACCCACCACTGCTTTTTATTGGTATTGGTTTTAAATTGAACAATTTTAATGTGCTGTTTTAATCTGTTTACCTTTTTACTGTTTTATTCCTATGTTCACCGCTCCAGAATCTATTTTAGATATGGATCAGTATATAAATATTGTAAATAAATAAATAGGATCATCCATACTAGAATGTGGTATGGTAACCTGCACTGTTGACCTGTTCAGTAAGTTTGGCTTGGATACAGTTTTGTGAGATGGGTGACATTGCAAATTCAAGGTAGAAAAGGTCAAAAGCATCCTTTTCCTGCTTTTGTGTTCTCATCATTTCAGCAAATGCTCTTTTGGTTTCAGATTTAGCTTCCAGTGTAGAATCAAATCTTAGAGAAAGAGGTGTTTAAAACGATTAAAGCTAGAGTTGCCCCTTGGCTGGAATAGGCCAGGATGAACGCCTCTGTTAGTTGCTCTTTTAAATTCCATGCTGCCTCTGTATGCCATTTTTCTCCTTGCATGTCGGGGTGAGAGTTGCCATCTCTGTTTCCGCTAAATCATTAGCTCATTATCTTCTCCCTCCCAGTATAACTGCTTGTGATCCTTTTGTCTGAAACATACTATACAAAAGCAAATTGATTGGAAATTGCTGTTAAGACACTCTCTATGTGCCATTAGGGCTTATATTCGGACTCAGCTGGGTACTAAAAACATTGTTGAATGGGAGGGCTAATGTGCACTGTTATTGCCATTAATGTACTTTGCAGATTCTGAAGAATAACAACTGCAGCAGCTTTATGATCTGAATTCCTGTTGGTTATCCTTCTCTTCAGGAAATGCATGTAATAATGGAAATGTTTGCAGGAGGTGAACAAGGCAAGGGTGTCATTGAAATCTACCCAGAAGAAGGAGGGTGAAGGAGAGAAATGTGTAGGTTTCTTCAATAAAATGGTTCCCTTTGTTTTTCAGAACAATGATAGGGTGAGGAAGGAAGGGCCTACTCTTAGGAAATTGCCTGATACTTCCAACTGGTACAGCAGCTGAGGAGTGCATGAATGCTTTGTTTCACAGTAGGATTGTAGAGAGATGAAAGGGAGAAATTTTAAAACCTTGTTAACTAAACAGTCACCTTTCTCTGGTGTTTCTAATCCACGTAAATATGGAGGAATATGCTTCTGATAATAATTATGATAAGGCAAGAAGAGTTAATTTCAGCCATGGTTATATCATTGAGGAGGATGAACCCAGGTTTTTGTGGGTTCCAAAATACAAATATGGAACTCTGCAAGCTACCCAGTACCTGCAGCCCACCTGCTACATAGCTCACATGACTCCCAAATTGCTCCACGTATCGTTGCCTCTGACTAAAGTAGCTTCCTGCTCATGCTGACTAATTAAGGCACAACCTGCTATTTGAAGTGGCACCTCGTTGATGTAGGCTAAATGGAGGCATCCAAAAGGTGCATGTTCTCCTCATGGTCAGTGTCCGCTCCAAGTTTTTGAGGGCCCTTGGGCAAGACACCCTCAATGGGACCCTTCCGTCAGTGAGTATCTTCTCACTACCATTATCCCCAGCTGCTATAGTTCCTCCTCCTCTTTCTAATCATTGCTACAAGTTGCTTACTTGACAGGCAGAGAGACACTGAGCAAGTAGGCAATAGCATCTACTGCGCCTCCTCTTCACCATCACCATCTGGTGGGCCAAAGCAAGAAGCAGGTAGACAAGCTGGTTGCAGTGATGAAGAGGAAGAACAACTCCAGGGGTCGGTTGGCAGTGGCCCCCTGCTGGAGTGTGGCACCTTGGCAGGTTCTCAATCATGCCTACTCTTGACATTAGCCCAGCTCACAGTGATGAATCAGAAGGTCACTTAGCTATGATTGGGTAACCAGTGACCATCACGACTAGGGCTTATGTTCCAGCTCTGCTAAAGATATCCCTGGTGTTGGTGCAAATTGATCCATTCTGCTTTTCATTTTGTGGAAAGATAATAATTTCATTCATAGGCAATTTTAATTTTGTATTACGCTGCTCAATTTCTAAGGATGGTGTCCTGTCCCTGGGTTTACTAGTATACTGAAACTTCATTCTCCTTCCCATTCAGCTTTTTTAAATGCTTACTGGGTAAAGAGTTTTTAATTACAATGAATTACAGCTAGGAAGATACACTGAAGTTTGCAAGGAATGCAGTTCTGAGAGGCAAAAGAAAAACTCAAGATGCTTAGCATTAACAACTTTTCCCCTCCTGTGATACTAGACCTCCATGGATTGTTTTTCCCAAACTGCTAACTTCCTCAAGCAAATTCAGCAAACTGGTCAAAAATCCCACCGGCTTATTTTCCATTTAAAGGATGAACTGCTGGCAAGAGCAGATCCACATACGCTTGATTGCAAAAAGGAATATGACTAGATTTTGATGTTGATGTTGATGAAGATGATGATTTAGAGTCCCTACAATTTATGTTACTTAAAATCAATCCCCAGGGGTTCTCTAGCAAGTGGGAACTAGTCACTGGATAGAATTTGGGATGGGGTTTAGTGAAGCATGGCTAAGGTTGTTGCTTGTATTGGTTAGCACAGACGTCCCCAGCCTGATGCCCTCCAGGTGTTTTGGACTATACTCCCATCATCGTTCCCCATTGTCCATGCTGGCTGGGCCTGATGAGAGTTGATTCAAAATATTTGGAGGGCACCAAGTTGGGAAAGGCTGGGTTAGCCAGTTGTGTTATCTCAGTCAGTGGTTTAGTGATAATAATGTCTCAACTATTTCCTGACAAGGGATATTACAGCCCCAGATGCTGTCGTCATCGTCTGCTGTTACTGCTAGTCCTTGGGACTGTACAGAGAAAGTTAGAAATGTGTGGGATATATCTGCTGATCCAAGGGAGCTTTAGGTCCTTTCCAGATAAATGCTTTTTTATTTTATTTTTTTACATAAGTCATGCATAGATGCTGGGAAATGGTCTGTGGTGGGTGTGTGGAGCTTCTACTTTATTAAAACTAAACAGCCCCCAGCATGGTCAGTGCATGAACTGCAAGACTGCTGGAACTGCATTCAAACTGCTCCTTACTTCCCCCAAATCCAGACCTAAGCAAAAGGCTGGAACTAGATTTTTTTGAATGAGTCTTGACTAAAATCTGAGGTAGAGTTGGCAGGGATGTGTAATTCAGGCCTTCTCTATTATTGTACACACACTGTGGAACTCCCTGCCCTGGGGAATCGCTCTCCCTCTCCCCCACTTGCTGGTGTTCTGGCATCAGCAGGAAAGCCCTTTTTTTCTGGCAAGCCAATGGCCTGTCCTATTGTTCAACATTTATTTAAAATCTTTATATACTGTCCTTCGTCTTATGGTACAAGGGCAGCTTACAAAATGAAATTTATTTTAAGCAATCCTAACAAAACCACAGCAACCTATAACATATGATGCGTATGAAACCTTCATTTCAATGAGATTTAACTTTCTGTGGCCTTGTGCTCCGTATCATCCCTGATCCCCACTGGCATTCTGGTTTTGGCAACGGTCCCATTAGCAGTGCTGTTAACCTAATTCCTCACATCAGTTTCCTGTAATCAGGATTTATTGTTAATAAGCATTTTTTTTCCCATCAGTGGAGCTGTGCTGTAATATAGGATGTCACCGGCATCTAAAAAATGAAAAGACCAGCTTGATTAGGGCTCATTTTACTTAGACTCAGTGGCTTTCTCACGGTCTACTCTGGCCCTGTCTTCTAATCCTTTACCCACTGTTTATAAGCCAAATGCTAGTTTAACTAAACATTTTTGAGTATTTCTCCTCTGATACACCACTGGCAACAGTATGATGGTCTGTTCTATTCCATCTATCATTGCTTTAGGAAAATAAATATCATAATCCAAGTGAAGTGTGTGTGTGTAAGCATTTAATATGGGGGCAAGGTTCTCTGGTACATTGTCTCACAATTAAAACACCAGATCTCATTATTAAACATGATTTTGTCAAAGGTCCAGAGAAGGGACATGGCGTAGTTACGTGGTTGTAGCTAAGCATGCCTACTATGTTCTATGTCATATGTATGTCTTTGAGCTCCTATAGAGAAAAAATGGGATGCAAGACAAATAAGTCACATCTTTAAATAACACATCTCTATGTTCGTTCTACACAAAACTTCGATGAACACTGTTAAAATGGCTTATCCATAACTTTCACAATGAATTAAGTGCTTCATCAAGTCATTAAATATGTCTTTTCTCCAGTTTTACAGAGTGAAACAAGACCACCTTTGGTGAAAGTTTCACCTGAGGAAATGCACTTGTACTCTTTTCGAAATGGATTTGCAGATGAGACCTAGAACATTGTTGGGTGGTGTAAAGTTTAAAAACAACAACACCTTAATGAGCTTCTGGATCTTATGTACATATGCACAGAGATGCTCATAATGTGCTGGTGCCACAAGGCTTCCCCCTGTAATCTGCACTGAATGAAAGCATCAGCACTAGCTGTTCTGTCTGCACAACTGTCTTCTCCACTTTCAAAGGGGTGGGGTGGGCGCTTCCGTCTGCAAGATACCCTTCTCCTTAGTTCTGCATCACCATAGATGATGAATAACTTCTGAGCAAGTGATGAATGCACCAGCCATGGGGAAAACAATAGAAGCTCTTCTTCTCCGTTTACGGTTTAATGACTGAAACGTAAAGCCATGGTAGAAGTGAAATCAGAAGCCATTGCTCAGCCATAGTGGGCTACTGCCAGAGCAACATGGGGACATCTGGGTAACATTTTCAAGACCTGTTTGTTCAGTGTGTAATTTGATTTTGGTTGTAAGGAGAGCATTGCAACAGGAGTGTGATGGTGCAAAGGTAATAGAGCCGGACATCCTTTTTTATATTGCTCCTCTCATCACAGTCTTGCTTGAAGTTTTGGCTTTATATCCATCAAACGTGTACCAAATAAGCATCAATACTGTACTAAGACAAACTGCCCCTGAAGAAGAATGTAAATATCCAACATATGTCTGTCTTAGAATATAGCATAGTAGAGTTGGAAGGGGCCTATAAGGCCATTGAATCCAACCCCCTGCTCATTGCATGAATCTACCTTAAAGCATACCTGACAGGTGGCTGTCCAGCTGCCTCTTGAATGTCTCTAGTGTGGGCGAGCCCATGACCTCCCTAGGTAATTGGTTCCATTGTCGTACTGCTCTAACATTCAGGAAGTTTTTCCTGATATCCAGCCAGAATCTGTCTTCCTGTAACTTGAGCCCATTATTCCGTGTCCTGCACTCTAGGATGATCGAGAAGAGATCTTGGCCCTCCTCTGTGTGACAACCTTTCAAGTACATGAGATTACTAGTCAGGGGTTGGGTGGGTGCATGGGATCTGTACTTTCTTAGTTTCATTTTAACTCTCAGATTTGTTTTTTGAACACAACTAGCCAAAAAGAGCATTCCTATTGTAACAGCTGGATGTTTGCCCATCCTTTTTTCTGCTTGAGATTGTTGAGTTGATTTGCTGCCAGAAACATAACATTTTCTATGTTCATCTTATACAATGTAATGGGATTGGCCATAGCTCAGTGGCTGAGCTCATGCTTTGCATTCAGAAGGTCCCCAGTTAAATCCTTGACATCTCCAGGCAGGGCTAGGAAAGAATTCTACCTGAAACCCTGGAGAGCCGCTGCCAGTCAGTGTCAACAGTACTGAGCTAGATGGACCTCTGGTCCGACTAAGTTTAAGGCAGCTTCTTATGTTCCTGTATATCTGCAACCTTCTCTTCCTGCCAGACTTATTCCACCCTAAAGATTCCACCAAATTCCTGCACTTCCACCAGCACAGTCTCCTGCATCTCCTTCTTCTAACTCTTAGCATACAGCACAATTATTTCTTTCCCTTTGAACTGGCTTACTTGTAGCTCTCTGATCCAAAGATCTGAGCTGGCTGACTGAAGAATGGTGGCCTCTCTTAGTCTCTTTGCAGGATGCAAAGGTTGATCTGATGACAACAAAAGTAGCAATTTAAGTAAGGTTATGACAAGTCTTTAACTGTTCATTTCCTGCCATGGGGTTGTGTCCACACCCATTATAATCACTCTTGGGTGGAGCGATTTTGCACTTCAAGGAATTATATCATTAGCAAATGTATCCGCTTTAATGCATTTGAGCAAATCATGGAAAAAAGTCTGCCTTCTTGCTTTAATTTGTTACAGTGTTGTATATCCCACCTGTCCACAGAAACTGTACTCAAGGTAGTTCGCAGTTTTAAAAATGAAAACTATAAAACTACAAATAAAATAAACATTGATTTATTAGAATAACAACAGTTATCTTAATTACCCACATTGTTTAGTTTTTTAACGATTTTTAATGCTTTATGTGTGTATGTTCTGTGTTTTAGAATTTAAAATTTTGTATACTCGTTTTTATCTTAATTTTAGAATTTCTGTAAACCGCCCAGAGAGCCCTGGCTATGGGGGCGGTATATAAGTGTAATAAATAAATAAATAAATAAATAATCAGCAGCCTATAAGTGCTCCAGAAAGAGAGAGAGAGCTGAAACAGATGTTACAAAGGAACCACACAACACTCCTGTGTGTCCCTTGTAACATTTTTTTGGAACTCTCAAAAGTGTTTAGCAACATTGAACATGGACTCCTTCTGGGGTGTCTGGCAGAAATGGGTATATGGGGCATTGTGTTGTGCTGGCCATGCTTATTCCTGAAAGGCAGGCTGGATATAGACGGTGGTACTGTAACTTCTTTTGGACATGCAGGTGACATCGGTGGTGAGGAGTACCTTTTTCTAGCTTCAGCTGGAACACCAGCTGTGGCTTTTCCTGACAAAGCAAGACTTTGACACAGTCATGCATGCCCTAGTTACCTCCAGGTTAGACTACTGGAACACATTCTGCATGGGGCTTCCTTTGAAAAGTGTTCAAAATACATCACACCTATTTTATTCAACCTGCTGATTCATTTCTGGGCTCAATTCGAAGTGCTGTTTTTTATGTTTAAAGTCTTAAATGCTTGGGACTTTGAGGATCACTTTCTTCCACATGTTCTTCCTCATTGCTCTAAGAGTCTGTGGCCAAATGAGATATGGGAGCAGGGCCTTTTCAATAGTAGCACCCACCCTGGAATATTCTCCCAAGACAAATTTCTCATGCCCTGACATTTCATTCTGGTCGACGGCTCACAAAGTCATAACTGTTCCAGAAAGCTTTTAATTGTAGTTTTAATTTGTTCACCTGCATAATTGATGCTTGATTTTGTTATTTCAACCAGTTTGTAATGTTATACTGTAAAGTGGAAGTGAGCTAGATTAGAGGAAAAACTGGTTTGCAGGCAAACATCAACAGGTGCCAGGAAAGGCTAAGCCCCCCCTCCCGCCCCACCAGCCGCCATATAAATGCAGGGTTGTCCCATATTTTTTCTGAGATTTCATCTGATTCCATACAAACAGTCTTTTGAAATCCTACTGGAGGTGTGTGTGTGCAATTTGAAGTAGGGAAAGGGTTGGTGGGCAAAGGGTTAAGTGTGTGCGTGCGTGCGCGTACACACCCACCCGCACACCATTGCTTCTGCATTGTCAATCAGACTTTATTGAAGAGTTTTTTTTGGTTCAAACAGGGTGTTGGGCTACCATGGCATATGTTTGTAACATGTGGCTTGGACAAAGGTCTGAAGATTTGCCTTAGATTGATGGATTCAGTAGTTTTCTTCGATTAATGTGGGTTCCACACTTTCACTTCCAAGGGAACGTTGTTCCTTCTGTGGCTTTAAAGAGCATTACTTTTGTTTGTGCCATAGAATGCTGGTTTTCGAAATCTCATACAGCTTTAAATGAAAAGGAATGAAGTTGTAGTGTTAAGGAAATGACATGCAGAAAAGCACTTGACCTGCCAGCCAAGTCTCTCCTTGTAAATTAAACTAATATCATTTAATCAGGCTGGACTCCGTTCAAAATCCAGAGCATCACAGTTTAAATATTCTAGCCCAGCTGTTGTTTGTCCCAGTAGTCAGAGCTGAGGAAAAACAGATTGTGCCACTGTAATTGTGCATAGATTCCCACAGCAAACTTTGTCCCCCTGCATGCGCTAGTAGCTGTTAGCATGAGCATGGTCACTTGGATGGATCAAATGATCACGGGAATATCAGCCTGTTTAGGGGAAGAGCAGCCTTTAAATTTGTGGCATTTTCAGGCCTCAGAGAAAGCGGATGCATGCTGTTGGCTTATTTTAATTTTACTTGCTTCTCCTGAAGGCCTTTTCACAAACCTGTCCATGCTCAGTGACGGCAAATTGGTGTGAGAGAGCAGGATTGAGCCTGCCGGCAGGGTCAGTCTCCACACTTTCAGCCAAAGGTCTGAAGAGAGCCGATGCACAAGCAAGATATCTGCACATGGCCTATCTCTTTATGATTGGAAAACCTGCCAGAAGCAGGCTCCTTGCTTGGCCTTGCAGAGCCAATGCAAGTCCAGTTGTACTTACATCCAGGGATGTTCATAATTTGGAAATCCAGCCCTTTGGGGGATCGATGGATTTCTGCTGCCCGCCTAACTCAGTTTGCATTTACAAGTGAGGTTGCAGGGTTCCCCCAAACGCCAGGGACTTTTTACGACTTTGGGGGGTGGGGACTGCAATTGGTGCAAATAGAGAAATTGTACAAATTTGTGCAAATTGCTGCTGTGGTTTGCACAAATTGAAAAATACAGAAAATCCTCTCTCTGGTCCAATTAGTCAGGCCAGATAGAGGAAAATGGAATGAAGTTTGGGGGGGAGGGATGAGCTGACAAAAGCTTGTCAAGCTCCACCACCCTAAATGGATCCCCCCGACATCCCTATGCACCCCTAACCTCCTGCTGAATCTGTGGAGCTTGGGGAGCAGGCCCAGGAAAAAAGGCAGGTGAAAAAATGGCCTGAGTGGAAATAAAGGGGACAGGATCGAGTATCCTGGTAAGGCTCTTTCATTCAGTTACAGGTCTTTAAAATATGAGATGGGCTTCCTGGGGAGGTGGAGGAAGCATGCAGGGAGAGGCTGAAGGGCACCTCTGACTTACCTTTTTGGGATACCTATTAGGAGTGGGCCAAAAACCAGAGTTTGAACCTGTTGCTTTTAAGTGGAGCTCCGCCTCAGTCACATATAAAATGGGAGCTGGCTTTACAAGCAAAAGGGATGTGTGGGTGAGTGGCTTTCTCCTTCAGTTTGTTCCCTGATGTCCACTTCTAACACCAGAAGTGAACTCAGTTGGATGAAAAATGTCCGAGGGAATGGGAGACAGAAAGCAGAGAGTGGCCCTTCATGTTCGATGATTTAGAAACTGGTCTAAGAACATGTGATGCTGTAACAAGATGCACTACCTCTCATTTGGCTGCTGCCTTAAATCTGGAAACCTCGTGTGATTCTCATGTAATTCTACCCTGCACTTTCGCAAAGCTTTATGCTTGGACATAAAACTGCTCAGTAAAACTACTTCTTTTTTTGCTTGGTTTGCCTTTCCCTGAGCCAGGTACAGTTACTGATGATTATGGCTGGTGTGGGCTTCCCATAGTCATCTGGATGGCCACTGTGGGAACAGAATGCGAGGCTAGATAGGCCTTGATTTGATCCAGCGTGCTCTTCTTAAGTTCTTATGACGTGCTAAGCTCTTTTCCCTTCTTACTATTGTATTTTGTGATGGGGGTGTCTTGAATTAAGAGCCAGTGTGGTGTAGTGGTTAGAGTGTTGCATTGGGAGTCACAAGATCCAGGTACTCCACACTTGGCCATGGAAGCTCACTGGGTGACTTTGGGCCAGTCACAGACTCTCAGCCTAATCTACCTCAGAGGTTGGTTGTTGTGAGAATAAAATGGAGAGGAGGATGAGGATTATATACTCTGCCTTGAATTCCTTTGAGGAAAAAAGGTAGGATATAAATGTAATAAATAAATAAGTCCAGTTTGACAAAAATTAAGACCCTCTGTCAAATCCATCCAGAGATCTTACTAAAATATTACTGTGTCATAATGAGACACACTCATGGACATTTCTCCAGGGACGCTATGATTATGTCTTAAATTTGCTCTTTTGGGGGCATCTTTCACAAAAATAGAAGATACGCTGTGATTTGGTTAATTATTATTTCTAGTGTTGAGATTACCTCCAGTGATAGCAAAATCTGTGTGGATGTAAAGAGTTTCTGACAGATAAATAAGTGGTTGCTTTTCAAAAACAATTTAAGCATCAGATGCTGTATAAGAAGACTTTTTGAAAGTATACATTACCACAGCATCTCTTCATTTTTACTATGAACATTTTGTTCAGAATATGTAAAAATACATATGAAAAAAATAGTTATCTGAACCTTTTGAAACTGAAAAACAATTTTCGATTTAATCGCCAGTAAGGACTGGCAGGAACCAAGTTTGGAAACTATGAAAGTAAAGGTTTTGTTTGGCCTATTCCAAGGTGTAAAGAAAGGCTAGAGGCAAACCTGGGTCTTTATTACAATCAAGACTTTCCATAAAGATAATCAATTCCATAGTTTATGTCAGAGTTGGGCCAAAATCTAGCATGAGTAGGAAAAATTGAGATTAGTTCCAAATGTTTCCAAGCAACATCATTTCCATTCCTTGGTTTCTATTTTCTCTTCCACATAGATAAGTCTGTAGAGCTGGTGTAGTGTAATATTTGTTTTTATTTATTTACAAATTTTAGGTATTGCTTTTCTGTTAAAACACACACATATGCACCAACAACACTCAAAGCCTTTTGCGTATTCAGAACACACACACTAAAAACAATAAAAATGGAACAAAAAACAGTGTCAAACCAAGCCAACACCAGAATAAAAGGGTGTATAAAACACATTGCTGCTGCTGTAGATCTAAAAAGCCCTGGGAGAATCAAAACATTTGCAGGGCATGCCAAAAATTCAGTTAAGTGGCCATTTGGGAGGCTATTCTGTTAAGAGCAGTTGCCCTGCTCCAGGCCATGCTCAATCTCACCTTTGAAAACAAGGTATTGGAACCAGACCTCCTTTGAAGATCATAAAGAAACATTGTGATTCATATGGGGAGAAACATTCATAGGCCAAGGTCAGACGATCACAGGGGGAAAAGAAAACACCCTGGGTTTCCCCTCCTGCCGTGTGTGTCACTCCTGCTACCACCGTTTCCCTAATTTTCCTTGATCCAGCACAGGTTGTCGTGTTGTCTGAACCCGCTGAGGGATTTTCTTATATTCAGCGGTATATAAATCCCACAAATAAGTAAATAAAGAATCCCAGCAAAGTACGCTGCAGAGATAGCTTCTAAACCACTCCAAAAACCTTGTCTTGTTGTAGGGGTTGTGAGGTGGTGTAGAAGCCTCCATCCCCTGCAGAGCAACAGCACTGAGTTGCATCGCAGTTAATTAAGGAAACCGTGGTTGCACGTGCAGCACACACAGGGTGTGGAAAAGAAGACATGGTGGTTTGTTCCCCCCGCCCCCCCATGATTGCCCGAACCAGTCCATAGAACTACAAAGTATGGAAGGGGCTTTTTAGGCCGTTTAGCCTTCACTCCCACAAATACAATTGGCCCAGGCATTAAAGCTGATATCTAGTGATGCTACTAAAACCCACAATTATTTGGTTCATCTATACTTTGATTTGAGGCTGGCTGTCATTCCCATATGTATAATGAAACCTGACTTTGATTAGGGTGGCCTCTTATGCATTGCCAAAATAGAGGTACATTGTCACAAAAAGAGAACATTAATGTACATAAAATTTGCACATGCTAATTTACATGTAGAAATACAGATTTAGAGATTATTATTATTATTATTATACAAATAAGACTGTGACTGTGTAAATTTGTAATATTGGCCTTAATTTATAATATTGGACTTGTAAATCAACAGCCTAATGCTGAACAGTGATACTGTCAGTTCGCCCATCACTAATAATAACCAGAATCTTAAGTTTGTTCCAGAAACTTGTGGGAAGCCAATGTGAATTATCAAGACAATGAACTAATATATTCTCTGTGTCCAGCCTCTGTTAGAAGGCAAGTAGCAATATTCCGCACTAGTGGGAGTTTCTGGACCATTTTCATCAGCAATCTATCATCTGATGGCAGATTCTCAAAACATCTGGTGAACAAGGGGAAAATACAGTTCTCAGTTTGTTTTTTGAAGCCTGGAAATTGGCATAGGAATATATATTATGGTAAATATCAGAATTTTGTGAGTATTGGCATTTTTGAGAAGTCTAAAGATTTAAAGTGACCAGATGATATTTACCAGTACATCCAAGGCCAAGAAGTGTCTTTTGATCAATAGCTAAATTTTATACCCACCTCTGCCAATTACAAAGATATGACATGTGATACAGTTAAGGTGGCATTGTATGCTATTTTACCAAGGTCTGTTCTCTATTTAAAGGTTTCTCTGAAGGACTGTCCAGTTCATGTCTGATTTAAAGATAAAGAACCCTAAGAAGGGAGAACTGGCTCTTGAACTTGCCCATCCACAGTGAGCCCCTGGACAGCAGGCTGAGCAGGCGCCCAGGCCACCTAGTCACAGCCTTCCCTGCTGTCGTGAGATTTATTGTATTTCTGTCTAAAGTAGTGTAAAGCCCATGTCGCTGTGGGCACTTGTCGTCTGATGGCGAAACAGTGCAGATTGTAACTCTGGGAAGGGCTGAGCAGTAAGAAAATCCCATCCATTGGGAAGCCTGCTCATTGGCAGATAATGTGGATGATGCGCTCCCAACTCCATGGAACAAGAAGTGTCTTGGCTTAGTTCAGCCTTTTCTGCCCCTGCTCCATGCACCTTCTGAGTCCAGGCTGGAGCAGAGTAAGGAGGAGGTGGCACCTTTGTAGGGGTTTGCTACTTCCTAGGCTGCACCTGCATTCAGCAAAATTATTATTATTATTATTATTATTATTATTAATAATAATAATAATAATAATAATATTTTAGGGTTGATGGAAACAAAGGACCATTGCAAATTGTGACACTTGGGGAAGAGAATTGGGGGAACAGTAACAATGGGATGCTGATGGGGACCCAAGATACTAACCCTAAAAAGAAAGGGGCCAAAGGGGGCTTCTCTTTTCTTTGAGGGGCAGAAAAAGATGGCTGGATGTGGGTGTCAGGCCACCCTCTGAGAGTCAGCGAAGGAAAAAAGAGGCCTTTTCTTGGGGGAGGGGTCGTTTAAAGATAGGAGGATGAGGAGATTTATTTATTTATGTTAGCATTTTTATACCGCCCTTTAGCCAAAAAGGCTGTCAAGGCGGCTTACAAAAATATTTCTTAAGACAGTCCCTGCCCACAGGCTTACAATCTAAAAAACATGACCCAAAAGGAAAGGGGATTGGGAGGGAGGAGGGGGAGAAAGAAAAACAAATTCAGGCATTAGACTCTTAGATTAGGACACGGGGGGGGGGGGCGCTTTTTCTGAGGGGTGGTGTTGGGTAAGGAGGCAGAGGAGGGCCTGGATGGTTTCCATGGCAACCACAGGGCCTCTTCCTTCCCTCCCAGGAGCCTGCTTTTCCCCATATCCAAGTGAGGCAACAGCCGTGCCACGTCGTGAAATTCACCAATACTTTCTCTTGCCGCCGCCTCCTTCTTCCCCATTTTAGTTATTTTTATATCAATAAAGCTTTTCCTTGTTAAACCTCCAGTCAGGTGAAGCCTTTTCTGTGCATGCTCAACATCTAGAATGATTGAGGGAAAGATGGATAAATGGTGCAGTGGGTGACATTTTTGTCTCTGGCAGGGAAGCTGTTCTTTTTGAAGCAATGACAGCAGGTTGTGACATGTTTGGTTCTGGCCCGGATGGAGGCGGGGGAGGGAAAGAGAAACCAACCAGCCAGAGGTATCATCTTTGTGTCTGGCACAGATACTTCACTTGTTAACACGGCAACAGCAAGGAACACCATTTTTGCTTCTGGCAGAAAGGCTGTTCTTTTTAAAATACTGTTTGGTTATTAAAGCTCTAGCTTTGAACTTTTTTGAATTTTCAACATTTTCTCCATATCTACACTGCTCAAGATTCAGTTTAAAACAAAACTGAGCAAAATTGGTCTGATAGATCTCGAGTAATAAGCCTTACATGACCATATTCTTATATAGATTATAGTAAATATATCTAAATTTATACATGTAAATCTATACATGTAAATAAGCATGTGGAAATTTTATGTATTTTTGGATGATGCCTAAGTGGCTCCCCCAGACAGAATCAAGGCAAATGTACTTTACTAGTAAATTATGAAAAGGGGCAAAAATTCACAACTAGAGACAGACCTGAAATCAATTAAGCAGTTAGCATATGATATCTGGATAATAAAGCAAGGCTTAGTTTGATCCAAACCCGAATTGGAACTAGGAGGATTCCCCCCTTTATTTAACCAGGCTTTCATTCCGGCCTATCGTAGGTATGTCCCTGGGGTAGGAAAGGCATCTTTCTGTGCCAGGCAACGCTCCTTCAGTGCCATGTGGATCATGTGTGATATTCCAAGAGAGAGCTGTACATTATAATGGAATAAAGAAGAAAAGGTCCGGTTGGATACAAATGCCTCTTTGAAAGGTCAGGGGCTTTTAAAACTTCTGTTCAGGGTGTGGAACACAATATATGCTGCATTATGAATTAACCATATTACAACCTTTAGAATCAGTCCAGACAGAGCAAATGCGTTTGTTCTCTTTTTATTCTATTTTTTTCCTTATTGGAGGAAACCCGTTTGGAACAAATGCCGCAATAAAGCAGATTTATCTAACTGCCTGTTTCCGTCTCAGCTTAGCTGTCTGATCATGACATAAATCTTCATAGCTGGTTCTGCTGGCTTGCTTTATTAAGATGACAATTCAGTGTTGCTTCTAATGCCTGCTAGAGATGTCAGATCTGCAGCAATGTCTCTAAGAGTAGCACAGGTGAATTTATCCGAGTGAGTGTGGCGGACCTATAGACAGGAGTTTGAATAAACAGGATTATCAGGTGATGCCTGTGCTCTCTTGTTGTGGTGGCAGTGAAGCATAGGATCAGAATTGAGGGTTCCAGTTTTGCCAGGCTCCAGTGCTTCAGCTCAACATCTACCTGTGACGGTATCCCTAGGGCTTGCAGTCTTGCTCAATCAAGGCATGAAGGCAGTAGAGGCCGGTGGCTTCTAGGTTTGTAGGTTTTAGTCAGAACCAGTCAGAACGCTAAAGGGGTTATCTAAGGTGCTGAACCTGTTTTGGGGATAGATTTCAGCATCTTGGATAGCTACTTTAGAGCTTTGCCTGTTTCTGACAGAAACCCATTCCAGACTCACTGCCCCACTGACATAGGAACCACCAGTATCAACTGCATGAAGGGGTCTCATACTAAGAGCCCTTCCTTAATTTAACTTGGAAGACTCTCTTGCGATTCTGCAATATATCCCTGCAGAACCCCTGCAAAACCACTGCTTGCAGAACCAATGCCGTGGAGCAGAGAGTAACATAATTCCTTCATGGCTATGTTTTTTCTATACATTGCAAAAGGAGAGAATTGCTGTCTTCTTTTGGCAACCCCCAGATTTATTGTAAACCACTGTGCATCCTTAGGATACATCATGTTTTACCCTTTCTAGGATACAGCACAGTGCATAGTTGTGGATTTGGTTGCTGTAATAATGACCGATCCCCACAAGTGCTGGTGAAAGAGTGCCCAATAGCTGTTTTTGCCTTCAGGAGGTGGAGCTACACTGTGAGGACCAGCACTGGTTGCCCAGCAGTACCTTTGTGCTATTCTTTACATAAATTGATTATGGCCTGAGTTGTCAAGCTCCCACCACTTGTATTTGTGTCATTCTTCATGTCATATATTTTCAATTAGAGCTGCTGTGGATTCCACTCAACATGGTTGAGCTGCATGTGGACTTTCCAGCTCCTTCTCCATAAGTTTATTCCTTCTTTGTGGGAAGGCAGGGGAGGAACAGTTAGATAGGCCCTGGCTGATTGAGCTACATAGCACAAGACCATTATTACTTACTCTGTTTATACCCCACCTTTGGGGTATAAACTCAAGATAGCTTATACAGGATTCCCTGGTTGTCTCCCATTCAAGCATTGATCAGACCCATCCGCTTAGCTTCAGCTTGATTGCTGCATGTGCCTTCAGACCATGCTCTGGGACTCCCTTGGCACTAAACTAGTAATAAAAATAGTTATAGGAGCAAATGATGATGATTAATGTGAGCCACAGATAATTTTTATACAGGAAGTATTATGGCCATCTCAGGTTCTAAGATCAGGGATGTTTCTTTACTGGGAGTTCTTTGTTTCCCATTATTTGTTTTAGTAAAAATAATGAACTCGTGGAGCAGGGCTTGTGGAGTTCCAATAAAACAAGAGTTTGCACATCAAAGAGCAGTGCTTCTTGTGACTCTAAAAATGAGTAATGTTGGCAGTAAATTAAAGGCTTTTGTTTTTCCCTGATGAACTGTACTGCTTTAACTGATAAATCACATCTATGAGTCACTTACAAGCCTCACGATTACAGAAACTTGGTACCACAGACACATAGTGAAGTATTTTCTCCTCTTTGTTTTCTCAGACCTGGAGATAGTTCTCAAAGCAACTAATAACTGCTATAATCTACCAGGACTTTCTCCTACCTTCACTTCATTCCATAAATGTCACTCTGTCCTATCATACAAGAACATTCAAGAGACTAGGACTACAAATCTGCCGGGCAGTAGGGGGAAGGAAAGGGTAGAATGTTGAGTTCAACTAATTGATGCTCCTATTTTTAATCTGTGATGAGAGCTTTGATTAGTACACTGATCCAGTTAAATAACTAATACTTCCAACCCTAAAAATAAGTGGTATGAGATTTCAAAATTACTTCTAATGTTTGCTTCTGAGTCTGGAAGTTCGATATGAGCATAAAAACACATTAAGAAATTTAGGGCATAATCTTATGCATGTTTAGGCAGAAAAAAGTCCTACAACTCCCAGCATTCCTCAGCTAGCATTGAAGACTGAAGACACATGGTACCCATAGATTCCAAAACATTGGGATGTATCTTAAGCCATTTGGTTTGTTTGTTTATTTATTTATTTATTTATTGCATTTATATCCCACCTTTTTCCTCCAAGGAAATAGGTTGTGGCACCTATCAGACCTAGTTAGTATGGTCAGTGGTGAGGAATGATAGGAATTGCAGTCTAGCAACATCTGGAGGACCACATGTTCCCCACCCTTTCTTGACCACTCTCTCTACCAGTGGTGAGTTTGGAGTGCAGGTGGGCTTGAAGCAGTGCTATTGTACACTGCTTCAAGTGACACTGGCTGGCTGGGATTGGTAGTATTTGTAAATAAATAAATCCAGTATTTGGAAGGAGAGGCAGGCTCTGTCCCACCAGGCCAAGGAGTTAGGGTGGCCTGTTGTCCTACTTTTAGGGGACTGTTCTCTATTTTGGAGAGCTCAGATGACAGTCCTCTATTTGCAAGTGTCTTCTATTTGCTGGGCTTTTCAGTCCAAAGTCTGGTTTAAACACAAAGAAGCATAAGAAGGCGAGAACAGGTGCCCCTTGAAGTTGTCCATCCACAGTGAGCACCTGGACAGCAGACTGGGCAGGCACATAGGTCACCTGGTCAGTCTTCTCTGCTATGGTGAGACGTACAAAGAGTATAGGCAAAAGGAAACTTGGGGAAGTGGAATACTACCTCCTGTCAGGCCTCCTGTCAATGAGGATCATGAGTGTTGGCTGACCTGGCAGAAGCTTTTTCTTGCCATTGAATATCCTGTTATTGTTCTGAGAAGAAGTGGGGCCAGGCCTGATCTTCTGCCCTTCACCTTGGTTGCCCTCCAATTAGACTCATTTTCAGTAGTTGGCAGACCAAAGAGGCAAGCTGGAAGAAGAGCAATGTATGTGTGTGTGAGGTAGAGTTCTCTTTATCTGTCCCTCAACTTGCCTGTCATGTGTTATGGGCATTATGCTAGCTTTTATAATTCAGAAACCATTCTTCATATTCAACCCACAGCCATTGTTTCTTCTTGTGGACGCTGCATCTATGCCAGAGGTCCGAGATAAGAACTCCCTAAGTCAGTTCTATGAAGCATTTATTCCTCAGCCCCTGAAATGTGCCCCTTTTGGTTCCTATGTGCCTGGGTTATTTCAGCACCAGGATAAGCCCATTTTATTTGTTTTTATTTTCCCTGACTTTAAAATAAACCTTGAGTATTTGAAGGATTTGTAAAAAAAATATTTCCTGAAAATTTAAGACCTGTTTAAAAATCATTTGTGCTGTTGAGAGTCTTGATTTTATTCCTTATTGCTGAGTTTTTATGCTGCATTTTGTATTTGATTTTATGATTTGTATTTTAATGTTTTATAGTTATTGTAAGCCTCCCAGAGAACATTGTCACTGAGCAGCATACAAATGCTATTAATAGATAGATTATTTTAACTGTTGCTGTTGTAGTCTCCTTACAGAGTGAAGGCACAAGCCTATGCATGCCTACTCAGAACTAACCCCCACTGAGTTCAGTGGGACTTACTCCAAGTTAAGTGTGTGTAAGATTGCAGACTGTGAAGGTAATGTAGTCACATAGAGGTGCATTCACATGACAAGCACATGGTGAGACAACAGCTGAGTTGTGATAGAGTGTACTTTAGATAATGGTTCCATTTTTGACATAGAGGTTAAGTTCATTAAAATCACACCAAAAAATCAGGCTTTTTATGGAAGGGGAAAGTGGCCAAATCCAACAGCTCCTCGTGCCACAAAACCCCCAACCTGTTATGCTTAGGGAATGCCACAAATCTGAGCAATCACTTACTATGTTTTCCCTTTTAAATGAGTTTGTTCTAAATGACAGCAACGTCCCAGTTGGTGCACACATAGGGCCAATCCAGCATAGAATTAACCGTGCTTAAACCCCTTCATTCAACCTCTGCATTGGATTGTAGCCCTTGTTTATCTTGTGTTTGCACAGCACTGGATGCTGGCTTAGGTTTTTCAAAGCTTAAAAAAAACATAGCAGTGTATTTAGTTGTTTTGATTCATTAGATATTTACAAATCTAACAGCTTTGAACAAATCTAACAGCTTTGAAAATGAGAGCCAATGCATGCAATTTAATAATTCACTGGCTCACAAACTGGGCTTCTAGGAAAAATGAAAAGAATGAATAATGTCGATGTGTTAAATGTATACAGAACTCTCTTTGGGACTATAAAATATCTACAAACTTACTACTGCTCATTGCACTGCTTGGAATGGCTTGTCTTAACTAAGCTTGCATTCATAGACATGGAATAGGGGTGTGTGTGTGTGGATAATGTTATTAAATCGTTTAGTCACTAGGTGGCACTGGCTTTAATTGTGTGTGGAGGAGAATCAGGAGTTTTCTGTTGCTTTTCTTCTCTTGTCTGAGAGTGGCAATTGTTCTTGTCTAGTTTCCTGACTGGTGCATCCTCTAAGCCTTCCATGAGGCTGTCTAAATGAGCTTTCTAAAGAGAGGGGGGATTATTTCTGTTAAAAATAAACTGTCTAGTTAAATGATTTGCAGTACTGAATAGTGGGATCAAGTCCATCCATATGTTTCTTTTTATGTATTAGACAGAGAATGATAGCATTCTAAAGAGATTTGTCTCACACTGATAAACAAATGCTAAATATATACAGATTGGCTCAGAAAGAGGAAAAGTGAGAGATTAGATCACAAGTAGTTTTTGCAAAATGAGGCTTGGACAGTGCCTCTCATGAACTTGCAGTGGGAAAGGGCAATGTGAATGGGGCATGGAAGCCTCCACTGTTCTTTTTCATCCTGAATGGCCTTGTTCTTTAGAAAGCTAAAATCCCATTACTGTATGCAATCTTTTTATTAATTATTTCATTGGGCTTTGGTTTAAAAAGAACCTCAAAATACCTCAAAATAAGCTGTTCTTTGATCAGCTAGAAAATGGTTCACTCTGTACAATGTGCATTTAGAGTGGGAAATTCTAGCCAAAATAGATCATGAAAATAAACATATCTTTGAACGGTTGTGTTTCCTGAAATGGTTTTCAGGATCTATTTTGTTCTTTCAGAATTTGATTTTGTTCTTTCTTGAGTTGAAAGATATCAGTCCTATTCAGGTGTTACTCCATACCATGTGGAAATATTGTGTGAAGAGGGAGTGGGCCTGCGCCCACAACCCTCACCCCAGGCATCCGCACTGGCTCCTTTCATTTTCAGCTGAATGCAAGTAGAAGTCGCCACACAATTGGGAACCCTACATTATCGGTGTTCATGGGGAAGCTTCTACATGCATTCAGCTGAAAGGACTTAAAATTACCCTCTATACCTTAGCACTCAACATACAAAGAATAAGAGGAGCTGGCTCTACACCTGCTTCATGCATTATTTTCACACAGTTTGGACTAAGTACCTAAATAGGGCTATTGTTGGACACATGTTGCCTCAGGTATGCAGTTAATTCTGAAAACTGAAGAGTGGTTTCATGCTTGTATTCACAAGAAGCACAGAATAACCCCTTTACACTATCTTTGTCATTGTAATTATAATCAGGGACAGCGTCAGGGGTAGGCATGGATGGACAACTGCTGAGGACCCACACCCCAGCAGGGGCCCACTGACAATAGTCCCCTTGGAGCTGCTCCTCCTCTTCACTGCTTGTTCACCTGCTTCTCGCCTGCCAAGACAGCAGTGGTGGGGAGAAGAAGGAGCAGTTGATGCCCCGGCCTCCTCCTTGCTCACTGGCTCTCTGCCTGTCAAGAAAGCGAGTGGTAGCGATGATGCTAAAGAGGACAGGGAGTAGCAGCAGCTGGAGACAATGGCAGTGAGAAGGTAGACTCACTGAAGGTGGGGACCCGTTGAGGGGGCCCAAGGTCCTTCACAAATCTGGAGTAGGCACTGGTAATGGTTAACTGGGTAAGAAGTGTGTGTGTGTGTGTGTGTGTGTGTGTGTGTGTGTGTGTGATGGAGGGAGAGAGAGAGATGGCAAATATATTTAACTTGGCTCTGCCGCTGCTAAAGCCTTTCTTTTGCTTCCACTTTTCTTCCCTGACGTCATCCATGCCATTTTTGCTTGTTTTACTGAAGTACGTTATTAATGGATTGCAATGATTTATTGAAAGACTTCCCATGATACTGTATTCTTTTCAGAACGCCAGAAGAGCTTTCTTTATGATGTGCTAAACCCTGCAAACCTATCGCAGTGGATGTTTAGGATTACCTTCCAGATAGGTCACAGATGGCCTGGCCCACTGTGGCTCCATAGGCCGTCGCCTCTGTGTTCAAATACGCAACATTTGGCACATCTGTTTCTGTTAAACTAGCAAAGATCCTGTATGATTGTACTGCCATTCATCTTTTCGCAGCATTATTAACACGGGTTGGTTAGAGTAACCTCCTAATTTTCTTTCTCTCTACTTACTTCCCTGTACGAGGGGAAGTTGCTACGACACCCCTTTGCAGGTTGACTGGAAAAAAGAAATGCAGACTTATGGTACTTTTGCAATATCTCTTTGTGATATCAGATGTACATAATTGGGCAGGGGACAATGGGAGCAACTGGGCAGCCAGGTGGACTATGCTAGTCTTTAAAGCAGCATGGGTGCTGCAACACTATGCAACACTATGCAACACTGTGCATTTTCAGCCCTGCAAGACTCCTCCATGTTAGCAAGCTGCAAAATGCTCTCTCTCTTTCTCTCTCTGATTATATTCAAACTGCCAAATTCTGTCTTCCTCTTGTTGTGTGTGTGGCCAGGTTCACACACCACTAGGGTTTAACCCTGGACAGAGACAAGGCAGTATTCCAGGTTCTGATGTCATGTTTAGCAAGTGCTTGTTTCACTGCTCCCAGTGACAGGAGGACCCAGGTGGGAGCTATCGAGCTGTTTGAACTAGCATGCTGGCTGGTTCATGGTCACCGAGGATTTAAAAAGAAACTCTTGATTGCCACGATCTGCGAACCAGCCCCCCCCCCACTTCTCTCTGTGTGTATTATACAGAGAGAGAGAGAGAGAGAGGCTCACATCCTTGCAGTTAAATGTTTTACAAGTTTGAACAGCTAGTAACCATTAGTGGAGATAGAACAATCATTCTCCTTCTGGTCTATGTCTGTTTTGCATGTGTTCATTCGAGAGCCTATCCTCATTAATGTGTGATTTTAACAAAAATTTGCAGACATTCATATATAAATGTTTATTTCTGAACACATTTTCTCACAAAACTCACTTATCAATATGTATTTAAATATATGTTTTAACATATTTATTTCATAAAATATGCATTTATAAATATTTATTTCTGAATTTATTTTATCCTAAAATGTGAATTTCTAATATATTTTGATACTTTTTTAAAAAGCTGAGAACTGCATCATAAAATTCAGAGAAGCGCAATATCTAAAGAAGAATTACATTTCAGTCAGCATATTAGTTCAGTGCGTGTGTGTGTGTGTGTGTGCAGATCAGTGCATTTGCTGCAGAATTTGTAAATATTGAATTCCTCAAGCATCCCTATCCACTAGCAAACTAGGCCACCAAACGAACAATCATATTTTATGAGGCCCTAGTGATAGCCACCTTCACTAGATGCAAAACAAATTCCACAGTACCTTGCTCATCAGTTCTTCCAATAGTAAACACAAGAGGTGAATACCGACACAATTGTTTCCAAAACCGGGCGACTGAGAAACAAGGAGGAGGTATCAGAATGCGTGGGGAATTGCAGAAGTACAAAAATAAATAAATAAATGAACAAAACTTTTTTTAAAACAAAAATATATATAAGCGTGTAACTACCACCAGCCGCCTGCTAAAAACAAAACAGAAAACTTCCCAGTGACAAGGGTTGAGCATACTGGAAAAGAAAACCTGTCAGGTGAGGAAGAGTGGAATTGGAATGACTTGCTGGGAAAATGCATGGCTGCCTGCCTGAAACCTTGAACAGAAATACTTCTGCTAGGAGCTGAGAATACATTGCAGCAAAGTGTTGTATCCAATGTTAGTCTAACTTAAGTCCCATTAATTTTAATGGGTCTATTCTAATATGACTGACATTGGGATATAATCCATTTTGTTGCAGGTCCTACTTGTAACAAATATTAATTCAATTGCACATAATGAGCAGGTATCAACAACACAGTGTCTTTGCTGAGATTTCCCATGGGGCTCAGGAATATCCACATATTCTATAAACCATGTTTTAAAAAGATGACCAGTAGGACTGGTTCGATCATGGACTACCTTGGGTTGTCATTACTATTGCAAATAAATCTCGGAATTCCTACATGACTGCTTTTGTAAGCTATAAGGAATGTTTTTCTATTAAAGCTTGGAGTCATCAGCCATATGAAGATAAATTCTGGTAGAGTTTTCTTAAAATTGGGAATGTCCAGACGAACGTGGTTATCAAGGAGGTGTTTTCCCTGATCATAAAGTTAATATGTTGATTATTCTCTCTGCTTTTTCCTAGTCTCCAACTTATGTAGCAGAGGTCAGTCAAGATCTTGTCCAGCAGACAAAAGAAAAACTTGAAAACAGCCCCTGTAAAGAGTTGTTCTCACCTTGCGTGAAGTAAGTATAGTTTGACATCCAAACTTCGTATTATTTTGTTGATGCTGTCCATATGATTCTTTTCCCATTAGGGGTCAGTTACAGGTGGATAATTTTAATTAGTCTCCTTATTTGATGTTGTAAACTAACATTTGTGACCTAAGGCTTTACCAGACTATGGTTTATGTTTATTTTTGAGTGCATGGTGCTTTATGTGGTTGGAATACCTACTCCCATATCAACCTGCCTCTTCTTAGGTTCTTCCCCATGTACCACTTTGATCAGAGATTGAGAGATTATCTACAAGATAATTTCTCTGAAATGTAATGCCCTTCCCAAAGAGGCTTGCTGGATGCCAACACTCTGTCATTAGGTGCCAAGTAACCCCCGTTTTTTAACCAGGTATTTTAGTTGTTTTAATAATTTAATTGTGTAACTTTTAGGGAACATCCCTCCCTTCAAAGGGGTCTTTAAAAAAAACTTTTTTAAAAAAGGTGTAATTTTTTTTTTTTTTGGGTGGATTTTTTTGGGGGGGGGTATTTTATCTGCACACTGCCCTGAAATCTGATGTGATAAAGTATAAAACTGTTTAAATAACTAAATAAGGTTGCAATCCCGTATCCTGTGAGTAAGTCTCATTAGACTTACTGGAGTTTACTTCTGAGTGGGCACGTATAGGATTGCTCAGTAAATAAATCCAAATCTTTCCATATTAGCACACTCATTATTGGAAAAGCCTTTCAACACCACCATGATTCACCTAGCTAGAGCATCCTCTCTGAGGTTTCAGCACTCATACTGCGAGTTTGCCACAGTTAGGAAAATGCACAGTTCCCATTACTTTTCCAGTAGTCATGTTTATTGTGGTTGTACAAGTGTCATGAGAACAAAGAAGATAAAACCCAATAACTCAAAATTGAAAGAAAATAAGTCAATCATTCATTCATTCATTACATGTGTATATCACCCAATAACCAAAGCTATTAAGTTTATAACCAAAGTAATAGTTTCCAAATGGTAGAGTTTATGAATAATAAACTCTATTGTTTGCACCTCTTACTTATTTCCTTTGGATTTTTTCAAGTATCACGAAAACCTTTAGGCAAGTGCCTGTGACATCCAGTTCACACTCAGTGATCAACCTTGGGTTAATTAACTCATGGATGCTTCTGCCCACTTGCCACTTCCACTTTGCATCTGGTTTAGCAAACAACCCAAGAACACCCAGTTTCTGGGTTGTTTGGCATGACATCTGAACCCAGCATTCTGGCTTTTTGAGCGGGGGGGAACCATAGTTTTAACCCAACCACAAGCCATCATGTTCCAGGGTTGTTTGTTAAATCAGGTACAAAATGGAAGCAGCAAGTTGGTGTGAGGTAGCACGTTTATCGCTTGTGGCCCCAACAACCCGTGAACTGTGTCACTATGACCATCCCCCCAGCTGCATTAGCCATTTTAATAACTTGTTTAAAAAGAAAATGAGCTGGAGGGGGGGGTGGAGTGGAGGATGGTATGCTTAAATTTGTGCCTAAATATTGACTGGTGTACCTCTGAAATGTGTAGAATAGAAAAGAAAGAAATGCGAAGAGCAGCAAGGCAAGGCCTTCTCCAGAACCACTGCCCAGGCCTGCCATTTCATGAACCTTTTTCTTTCCTTTCTTCAGCAAGACTGAACCTCTGACATTTAAAATAGCAGCAGCAATAATAAGGTGAAAGAAAAACAATAACTCGGGGAAAGACCCATAACTCAGTGGCAGAGCACATTCCTTGCATGCCAAAGGTCCCCGGTCCAATCTCTGGCAACTCCAGCTAGGTTCAGAAAAGGGCCCTGTCTGAAACCCTGGAGAGCCCAAGTATAAGACAACTTCCTGTGTTCTCTATGTAAGGTTATACCTGCAGCAAAGGATGCTCCTTTCTGATTAATGTAGAAATGCTGGCTGTTATGCTACTAGGCCTGATTGGATTAGAAGTAATTGAGAAAATTGGTGTTTCTTGTTCTTTGCAAGAGCCTTAGTGAAATGGCTGGCAATCGGCTGCAACTTCCCAGTGTGTGTACATGTGACAAAATAGATGTGTCTGTTCATGAGAGTGGGCATGCTTTGTATACTGCTTTTTCCTACATAGAACTGATATCCAGCCTTCCCCAACCAGGTGCCCTCCAGTTGTGTTGGACTAGAACTCCCATCATCCCTGGCTACCATGCCCTTTGAAGGGCACCAGGTTGGGGAAATCTGGTGCAGAGGAGAAATCATCTATCAAACTGAAGGAATTTTAAAAAAAGAGAAACCTGTTCACAAAGGTTCCTACTAGAATAATGTATTTTTAGCCCAATGCGTTTTGGGCCAGTGAGATCCTTCATTAGGGAAATCAGTCAAATTTGGAAAATAAGCTAAACAGCTCACAGAGATTGTGACCATCCTTCTTGCACCATCAGCCTTGGTGTTGTGGGCATTTGATGACAACATGTTCTAGCCAAAAGGACAAAAAAAAAGAGACAAAAATACATCTACTCATAGGCTTCCTGCTGTTTCAAAGGGGACGTAGAGAGACCACTTCCTTCTGACACAGAGTTACACTCTGTTTCAAAACAGATAACAAATTAATAGTCTTTAGAGCCTGCTTAGACAAAAGAACATCCAAATGTTGCTGTACGCTGTTGATCCAAAACACCTCAAATAGGAAGACATGGCATGTATATTGTGTTAGTCTTTTGTCTAACACAGAAATGGAAAGGGCTTACCAGTTCTGCAAAGTCATGGCAATGTTCCTATTGTACTGTAAAGCTCCATATAAAAAGATTTGCATCTGCAAACACTGGCTCTTGTATTTGTCAGGACAGCAAGGCCTTAAAACAGCAAAAGATACTAAAAGAGAGAGATCATCAAAAGTCATCCCCTTGTAGTCTGTTTTGTAGTTCTGCTGATGTGTTTGAACGGCCTTTTTTCCTGCTTTCATTTTGTTCTTTGCTGTGGAAGAAGACAAGAATTGTTCATGGCATTAACAACAAGCTAGTTTTTTCCCATTGGCTTTGTTTGTATCATGTATGTTGGGGTAGTGGTTTAACGTATACCAGATGGATGGAAAATTTAGTTATGACAAAGACATAGCTGGGCTTGATGTTAAAAGCTCTTGGTTATTCTACCGTCTCATACTGGTTTCAGAGCTTAAGATGTATTGTAAAAACTTGTCTTGTATCAATGTGAGAAACCAAAAATCAAGTAGTGATATGAAAACAACGCTTGTTCTTTACAAATAAAGAGCTGTTCTTAATTACCTAGCTGAAATAAACCAGTTTTGCACAGCATGTAGTTAACTATGTACATTCGGAAATGGTGCCTGGTTGTTTTTAAATAAACCACCAGGCAGCTCTAAGGCCTTCAATAAAGGATTTACTAGCAAGGTAGAAATTGGTTGATAGAATGTGGCCAGATCTACACCAAGCAGGATATAACAATTTTGAAGCAGTTTGAAAATGGTATATGGAATGTGTCATGGGCCCCAACAGATGTTAATACAATGATAAAGCAGTAGTGTAGATCCTGCCTGCGTTGACATTAATCAGCAAAAATCTAGGTATCTGCTAACCTCAAATATTAGCAATGACTGGTACCATCAACATCTACAGAATTTGATATTGACCATAACATGCATTATATTTTTTAACATTTCTTTACTTGTGATGTAGTGGGCATTAGACTAACCACACTCATTTCCAAGGAAGTGGAACACCTCTTTGTAGTGAAGCCTAGGATTGTAAAATGTTCGTCTTGTTTTTTTCATCTGAGACAGATCTGTTCGTGACTACCTAAGTGGAGAACCTTTTCAAGAATATTCAGATAGCATGTATTTTGATAGATTTCTCCAGTGGAAATGGCTGGAAAGGTAAGTGTGGCAGGTGGACTCTGTATGCATGTATGTTATCATGGAACATAAGAAGAGGTGGGGTGGAATGATACTTTTACTACTTTCAGCAAATAAGTCAAAGTTTATGTTTTGGGCCTTAAGAACATAAAAAAATGTAAGAAAATCAGTGCTGGATCAGGCCAAAGGCACATCTAGTCTAGCATTCTGTTCCCATAGATGCCTACCATGGACAGGACATGTTCTCCAGACACTGGCATTCAGAAGCATACTGCTTCTGATATATAATTTATTTATTTATTTATTTATCTATTACATTTCTATACCGCCCAATAGCCGGAGCTCTCTGGGCGGTTCACAAAAATTAAAACCATTCAAAGTATAAAACAACAGTATAAAACCATAATATAAAATACAATATAAAAGCTCATAATCATAACCATCACGATTAGTACATTGATAGCCTTGTCCTCCATGAATTTGTCTAATTCCCCTTTTAAAGCCATCCAAGCTGGCAGCCATCCCTACATCTGGGGGTAGCACACTCCATGGTTTGACTGTGTGAAAACAGTGCATGAAGCCTTCTATAGACAATGGGGAAATTTGGTGCTAATTTACTCTAATGCCTTTTCTTGTCTTTTACTCTACTCTGTCTTTGCAAACTGAAATATTTAGGAATTGACAAAGATCCATGCGAAATCACAGAACATTTAGCAGATTTCACAGAACTGTTGAACAGTCATGCACTTTAGTGATTCACAGAACATTTGTCAGGACTTTGCCTAGAACCTGTTTTCAGCGTAGAAAATATGTGAAATAATAAGGAAGTGGACAACATATTTGAGCATGTGTGGAATGTCTTCTCTTGCCACTTTTGTAGAATGCTTTTATTAACAAAGCAATCCAAACAGTACAGGAATTTTATTTATTTATTATTTTATTTTTAACATTTTTGTTAAACATCATAAGTTGGAAATAACAGCAAGGCTAAAATCCTCAGTATGCTTACCTGGAGGTTACTTCTATTTGAATCAATGGAACCTCTTCAAGGAAAATATGTGTGGATGAGAACATTAATGCAACTTATACTGTTATTACTCTTTCAGGAATTTAATGCATAGGACATGGGTGGGCAGCTTGTGACCCTGCAGGTTTTTTTGGCCTACAACTCCCATGAGCTTTAGGCAGCACAGCCAATGGTGAGGGATGATGGGAGTTGTAGGCCAAAACATCTGGAGGGCCAGAAGTTGCCCACCCCAACACAGGACATAGCTCCTTCCACCCCCACTCCAGAATGTAATGTTGTCCCCACCCCAATATTTCTCTCTGATGCCACCACTGCACATCTTATAAAGTATTTTTCCCTTTTCCAAAAGAATAAATTTACCAATTAACTCTCCCAGCAGTAATTTTACACATCAACAGGCACTCCCAGAGTTTTAATCAATTTATTAGTATTAGTTTGCTTTTTCAGTTTTTAGCCATCAGCACAAATCCTTTCCCTTTCCTACTAGGAGGAACTACAGGCAAGACAACACCCACACATCTGGGATTAGAAAGGGCAGATGAATGTAGCTTTCGGTCAGGCAGGAGTCTTCAGGACATCTCACATCCAAAATTTAGCCATGCGGATGTAGAAACCCCATTATAGGGTTTTATGAGAACTTTCCGAGAAGCTTGCATATTGGGGTTCATCTTTTCCAATCTTTTGATATTCCCTCCCCATTATTTTAATTTTTAAAAAGCAAACAAAAAAGGCTCATGGTAGGTAGTTTACCATAATGGCTTTGATCTGTAGCTTTACCCCCAATGTATTAGCACACCGCCCCCTAGTGGCTGGATTGATTTAGACAAGAAAACGGCAGCAAAGATACTATTTTGAGAATTGCCTGTGGATACTGTGGATTTGACATGTTCACTGAAAGAGTAATTTTTTATTGTTGTTGGGGGTTTTGGGGTGTGGGAGCTAGAAGGAAACAAAAATATGAAAACATGTTTTTCCAAAAGTTTACAAAATCCAAATATAGATGGGAGTTGGATGACCCAGATCTAGACTTGACCTTTATTCAAAATATCCCCTGCAGAAGGCTGGGGTGGAAAACAGTCAGCTCCACAGCTGACATGCCTTCAACAAGAAATTGATAGATCAGTAGGAAATTAAATTGCCAACATGACTGTTCAGTTTGCTGACTCAGCCCGTTTCCTGTACTGAATTGTTTGTTTAACAGACATCAGAAAATGACAATACGAAGTTACACCCCATCCACAATCATATGGTTTGCATTCAAAGAATGTTTTTATGATCAATTTGCAAGTGTGCACTGGGGAGGGGGAGTCACATTGCCTTTATGAATGCTGTGATACTACCTAAAGATCACCCAGCTTCAACCACAAAAAGAGGGGGGGATTTCACCTAGGATGGAAAAGGCAGAATTCCTTTCACAGTAGCTGTCTGTTTTTAATCCAGCTTTTATTTTTATTTATATATTTATTTATTATTGCATTTATATTCCGCCTTTTTCCCCTCCAATGAACCCAAGGCGGCATATATCCACCTCCTCCTCCTCTCCATTTTATCCTCACAACAACAACCCTGTGAGGTAGGTTGGGCTGAGAGTTTGTGACTGGCCCAAAGTCACCCAGTGGGTTTCCATGACCAAGTGGGGACTAGAGCCCAGATCCTCCTGACTCCCAGTCCAGCACCTTAGCCACTACACCACACTACACCACACTTTTTATCTGGCAGGACATCAGGCAGTTTTGATATATTCCTCAAAACGTATCCCAACTCCATATTTTATTTTTGCTTTATTTTTGCAGAGTATATCACAGGCCGTGATATTTGAACCCTCGATTCTATGGCTCAATGTTCTGCCTCTATATTCCATGGTAATTTCCACAGCCATGTGCCTTTAATAAATTTCTAACACACCACAGGGAACCTTTGCAAGCAAACTATACTGTTATATCTACAGTACTACTTATTGTTGGTGTTTTCTCCCTGGAGATCTGAAGTGTTGATTGACCCTGCAGGCATCCCATCCTGATATTCAGTAGTCTGCAGGCAAAATGGTGGAACTAAGGGGAATTCACAGAATTGGCATAGTCCACATACAGGGAAGGATGCATGAATGCCATTTCCTTACAATTCTGATTATGTCCTAAAATTCAGCATAGGAGCAGAGAAAGCTTCTTTGTAGACATACCCTGAAACTACTGTTGCCCTCTCTACACACTACACCACCGCTATCGTGCGGCAGTATTTAAGACAGGTTCAGAGGTTTGGTTGCCAATACGTATTATGAGAGAAACGGGATTCCTAAGCAGTGTTTTGGTTTTTTTTTTTTAACATTAATGTGGAGCTAAAGAATCATTTTACAATGGAAAATTGGTGGGTGTGAGTAGGCTCTTAAACCTTCCCCTGACTGCTGATTCTCCTCTTCTGATTTTCACCTGCCAGACTCTGAGACCTAAAGTAAACCCATCTAGGTGAAAACAGTGGTGGTGGGCATTTACAGGAGAGAATCAGTGAGCACAGGAAAGTTTATATGCCTTTCATCCAGTCTGCCAATTCTTCTTGATTGAAGTTCAAGTTGGCACCACAAATGAGAGTTTGGAAAAACACGTTTTTTGAGGTAACATGTGGTTCCCCCTCTAATTGTTCTTGCTGAATTTAGAAAGAGGAGTAGCATAATGGCTCATACATCAAGCCAGGCCCTGCTACCTCTGCCCAGTGAAGAGTAATGGAGCTACCAGTGTACTGAACCTCTGCTACTGCTCTTGAAGAGCAGGGATCAAGTCACCACAAAGGGCATTGTTTGAGACATTTAACACCATGTGCATTGTTTGAGACATTTAATACCATGTAGAAATTTTGAAATGCTGGTACATCATTACATATTGTTATGGTAGTGGCTAGCTACCTTTTCCTTTGTTAAGCTAATAGCCTCAGTTGATAGTTAGGAGATGATTCCTTCTAAATAAACTTTAAATCAGCATTTTGGAAAAGGTATTAACAGTATTCTCTCCCCCCCCCTTTTTTTTTTTTTTAATTCTTTCAGACAACCAGTAACGAAAAACACATTTAGGCAATACAGGGTATTAGGAAAAGGTGGTTTTGGGGAGGTGAGTAATTCTGAAAACTTATGTTAATACTATTTCCTCCTCAGGATAACAGACTAACCTGTAGCCAAATAAATCTAATGGATTGATCATGAAAATGTTAATCATTGCATGATTTTCATGTTTGACCCTTAAGTGGTGTGGATGTGTGAGGGAGTTAATAATTACTTGCATGAAAATCTAAAGTACTAGTAAAACAGAATGGGTTGGATCCATATTTAGTGATATTTAGAGTGGATCCATTAAATTCACTGGTGCTTAGCATAGTCATGACTAACTAAAGTCAAATTTATTTCAATGGGTGTCCTCTAAGTATGACTAACTCTGAATCCAACTGAGATTTTGAGAGTCCTCATTTAAAACAGTACTTTACAACATGTTTCATAGATTTCTTTGTCCCTTTGAAAAGAAGCTCAGGGTGCATTCCAGTTTCCTAGCTTGCTGCATCAGGGTTTTCCTTCCCTCGTGTGACTTAACCCTCTGGAGGGTTAAGATAGCCAGTTCTATAAGCTTTATTGTTTATTTTTATGCAGTTGAGTCACGTTAAACTCTGGATATATTGGTCTTACTGGGGGGTGAGGTACAGGGTCTCTGGCCTTAACTATCATATAGGGAGTCTTCTCTTTTGGCAGTAAGGTTATTTAGGGTATGAAAATATGAAAAGGAGGACAAGGATTCTGTATCTTTAACAGTTGTATAGAAAAAGGAATTTCAGCAGGTGCCATTTATAAGTGCAGCACCAGGTGAAATTCCATCTTTGTGACAACAGTTAAAACTGCAGGAGTCCTGCCCTCTTTTGTAGCATGACCAGATACAAAATAAGGCAGAGCTCCTGCAGCTTTAACTGTTGTGATGAAGAGGGAATTTCACTAGTTGTTGCATGCATACAAATGACACCTGCTGAAATGCTCTTTTCTATGCATGCAACTGTTAAAGATACAGAAGCCCTGTCCTTCTTTCCATATGGTCATTTTTTCATACTTCAAATGCCCTTTCTCCCTCCCCCTTTAGAAGGCAATGTGCTCTCTGCATTTCTCTTCATAATTTGCTCCTTTCACCACACCCAAGACCATCTTTTCCAGCAGTAGCAGAGTAAATCCGCTTAGTTAATTCCAAAGAATTTCTTTAAGAGATCAGGGGGGTTGAGATATGTAGTTTTGTCAGAGGTTTTGCTAACTAAGATGCTAATTTCTCCTCTACTCCCCTTCCATAATTTGTCCTCTCCCCCCACCTGCCCCACCCCTTTCAGGTATGCGCTTGCCAAGTACGAGCAACTGGGAAAATGTATGCTTGCAAAAGGTTAGAGAAAAAACGAATAAAGAAGAGGAAAGGTGAATCCATGGCCCTAAATGAAAAGCAGATTCTAGAAAAAGTCAATAGTCAATTTGTAGTAAGTATTGACAAATTTGCAGTGGGGCCCAGTTTTCCATTAGGTGGCACACCCATCAGTGAATGCAATTGGTAACAGAAACTTCCATGGTTGCATCTTCTGGTGTTGACAGTGTACGATTTCTCTTGCTATTGCTGTTGCTACCACAGATTTTTCTGTAAACCATTCACTAGACTTTGCTAGAATTGAGTGGCTCCAAAGTTAGTGCTCCTGGTGTTATTTTCTGCAGCGGGATCTCGATAATGGAATGCACGCTCCTTTGGCTTGCCTACAAGTACCTACTGTAGTACAAAAGTCCGGAATATATCGTACTTCTTTTGACAGCTGTTGAGCTGCTGCTGACATGATTGGGGGGGCAGATAAATGAGGATATATATTGTCAAATCTGTACATTTCCTAAAAGCGTTCACGTAAGTGTGAATCCACAGTATTGCTTGTGATCATCATGATCTTATACACCCAGTGAAATTATCTGGCTGCTTTTTATATAGTTGGCCTTTTCTTCCTTTTAAACCATATGATGTCTTATGTCATTCCTAACACAAAACATTTGCAATGAATGGTATCTATGCAACAAGAATTTCCTTGCGCTTGAACTGTCACAACTATCTTTCTAGGTCAACTTAGCCTATGCCTATGAAACAAAGGACGCACTCTGTTTAGTTCTAACCATAATGAATGGGGGTGACTTGAAGTTCCACATCTATAATATGGGAAACCCGGGCTTTGAGGAAGAAAGAGCTTTGTTTTATGCGGCAGAGATTCTTTGTGGCTTAGAAGACCTGCATAGAGAGAACACTGTGTACAGGTAAATATACTTCCAGTGCCTTCAGAAAGTTGTATGTGTCTAATGTTTCCTGAATAACAGCTATGGTCTGTATGTGGTTTTCTCACCAGTAGGTAAAATTCCCCAGTTCAATCCCCAGCACCTCTGTCTTTGGTATCAGGGCTTGGACCTCTGCCTAGGACTTCAGGAAGCTGCTGCCAGTCAGAGTAGATGGTGCTAGTTAGATAGGCAAGGGTGACTATCCATAGGGTTCCTGTCCTAGGTTTATAATGGAAGAGGTCATAGTTTACATGTGCAGAAGACCACATATTCAGCCTTTGGCATCTCCAGCTAGAAGGCTTCAAGGTAGCAGGTGTCAGAAGACTGAGGGGAGTCTTCAACTGCTTGAAAGGTTGTCACACAGAAGAGGGCCGGGATCTCTTCTCAATCATCCCAGAGTGCAGGACACAGAATAATGTGCTCAAGTGACAGGAAGCCCGATTCCAGCTGAACATCAGGAAAAACTCCTGTTAGAGCAGTATGACAATGGAACCAATTTCCTAGGGAGGTGTTGGGCTCTCCCACACTAGAGGCCTTCAAGATGCAGCTGGACAGCCATCTGTCAGGGATGCTTTAAGGTGGATTCCTGCATTGAGGAGGGGGTTGGACTTGATGGCCTTATAGGCCGCTCCAACTCTTCTACTCTGTGATTCTGTGTTTGAATGTTACTTCACATTGAAAAGGTCCCTGAACATAAAAAAGAAACATATTAAGCAGAAGGCTAATTTATGCCCTTTCTCTCAAACATGATGTTTTCTGGGTTCAGGGAGCTTTTTACACTGGAGAACATTCAAACAAGCAGTTCCTTACACAAAGTCTGGAGTGGTACAATCCCCCAAAAGCTGCATCATATGATTTCTCTACATGAGAAGAGTTCCTTATATACTGCTTCTTTGGGCATACATACTCAACACTTGAGTGTGCGTTATCATGTTGTCTGAACCCAGCCTGTGGATGTAACCTTCTTTGTACTTCTGCAATGTTCTCACTAAGCTTTCTCTCTGACAGTTTTATCTTCTTCACGTTATTTCTTATGGCTAAATGCTTAACCCATCATACTTTTATAACCTAATCCCATACAGTGGAATGTATTTAAAGAGATGAAAGAATATTAAGTAGAAACCTGAGGAAGATAATAATCATTAAGGCCGAAAGGCTGCAGTGGAGGAGAAGGCAGCTTGGAAACATGTTCACACCATCACTTTTGCTATAAAGCCCCTTAACTCACATTTTCAAAAGCTCTGTTTGACAGCACGAAAGAAACCGATGGCTCTTCCCATGACTTTGCTTTTCCCTAGGGATAATTCACCATAAAAACAATAATTCATTCTCTAGGGCAGGCTTGCTAATAATATATTTATTTATTTATTTATTTTTAAAAAAGCTTTATAGCAAAAACAACCAGAATATCTATTCTGCAGTTAAAAATAAATTATCATCATTATTCTGGTTGTATGACATGTATCCCAATAAATTATTGTGTGTACCGTCAAATGAATAGAGTGTCTCAAGATCTCAAGTAGAAAATAAGCAATTATTTGATGCAGTGTTTAACATGTAGAACCGTCTTTTGGCATGCGTGGAGTATCAATGTTGGGCTATAGTTTTTTTTCTCATTACTCTCCCTAATGCTACTACAGATTTCTGTTACAGCAGCTCAGCCTTCTCCAACCTGTGCCCTCCAGATGTGTTGGATTACACTGCCCAGCATTGCCCAGTCATCCATGCTGGCTGGGGGATGCTGGGGGTTGTTAGACCATCTGGAGGGCACTAAGTTGGGGAAGGCTGTACTAGCCAAACACATAGCTGATTCAAGGAGTTGGATCCAGATTAGAGTAGACCCATTGAATTCAATAGGCTGTAAGTTGTTCCCTACTACTACTTAGTTGATTTCCCACCTGCTTGTTAGTGGGTCTACTCTTAAGTATGAGTAAATTAAGATCCAACCGAATGTCTTCAGTTTGACCTTCAGCTCTGAAATCCTTTGTTTATAATCTAAGCTTCTTTTTAAAACTTGTCCCAGTGCTTCTTGCCTTGGCTTTTCTGATCCACATTGAGATAAAAATGAGCCAAAATTGTATTATTATTATTTATATGGGTAAACTCACCAGTATTTATTTGTGGAAAGAATTCAGAATGGATTTCCTAGCATCTCGTTTAATTTGGCTCTGAGAGGAATCAGGCACCAGAACACATCATGATAATGGTAGTTTTAACATCTATAATGTAAAGAGAAGATAATGTAGTGAAGTAAATTTGCTAAGTCCCCCCTCCCCCCCATTTAACAACTGCCTCACAGCACGGCTCTTCTTATGTTATGACTGGGGCTGACGTGCTAGGGGAGGATTTTTTAATCCTTTGCCCCACGCCATGATCTAATAAAAATCCCCTCCAAAGCTTCCCTGAGTTGCAGAGGTGGAAGAAGACAGATACCCATTCTGTAACCACTTTTTACCTCTCTGTGCCAGTTAGTAGCCTTGGTATCCATGTAATTTAAAACTGGGAAACAGTGCAGTGGCAAAGGGTTAGAAACCCCTCACTCAGTACCATGACCCCCAACTGAAATACACTTCCTGGTCCAATGGATTAAATCCAATGTCCCATTAGTGGAATTCCACTAACACCTCTGCACTGCCCAGAAAACTGTTCTGGTGGGAGGGGGAATTACACTGAAATACACTTCCCGGTCCAATGGATTAAATCCAATGTCCCATTAGTGGAAGTCCACTAACACCTCTGCACTGCCCAGAAAACTGTTCTGGTGGGAGGGGTAATTGCCCCCCCACTTCCCATTTCCACTGACGAAACTGCTTCGGTTCATGGAATTACACCATTGGATGCAACCCCTGATCACAGATATCAAAAGTCTCATTTAGTTTGGCATTAAGAACAGAAACAACATAGGCTGCAATTTGTTGGTGAAGAAATAGGGGGCAGAAGTATGTTAAGATTCATTCATCCCATCTTTTCATTCATTCAACAAAGCTTGTCAGTGATCTTGAAAATGTTTCTCAGTCTATCGAAACAGAGGATTTTCTTCCAATAGGACATGTGCAAGAGATCGATCTCTGACCAAGTGATTTGGTGTTGAACTTCGTCTTTTTTGTTTCCTCATTTCTCTTCTTTCTTTCTTTTTGCAGTTGTTAAAATGTTGAATGTTAATCAGGGCCAATCTAAGACACTTTCCAGCTTGAGATAAAAGACAAAATGACTTTTTCCTTCCTGCATTCTGCAGATACCAACTGGATTGGGAGCTGAATCTTTCTTCAACGCTGCCAACAGAACAGCATCCTTCTCCACACCTGAGGATTGCAGGTGTGGAGGGGATGCAGGGTGGCTGCATGGCACACACACACAGATCTGCCCTCCAGCAGAAGAAATGGCTGAGGGGGGGAGGACTCAGGAGGAACAGCTGGGAGGGCCGCTGGTGCTTCCCCCACATACACCCCTCAGCTGCCTCCTGATGGAAGGGCTGGCCTTGGTGTTAGTTCTCAGTTCCAGCCAGTGTGTAGAATGCAAGAGAATTATGACATCTAGGCTCTTCTAGAAAATGTTTAAAATTAGAATGAAAAGTATGTTGAGAATGATCTTTATAACATCACTCCAACCTGAGTCTTTTATTAACACTGAGAATAAGCCTGCAGCAGTATATAAAATAAAGCCATCTATTTTCTCTATGTCCTCCCGCCCTTCACATATTTTCTCAGAATTGTTTGTTTGAAAAGTAGGCTTGTTACCATTGGTTTATCTTGTGAAGTTTATCTTGTGAGGTCAATAGGGATTTAAACCAACAAAAGGAAGGGAACAAAAATGTACTTAGTACATATGCCTTTGCTTATAATAATAAATAATGTGCATGATTTGTTTTGAACAAACATGAAAGTTCCCTCCTGGTTAGCAGAGTGGTTGGGGGAGCACTAAGTTTCTCATCAAGTAACAGCAAAACTTAAAAACATTTAAACAGCACAACTCAAAATAGTAAAGAAGAAACCTTGTATAAAGGGTAAACCTCTCACCCCCCAAAAAAAATCTCTTGAAAATTAACTGGAATTGTAGTCTAGCCAATTTATACATGTTTCCTCCATGGCAAAATTTCTGTATGTTGACTTTGTCCACCTCATTTTCACACCGAGTAGTGTTTGAAGTAGTCTTCCCCCCAATATAAATATCTTGAAGATACCACATGAGTGAAAGCACTTTTTGATATGGTTAACTTATCAAACGTGTTAACTTAGATGATTTTATAGCGTGGTGCAGTGCTTAGAAGTTGTATTGGGACTCAGGAGACCCGGGTTCTAGTCCCCACTCATCCATGTAGCTCATTGGGTGACTTTGGGCCAGTCACTGACTCTCAGCCTAACCTACCTCATAGGATTGTTGTGAGGATAAAGGAGGGAGCATTGGGCTCCTTGGAGGAGGGTGGGGTTTGGTGGCGGAGCAGCGCCAATGCGGCGCATGAAGACAACCCCCGAGAGAACTGAGTTGAGGATGGACTTCTTTGTTGGCCAGTTCCTTCTGTTTTTTCATGAACTAATGAATGCTGAAAAGCTTGGCCTCAGTCAGGAATTATAATGGTATCAAATGATGGTGTGCAAGTAACTGGAATTTTAAAATTATGGGTTGGGTCCAGACATCTGCTTGCAGAAGGAAGATTGTTTTTCTACCCCCTCCTCTCCCCACCAACTCCCAAAGATCCCCCCATACTCCCTCACAAGTCAGAGAACCCTGTTGAGAAGAGAAGAGGGCTGAGAGGGAAGGGAAAGATTGTGGGTGGAGTCACTTTCTGCTCCACTCAAAGAAGGTGCTTCCCTTTATCTTCCCCTCAGTCTCCTGTACTCCACTTAGCAAGCCCCCTCTACACTTGAAGGAGCATTTGGGAGGAAGGGGGTTCCTGGGAGGATGGCAGGGAGAGGAGGGGTTGGGGAAGTCAGCTTCCATATGGCCACTTGCATAGAAGGATACCAAGATCCAACCCACTGAATCAGTTTATTTTTGGTACATTGCAACTTCCACTGTTCTGTTAATTCACCTGTGTAATGCATTCTAACAATATGGAAATGGAAGTTAGCTGCAGCCATAAATGCTAGGAGAATACTTAAACTTGGGGAGAGCCATGTAAACACCTCACTGCTTTTAAAGCTAGTAGTATTGGTCTGGAGTTAGGACCCAAGGCCACATAGCATCAGGCAAAACCTGCATTTTGTCAGTTCAGGCTTCAGAACAGAACTTACAAACCTGCTCACAAAGCAAGCTCTAGGTCTTTTTAACATAACTTTAAGAGCTGGTGGGTACGGTGCATTTCAAAAAGGTTTTCAGTTTTTTCCCCTCTTCTAGTCACAGAAGTAACTACTGTGATCTTCTATGGTTTGTCTGGAGTGGGGAATCAAGGAAAAATACAGTGGTTACTTCTATGATTAGAAGAAGTAACTTTTGCAATCTTTCACGAGTCCCCATTTCAGATACTAGGCTATTTTTATGAGCAGTTACTTATGCATGACAAACAGTAGTTAGGTCTGTTACAGTGTGAGATACCAGAGGATTACTCCTGGCTATGTTGCTGATTTTGTTCTTGCTTTTAGGCACAGTGGTGCAGCTAGGGATGGATCCAGGGTCCTGCAGCTCAGGGGACCACCCAGAGAGCAGTAGGTGATAGTGGCTGTGGCAAACAGGCTTGGCATCTGCACCTGGGCCAGCATGGGCACCAGGGCTAATGTTGCTCAGTGCAGCATCCTGTCTTCCTTCTTATTTAAAAGAAAAAAATATTGTATAGCCGTTGTTTTCAGCTGTTTTAAAATTTGTGTCTTGTAAATCATCTCAATGTTTTAAAATATCAATCAATCTTTATTTACAGTCAACAGACCACCAAATAGAAAAGTGACTAAGAAATTATTATTATTATTATTATTATTATTATTATTATTATTATTTTAAGCATTTATTCCTTGTAATAGTCACAGCCAGTTTAAAGATGTTGGCAGGAGTTTGAGAAGATGCAAGACTGGCTCTAAGTTCAGAGGGGCCCTTGACAAAGTGCTGTCTGGTGGACTTTATCTTGTGTGATATGCCCAAGAGTGGCAGGCGGGCAGTAGCAACACTCTCTTCACCACCAAGGGCCACCATTTTCCTTTCCCACAATGCGATACAGGAAGCCAGCATACACCAAGGCCATAGCTAGACCTAAGGTTTATCCCTGGATCGTCCAGGGGTCAAACCTGTTGATCTAGGTGACACACAGGGGATCCAGTGCTCAGGCAGGGGCGAACCCTGGATGATCCCAGGATAAACCTTAGGTCTAGCTGTGAGGCAGGTTACACCGTTGGTCCAACTAGCTCAGTATTGTCTACATGAACTGCCAGCGATTCCCTGGGGATTGTGACAGGAGTCCTTCCCAGCATGACCTGGACATGCTGGGGATTGAACCAGGGGTCCTTCTGCCTGCAAAGCATGTGCTGCTCTACTGAGCTCGGAGCAGCAACATTTCAGCAATGTTGTGTGAAATTGAAATGGCAGCTAGTGCTGATTGTCGGAGCCTCAGCAGCTGCCTGAGGATGCTAGCATGCTGGCACCAGCCCTGGGAGCACGGATACGGAAAGGCAGATCGTGCAGTGTAAAATCTTTACCTAGTGAGCATTGTAACTACAGGTAATAAAGGTGTCACACCAGATTAAACCATGAATGATTGCATATGAACATTTTATTCTATTTTTATTTAGTTTTCTTCAAAGTAATGCATTAAGGATCTTTATGAATATAAACCACTCTTCATTTAGGAAATATATCAGGTAGCATAGGGAACTCCAGATTTAGGTGTGTGGAAAGGGGTTGATGGAAATGGACGTCCCTGCCCGCTCCCCCCATGGCAGCCCCTCCAGCCCCCTGAAAATGCTACCTAGAAGGACAGGGGAGCTTTGCTTGAATGGGAGGAGATGTGGTGTGCCAGGTGGGAGAGGAAATCCCTGAAAATCGGGCAGAGGCACCTTCTGTGAGCAGAGCCCTTCTGCCTGCAGAAGCCATCTTATATATACAAAAACGGTAATAAGCCCTTATCTAATCCAATATTTATCCATTATTTCAGTGGCCTTTGTAACTATTGTAAGTATTCAGCTCTTTCAAAACCTAGTTATTTCCATTGGAAAGTTCTAATTAAATCAAGCATACGATGAACATTTTTTATAATCTCGTTTATGTTTCAACTATTTGCATCAAGTGGGAAAGGATTGTAATTTAGTGGTAGAGCATACCAAAATTCCCAAGTTCAGTCCTTAGAATCTCAATAGGGCTAGGAAAGTCCCCAAATGAAATCCTCGATAGACACAGCCAGAGACACAATACTGAGTTGGATGGACCAATGATTTATCTCTATATAAGGTAATGTCCTGCATGCCCATGTAAGCTACCCTGAACTTCCCAAATTATTTTGTTACATTTATATCTTGCCCCTCACCGAAGGAGATGAGGCTAGAGTGACATTTTAACATCATAAAACTCCCACGAGATAAATTAGGATAGAGATCGTAGCCAATTTCAGACAGATGTTGGATGACTGAAGTACATGGCGGGGCAGGGTAATTGAATTTTGGTGGTCGGACCCATCTCCACCTGGTCCTTATTCAGTACACTGAACAAATAGTCCTAACATATTTAAACACTGAGCTATCAACTGAGAAACCCGCACAGGATTCCCATTCATGTGGACAATTTTACAGGACATGTTCTCATGGTCTACAATTTGTTCTTACAGAACGAATGTAGGGTGATGATGGAATCTGCTGTCCAACATTCATTCACCTTATATTTCTTTTCTGGACATGACTAGTGAGTTGCCTAAGGATGTCAAGTGTTATTCATAGCTGAGTTTTATATACCCTAATTCTCTAACCACTCCCCCCTTCCAACACACACACACACACACACATACACACACACATACTTAACATACTAGTGGGGTACAGAATACATTATAATATGGTGATAGGTATGGTACATTACTTACATGATTCTCAGAGTTCTCTGTTGACACAAATCCCATTGAAGTGAATGATCTTATGTCAGTATAGCAGACTATTATTTGGTGGATCTTCATATTGCTGCAGAACCATGTTTTTTTAATTGGCTTTTGGGATTCTTTCATGCTTGAGATTGGCTCCCCACTGTTTAATGGCTGGAAGGAAAATGCATTCTGGTGCCTCGCTATTCCTGCGTTATCAAAGCTGTTTTCACACAAATAATTTCAATCTTTCCTCCTTTTTTAGGGATTTGAAGCCAGAAAATATCCTGTTAGATGATTATGGTAAGTCTGAGAGCTTTAAGGCAAGGCCTTTCTTCCACAGTAAAGTAGCTTACATTTAGTTGTGCAACATGGTCTTCTACAAAGCCAAATTATTCTCTGCAGCGGGTAAGAGGCTAACCAGTAACCGATGCATGACTTGGGATACAGAAAACGATAGCATTTTACCCAATGAGAGAGAGGGGAGATGGAAATACCATTATGAAAAGCAATGTGCAGTAGGCTGATGATAACATAACTAATAGTGAGCTTGTCTTTTCTCCTCATTACTCTGGGAATCTTCTTTAATAATTATCAGGGATTTGTATAGCCCATTTTTTATTATTATTATTATTATTATTATTATTATTATTATTATTATTATTATTATTTGGTAGATGTCCTTCATCCTCCTCTTTGGAGTCATTTTCATGACAAAACATCACCTTGTATTTTTGCATTACTTGTGTAAACACTGGCAAATGAGCGAGGTAGGAAAGGCTATGGGGCGGTATATAAATGCAATAAATAACTAAATAAATAAGGCTAGTCTTTGGTTGTGCTTGAGAAGTGCTCCTTCCAACTTCAGGCCCAGTGGGACTCTACACTTACATATAACATAACATAAAGCAAGGGTTACAATAACTCTATGGGCCACATGACACACTTCATTTCACCATTTTTCGTCATTATTTTCCCTACTTTCTCCTGAAATATATCTTAGTTGTTACTGTTGAGAAATTGTAGCATTATGTAGCATGTGTCCCATCTCAGTGTTAGTGCTACGTCTGCCTCTATTTCCAAACTTTCCCGTTTAGCCAATCGCTGCCCTGGAGGCGTGGACATCTGATTTCGGTGCCGAAATCAGCAGTTGTGCTCGCCGTTGTCCTGCGGTACCACTTACAGATGAGGAGGCGTGACCTCCAAATCTGTAACTCCTTATTATCAAGATACTGCAAGGTACAGATTTCAGTGCTGTATCGTAACCGTGAGGACTTCCACGATAAACGCTGAATGCACATGCACAAGATCACCGGCCATCATTGCAGTGGAGTGTACAGCAGCTACTGCAAGCTGGACAAGGAACTAAAGTAAAGCAACCCACCAATAAAATCTGAATTTGCTCACATGCGCACAGGTCAGAAAATATGAAAAAAAGGAGGGTGAGGGGTGGTTAAGAGGAAGTGTGCATAGCATTGTAATGAGTGAGGCGCAGCATGAAATGTTTAAAGAAACCCCATGCTACTGTGGTGCGAGAAAGAGATTGTGTCCTGATTTAATTGAGTATTAACGGGTAAGAGGAAGGAAGCTAACACTATAATCTATGAGTGTGCCCCAAGATGTTTAAAACCATGATTAGTCATAATGTTAAAAGGAGTCCCCATTTCAGATACTAGTCCTAGCCCCCAGGCACAAAAAATGCTTTTTGTCTGCTCTTGTCCACACAACTGACACAGACTGTCATGTCCTTTCTAGTTGGCACAGCTGGTTTTCTTGGGTTGGATGTTGAAAAAAGAAAGGCAAAAGATACCTGCCTTAATTGAGACAATATCCAGACTCCCAGTTTATGCCACAGCTTTCTGCAGGGAGAACAGGAAACCACAACTTGGGTTAGTCCATTGCCCTTTTGTGCAAAACAAGCATGATATGAAGTAGCACTTGGTCAAAGTATTTGATCTAGTGATTTTCATAAAAAGCAGGGGTGGGATGCTTGAGTTAATCTCAGGATGGTGGGCAAATTTTAAGAAATTTAATCTTCCCTTCAATATGAATGGGCTGAGAGTTTTCTCTTTTCTTTTTTTTACAATAAAAAAGCCAACGCTTCAAGTGGCATCTTGACTCCTATGGTCACATTCCCGGGACAGACTACCACTAGGAACTGTGATGAATTTGTCCTTGGCTAGGGATTCTCTGAGCTGTGATTTCTGCATGCAGGTGGCCATAGTCTAGCAAATAACTGGTCACATTCAATTCCCCAGAGCAAAGTGTCATCTTGGATATGTGGGTTCTATCCTGATATTGACATACAGGAATTACTTTGCAAGACTGTGAAATCAGGGTTGTCTTTCCATCTTTTTCTTCAAAAGACCAAATGCTTTTTATATGATAAAAAGATAGAATATGAGAGCATAGAACCTATGCAAAAATGCGAAGTATTTGTTATAACAAGCAAAACGGATTTCAAAGATTTTTCTAAGATGTTTCAGGAACAGGCCATTCTTTAAAATAAAAGAGTAAAATGTCTTACTTAGGTGACATTTCTGAGCTGGCCCAAAAGGAGTAGAGGAGTCAAGATGAGGACACATGTTCTCATCCAGACATCTTTCATTTTCATTTCTGTCTCTAATATTTATATGATTCCCAAGGAGCAGATATATAATACTTCACAAATAAAGGAACTCAAGTTATTCAATTTTTGACAACTATTATTTTTTCCAAAATTTCAAGCTATAATCTGGGAGTGATATATTTATTCCATGTTTTTGTTGGCAGTGCTGCACAGTAGATTTCCTTTACGTTCCCCAAAACAAGATACTTGATTTTAAGTCGTATTTGAATTCTCTTCCTTGACATCTATTGTCTTTGGGCTAGCTTGACCCTGAACTTTTTCCAGTTCTGTTCATTACCTAAAATATTTCATGTCATCTTCATTCATTTACGTCATAAGCAGAAAATATTAACTATACTCTCTTTGGGCAGTATTCAGTCGGATACTAGCACTAACATAGATTATACTGTGCTAGCATAAGGGACCTCTAGCACAGTGCCAACAGTGTTAGCTGACAAAATAACACTACATCATGACATATCATTGTTTCTTGCGGCATTCTATTTCAATAACATGGCAGCAAGAGGTTTTTTTTAATTGTTGTTAAAAATAAATAAAAAGGAATTCAACAACCTTGAACACCTTTAATTTAAGGTAAGGTGAAAATTCTTGAAATTCCCCGTTAACCACCAAAATCTCTTGATATCTCTACCACTTTCATGGGGGATGAATAGTTCCATGAAAGAGGAAGGATATTTGTTCCAGACATAGTATCAGGCAGTTTCCTATGCTCCTTTGATTGGTTTTCCAGATGGGTTCCTTCAAAGAGTTGGTATTATTTTCTTCCTTGCAGTGCTGAGATTTATTTGATTATGTGCATTTAATAGAAAAAAATGGTTGTTTTCTACAGGTTTGTGGCTATGCTAGAACATTTTCTTTTTTCCACCCACTTTAGGCCATATCAGAATATCTGATTTGGGTCTAGCTGTTAAAATCCCTGAGGGTGAATCAATCCGTGGACGGGTAGGAACAGTTGGTTATATGGGTAAGTGATTTGGGATCTTATGTTTGCTCTTCTCAATTCTGGATATTATTATTTCATACCCTGAAATGAAAAGTAACCAAAACACATTCACGAATGAGAAAGCAGTCATAAATCAGCATGGGTGAGTTGCGAGTTCCCTTAGTCACTGACATGTGGAATAACTTTACCCAGTCGCAGTTGTATATACATTCTGTCCAACTCCCTGAGTCCAAATTCTGTGTCCTTAAAATTGTTCAATTTATCATTTGTTTACTTAGCTTAACTTGTTTTGCTTCCATGATCCAGGTTTTCAAAGATTTAAGAACTTTTTTTTTTACAAGAACTGTGGTGTCGTGGAATAAGAAGTTGTGATGAATGTCATAAGGAAACATGGCATCCATGACTGGGACTTGAGCGGCCACTGGTTGAACGGGATGGTGGCTCTATGGCCACAAGTTAGGCCATTGGTCTGGCCTAATGAACCATTTGAGTAATACCGTCCTACATCCAGACTGTTTCTGTGCAGCAGTCTCTGTTATTTCTGAGCTTGTTTTTGGGTAACCGTTAGGGCTTGGAATTTTTTTAAATTGAAAGCTATAATTCTCAATATATACCCAGTGCCATATTCTATAACTGTACTACAACTATTAATGCATGAGAATAACTTCATTATGGGAATCGCTCCAGTAGAGTCCAAAGCGATTTTCCATACCTGAAAGGGACAATTAGTTTTACATCTCACAAAACTGAACCATTTGTGAATTAGGAAAAAGGGAGTATCTTGCCCATTTACTTGCAAGAATATACTACTTATTTTTACATTTTAGGCAGTTGTTTTTAAACCACATATTTCAAAGTACTTCCAAAGAAGTGAGTGAGAATGAGATTACTTTAGAATAAATGTTGTGAGGATTCTAACTTTGCCATTTCAGTATAAGTCAGTGGCCCAGTTTGGAAGCAATGATAATCCAGGGTTCCAGGGAAACCCCAGTTTATTGATTATGAATAGTGTGCTACTGCACACTGCCCAATCAGACTTGCTGGGCTCCTCCTGCAAGTGGCCGAACAAACAATCTTTGTTTTATCATTTCGTGTTTTTTATCATTATGTGTGAACTGCATGGAGAGAGAACAGCCAGAGTCATAACTGAACAAAAAACAAACAAACATGGTTTATGACTGGCTTGTCTGTGGAAAGACAAGCCAGAATCCCAGTTCACACATAATGATAAACAGACTTCAGATTGAAGGTCCATAGTTGCAGGAGGAGCCAAGTTAGAGAGGTCTAATCTAAATAAACTTCCACCCTGCCTATAATCTTAGCAGAATTTTGTACATGCTTCTCCGGGTGTGGATCTATTTTGTATTTTCTGAGAAGCCAAAGTACTGTACATAGAGTGACTTAAATTGCTACACCTGACTGATATCTTCATGTGATAAATGCATGTATGTTTTACTTCCCACAATGTGGGTGACTATCCTAACAACATTTGGAAATAAAAGTATGGACTAACATGGACAAAGTAGTTCCCAACTATCTGGTGTTCCACTTCACATAAATGTCTTTTACCTCAGGATTACAACTACAGGTGGAACAACTTAAGGTGAGCTTGCAGAAGCAGTTGTAACATAAACTGGTCCTTAACCAGGCCAAAGACCAGATAGAACCTTTTCTTTAATTCTTGAACTTATTGTTAATTGTTTACCGTTAATGTAGAAATAGCAGGTGTTTTCATGAATCTCATTTTTCTCTCTTTCCCAGCTCCAGAGGTCTTGAATAACCAGCGATACAATCTTAGCCCTGATTACTGGGGATTAGGTTGCCTGATCTATGAAATGATTGCAGGACAGTCACCCTTTCGTGGGAGGAAAGAGAAAGTGAAGCGAGAAGAGGTAGATAGGAGAGTCTTGGAGACTGAAGAGGTGTATTCCCATAAATTCTCTGAGGAGGCAAAGACTATCTGTAAAATGGTAAGAGGATGCTCTTTTTTTGAGACTTGGGGCTCAAAATAGATTAGCAAGCTGTATTGAGCAGGTAATGTATAGTTTAGTGAAGAAAATGAATCTAGAGCTAAGCCTATACTTCAGGAGCCTGGAAATTAATCACAGGTTATAGAGGTTGAACTGAATGTCACTTAACTTATTAGTTAGTTACTTAGTTTTCCTCTGAAGTGTTATTTCAGTATTATAATACGTACCAGCACATATGGTGGGAATATGCTGAGATTCAAAAATTCTGGACAGCAGCGTTTTCTGAGATTACCCAGATTGTAAAAATGGAAGTACATATGGATTCTGAATTGGGTGTATTGAACTTATTTGTTGAAATAAATATGAATTTGAAGCATAAGGAGCTAATCTCGCATCTTTTGTTTGCTGCCAAGAAAGTAATAGCATTGCATGGGAAGGATTTCAGATTTACAGACTTGAATGAGTGGTATAAATTGGTGTGGAAGACAGCAATAATGGAAAATTTGTCATATAAATTACAGGTCATGAGAGATCAACGAAAGTATGATTACCTGCATGTTATAAATCACTATGGTTGTTGTAAATGATTTGATATTGTTTATTTTCAAAAGTTGAATATGCTTCCTGGGGGATTCTTTATTTTCATACTTTGTAACTTGATCTAGGTGGGAGGGGAGGGTGGGAAGTGTTGTATGATATTGTATTTTGTAAAACACAAGAATGAATATATATATATATATATATATATATATATATGCACCAGATGAGTAGTAGCCAAATTGTGGCTTGGGAGTAGCTTTTAGAAACATCAGGTATGCTGTCTGAGCACTTCAGGGACAAATGGCAACTTCAGAGTTCTTAGTGCCAATTCCAGAATTGCGGGGGAAGGGGGGGGCTTGATCAAGATGCACTAGGGATGTACTGATTTTGCAAAATCTGTTCCATCTTCAGTTTGCAGATTGCCAGGTACTTTTCATTCCATCATCTGCTCATTGACGGAATCAGATCCTTTCCAATTTCCCAAATTTGGGAAATTCGCACTTGTGAAAAATATGCAAATACCCCCAAACTGCTCAAATCTCTCCAAAATACACATGTTCATGCTTTCGCCTATGACGGAAATGTATATTTTCAGCAAGTATTTTTTTTATAAATAATAATTGTATTTTCTATTATTAATTTTTCTATGATTAAACTGGTACCCAAGTTCACTGTTGAATCTCAGACCAAATTCTTCTGGTTATGAAACATTATGAATGGTTATATTGTATATACACAATTCCATGATTTATATAAACATTTTCTACCCACATTCCAGGAGTTGGCAGTTGATCCTATCATTGTATAGGAAATAAAAATAATTTTCACATTAATAAAATATTTTTTTATTAGTAAATCTCAACAAACCAAAAGGAAAAGGAAAAAATGTAGCTATATAAATGTAAATATATCATTTTCAGTGCATACATATGAAGTGTGTGTGTGCATGAAAATAATTAATACATGAACTTCACAAAAGCTGACCAAATATCTATAAAGGTATCCATTCACAAGTGGTGTCTATATACCGTCCATTCAAATGTTGACAACATTGTTAGGTCCTCAATTCATTGCATTATAGGAGGTGAGTGTTTATGCTTCCAATGTTGTAATAATTGTCTTTTAGTTGTCAAATGTGGGTGGAGAATCCATTTGCATTGACTGTGCGTTATTTATTTATTTATATTTATTTATTACACTTATATACCGCCCCCATAGCCAGGGCTCTCTAGGCGGTTTACAGAAATTCTAAAATTAAGATAAAAACGAGTATACAAAATTTAAAATTCTAAAACACAGAACATATACACATAAAGTATTAAAAACCATTAAAAAACTAAACATGTGGGTGATAAAGATTTGTTTCATTTCTATGCTGCCCAATAGCCAAAGTGCTCTGGGTGGCTCACAAAAATTAAAACCACAAGGTGCAACATAAAATATAAAATATAGAAGCTTAAAACAACAATATAAAAGTATAACCAGAATAAAACCAGCATTGACTTCCAGAAAACAGGTAGCAGGGTAGAAAATTTAAGAGGAGACGTGTGCCTCAGTAAATATTAAAGAGTTTTCCAATACAAGGTTTATTCATATAATAACCTCCTCTCAAAAAATGACAACTATTAGGCATTGCCTAAACATATTCTTAAAAAACTCGTTAACTGTGTAACACCTCCAGTAATTAGTTGACTCAGTCAAACTCTTATTAGAGATGATGTTACATCCAATAGAGAAGGAAGAAGTGGTTTTGCTGAATAAGGCATAATTGTTTTTTTTACATAAAAAGTTTCATATTTTTGGCTGGGGGTGAGGTTGAAGAAAAGTAGACATCACTGAGGGTGTTTGAGGGGCAAACACCAGAAGGTTGATGAGACTTCCTATTGGAAAAATACACATGCAAAGGTCTTTCAATTAAGCGTTCAGGTAGTGTAGAAATGAATAAATTAATGGAGTCTGTACACTAAAGCATGGGAACTCATATGACCACAATGACTATTCCAATAAAGGATAAAACTATTCCATTTATCTGCAGTTTTATTCTTTGTTGGAATAGTCATTGTGGTCATATACATCTTGATTGAACGCTGTTCTTGACATAATTTGATTTGATAATCCTGTAATGGACTCTTTCAAAATAATGAATGAAGTAATGAAGACTAAACACCAGTGCGGTATAGTGATTAGAGTATTGGACGGGGATTCGGGAGACCTCGGTACTAGCCCCCTTCAGCCATGAAGCGTACTGGGTCATTTTGGGCCAGTCACTGACTCACAGCCTAACTTACCTCAAAGGGTTGTTGTGAGGATAAATTGGGAGAGGAGGAGGAGCATGGGTCAGCAACACCCAAATGATTTCCGCTTGTGATTTTGGAGGCCATAATGCTGCTGCTAACACTTGAAGGGAACATTGTAGGGATTTGTTCCATTTACGGTGTGTGGTCCTCTTGATCCCACGTTTGTGTCTGAGTGCATTCACAATGGGATCTTCTTGCATGTTGTAAACTGTTGGTAACCAACAGACCCAGTTCTAGGAACAAGGCTTGCCATGCGAAAATCTCCCTGGTCTATTTCCTAACTTCAGTCCACGATGCTTGTAGCACAGCTCTTCTGTTTAAATTCTTCCAGTTTTGGGACCTGTTTAGCTGGAGAATTTTCCAGAAGCATTGGCCAAATCATTGCTGGGACATAAGGAACCAAGAGCCCATTCCTGCCTATTGAAGCTGAAGAATTATATAGAAATAATCAGACTGAACAATTAAAGGGAACTAGTTGAATTGAACTTTCTGTTGCCTGAGAAATAATTACAGCTATTTGTTTTTGGGTTTTTTTATGATTTCTAAATTGTAAGCCTATGCAAACATCATATTTACAGGGCCCATGCTGTTAACTTTTCTGCTGCTGCCCTCTAATGGACAAAGGGAAAATGGACGAATTGCAGCTTGCGTAAATACTTTTCCTTTTAGACTCCTCTTAATTTCGCCCCCTAAGAGTTTAACAGCACAGTCTACTCCCATTATATCCAGGTCTATTCCCATTGTGTCCAAAGGGGCTTACTTCCAAGTACATAGGCATGGGATTGCAACCTAATTCGTTTTCCTCAGCTTCCTTTTATTTATATTTATCTTAAATGAAGCTTGCAGTCACTCAGCCAGTTCAGACAACACACTAAGCCATGGTTAGGCTGCTAACCCTTTTGCAGCAAATGGTTGTGAGCATGTTTAAACCGTGGTTATGTAGTTGCCATGGTTAGGAAACATTCACACAACACGCTAAACCATAAGTTTAGCTCAAAATGCTTAACCACTGTAGCGTAGCATGTCTTCTGAACAAGGTCACTGTAGCTTGATAGCTGAGCTATTTTAAACTCTAATATTGCACCTGAGACGTGCACAATAACAAGCACTTCTTATGTGGAATATCTCTGGCAAATTTTCAAAATTAAGCTGCAAGAGAAAAGGCTGAAAACCAAGCTAGCCAAATATTTCTATACCGCCTTTTCACAAATGTCAGCCAAACAGTGTATAACAATTCAAATAAAACCGTATTAAAATCAGTATTCACACAAAAATGCACATTGTGGTTTGTGTGGTGAGCCCCCACGGATAGAGGAGGCTCTCCTCTTCAGATTGCGGCCCTCCGCAACTAGAAGGTGACAAACATGGCAAGGGAGAGGGGCGGGGCTGGAACATTTCTTTTCCTCATGCATTGATTTTAACTCCTTTCTGAACGCCTGATTACAGCTCTTAGGTTTCTAGTGAGAGGTTGTGAGGGAGCTTCAAGCAGCTCTGACTGTTATTCCACTGGAGTGCTTTTGCCTTGGACAGTGTAGTTTTTCTTTTTCTGTAGTAAATGTTTCTGGAATTTTAAGCCTGCCTGAACTTGCTCTCTTCAGCAATTCTCCCCAATCCCAGATATCCATTTGAGAGTGAAAGGCACTCTGCATATGCTTTGGAGGCCCAGAATCCTTTGCACAGGCACTTTTCAGCAAGATGGCTTGCAATGAATTATTAAAACAGGGATTAGATTCTCATGTTTCTTCTCCTGGCCCTCCTTTCCTATGGACCACTCTTACTGTAAACAGCGGGGCCAATCCAAAATTATTTATATCTCTCTCAGATTTTCTGCCAGCTGCTCTGAAGAGGAAAACATCAGGCAGGTTAATGTGAAGCAGGAAGAAAAGAAAGTAAGGAAGAGAAGGTTGAAACAGGGGATAGGAAAATGGGCTAGACAGAAAGGGGTTATCTCTTTCAGGACATGAACTTAAAACTTCCTCCTCAATCTTTTGTGAGCAAGTGATGTGAACACATTTCAGACTCTTTGATTTTCAGCAGAGATGAGTTAAGCAAGTTGAACTAAATTGACTTTCCATAGGAATAAATGGCCTGGAAAAGTGCTTAACTTTGGTGGGATATATAATAGTTAGTTTCATGCTTGAGTCCTTTGCTTCCTTTAGAAAACTCAGTGCAGCTTACCAGTTCCCTGGGCTTCCTCACTTATTTATTTATTTATTTATTTATTTATTAAACGTATATACTGCTCCCATAGCCAGGGCTCTCTGGGCGGTTTACAGAAATTCTAAAATTGAGGTAAAAACAAGTATACAAAATTTAAAACTCTAAAACACAGAACATACACACACTTAGGCACTGATCAAATCTCAATTCTTTGACTTCAGCAATACTTAAAAGTATTGGGTGCTCCTTGACCAGCCTTCCCTTTCCCCAACCTGGTGTCCTTCCGATGCGATGGACCACAACTTCCATCATCCCCATCCAGCATGGCCATTGACTTGGACTCTGTGAGACTCAGGCCATGACCAGCCTTACTACAAGATGACATGAAGTAGTTCACTTCAAATGGTACATTCCAAAGGCTGTGCCATTTTCTTTCCACCAGTCTCTACCCAAGTATGTCTGAGATGAGCTACAGTCAAGAGAAGTGTGTGTGTGTGTGTGTGTGTGTGTGTGTGAGAGAGAGAGAGAGAGAGAGAGAGAGAGAGAGAGAGAGAGAGAGAATAAACAAAAAAAAATGCTTTCTTATAAGTATCTTGGGTCTTTTTCAGCTACTGACCAAAGATGTGAAGGAAAGACTGGGTTGTCAGGAAGAAGGTGCAACTGAAGTAAAGAGGCATCCATTTTTCAAGAGCATGAATTTCAAACGCTTAGAAGCAGGAATGCTGGACCCTCCTTTTGTCCCTGACGTAAGTAATGCTTGAAAGAGAATCGCAGAACTGAAGTGGAACTTGAAAGCAATACTCAGCACACCACTTGAGATTGTTCTCACCTGAATGGCTGCTGGTTGTTTTCTGTTCCTTTTGAGGTCTATTTTCCTTGAGAGCCAATATGGTTAAGTGAGCATATGTTGATCTGCCTGTGTCCTGTAAATTTTTTGTTCAATCACAGGCTGAAAGCTTATCTCAGAAGTCTATTTTTGAGGTGGCATTGTCACTGTATGGTATAAATGGGTTTAGCATACATTGAAATAAAAAGTTTATATTCTTTTAGTTAATTGCATATATATATTGTTTTATGTTTTCTGCTTTGTATAATACCTTAAAAGGCAGTATGAAAAAATGTTTTATATACATTAATAGGATGTTTTCCATCTAAACGTGCATAGGATTGCACCCTTAGAATTTTAGTGTAGATTACTTTTCCTTGCAACTGTGGCATGGTGAAGTGGTTTTAAAAATGATCCAGTTGTGGTGAGATTTCAATTTAGTTCATCTCAGATCAATCAAGTGTGTATATATGTGTGTGTGCGCACGCTTACGCTTGTATTTTTTTGCTAACTTTTTGAAAAGTGTGGTAGGTTGTGAGCTCAGTCTGTATTAGAATATTTATATTATTTCACCACACCAGAACTTCAGTGGAAAAAAACCACCACATAAAGGTGGGTAGAAGGGGTCTAAAGGAGTCCAAGAGGACCAGAGCACAGCAAATCTACTGCCTCATTCCAAACCCTGTTGTCCTAGTGGCCAAGGGAAAAGTGTGTGGGGGGGGGGGAAGTTTTGCTGGACTTCCCAGACTGGTGGATCTGTGTATTTCCAATTCCCCTCCTATTGACAACAATTTAGAGAAGGGGGAATTAGCTACACTAGCTCCAGAGCTAGCATAGCCAGATCAGGCCCATCTGGAAGAATGGAGTGGGTTTTGTTCCAGGGGATCCAAAACTGACTCCTCCCCAATCCACCCAGAGGACGTTCTATTTTGGTGGGCTCCACTGGTGGCAGCTGTCCACCTACTCAGACAGAGCAGGGGACCAACTCCAGGGTGGAGCACCTCTCATTGGTGGCATTCCTGTCCAACAAAGAAGGGCACCAAGGCACTATCCTAACTCCCTGGCCTACATCTGTCACCATTCAGAGTAACTTTGCGCTCTTTACCTTGAGCTTGTGGCCTGGGGCAAACCACTGTAGTTCAGTTTAATTTCCAGTTCTGTAAAATAAAATGAATATTGACTTCTGCAGCAAAGGGGGCGTTCTGTGAATGAATCTCATAAAGACTGTAAACTTCTTTGCGGATCAAAAGTATTATAAAAGTTTCAAATAAGCATCATGTTTGAGAAGGTACCAATGGCCTGTATACAACATCTTTTTCTGAGGTATTACACCAAGTGTCAGTAAATTTTTTGAGGTGAAAGTAGACTGATAGTGACATATATTTCAGCTAATATCTGTGCTCCTGAACAAAATAATAATAATAATAATAATAATAATAATAATAATGGATACTGAGAATAATATATCATCAAAAGAAACCAAGGGTTTTTCTGTCAACCCAGACACAGTTATGGTGATGTTAACATTTATAATGTCTTGCCATTTTCTCCACAAAGTATCAACTATGAATAACAGCTTTAAAATACTTAATAATAAAACAGTATATTTTCCTAATATATTCATATCTTATAATTGGCATCAGTTTTACTTACTTTCAACCAGCTCTCTGGGGGGTTTCTTGAATTTTAGGCCACGATTGGAAAAGTTACTTCAGATGCACCCCATTGAGGTGCATTTTCCTCCATTTTCCTTTGAATAGCAGGCTCTCATGCATGTCACAAACCGCATTTGATACTCCCCTGAGTTCCAAAGTGGAGTGCTGAGAATAGAGGGCAAAATCAGTGCCTGGTTGGATATATAGACCAAGCTTTATGGTTGTCTGGGCCCTGACATAAATGCCAGGTTAATTGAAAATGTCACTCAGTTTGGTTTTTGTCCTTAGATTTGGGTTACTTCAAAGGTCCCGCCCCCACCCCCACCCAAAGTAAATTACTGACACTGCTCTTTTCTATCATGGGAACAGCTCAGTATTAACACTGGGTAATATTTCTGCATAAAAGAAAACTGTTTGAGCTGTTAGAAATAGAGGAATAGATGGTGGATGTTGAATCATCCTGGAGCTTACATGTTTTGACTTGGTGTTTACTTTGATTTGAATAGTATTTTTAATGACAAACTCTCTTCAGTCTTAGTGTGCAACCCATTTAAGCAACAACCTACTATTGGCCTATTCTAAGGTTGTGAAACATTATATGTGAACTCACAGTGCTGGGTTATTTAGAGGCTAAACAACCCAATGGTTAATCCAGCAACAAACCATGAGTTAATCGTTTGGTTATTTAGTCCCCTAATCACTGTTGTTGGGCTCAGGCTTCATGGCAATCTTTGATAAGTCCAAAATGGAAGCAAAAGCTTCCAAACTCCTCATCTTCAGCTGCGTCGGAGAGAGTGGAATGTGTGTAAGAGACTGGAAAGAGGCTAGATTCATTATTATTATTTATTTATTTAAGCACCATCAGTGTACATGGTGCTGTACAGACTAAAACAATAAAACAGCAAAACCCTGCCGCATAGGCTTACATTCTAATAGAATCATAATAAAACAATAAGAAGGGGAAGAGAGTTTATCTATGGCTTATCATTGCATGTGCAGAAGACCATAGAGAAGGTCAGTGACACAGCAACCTACCCTTTCCATGAAATATATTCCAGCACCATCAGACAACATTTATTTTCATGACATATTTCTTCCTGGGCTTTCCTATCTAGCTGTAATGTTCTCAAATAGTTCTAAGTACTCCTGCAATTTTGCCATATTAGAGGAAAAAACTGATTGGCACAGCTCTGTGGCAAAAGCAACCTAAACAATTTGGTTGGAAGCAGCAAACTTTTCTTTTTAGTTGCTCTTGGATCAGTCTGCTTATTCCAGGATAACTCTTCTAATAATCTTTACATTTGATGTTGATATCATGGTAGTTACGAATGGAAGATCTTCCAGGATCCAGCTACAATTTTGCCCTTTGGGTAGAGTGTACAGTCATCTGCCAACCACACAATGTGGGCAGGACAAATACTCTTTCTGATGTCCCAAAGCCAGCTTGGGGGATGGGGGGCAGGGAATGCAACTTTTTCCTTCTTCCTTTTTTCCACTTTGCCTTGGCCCATGTTACTCCACTTGCCTGACCATGTTACTCCACTTCTGAAATCTCTTCATTGGCTTCCAATTCACCTCAGAATCCAATATAAACTTCTCCTGTTGACCTACAAAGCTTTTCACAGTCTAGCTCCTTCCTATCTTTCCTCTCATCTCACACTATTGCCCCGCTCGTGCTCTTCGTTCCTCAGATGCCATGTTTCTTACCTGCCCAAGGGTCTCTACTTCCCTTGCTCGGCTTCGTCCATTTTCTTCCGCTGCCCCTTACGCCTGGAACGCTCTTCCAGAACATTTGCGAACTACAAGTTCAATTGCAGTTTTTAAAGCTCAGTTTAAAACTTTTGTTTTTTCTAAAGCTTTTAAAACTTGATTTTGAACTTACTTTTATACTGTTAGTTTTACTCTGCCCTGTGCCTGTTTGGTGCATTGTCTTCCCCTTCTTATTGTTTTATTATGATTTTATTAGAATGTAAGCCTATGCGGCAGGGTTTTGCTATTTTATTGTTTTACTCTGTACAGCACAATGTACACTGATGGTGCTATATAAATAAATAATAATAAATAATAATTGAACCCTACTAAAATTTATTAAAAGTGTGGTGTGAAAATTTTGCTCAGTTTCCCTTGAAAGGAAAAATAAATTTCTTCCCCAATGTTAAGAAATTGCATCCTTTAATATTAGCTCTGTTGGGGAGGGGGGTGTTCTATGGAATTAATGATACTGATTAATACAGAAATGCTTTTAGCACAACAGATACTGGTTAAGGTAACCATGCCTATGAAGAATAGGTACTGTGTAGTAATGTTATTGTTGTTGTTTTAATAATCCTCCCCAAACCTGGTTCTCTCTGGATGGGCTGGACTATAAGTCCCATAATGGCCAATGGCCATACTGGCTGGGAATTATGGGAGTTGTAATCAAACACATCTGGAGGGCACCAGGTTGGGGAATGCTTATTGTTAAGCATTCTAACTTCAGCCACCTGTTCGGACTCTTATATTCTTTCTTTTTCCACTGGAGCAGCCTCGAGCAGTGTACTGCAAAGATGTTTTGGACATTGAACAATTTTCGACTGTCAAGGGAGTGAACCTGGACCAAACAGACGATGATTTCTATTCCAAGTTTTCCACAGGCTCTGTATCAATTCCATGGCAAAATGAGGTAAACATATATTCATCAAGCTATCCTAATTTATTTATTTACACTTATTTTTAGATAGCCTTTAAGGGTGGACTCTGTAGCACAATGCTGACAGCAGAAGAAAAAAGAAGAAGAAGAAGAAAGCCAGATTTTAATACATAGCTTGTGGTTTGAAGGGCCGATACTTCAGTATCATCTTATTAAAATGAGGAAGGATATTCCTTTCTAAAGTTTTGTTTTATTTTTAACTTCTCCTGAGATTTCAGGCATGGTCATTTCTAGGAGAAGACCAGGTTATGCTTATAATAATGAGCTAAGAACAACCAGTCCTTGCAGTCTTGTTTTATATCATACCAAGCAAACAAATATATATTCACCATGATATCTTTTGGGTTTAAAAAGCAACAACAGGAATGCATGTGTGCAGCATCAATAATTGCAAATGACAGCTGGGACCAGAATAGCAAGGTAATAGAAAAGAGAGGCAAATGCTTAGGACATGGTCTGCAGGCCAAACCAATATGAAGCAGGGATCATTTTTAGGGAAGCATTTGAGCATGGTGCACCTAGGTCACTCCTGCTTTTTCATTGTGGCACACTTGTTGGATTGTACAGACTAATTTTGAAGGGGATGAGGACTTCTTTAGCTTGGGCTGTATATTAGCTGATCTTAAGAGCTCTTCCAGAGTAATGATTTATTTATTATTACATTTATACCCCACCTTTTTTCCCTTATGAGAAACCCAAGGTGGCTTACCTGATCTTCCTCCTCTCCATTTTATCCTCATAACAACCCTGAGAGGTAGGTTAGGCTGAGAGTCAGTGATTTGCCCAAAGTCATCCGGTGAGCTTCCATGGCCATAGAATCTGGATTGTCCAACTCCCAGTCCAACACTCTAGTCACTTCAGCACACTGGCCCCCAGTATAGTATTTCATGTTGCGCTCTTTCCTGACTGTGATTCCTCAGGTATGTTTGGAAACACAACTTGCTCCCATTGCTCTCCATAGAGACATTTGGAGAAGGTTATGTATGTTTGAAGGAATGCTACACTGTTGTGATGCTCTGTCTTCAATGCTCATTTTACTTATCTAATGGCAGCTTTGACGATGCATTTTGGGCTTATTTTACCACTTCAAAGGTATTCCCACCCTACAGAGAGTATGTGTAGAAAGTGGGGTAAAAGCTCCTGGTTTTTATTTTATTCTTTAATACTCACTTTACTGTTACATTTCTATTACAGAAAATAGACGTGGCATTTCCTCTTTATATGTGTACCTCTTTATATCATAGCAGTGTGCAGAGATATAATAAGCACCCCTGTTTGTGAGGAGCTGGTCTAAGATGGACTTCAGCACTTTAAATGATTCTCTCAGAATGCCAAGATAATCCAAACCCAGCTGCTGCTCCTCTTCCTCTTCTTCTTCTCCTCCTCCTCCTCCTTCTCCTTCTTGTTCTTTACCATAATGTAACCAATTCTTAAGAGCATAAATTATTGGATGTAGCACAGTTTAGATATACCCAGGTTAGTTATTATGAATATGGGCTTGTGTTTCATATTTGCTATTATGTATATAATATGTTCCATCATTATAGAATTCACCACATTACAGGAAATTGATTTTATTAGTGACTATTTGCAGGAGTTATATTAGATCTTCTTTTTTCCTGCTGCAATCATTCAGGATTCAGTAATGAGCACTTTGTTCCCATTTTCCATTACATGGCAGCATGTAGGCATATCCTTCTCACATCATATTTTATATATCATGGGAAACAATGCATATCCCAACGGTAGTCAAAAGGATTGCCTTGTTCTCTAGAATAAGTTCCTTTGTTAACCTCTCAGGCTACAGTAATTGGCCTCACATCCATCAAATCAGCTTTCCCATAGTAATTTCTCTGAAGAAACTGTACACGGTGTTTGGAGAATGTGAACCGGTTCTAGAAGGGGTACAACTGTGGAGGGGAAGGCACTGTAAACAAACGACAAAGGAGGAGGCAAACTCCAGTGCTCAAAGAAAGAAAGAAAACTTTTTGTGCTCTACATGTTTCAGAGAGGATCTGAAGAGCTATAAAACAAACAAATTAACCATAAGGGTAGTATCGTATAGACAACAGCCTCACTCTTTTTAACAAAGTTTTAGGGGCTTTTCTACATAAGAATACTACGTTTTCTTTTAAAAAATTAAAAATAAATTCCCACCTCTAATGTTACATACATTGTTCCCATGTTTTTATTCTTAGCTACCGTATTTCTTCGATTCTAAGGCACACTTTTTCCCCATATAAACATCTCTAAAAACGGGGTGAATCTTAGAATCGCGTGTGTGTTTATTATTTCTTAGAATCAAAGCTTTTTTTTCTGTTGGTGGTACTGAAATTAGTGTGTGTCTTACAATCGATGGCGTCTTACAATCGAAGAAATACGGTAGCTAGTATGGGTGCCATCATGTGCATCACTACACTCGTGTAGGTCTTATTGCAATCAGTTTGACATAACGTATGAAGAATATAATTGCTGCGAGGTTTTCCATAAAACAGTGAAGAGCTTCCTAGTATGGGCCAACCTTTCCCAAACTGGTGCTCTCCAGATATGGACCATGCCTAACAGATGCAATAGAAGATATCCTGTGCAACCAAACCAGAGTCTAGTGTGTCAGAAGCAGAAGAAAAGGGAGCACAGTCCTGCAAGAGATGTCTCCTGCCTGTTCACCATCTGAATGATATACTGAGAAGGAATGAAAAAGGACAGTTTAGTCAAGCTCCTGATAGTGACCTAACATTAACACTGATATAAGCTAGATGTGATTTCTCAGGCCATGGCTAGACCAGGCATATATCCCTGGATTGTCCCAGGATCATCCCTGTGCATCCAAGCGACACACAGGGGATCCCGGGAGCAGGCAGGGATGACCTCTCCATTTGCCTGGGATAATCCTTAGGTTTAGCTAAGGCCAAAGTCTCAGAGATGCAATCAGACCGTGAGTGAAAAATATCCAACGAATGTTCTCAAAGGAGACTTCATTAGAGCTCAATGTAATGCTACCCAGCCGCCTTTTTTTAACTACAACAGGGATTGTAGTTGGGATGATGTGTATAGTAAACTGACTAATAAACTAGTATTCCAGTTGCCAGTAAGTAGATCCTCCTCCAGTGGATACTGGTGGCTCCAATGTCATTGAGGTGGTGAATCTGCTCTGGGTTTCAGTCAGAACGAGTCAGAACTTTAAAGGAGCCATAATATAAACTATGCATCTGTTGGGGGTAGGTACCGCATTTCCCTCTGCTTGCCTAGACCTTTTCAGGCTTCTGGCTCAAATAAAAACAGGTCTATTTTTTTCTTATCATTTTACTAGATGATAGAAACAGAGTGTTTTAAAGAACTAAATCTATTTGGACCAAATGGTACTATCTCACCAGACCTTAACAAAAGCTACCCACCGGAACCACCGAAGAAAGGATTGCTGCATAGAATATTTAAACGTCAGGTGAGAGCCTCTATTCTTAAATGGGGAAAAGCTGTTCTAAATGGAAATGGGTTTTCATGTATAATGTGAATATATATTAGCTTTGATCAAGGCACATGCAATTTAGGAAGAAATGCTTTCTTCTTTTTACATCAGCACCTCTGCTAAAATGTAAGGATTAAATTTGGAAATATCAAATGACATTTCTCAACATTGTAGACCTTGGGTTGGGTAGTATGTGCTCTGTGTGCCTTATGCAACCCTCTGTGTCCTTAAGTGTGGTCCCTGCCATCCCCCTGCCCTCAATGCTGCTGAGATTTGGCAATGGCATCTACCTTGACGGGGGAGGGTGGGAAGAATTCGAGAGACTCAAAAGTGCTAATTTCAGCTTGTTTTCAAGCATTGTGGCCCTTTTGAGTCTCCATAGTAGTTTGGCACATAATTTCAGCAGGAACTGCCAAACATTTTTGCCACTGCTGAGTTTTGGCAGCAGCAGTAGGGGTGCAGCGCTCAGGGAGGATCTGGGGGCTGGAAATTGACTCCTCCCGGATCACCCAAAATTGCTCAGACCTGCTATAGACTGACAGTGGAATGAGTAGCAGACAAATGCAGAGAGGAGCCCACTGAATGGAATCTATAGCATGCTTGTAACACAAACTCACTTACTCTAGAAATAATCCACTGTCTTGTCCTACAGCGATGCCTTACTTTTTGTTTCCTTGAATCTCTGCCGTTTCTCAAGATCATGTGCATTCAGCACTTCTCTGAAAGTGAGCAAGAGACAGGTACATAGGAAGCTGCTCTACACTGAATAAGACCATTGGTCGAAGTAGCCCAGAATTGTCTGAATTGACTGGAAGGGGGTCTCCATGTTTCCAGGCAGGATTCTTTCCTAGCCCTGCTTAGAGTAACTTGGAATTGAACCTGGGACCTTCCCCATGCAAAGCAAGTGCCCTACCACTGAGCTATAGTCCATCCTCAGTGAAATGGAGGAGATCCTCATTTGAAGCAAATATAGCCCTTGTTTCAGGTCACTGGGATTGTAGTGAAGATGGGGCAGGACTCTTATTCCTGTTTAGTCAAGTCAGCAGCAAGATCTAGGGGTAAGAGGCTGGAGATTAGAGAGCCATTCATTCCCTGAAGGTAAAGTGAGCACACAGAGCTGTGTACTACATTGGAGACCTAAGAATTAACAATGAAGCAAGACATAGGTTGGAAACAGGCAAGGCCCTTCCCTTTGTTACAATCAGAACAAATGGGAGTATCTCCCAAGGTATAAAAATGTAATAAATAAATAAAAATAAATAAAATAAATAAGCTTACCTGGTCCCCACACTGCTATCTTTTTGGCACCAGGCTAAGACTTTCCTCTTCTTCTAGGCCTTTTAAGTTACTTAAAGTATATTTAAACATTTTAGATTATGTGTATTTTATTATCCAGTCCTTGTAATATCCAGTCTTCTTATACCTGTTATTGTATTTTATGCTGTGCTGGCATGTTTATTAGTTTTAAACTGTTGATTATATTGTGATTTTCTTTGCAGCATTGTTGTTGTTGTTGTTGTTGTTGAAAGCCGCCTAGATGACAATTTAATAAATTCAATAAATGAATAAGATAAACCAAGTTTCAAAGCAGACATTACTTTAACGAGGTAGCTAGCAGCTATGTCTTCGTTTCATTTTTACTCTAAAGTACATACAGGCTGGGGCAATCTCTATTGGGATCTCAACTCACCCCACGCAATGGGTCTAATACAGATTGGGGCCCTGCATCAGCAATTTCTGTTGAAAAACAGTGAGCTGTTTGCTCTATCCGGATAAGAACACCTGCACCTAGTTTTAGAGTAATAATGAAAAAATGTTGTAGGCCCTAGCTACATCTTAAAAGTATTTTCTGCTTTGACCCAAAGCTTAGAAGAAGAGAATAGGGTGACCATATGAAAAGGAGGACAGGGCTCCTGTATCTTTAAGAGTTGTATTGAAAAGGAAATTTCAGCAGGTGTCATTTGTATATATGGGGAACCTGATGAAATTTCCTCTTCATCACAATAGTTAAAGCTGCAGGTGCCTTGCCCTCTTTTGAATCTGGTCACTCTAGTGTAGCTCCTGCACCTTTAACTGTTGTGATGGACAGAATTTCATCAGGTTCTCCATATATACATATGACACCTGCTGAAATTCCCTTTTTCATGCAACTGTTAAAGATACAGGAGCCCTGTCCTCCTTTTCATATGGTCACCCTAGAAGAGAAGAGAAGCCAGAAACATTCAAGATGAGAGGTACTGAAGCAGCTTGTGTTACACTGCAAGCCAAGGAATTATGCAATTTGCTTTTTTGTTTAAATTCACATCTCATCCCATTTTGAAGGCTTGGAGGGACCCAGCAGAGTAGAATACACTTTAATAGAATTCACTCATATTTCCCTGTCCTTTCATGATGTAATCCTGAGCCCCAAAGGCCAGCTGAATCAGTTAAGTCTTACACTACTTCCAAAGGTCAAGTAGATTTTGTTGGTCAAAATATCTAGAGGGCCACAAGTCCCATTAGCCTGCACTATTGGCAACAATGGCTAGGGCTGATGGGAGTTGTACGCCAAAACATCTGGAGCACCACAAGTTGCCCACCTCTGCTGTAGCAGGAGAAAGTTCAATAACTTGGGAAGACACCAAGAGCATCACTCTACATGCCCTTGCAGGCTAAACCTGATGGGATTATTTGCATAAAACTGAGACTCACCTTGACCAAGGAAGTTTTATAAAACAGATCACCTAAGAGGAACTATGGAAGCTTGAAAAGATGGCAATACAGTTAAAAGGCTGCAGTGTCCCCTTTTCTACTGCAATATGGATTGAAGACTCACAATTCTTGTAGATCATCACAGGCAGAAAACAAATCATCCTGGGAATTCTAGACAAAGAGATGTACAATTATCTAGAAATTTAACCTTTTATTTCAATCTCTCCCTCCCTCTTTCTTTCTTTTGTTTAAACCTCTTCAGCATCAGAACAATTCCAAGAGTTCTCCAAACTCGAAGGCCAATTTAAACCATCATATAAATTCCAACCATGTAAGTTCAAACTCCACTGGAAGCAGCTAGTTCTACCTTGGCTTTTGTGAACCTGCACTTTGCATCCTTCCACTATAATGTATTGGAGCTTCAAGGATGAGAGAGCAACCTCCATTGAGCTAGAAGATCAACGGTCTCCTACTGAGGGAGATGTTTTCTTCTCCGTTCCTTCCAGGGGAGCCTCCCATTTTACAAAGAAATTTCCTCTCAGGTCTGTTTTTGGAGGTGGCACTTGAGGTCTTGTGACTCAACGTTGTCTCTGTAGGACATTGCAATAGAAATCAGAGTCGGACAACTTGCACGTATTTAAAATAGCATCATAACTAGAACTGAATTTTGACCTTATTATTTTTAAAGGAAAGGTTTTGTAAATTTCTCTATTGTCTCAGTTTACATTTTGTACATTTGTATTTAAATGAAAGTCGGACTTGGGGATGTATATTTTCTGAGCAGCAGCTTGTAAAGCCATGTGTTTTAAGGTTTTTTTTTTTGTTTGTTTGTTTTTTGTTTTTAAAGGAAAACAAAGAGATCAAGACTTCCAGAGCCTCAAAATGAAATTTTTATTTTTTTGCAAATATAGAAAATATTCATATTTTCCATTTTTTCCATATCTATTGATATGAATTTTATGACATACTCCATTCTTTTTTCATCTGTCTTATTTGGTTTACAGCAACACTGCAGACTAGCGTCTTCCCTCTGTTTTGTAAAAAAAAAGCAAAAACTTTGTATTGAATGCAAAACACAGTCAAGATTCACCATCTCTAAGGAGGCTAATACACTATGTCTGAGGTTCACAATGTCATGGGACCAGCGTTGCTGCTATTTGCACTTTTTGTAGCTAGGTTACCCTTTTATGTTGCTGAAAAGTTACCCCTGTTGTAAATCCTTCCTCTCTTCCTTCTTCCTGGGCTGCTTCCCACTGTTTCTGTTGTTGTTGCTAGAAAGAGAAGAACAAATGCACATGATCACCGCCACAGATAGTCATCTGCTGTCCTGCTGTCCACATGTGAAACTCAACCTTGATTGCTGCCATCAAGAAGATACTAAGAGATTGTCTTGACGGCTTTATCTCCCATACATTGTTTTCATCCTCAAGTGGCTTTGCGCATGACATGGGGAGGGGATATTAGATATGTGTTGATGTGTGGTAATGCACATTTCACTCCTCTGTTCACATTGCATTGATCTACAACTCATGCTTGTTCTTGCCCTTCTACACTGCATCCCAGGGCAAGAGCAGAATTGGGGCAGTTGGGGCAGTCTACATGCCAGCAGGTGCTCCCCATCATTCCTTCTCTTACAGGTTCAATGTCTTGTGTTCTGACCTTCCTGCTTATGAGGTCATGAACTGGCAGAAATGGAGGGAGTCAAAGCTTGGCTCTTAATGGCAGCTTCCACACCTAATAGCATTCTTTGCTGTTCAATCTCTATTGTTCTAGGAACTTCAGAGACAAAATGTACCTGTATTTTAGATCCTTGCCAAATAGGTTTTTTTAAAAAAAACATATCATAGGCCCTGTTCAGAAGACACCTTAAACCAAAAAGCCTTATTCACCATGATTAAAGCTGTGGTTTAAGGTGTCTTCTGGACAGGTCCATAGTGTTATGAGTTCTTTGAGATCTTTGCCCATTTTATTCAGCTCTTTCTGGTTTATGAGGTGTGAATGAGTCATGTGGATTCTTTTTACTCTGTTGGATGAGTTAAACTTCTGTCATTAGGTTGTAATGAAGAATGAATAACAACACTTTTGTGTGTGTGGAAAAAATGTTAATAGCCTCTTTTAAAACAGCTTTTTGAAGTAGGGTGTTGGTGAGAAATATCCATTTTTACTTTGATCTTGTGGATAAATAATCATGGAAATTTTAAGAGCTTTAAACTGCATAAGCAAAGGTAGATTATATAATCATGAGTGACTACCTTTTCGTCACAGAATTTCACCCTCTCTACTCGGAGAAGCTAGAAACAGTTATTTCCCACATTAAAAGTATATGATTTTAGTCTTATCAGCATATTGAGGCTCTGCACTTCTAACCAATGGGAGGGTATTTCAAATATGCCATAATTCAGTTTCAAACTTAGCATGATTCATGGCATATAAACCCATTTTTTCATAGGGCTGCTTCTCCTGTTATGTCTGAAAGACATTCACCATACTTGCATTTAGACAAAGTAAACTGTAATTATTTGAGAACATAACATGCTTACCTTTCCAGGTAATAATATGTGATGAACTGAGAGCTGTTTCCAAGTTTTTACCTTCCTTGCATCGTTTCACCACGATAAACTTATTTTTTACAAAAAATAAATAAATGTGGGGCTGGTGTGAAAAACAACTGTGTTAAGTTCTTCCCCTCACATATTCTAACATTTCCATGCATTGATACCCAATTTGAGGAGGGGGTGCAAGAAAACTCACAACCTAATGATGTCAGGACATGGGGTTATGTTACACAGGAAAGAATGAGAACTCAACAATTGGGGAGCCATTTTCATTGGCAGCCATGTTATTTTTATGATATCTGGTATAATTCCTCTCAGGAGAGTGAACCTGTATCTTTCATCACATGTAGTAATGCCAAGAAGCCTTTGATTCTTCTGCCATAACCATGCCTGTGGTCAGAAGCACATTGCAGCCCAGACATGCTGATAAGTCATAAATGCTGCTTTTTGTCCACACAGAATTTACATAAATCCAGTTGTTCAGCAACTTCAAGAAATGGCTTGTAAAATCTAATTTTTATTAGTTCACCAATCCCAAATTCTAGAGGTATGCCCAGATTATATGTAAGTATTACATCATTAGCTAATGCAAAGATGTGCATATTGTTTAAGCATGTTGATTCAAAAGATAAAAGCAGTTTAACTTTGAGTACTACAGGAAGGACAATATAAAGGGACTACTTGCAACAAAGGGAATTTGCAGTGCCACCTGTTGAGGGCAAACAGTGCCAGCTCCAGGTGTGTGAGGGCCCCTTGGCAAAGCACTCTCAATGGTTCCTCTGCCTTAGTAAGTCTACCTTCTCAGTGACATTGTCACCAACTGCTGTTGCTCAGCCTCCTCTTTGTCATTTTTACTGCCACTTGCTTGCTTGAAAGGCAGAGAGCCAGTGAAACAAGTAGGCAGGGGAACAAGTAGGTTGCAATGGTGAAGAGGCAGAACAATTTCAGGGAGCTTGTCAGTGGGCCCCTGCTGGGGTCGAGGTCCTTAGGAAGTGCCCAACCATGCCTTCCCTTGGCGCCAGACCTGAGGGCAAGTATTCCATCCAGTGATGATGCCACTTTTCTTCCTCTTCCTAAAAAGTATAGACCACATCACAACCTCTTGCTTTTTCTCTTCCATCTCCTTATCTCTGCCTTTCCTTGGCTCCACTCTATGGTCCCCCTTGGATATTCTTCCAGACTTTCCAAATAATATTAGACAAATCCAAATGTAGTCTGGGCTACCTCTCCTAGCTCAAGAACAAAATGAAGTTAGGTAGTAGAAAGGGAATTGGGTGGCCTCTATAGCTGCCCTGTCTGATTTGAGTTGTGGAGTCTTTCTCTTTCAAGAAAATCCAGGTGGTGTGAATTTTCCTTCATCTCCTCCTCTGTTTTTCTCCATAAATGTTCACAGCTTTTTAATAACAACAACAACAACAACAGCATAGATCTGCTATGGCAATAAAAACACAACTTTGTGCAGTTGTGTAAAACACATTTTGACTCTTAAAAAAAGCCCACAGGATTGAATAAAGAATTATAACTTGTTGTGTGCTACAAGACCTTTAAACTCGAACCCTTGTATTCTTAATTTGAAAAGTCTTCCTCTGCAAATGTTTGTGTATTTCAGATTTATTATTTGCACCTCATTCATAAAAGGAATCATGGAGTAGGGGTCACCCACTCACTTGACTTTCAGTTTTTCTGTCCTTGATCAGATCAGTTGTTTTGTGATTGTTTGTTTTATCTCTGTTTAGTGATAAAAGGATGGAAATTAACAGGTGATGAATTTTGTGAGGCTAAGCTGTCATTTGGAAGGTTGCAATTTCAACATTTGTTTCTTTTTCATTATTTTGGCTTAGGTGACTGGTACTGTTTCCTATATAGAACCTCAGTGAATTGTCTCCTTAATAAGAACTTAAAATTGTGCTTTACATTTCACAATTTCTGCAGAGGTGCTATAATGACCATTTATGAGTTGCTGGGGCAGTAGCAGCAGTAACTCTGAAAGTACTTTGCTTTGTTAATATTACAACCAGTTGGCATGGAGGAAAGAATGAAAATGATCTCCATCCACCCATATTTATTCTGATTGCTTAGGCAGATAATTCCATGGCCCTCTGAGCCTGGAATCCTTACACATAGGAGCACCCTCTTGTGAGTGATCTCCCACGATCCCCTCCCCCTAGTACAATTAAGCGCTGGAGTGGCGCTTTCCGGAATTTCAGATAGAGATCTTTTCCATCAGCTGCTATCTGATCCTTTTAACTGGCGATGCCAGGGATTGGGACCTTCTGCATGCAAAGCATGTGCTCTACAACTGAGCAATGCCCCCTCCCTGATACAATAGAAAAGAGGAAACTAGTGTTGGCTGTTCTCCCTTCTCATTAGAAATACTGCTCAGATCAAAGGATGTGAAAAAGAACTCCAGTCTCTATCCCTTAGCAAATTTGGCTATGCAGGAACAATATTTTTACACCCCATGGACCCTTGATGTGAAGTTCCTCCTACCCCAATTACTCTTTTGCACAAGCAGGACCAAATGCAATGGGTGAGACACCTGTAGCCCAATTCCGTACATGGCTTGACTGCTAGGTTGGGACATGTGTTCCAAGTAGCATCACACAAATGTATTTAAAACAGGATCACACTTGATCACTGGACACTGCAAATATTTATATGTTTATTAAGGCAAGTGCCATATGTTCAGGATCAAAGGCTATTAAGAACTCAAGCTTTATTACTATGAAACAAAAAAAGTTAATAGCAAACTAAGATAGTAAGGATGTTTTCGTTTATATTCGTGCCACGCTTATAGATTCTTGACTTTTTCACCTCTATGAAGGAGGCAATGTAAGTTCACAGCTTCATTTCTGAGCAACTAACACTTTCATGAACTCGTGATGTAGTTAAACATAGCAGACTGTTGATTAAATTGTTAGACAGAGATCCGTTTTAGGACTAGGCTTATCACTGACTTTAAAAAATAAATAAATCACACTTGCTCATCACACAACTACATCATGGATCCAGTTTAAAAAGCATATTCAGGAGTCAGTATTTTAAAACACTTCTCATAACGTAGTATCTGTAAATGAAACAGACACTTCTAACATAATAAAGTTTTCCATAATTTAAACAATTATACATTTATAATAAACAGAACCAAATGTTCTCAACTAGAAAAATTAGTGGCTGTTGGTATTGTAAAATAATAATAATAAATCTTATTGATAATAATAATTCTAGTATCCAAAGGGTTTTTTCATTTTGTTTTAATTTTCAGGGAGTTTTTTACATTGTTGAATGAAAATAGTTTTCATTTTGAGGTTGTTACTGACAATAATGGCTTCTGTGTCTTTTGGCTGCTTGAATTCTTCGTACATGTCTAATAATATTGCAGTGCTGCTGTATCTAGATCAAACCACTGTTTTGTTCTCCAGTTTTGTTTTGAGAAATTTTTTTTTTAGAAAAATAAATTCCTTTATTTAAGTAAATGCAAAGTGTTTGTTCTTTTCCATGTTATGTTGAAGTTCTCTTCAATCGTGATGTGCATATAATTGAGCTTGATCCTTTTCTTGGTTAAACGTGGAAAACTATTCAATTGACGTATTTAAAATATTTATATTTCTTCCTGATGACAGGCCCCCAAGATGGCTGACAATAAGTGAGAATAAGCAAGATCCTTTAAAAAGGCAGTGGTGATTTATGAAGGCCAGAGCCTTCATTAGATGATGATGATGATGATGATGATGATGATGATGATGATGATGGAAAATGACCTCTCCCAAGGCTTTAGATATTGCTACTTCTGGTGGTGTGGCTGCTCCTACTGCTGTTCTTTGAAGGTTCCGTGGAGACCACAGTGGAGAATAGTCCCATCCCCTGAAGTGTAATACCAGGTCCAGATAGCAAAAGATGGTTTTGTCCCTTGCAGGATAGGGCATCTCCTCACATAGGCACATGTTTTTTTCCTGGTAGGGGTGGGTGGGTGGATGAAGTTTCTGGAGCTGGGGTGATAATGAAAAAATGTCCACTGCCCATAATGTTGCCATTGGTGGTTAACAACCAAAACATCCAGCCATGTTTAAGTATGCTCAACTATTTTCAGTGGAAGAATTGAAACACATGCTTAAATCTAGATGTAGGGATTCATTTTGGAATGAATGAAAAATGAACTGAAGTGGGGGCATCCAGTTAATTCCACAAAGAAAGCATTGATGAATGAGAGGATATGAATGGGTATGCTTTTCATTGCTCCCATTGATTCCCTTTTCATACCACTTCAAGGGAGTTGCTGATTATTTTCCCAGTGGTGACAGCAGAGCTGTTTTTAGCAGGCACTGCTGGGGGCCGCCATTTTATTTTCCCAGAATGCCCTGGATGTTGCACTGTTCCAAAGCATTTCAAGGGGAAAGGGGAAGGCATCATTTTTTGAGGCAATCACCATTTTCCTCCTAGAATACCCTGGGACAAGGCAACATCTGGGCATTTTGGGAAAATAGAATGGTGGCCACCAGGAGTAGCTGCCAAAATTGGCTTTCCTGTCCTTGCTATCCAATAAAGGTATAAATAATGAAATGAATGTATTATTGTGGCATCACAACCAAAATGAATGTGATTTTAATGTATGATTGAAAAAATTAAAATATATTTAAGAAAATTAATGGTGTAAAACCACAATATCTTCCACACCCCTAATTATCTATTGACATCATTAAATTGGGTTCTTAAGTCTTTCTTGGATGCTGCTCACTGGGGGCAAAATAGCTCTCAGGTGCAGTCTGCCTATATGTATGATACACTCTGTGATCACACAAAAGAGGCGGTGCATAAATTATTGCCCAAAAGACAAGAAGAACCAAAGGTGCTCTGTGTGTGATGTGTCTATATATGTATGTGTATAACACATACATGTATCAGCCTTCCGCCACCTCGTGCCCTCCAGATTTTTGGACTACCAATTCCCATCAGTCTCTGCCACAATGGGGTTGGATACAAATTTATGCTTACATTTATATTCCGCTTTCATCCTAGGAGCTCAAGGCAATATACATGGTTCTCCCCACACCCTGCCCCATTTTATCCTCATAACACAGTAATAGGTTAGGCTTGAAGATAGTGAGTGACCCAAGATCCACAATGGTGTGCTTTGCAATAGGATGACCTGTATTTGGAAGAACCTGGAGGTGTGGCATAGAAACCTTTTTATAATTTTGCATATAGCTTTTTGGATGTTAATGGGGTTAATTGCCTCTCAGGATAGCTTTAACATATAAAAAGTTGAGGCCAAAAAGTTTTTAGAGATGAAGAGAGAAGGTTGAGAGGTTGGAAGGATGGAAGGAATAAGATCAAGAAAAATAGCAGCATAGAACTCTGACAATGAGATATTGCTGGGAAGCTTGGATAAAATAGGGGCAGTATAGTTAGGATTAGCTGGATGCATTTAACCCTGGTTATTCCCACCAAATGGCAGAGGAAAGGTCATAGGATGGGAAGGACCAACAGTGGAGCATTCTATTTGGCCTGGTCTTCCTTTCACACATGAATCAGGGTGTCACCGGTCCCAACACAGGCAGCTATTCATTTATATGGCAGAAGGTAAAGGGGTGAACTCAAATTCCTCACTGGAGTAGGGCAAAATCTGGCTCAGGTGATTTTGGCTTCTGTGCAAAGAATCAGGTTTGTCCCAAAGACAATGTGAAAAAGAACTCGCATAGGAGGCATTGAGAACTGAGCCGGCTCAATCTCCAGTGCTGCACCCCCTAACCTGCATTCATTTCTTTGTGTGACCTTAGCAAATCTGTGAGCCTCAGAACTGGCATCCAACACATGTACACCAAGAATCACATTACCATTGCATTGTTGAATACATAGTGGTTATCTGATACTTCCTAAACATGCTATCTCATATTTATGGCTTCCAGCCCCCACCACTTATTCCCCTTTCCCCTTTACTTCAGCCTTCTTCAACCTGTTCTCTCCAACTGTTTTGGACTAGAGCTCCCCATCATTCTTGACCATTGGCCATGCTGGATGGGGTTAATGGAAGTCCAAACATCCAGAGGGAACCAATGTTGCGGAAGGCTGCAGCAGCAGTCTTTCTGATGCCATCCACAACCTTTTGGTCTTCAGATCTACTGGAAATGGAGGAACAAGCATTAAAACACAGCACTTAAATTGTTGTGTTATACACATGCTATAAAGTGATATATTCAAACCACAAGAACAACATACATGCACTTATGGGCAGATAAGTATTAAAATAATTTCATTATTAAAACCAAACATACATTGTTGTATATTTTTAATATTACTACCTCAGTTCTAGAGTGCTTGACAGTTTTTCAACTTAGAAAATTCTCCTTTGTCTGTTTCTCTGTTGAATGGTCATCAGGTGCTCTCTGCCTGCCCAGATACTCTTTATTTGTCAGATGTATTCATACCCAATGATATTCAGGAATTTTGATAAATGAAGTAATAGCATACAAATGTTTTAAATAAACAAATATTTTATTTCAATATATATCTGACATTTGATATTGGAAAGTTGGCATGCAATGATATCACTGATAGAAAGCTATCTTCAAAAGACACTTTCCAAATCAGCATCTGCCAGGGAAACTCCATGTTTTTGGCACATAAACTGTGCACACTGCAGATATTATTTGACATGTTCTGGGGTGCACACACAGTTCTCACGGGACATTGTTGGGCCTTGCCATCACACAATGAAAACTAAGTATGTGTTATTGAACACAACAAGTCAGACCATTGGTCCACCTATCAGTGATGGGGTGGAAGGTGGGCACTGTTTTCATTGAGGAGCCCTGATAAGCCTCTAAAAAACTTGAGGTACCTGGAAATAACTACTGTATCTTTTTTGACAGTATTGGATAGCTGGCATGCAATAGTATTTCATATTACATAGCATTTTATAGATAACATGCACTTGCATTATGCCGTAGTGACAGCATCTGTCTGATAGTAATTAACAACTGACAATTTAGGCTATTTCATATTTGAAGCCCGCCAAAATTTTAAAAAGTCACCAAGTCTAAATCATTCCAATTTTGAGGTAAAAAAGTTCACATTCGGAATGCAAATTTGAATGTTGCTTTGAAGTTTCCCATTTGAAAAATGCTTTTTTTTATTGTTGCAATTTTCAGGTATTTCTAAATAATTCATTTCAGTGCTTATTCCCATACCATAGCTGCATCTATGAAATACAGCTGTGTAAGAATGAGTATAAACTCAGCAGGTAAATAAGAAATACAACCTTTGAACTAGACAAAACAACTAGATCAAGTTATTTCATGTGTGTTTTTTAGAATGAGAAACATAGACACGTTGAAACTCCCTGGAGCTGCTACTTAAGGAATTAAGAGTATAATTCCTTTATCTCTTGTTCCAGACTGTAATTTAATCATCATCTGATCATGGTAGACTGTACAATCATGTGCTAGCCAAATGTTTAGCTATCACAGACCATAAAAAGTGTCATATTCAAGCAAATATGTTTGAGGTATGTCCTGGTATAAAAAGATTATATGAGTGAAAAAATAGTTACTGGGCATTAATCATTACTTTGTAGGAATTTGTTCATTATCTGCTTAGAGCTTCAAAATTATTTCCTCTGCAGAAGCATTTCTAGGGGAGCATTAATGCTCATTGTCAAACATTCCAAATAGTTCCTCTTACAACAATCCTGAATATTATGAGTATTGCCTTGGTCCTCTGTGCAAGTCATCAAGCTGTCATTGGGAAGGTCTGCTGAATCACTGGATTCTTCAGTCAACTTCATGTGGTTGGCCTGTAATATTGCACTACAGCTGCTCCTCCGCCTTAGTCCCCGGCTGTTGAAGATGAGTTTCTGGTTCTCATTAGGATAGCCTTTCATCTTCCCATTTGGCGTTTTTGTTTCATAGTTTCTAAGCTCTGTGAGCTTCTCATTGAAATACTCTTGCAAAGTCTTGTCACAGAAACTATTCTTGGTTTTGCAATGGCTTTTATTGAAATGATCTGTTGAGTGTCCCAGGTTTCTGTTTTGGCCCACAGATCTCATACTTGGAGGGTTTTCAAACCTTATTCTTCCCAGATCCTGCAGTACCAAGTTAGAACCTCTGGAATAGCTCTTCTGTTTAAAAAAAAAAAGAAGAAAGTGTGAGTTAAGAAAGACATTATGATTATATGTTAAAGTGTACTGAATTTCATCCTTAAAAACAAGAAACCCTATTCTCCAACCCACCCAAATCGTGCTGACCATGTAGTTTAACCTCCACTCAGTAGAAGAACTTAAGTGATGCATGAATTAACAATAAGGCCAAGAAGACTAGAAGTCTACCTAGCAGTGACCTGACCCACACTTCCTTCTCCAGATTTAATGGAATCTGGAAAGTGCAGGCTACTGGATTTTATATTATCAGTGGGCCCTTGCGCAAGATATCTTCAATGGATTCCCCTCCTCCTCACTGCTGTTACTGCCATTGATCAAGAGAGCTGGATTAACATAAATTATTTTGACATGGTTATGGCAAATGTATAAATATTCTTTTCTGTATTCTCAAAGCTACTCCCTGTGCAGTGGTTAACCTTCTGCCACATAATCCAGATATAGTAACATGGAAATCAATTACTCTGAACAGACAATGCATTGATTCCACAGAAGTGAAGCAAAAAGTAAGACTCCTAACCACACTTTACAGTTTGTTCACACAATCTATTGAACCTGTGTATTTGTGTGAGGGAACCTGCCACTGTGAACCTGTTTCTAGTCACTGACCCTGGATCATCTGTTGAAAAAGGGCTATAGAGAAGTTTAGTTGTTAAATAATCCTTCCTCCCAAGAGGCTTCCTCAATCTCCCTCTCCATCCCAGGCCAAAGATAGTGACTATCTGTGACTTTGGACAGCCTCTCATTTATTTTGCTTTGGATTGGCCAGAGGTTAACTACAACCACTGTAGATATCTTTCCTATCAACCATCAATAAAGCCATTTAAGATATATATTTATTGATTATATTATCTACACACACACACACACACTATACATATTAACTAGTCTCAGAAAAGTAACAAATTTACTTGTTTATATATTTTAGTTTCAGTGTACCAAAAATGGCCATCAATTTTAATAAAATCAACTTAATATTGAGGATACTTTTTGTCCAATGTCTTTATTAAGCCATGGAAAGACCATAAGATACCATGGTCTGAACCTTCCATATATTCTTTCAGAAACCCCTCTGATACATACCTCAATATCCTGGAAGCCTGGATATTCTGGGATGCTTGGTAAGGTGCACATGCTGATACTGTTTGACCGCCTGCGTGCCACCAGTCGCCGAGACCTCCTGGGAAGATGGCAATGTCCTGGATCGGTTGACTTTTCACTGTGGTAAAGCAAGTTACAGTCTTTCAAAAGGCAGGTTGTTGAGTACATGCTTGAATCGCATTGGTCCATGTCTACCCTTTTGTGAACGTTTAAATAGAAAACAAGCTCTGTTGTGCCATCATGTTAACTTTCAGTCACTGAAGTACATTCGGTAGGCTGTGTTTAAGTTGTTGCACATGGCTCCAATGACCACCACTCTAGGGAGCTGCAGAGAAGTTGCAGATGTGTGTAGCCCTCTGGACTCTCTGTAAATATGAGCAGCTGCAGCCCTTGATGCTGCATTTATCAGCTGCCAGCTCTCCGTGGTATGACAACAAAGCCAAGTCACCAACGCAACTGGGGTTTACGTGTTGGGGAATTTGCAGGGATTACAAAAGCTCGGCCTTCTGGTGTTAAATTCCCCTTTGCCGTTAGGCCACGCCAAACCTGATGCGAGTGCCGAAGATGTGATGACAATTAGAGCTGATCAGCAGCAGGCAGCGCACGCAAGCAGAGCGTTGGCACGCCTCGATGACATCAATGAGCTAGATCACAGCCATTGAGACCCTTGCTGTTCCCGCACAGCTTAGCACAACATTTATGAGCTTATGCTAAATGTGAGATAATGCCAGAACGTGAGCCCTGTTAACCCACAGGTCAGAAAGTACACCGTAATATACGTGTGTCTATTTTAGGAGTTGAGTGGGGGTGGGGGCGAAAACTCAAAGAAGAAGCAGGCAGTTGGGATTTTTCCTTTCATAACGTTATTGTTTATTAGGGAAAGGAAAGAACCTTATTTTATGACATAACAAAAATTATATTTGTTTTGGATTTGAGAGGCCATTTCTATTTGCATGCTTTACAACAGAGAATACTGATTGATCTGAGAGCCATATTGAAGGGTACTGATCAAACACCTGGGCCAGAAGGAAGTGTAGATGGACTCTTTGCAGATTCATACTTGGGGTGCTTCTAAGTCAGGATGACTAAATTGCCTCTTGGTGTGTTTGATTGCCCAGCTGCTTCCATTGGCCAAGCCCTCTTACACTGCAGTCCTATTCCCTCTTTCCTGGGAGTAAACCCCACTGGACTCAATGGGGCTTACTTCTGAGTAGTTGAGATGTATTAGATTGTGCTGTAAATGAGCACCATAGGTTGATGGAATTCTGCATACAACAAGCATCTGCAAGCCAAGTATGCACCTAGTTTTAAAGCAAAATCACAGCCCTGGGGGCTTTTGCTTTAAACAAAGGCATACAGAGAGCCTTCACCTTGCTTTAAAGCAGTCTTCCCCAAACTAGTGTCCTCCAGATGTTTTGTATCACAGATCCCAGGAATCCTGACCACTGGCTCTGCTGGCTGGGAGTGATGGGAGTTGAAGTCCAAAACATCCGGAGAGCACCAAGTTGGGGGAAGCTGTTTTACAGCAAAATCATCAGGTTGTTTTGCTTCCCGCCACTACAACAATTAATTCAGCCATGGTGGGGTGGCATGGATGTGCCCTACATGTTGCCCATCCCTGCATTAGGTAAACACTAGGGCAGCTTTTCCCAATCTCCAGATGTTTTTGGCTTCAACTCCCATCAGCCCAAGCCAGCTTGGCCTATAGTTCGGAATGCTGGGAGTTGTCGTCCCAAACATCTAGAGGGCTCCAGGTTTGGGAAAGCTGTGCAACAGGCCACACTACACTGTGCTGTACTGAACTGATGTTAGCAAACAGAAGAGAATCAGCAGCCAGGCCAACTGCAACCACTGTTTCATTCTATAGAAGCAATGTATTCTTTGCTTCTATAGAGTGTTTCATAGGGTGACCATATGAAAAGGAGAACAGGGTCCTGTATTTTTAACAGTTGTGTTGAAAAGGAAATTTCAGCAGGTGTCATTTGTGTATATGGAGAACCTGGTGAAATTTCCTCTTCATCACAACAGTTAAAGCTGCAGGTGCCCTGCCCCCTTTTAAATCTGGTCACTCTAGTATAGCTCCTGCACCTTTAACAGTTGTGATGAAGAGGGAATTTCACCAGGTTCTCCATATATATAAATGACACCTGCTGAAATTCCCTTTTGTATGCAACTGTGAAAGATACAGGAGCCCTGTCCTCCTTTTCATATGGTCACCCTAAGCATGGGTCAATGTGAGAGGCCATAGTTTAGTGGCAGAGCACCTGCTTTTCATGCAGAAGGTCCCTGTTCAATCCCTGGGAACTCCAGGTGGGGCTGGAAAAAACTCTGGAGAGTCATTGCCCATCGGTTTCGACAATAATGAACTAGATGGACCCATGGCCTGACTCAGTATAAAGCAGCTTCCTATGTCAATGAAGCTGAACAGAAGGCCTGTTCAGACAACACACTAAGCCATGGTTAGGTCGCTAACCCTTTTGCAGCAAATAGTGAGTGTGTTTAAACCATGGTTATGTAGCTGTCATGGTGAGGAATGGATCACACAAAACACTAAGTCATGGTTCACACAACACGCTAAGCCATAATATTTAGTTCAAAATGCTTAACCACCATGGCTTAGCATGTGGTCTGAAAAGGGTCAGGGAGAATTAGGGAGAAGATCCCTTCCACGCTGCTTTTACATCAACATGGCCACTATCAGCACTGAGCACTTTTGCTTACAACTGGGGGACTCATTTACAAACCTAAACAAAGCCCTACTGCAATGCAAATTCAAAGAAAGCCAATGGGTACCACTGACAAGCATTGTGATTTCACCCTATCTGTTTCTGAATCCCTTGTCTGGGCAGACCTTCCTGCAGATGTGGTCCTTGTACAGAGTTGGCCACATCGGTGTAGGCAAGATCTTGAAGTCGGTCATGCTGACACACTGCATCACTCTTCGAGTGACAAGTGGCATGAAATCTGTTTTTGTGACAGAAGGTACTTTGCACAGCTGAGGAGGAGAAAGAAAAAAAACCCAGCAACAGCAGGAGTCGAGCTAATTCCACATGTGACACATGGAATTATGCTTTCTTTCTTGTAAAGCCGGAGGATCAAGGTACTAATGATACTGCTCACGGTTGTCATCTGATTCAGAGGAATAATTAATTGCTCTACAAAATAGCTGCAGCTGACATGGCAGCTTTATGAGAGGAAGCCTATTATAAACCAAGATTCTTCACCAGGGCTCTCTCTACAAATGTAGCACTTACTGTCAGCACAGAAAATACTTACCACCTTCCATCGAAACCTGCAGGTCCCAAACCTGTTATTACAATTGTTTCTTTCATCATCAAAACACATTTCCAATCCCTCTCTCCCTCCCTCTCACCCCTAAACCTGTGCCTCCTCCCTGTACTGAGAAGCCAGCATATTTCCATTATAATTGCTCATTCTACTTAATGAGGCTTTGATGGAGTCACTTGTTGGAAGCTGTCACATACACAGAGGCCTGAGGGGAGGGGGAATAGTAGGGTCCCTCTTTAATCAGGGGTTTGAGCTCCATTCCCAGTAGGTTGAAACGGGAGTCCATGGTGAATGTTCTCTTATAATCCCACATGCTCTGCTGTACCATGCCATTACTGCACAGAGAGGAGGGCAGGATATGCATTTCCGTCTCTGCAGTCAAGCTCTGTATCCTGTTTAACATGAAAGGTTATCATTAGTGTTGTGATTGCAATTCCTTTATCCTCAGATGAAAAGAAATGCAAATTTCTATAACAAGTAGGCTCCCTTTTAACTTTGCGGTTTAAGGGTGGGGTAGGGAAATAGCCAGATTTCAGAGTACAAATCTTAGGAGCATAGAATCATAGAATAGCAGAGTTGAAAGGGGCCTATAAGGCCATCGAGTCCAACCCCCTGCTCAATGCAGGAATCCACCCTAAAGCATCCCTGACAGATGCTTGTCCAGCTGCCTCTTGAAGGCCTCTAGTGTGGGAGAGCCCACAACCTCCCCAGGTAACTGATTCCATTATCATTGTCATTTTGTAAAGACAGAGAAGATTCATCTGTGATAGGTAACCTTGGGCCTTCTAGACGTTTTACACTACAAGGCCCATAATCCCTGACCATTAGCCATGTAGGCTGGGGGTGTTATAGGACTTGTAGTAGTCCAAATATCTGGAGGGCATCAGGGCCAGATCTACACTTCATGTCATGTTGATACAGTCTCATTGTTATGAGGCTATATCCCTCTTGCACATTTTTACATGTTGTTGTGGCATTTTGGAGAACGCAGAATAAAAAGCAGAAAATAACACTAGAAAAGCGGTATATGGAATGTATAATATACCCTGACTGTTATCAATGTACTTCAATACCGATAAAAAGCACTAGTGTACATCTAGCCCAGGTTGCTTATCTTGTGTAGTCCAATTTCCATTTGAAGCCTGGAAATCTTCCCAGGCTTCAAAATGGCAAAACTTTGTGCTGGTTATGGACATCTGCCCCTAGTGGCTGAAAATGTTACTGACCATCCATGAGCTCCACCTCCCTCAGAGGTGCAATTCTTACCTGTGTATTCCAAAAGCAAGTAACAGATGTGGGGCATTAAGAGATAGCAAAGCAATAGTATCAGAGGACTTAAGCAAAAACCAGTGATCAGGACAGGGAAAAGCCAATCAGTTAATGCGTGGAGGTGATGCATAGATGGATGAGAGAGCAAAAATTAATATAAAATAAGATCACCATCTTGTTTGTGATTTTGACACCTGTTGTGGATACATACGTCAACAGACTGGCACTGTTTTGCCCAAACTGAACCAATCAGTGGGGTCAGATTGGGGCATTTCAACTAGTATAACACACACACCCCAAATGGGCGCCATCAAAAATACTTCCATATGGCAGTAGCTATCCACAGTGTGTGTGTGTAGTGCAATATTCCCAAGCTGGTGCCCTCCAGATGTTTTGGAACTGTAGTCCAAAACAACTGGAACACATCAGGTTGAGGAAGGCTGATGTACTGTTCATAAACCACTTGCCATGTGAATTGGCCCAGTCAGGTCTCTACATCCATGTCTACTCTGATGTTAAAGAGTTGGCAACTCCTGTATCAAACAATAGACACATGGAAATATTTTTGCTGGCCTCCACATGAGGTCCATGTCATTGAAATCAGAACCAGCATGATACACTGTATAGAGTACCTTCCTCCAGAAGTGATTGACTACAACCCCCATCATGCTAGTTGAAGATGTTGGGGGGTGTAATCCAACAAATCTGGAGCGTGTCAGCTTGAGGGAAGACTGAAATACAGTTGGGCTAGAGCGGGGTAGAGTCCTACACAAATAGAAACTCACACTCAGCCATGAAACTCACTGGGTGATCTAGGCCCAGCTTAATCTATCTCAGACTTGTTGCAAGGATAAAATGAGGGAGGAGAAAATATCTATATACCATGAGCTATTTGGAGGAAAATTAGGAGGAGCATGAAATAATAGTGAATTAACAACCAGCCCTGAGGGTAGGGAAGCACAGTGGTGGCTGATGGCTCCAATGTCAGTGGGATGGTAAATCCTCTCCAAGTTTTAGTCAGAACTCTAATGGAGCTATCCAAGGTGATGACCCTTAGCCTAAAAATAGGTCAAGCACCTTGGATACCTCTTTTAGAGATCTATCTGGTTCTAACTGAAACCCTGGGCAGATTCAACACCCCACAGACATCAGAGCCACCAGCCTCCACTGCAAGCACACTGAGTTTCACAAACCAGCTTCTCTCCCCCCCCCCAGTAATATCCCATAACTTCACTGGCATACTGGGTAAGAGTAAGTTATTTTTATTTCAAATAATTTTTAGGATGCCTTTAAGGCCCTCTCAGTGTTAAGAAGCTGCCTGTTGTAAATTTTCTCCTCATTACAGTGTATTTCCTCTTGTTAGATTAAACATGGTCTGTTTGGTTCAAGTATGTGCAGGGAATGCTTATCAAATCTGCAGATGACGCAAAATTGTATGGGATAAGTAATACTCTGGAAGACAGAAACAAACTTCAAAGTGATTTTGATAGCTGGAACACTGGGCTGAAAAACAACAGAATGAAATGCCAAGTTCTACACCCTGGAAAAAAAAAATCAAATGCACAGTTACAAGGTGGGGGTTACTTGGCTCATCAATACTACAAGCAAGAAGGCTCTTGGAATTGTGGTAGATCACAAGCTGAATATGAGCCAACAGTGTGATGTGGCTTCAAAAAAAGCAAATGCTATTTTGGGCTGCATTAATAGAAGTATAACTTCCAAATTGCGTGAGGCATTGGGTTCCCCTCTATTTGACACTGGTTAGGCCTCATTTGAGCACCACACTTCAAGAAGGATGCAGACAAGCTAAAGCGTGTTCAGAGGAGCACAATGAGGATGAACAGGGGTCTGGAAACAAAGCCCTATGGGGAGAGTCTGAAAGAACTGGGCATGTTTAGCATGGAGAAGAGAAGAGTGAGGAGAGACATGATAGCACTCTTCAAGTACTTGAAAGGTTGTCACACACAGGAGGGCCAGGATCTCTTCTCAATCATATCAGAGTGCAGGACACGGAATAATGGGCTCAAGTTAAAGGAAGCCAGATTCCAGCTGGAGATCAGGAAAAATGTCCTGACTGTTAGAGCAGTATGAAAATGGAACCCATGACCTAGGGAGGTTGTGGGCTCTCCCACACTGGAGGCATTCAAGATGCACCTGACAGCCATCCTATTTATTTATTGTATTTTTATACTGCCCAATAGCCAAAGCTCTCTGGGCAGTTTACAAAAATTAAAACCATGAAAACCATTCAAAATATAAAACAAACAGTATAAAAGCATAGTATAAAATGCAACATAAAAACACAACCTGGATATAAAAACACAAACCATCTGTTAGGGATACTTTAAGGTGGATTCCTGCAATGAGCAGGGGGTTGGACTGGATGGCCTTATAGGCCCCTTCCAACTCTACTATTCTATGATTCTATGTGTTAAGCAGCCCAGATTCATTCTTTAAAAAAATCATAAATACTGTTTTACCTAAATAGAGGCTTTAGTTTCCTTCAATTCATTAGCCTGTACTGGAGGTGACCTCAAACCTTCCATCATCAGAGAATCACTCTGAAAAGATGCCTGAACAGTACCTCAATACTTTGACCTGTGCGTTAGGCAGACCCTTCTGTCAGTAATAAATCGCTATTCCAGCCATTTCTTTCTCAGGGTAAGTGTTACAATGCTATTGTGAATCAATACATCAAGTTCGTGAAATCATAAAGGCCTGCAGGGAAATGAAAGCCAAACAGCTCCTACTATTTATTGAGCACAGTGGAAAATGGATTTCTTTTCCAGGAAAAAACGAACAAAAAGCAATGCACTGTGCCCTGTTGCTTTTCCTAGAAAAAGATGCCTTTTTAATCAGTAAGGTGCTCTTGGAAGTACAAAAGTGAAAGGAGCCCAAAGGCCATTTATTCCTGCAACCTTCCCTAAACAGCTCCCCGAAGATCAGCCTCTGCAATCCAGACCAGATTTGTGCCATAGAAAAAAAGGTTTCACTTGGAAACGATCCCTTTTATAATTCTGCCCAACATGGAATGTGCCTTTTTCACAGTAGCCCCACATTGGGAAACCCATCTAGAATGCCCCAAAACTCAGGGATAGAGCACAGGTGTGACATGTAGAGGGTTCCAGGTTCCTTCCCTTGCAAATGGATATTGTCGTTTTTATGCTTTTGACAGTTTTACATTTTTGTATATTTGTTTTTAATGTTCACTGTTTTTAACTTTTGTAAACTGCCCAGAGAGCTTCGGCTATGGGACAGTATATAAATGTAACAACATCGAACATCGGGGCCTGCTCCTGCTGGACTCTTCCCCCCCCCCACAGGGCAAACTGCCATCTTGGCCCTGTGGGGAAGAAGAAGGACTGAGGGGACAGGAGCAGGCAGAAGTAACATCGGGGCCTGCTCCTGCTGGACTCTCTCTCTCTCTCTCTCTTTCTTTCTCTCTCCTCCCTCCCTCCCTCCTTGACTCCTTTTCCTTGTGTGTCATGTCTTTATTAGATTGTAAGCCTGAGGGCAGGGACTGTCTTTTTTCCTAAGTGTAAGCCGCTCTGAGAGCCTTTTTTGGCTGAGGAGCGGGGTATAAGTATGATAAATAAATAAATAAATAAATAAATAAATAAATAAATAAATAAATAAATAAACAACAACCACCTCCAGTAAAAGCTCCAAGTAGCAGCAAGGGATGCGAAATACCTCCGCCTGAGTCCATAGAGAGCCAACTGCCAATCAACAAAACTGGCTTACATTCTTGTGAACGTATATCCCTTGGGCCTGATGCCCACACTGCCTGCTGTCTTTCTAGGGTGGCCACTTGTGAATCCCCTCTCAAAAGAGGAAATTCTAATATGGATAGTATGGAATAAAAAGTGGGAAACAATGCTAGAAAGCGGTATACAAAATGCGTAATGTTCCCCAATGGTTACCTGTGCACTTCAATATGGATAAAAAGCACTAGTGTAGATCTAGCCCGGGTCACCTGGCTCAGTATGCTACCTTGATAGTTCAAGGCCCCTGCACTGTCTCTCTTCTTTCTTACGGTTCTTTATTTTTAAACTAGACTTGGACTGGACAATCCTTCAAACAGAGTCTATCTTCAAAATAGAGGACAGTCTTCTGGCAGTCCTTCGAACTTCTTTCCTCCTCTTTATCCTTCTCTTTGATCATTCCAACCCTGTCATGGATAATCCTTCTGACGCTTTGGAGTCTCACACCCACCCTTTCTACTTCTAACCTGCATCTTCACAACCCCCATTCACAATCCTGGGAATGTTCTTGATCTCTCCGATTGGTTGATAGATTCAGGCAACCAGTATTCAGTGTGGCACCCATTTAAAAGCTCACCATTTGGCACCCTGTAACTGCTTGGGTTGGTGGTGATCTCTCTGTAACCTCTGGAAACTACACAGCAAATTATTATAATCACCTCCACGCTCACGTGCCTTTGGGGAAGTGGGGTGTGCATTAAACCACCAAAGGACTAATTCCTAACTTTGTCTCTTCCCTTTTAGACATCCAATTTATTTCTGAACAGGTTTTTGAGTGAAAACACATTCTATCAGGATTCATTCATGAGTAGGGTTGCTGAATATCACAAAGAACTGGGCCTACTATTAGACAGAAAGAGGTGGCCATCTCAGGCAGTTGATCTGTGTGCCATGAAAGAGAACTACATTTGTTAGTTAATAGTATTGTATTATTATTATTATTATTCCCCAGTGAGAGGCACTTCTGCTTATCTCCAGACCTATAAAAAGGCCAAATCTCTAGAAAGCTCCTCTGCCTCCCAATAAAGCAGACAATTTAACTGGGAACCTGGGATTAGGAGTTTGAAGTAATGACATTTCCCTCTATTGTAGGTTGACCTGGCCTGTGGCAGAATATACTTGTTTAAAGAGGAACTATGTGGTGCCCCTTCTGGAATGTGGCACAGGGACAAAACAGCAGCAGCACCAAAAGTGCACTCCATCTGTGGCACAGGTTGCTCAGGATGGCTGCCCACACCTACTGCATAACCAACCCCCAGTACATCACAAATCATACGGGCCAATGTGTACTTGATGTACAACCAACCAGTGCATTTGCAGACTCAGGCTAACATCTGTTCAAATTATGATACTCCTTGAGGGCAAGACAATATTTGTTTATTTAATTACTTTCCTTCTTTCCATCCTTGGCAGTAGTTTTTATTTAAAAGAATTTAGTTAAAAGAACTGCACTGGCTGCCTATTAGCTACCGAGCCATGTACAAGAGTATTCTATTGTCTTACAAAGCCCCAAGCAACTTGGGACCAAGGTACCTAGCAGACCGCCTTCCCTTATATATACCCAGGCGATATTTGCAATCTTCAGAGGAGGCCCTGCTGGTCATTCTAAGACGAAGAGAACGTTGTCATGAAGAACTGCGATGGCGGTCCTTCTCTGTAGCGGCCCCCACTCTCTGGAGAACCCTCCTTCATGCGGTTTGGGAGGCAGAAAATGTAATATCTTTTAAAAGCCTCCTAAAAACATATCTCTTTAAACAACCCTTCCCTGCACTGTAAATTATTCTGGTTTTAAGTGATTTTAAAGTTTTAAACTGGATTTCATGGTTTTAGTTTTAAACTGCCCAGAGAGCTAGGCTGTTGGGCAGTATAAACATGAAATAAATAAATAAATGCTCATTCTTTGCACATGGCTCTGAGAGTGGCTTACCAATACAAAGGTGAGACAGATTTTTTTAATGCAGAAAAATATAAGAGATTACTGATCTTTACAGCATTGGGGGTGGGGGGAGACCTGTGGCCCTCAGATTAATTTCATGTGGGCCTCACCCTAATTTCAAAAGGACTTTGCATTCAATCCGTTCAGACCTCTTCCCTCTCTGGCAGCCTTCTAGTCAGGAAGGAAGAGGGAGAGAGAGAAAAGGAGGTGACAGAGAGAGAAAGGGTGATCCACTTTTACACGATAAAGTTTACGAACAGTAGCTTGGCTTCTTTGCTCAATTTATCTAAATTTATTGCTCTGTAAGCACCTCTTGCAATGCATCTCCTTTGTGCTTGTGGGGCTGATGCATGTATTTTAGGAGTGCTGGGTGGATTAATAGTCCTGCCTTATGGCAAGGGAGGATTTAGACTGGATGGCCTTTTAATCACCCACTTTCCTCTCTATGTTGTTGTGGGGTTAAGGGGCCTCTAACCTTTACTGCCATCTTCCAAATCTCAATTTGCAGTCAAGCTTTTAGCCCTGCTGCTTTTCACTCCACACCAACTTTCGCACATCTCTTTCCATTTATTAGACAGCTAATGCTCTCAGCGGCCAAAACAGATGGCACTAATTTACAAACTCAGGTTCACGTGGCGGATGATGAGCACACTAGCATCTGAGTGCAGATGGGTCAGATTCCTACAGTGTAATCACTTATTTAAAAATAGAAGCATAGATCCACTATGATTACATTTGTATCTCTCTGTGTTTCTAGGCTTTGAAGTGATTGCATACTCTAGCAGAGGAAATGAATTACAAATGCTTAGAAGCAGGAAGTGAAGTATTATATATGTTTTTAAGCCTCATCCATTTCCTTTTTATTAGTATTAACCTTCCTGGGTGGCCTAGTTATGCTGTTTTCTTTGTCTTCTTTTAACTTTGTAGAGTGCTGTCCAAATATTTTAATGAAGTGACTGTATAGCATGGGCTGAGAACCAATTCTCAGAAAACTATTTTTTATCCCTTTTTGCTCAGCATAGGTCACCTTCCACTAGCTGTCATTCAGAGAGAAAGAGAGAGAGAGAGAAAACCTCTCTGGGAAAGAATGTTAATTTGCATGTTATCATTGAAAATCTGTAAAGAAAACAAACATACACATGAGTATCTTGCCAAACAAATTATTTTTAATCTTGATATTATTATTATTGTCTTTCATCCTTTGCAAGTAGAAAGGAAGTAGAAAAGATGAGCAAGAAAGGTAATACAAACCTGCCTCATTCTCATATATATGGCGTATGGCAGTTCTTGTTCCAATGGAGTTTGTAATACAAATGTTTAAAACCCAAAAAGTACATTGGCCAGAATCCCCGCTTATATTACAAATGCCTCCTCACTGCTTTCTTTCCTGTGCAAACAATAGCTATACATTAACATTAATTCTGTGATTCTGTTCAAAGCCCTAAGATGAAGTGGGGGAGGAGAGGGTCTACAGACATGATTACATCACATGACCTGCAGAGCCTAATTTGAATAACTGCAGACCCCTCCTCTGGACGTTTCAAAAAGTTTGTACAGTTTTTGATGATCTGTTAGTTGACCCAATAAAGGTGTTACACTAAAACAGATTTGCGGATTTTTCTTATGGTCAACAATGCTTTAAAAGAATTCTCAGGTTCTTAGTGTCCAGAACTACTGCTCCCAGGATCCCTTGGAAGAGAGGAAATGAAGATTAAACCAATTTAAATTTGATCCCAAGTAAAAATGTATATTAAAAGATACAAAGTTAGCAAAAGCACATTATAATGATGGCTTGCATGCTATATGGATTGTACCCAATAGTGCCTTTTGTTTAGCGGAACTTGCAAGTTGAGGCACCTGATTTTTGCAGCTCTGTCTTACTTGCTGCAGTCCTCCGCTATGTATCCCAATTTGTTGTGCTGATGGGACAAGGAACTTAAGTGGGTAAGTGGGACCTGAAAAACCGGGTGCCTTGATTTGCTCTGGCAGAAGTACACTGTTGGATACAAGCCTGTCCAACAGAGGTACTATTGGACTTTGCCATAGAACCTCTCTAAACTGAAATGTCATGTCTTAAGAGCACAATTCTTTGCATTTTTACATAGAAACCCCACTCTATTCAAGGTGGGTTATACCCAGGTGTTCATAAGACTGCAGCCTTAATTGGAGGTGGGGGGCAGTGTAACTACCCTAAAAACCAGATGGTTCAATGGCTTAGGTTTAATAGATATTAGAAACCCTATAAGTTCAAACAGACCCTGTTATCACTGTTGATGCTGTTGTCCATATAAGGCAGCGCATCCTACCAGTATGGCCCAACCAGCATGATGACAGCCAGAAAGACTCCGCACACACACACAATAAAATACAAACTGCAGATTTTACATTTGTTAAGAATATAAAGGAAACTGCAAGGGATCCCACACTGCTAGTCACAAGAGAATCTTTCTGCCCGCCTATCTGTGTATTGCTGAGGGTTCTTCAGCAACAGTTTACCATAAATTGCCAGTGATAAATGTGCCTTCCCCACTGACTGACTCACCCACCCAGGTATTGAAGAACTACGACAACTGCATGGAACTGGAGTGCCACCTGCTGACTAGACCTTGCTATCAGTCTTACACATATCACATTTCAAATATTCATGTTTATCACTTGTACATGTATCTTTTTATCTAACTTCCAAAATCCCCTCTTTATGGGGCCAAAGTTGAAATACATGGCTCTGTAGACACATAAATCCACATGGAGGAGCCTTATTGGTCCTAATAAAGGTATTGCCTAACTGTGGATTTTCAACCAGGGCAGCAATCTTTTTCTTTTCTTCGTATGGAGCAGCCTGTTACGACTTAAATATGGAAGATCAGACTGCATCCATACAAAGAGCTGGACTGGACATTCTTCATAGTTTTGCCCTGATTTTCACATTTGCCTACATTGGCATGCAATTTAGTAAATGGGATTTATGGTGGATCCAAATTCAGTGCAAGCTCAATGCAACATTGTCTACCAGAATATATATTTCTTCTATATGTGACTATGCAAATTGCCACATGCCTTTCTGAATATTCATGGTGCCTCTGATCCAATAGGCTCATTTGCACACTGGACCGCTACTACAGAGGGTGGCCACTTATCCGTCTCCAAAAAAAAGATAAGAATTTTCAAAAAAATGTCCATATGCTAATTAATAACTATAGCCACATATTTGACCATAATTACTGTAATTTAAATTGAAATATAATACATCCCACCAAAGTGCCTGTGATTAGTCTGTGACAAGGTGACCTGCTGAGTCTGCTGTCCAAGTGCTGACTATTGATGGGCATCAATGAGGACCCCAACCTCCCTTCTCATGGGTCTTTATCTTTAAATCAAACTTGGACTGGATAGCAGAGGACAACTCCTGTTAAAGGACTGTAAAAAAGGGGACACGGCCAATCCTCGACCACAGTATAGACATTTGGTTTTCAAACTTTGTTCCAAAGCCTGTTGCCACTAAGCAGGGGTAGCGCTATTGGAAAACAACAACAACATTGGGATGGTTTGTCATTTAAGCTATGGTGGCTTATTTAAACCATGGCACCTACTAAGTGCAATCTGAATAATCACCAATCTGGTGTGGCTTGTGACATCTGAACTGGGAGGCATAGTTTGTTGGAGAGGGAAACATCCCTCTGATGAACCATGGGTGGCTTACTTTGCCCAAGGTGACTTGTTTTGATCATGTGAGCCATGTCACTGAAAAGGGCCTGTGGAAATGACTAGTGTTGATGTTACATGATTGCCACTTCATACAGACACTGGGTTGGATCCAGATTTATGCTGGCTCAAGATGAAAGTAGACTCTGTCAGTCTGTCTATCTGAAAGTATAAAATTAAATTCTGGTGAACTGCCCACACAGCTTCAGCTATTGGCAGATAGAAATGTGGTAAATAAATAAATTTCTATGCTACCTTTAAGGGTGGGATCCTTCCCATGGCCAACCCTCCAGTTCCCTTAAAATGTTACACAGAGACTCAGAAGACCTCTGAATAGGGTGAGCTGTGGTGTGGGGGAGGGGTAAGGGAGATCCCCCAAAATTGGGCATAGGATCCTTTCACAAGTGTCCTTCCTCTCATGGAAAGCAGAGGAACCCAGAGTTGGTGTTTTTTTAAAATGGAACGTCCTACTTCACATTGCATACTTATTTGAGGTTCTTGCTGGAATGATAAAAACTCAGTTTTTACATTAAAGACATTTTTTTTAATTCTCAAGAGTAAAAACAACAAATGGAACCATTTGAAAAATATGCCACGCTCAGCAGTTTGCATCACTATTGGATACATCTTAGCAAAGCCTTGAGTTACTGCTTTATCCTAGTTTTCAAATTAAGATAGTAGAGTTTTTAAAATTTACAGCATTATTGGCCCAGCTACAAAGAATTATCATTTCCTTTTTGCTTTTGCCCAGGACCTGATGATGACTCCAAAAATAACAAGATGCCTTGAGTTTGGAAACGAGTTCAAAGAGATTTTGTTCATGTTTTGCAAATGATGCACAATTATTCTTCCAAACCAATGGAAAATACTTAAATGGTTTAAACACGAACATGCAACAAGTGAGACAGACCAATCCTAAAATGGAAATAATTTGGTTAATTCTTTGCAGGGGCTGCTGTGCTGTCACTTGCAGCCAGTATATTTTCTTAGCCTATTATCAGCTCTGAGGGACTTTATAAAAACACAGATCAGAGCCAGTTGTTCATTGATCTCTCCTCCAGCAAAATAGAAAGCAAGAGCCTCACAGATGAATGGACAATCAATTTATGGGAAGAAAAAATGCTTTAAAATGTGAATTATTAAGGATTAGAAGGCAGATCCTTGAGGCATCTAATAGATTTATTTATTTTTATATCTTTAATTTACACATAAAAGCTAAATTGATTTACTGGAAAGAGGGCACAGGAAACAATTTCTATAAGTTCAACATTGTCAAACTGGGGACAGAAAAGAAAAAAAAGAGGCTTTTAATTAATAGATGTGTAACTTTCTAAAATAGTTTCCCTACATCTGCAATCAGTGCATAGACAATTCCTGGGCTCAACTGATAAATTTGTGAAGGACATTGTGGTCATGCACACACACACACACACACACACACACACACACACACACACACACACAGAGAGAGAGAGAGAGAGAGAGAGAGAGAGACAGAGAGAGAGACAGAGAGAGAGAGGGAGACTTGCTCACCCAAACACACACTACTTCTGAGGCACAAGGAAGTGCCAGATTCAAGGACAGGATGCTGCTTGGCATGGACATGTATCCAGTACATTTCCTTTGAGATATTTTAGCAGATATATCTTGTTCACATTCAGGATCTGGAGTGTGGAAGATTTTTTTCCCACCAGCTCAAACCAACATGTGACTATGGGATTTTCCTAAGCTTTCTTTGCAGTGAATGGCTTCACTTGTTTGCATTAGTCATCTTGAGTTTATTATTTGTTTGCTTAGTGCATTTATATAGGCTACCCATTATCATATGTTCTCTGGTCTTCACACAGGGGGGGGGGGGGGGAATACTTGCTCATCTGCAGTGCACCTGCTCTCTGCTTGTATTGAAGACTGCATGTTTATCTGAAGAAGGTTGATGGATGAATGGTCCTCCTTTAAGGCAGTGGTTGGACACAATGGTCTTTTGGCACATTTAAACCCTATGATTATCTGACAGAGAGATTGAGACCTGGGCTCAGTATAGCACACTCACTGTTTGGCTTTGGCCTAATCATTTTGTCTCACACTCAGTTCCTCCACCTATAAATGGTTAATTAAAATGATCTTGAGCATGGAGCTCAGTCCTGCAGGTTGTTTTTGGAAAGCTAGAGCTCTGACCAGGAATACGTGAAGGAATATCAAGGGAAGGGACTTCAGCATGCTGTTTTCTCACCAGTGAATCTCTACATTTTGAATTGGTGGGTGGGCAGGAACTCCAAGTCAGAAGTTGAGGCTTCTAAGCAAGTAATCCCCCATACCCTACTAATATATTGTTAAAGAGATGTCCAAGTTATTCTTGAAATATGATTTAAGTGTGGTAATAAAACACATCCCATCCCACAAGTAATTGTGGAAAATGTTGGTTTTGCTTCTACACTTTGGATTTGCTATTTCGTTATGCTCTGGAGCTATTTTACACCAAACTGCAGGATTAGATTTAGGTGACATCATTTCAGCTAGTGGCACTGATGGAAAGTCTCTTTATATGTAAATATATGACTTTACAAGTATGCACTTAATAGAAACCACATAATTGATGGCTTTCTGCAAACCAAAATCTTCTGGAAGAGGACTTTCTAGAAACATCTAGTGAAAAATTGGTGGAGTAAAATGAAAGAAATATAACAAATAAAAGATGGGTACACACAGAGAAAGGGGAAACGCATTTTAGAGATTGCACAGGATTAATTGAAACACACAGCTGTCCCCCTTACCTGTAATCTTAAGTAAATACATATTATACCCTTTGAAACAACTAGGGAGTATGTAAAGTTGTAGGAAGAGAGTAATATTTTTCCATCTTTCTATTTTCATCTTGATTCAGGAACTTGCGAAATAGAAAACTTTTGCTTATCTGCTTTTTTTAGGTTTGGTAGAAGCATGTACTTAGCAAACTGTAATCTTTTAAACTAGAAAAATTCAGTCTTATTCTATTTTTTGTTTCTGCTACCAAAATACATAATTACTATACTACTGCAAAAAGTAAAAGGGAGTAAAAAAACCTCCCTGTTTTAGCCCAGAGGAACTTCCAGGAGATGGATCCTTTGCACTGTATCAATTTGGGTTACTGCGTGGGGGAGCAAGTGGACTCCCCCCACCCAGGTTGTTAAATGTACAGGATCATCGATCTGGAAGTTCCACACTTGTTAATATTGTTGGTTTCCTATACCCACTTACCTGGGAGTAAATCCCATTGAACTTAATTGAATTTACCTCTGAGTAGACATACATAGGATTCTACAGTTAATGAAGAGGTGTTGCTTGAGTGTGTGTTTTCATTTGTCATTCCTGGACTTTATAGAAACGGCCCCTGTTGGAGCACTGGGGGGCAGGAATGATGCACTTTCCCCTCCTCTGAGCTTTAAGGCCCCAATTGGAGCAGAGGAGGGGAAAGTGCACTTTCTGAGGTCTACAGAAAGCACATCACACACACACCACACACACGCACACCCACTAATTGTGGCCACCCAGAAAGCATGCTTTCCCAGCTCCCCCACTGGGAATCCTCTTTTTGGTTTCCCAAATATGGTCACCCTATTAACGGAGAGATGCAAGTGGGGGAGGAATAAATGGTGTTTCTCTTTCTCTCCTTGTTCTTGTTAAATTGTTGAGCAGGTTACTCTTTAATCAGGTCAATTTTCAAAATGCAGCAACATTAAAATCCAATGGGAGTCTTCCAGTTTGTTGGGAATGCCACATCTGTGTGTGGGGGGGGGGAGGAGTGAGAGTGCCAGCAATTGGGACAGGTAGAAAAAGGGAAATACTACCCATTCAATTTTAGCAACTTGAAATTTTACATATTTTACCATATCTTTGAAATAGGAGTTAGGGTGCAATCCTATACCCACTTACCTGGGAGTAAATCCCATTGAACTGGCCAGCAGCCACCCCCCTAACTTGGGCAGATGGGCTGAGACAACGCATTAGCTATGGGCACATAGCCAGGGGTGGGCTAAGGAGGTCATGAGCCATAAAATTTTCTCTGCCCCTTTATTTTATTTTTTACAAACAGATAAAAAAGTTTATTTTTAAAAGGCCTGCAAACCAGCTGAACTGCCCACCCACTTTTTATGGCAGCCTCCCCCCCACCCGCAAAATGTTTAGGCTGGCTATGGGCTTGATTAGCTAGAAGGAAATGGATATTTTAGACCTGGAAAGCCCATTAGCAGAGCCGCAGCCACCACAGGGATTGGCAGATGGAAGAGGGCAGGGTAGAGCAGGGCAGGGTGGGTAGGCAAAGGCTCATACTCAGCCCAAATCCTTCTTTCCTTCACTCCTTCTTCACTTCCCCCAGAACAACTCTTTCACGCACACTTTCCCCATGTCCATTTGCTTTCTACTGTTCCTTTGAAGGCCACATGTGAAAAAGAAATTAAGTACTATTGTATATAGCTTGGGTGTTCTTTTTAATACAATTATATCAGTTGTAAGAAGTTTGATGGGTGCTTGATTTCTGAAAAGGCAAGCCATGTAGGGAATCTAGAAGCCAGGGAAACTCAATCCTATAACCCCTGCTATAAATATTGACGTTTCCTACCTGTTAATTACTGAAATATGAAGGTAAGCAAAAGCATGGTTACAAGCTTTGAAGTTAATGAATTAATAGAAGTGGCAGTTCCGCTCTACTTGTGACTCACCAAGTAGAATGAAGCATCACTCACAAGAGTGATGATGGCCAACAGAAAGCCCCAAATCCTCTTAGTCTTACTGGCTGCATAGGAATACAAAAAAAAAAAAAAAAATCAGGGAGTTGTCAGGTCAGAGATTATGCAGGGCTGAACTATAACACACCATGACTCAGTGAAACGAATAATGCATCGTTCATGAACATTATTGTTGTGAGAAAGTGAATGATAGCCATTTTATAAGCACTGAATGCGCATTCTAGTAAATGTAGCTTTTTACATTCAGTTTACAGGAAAGGCAAAAAAGGAATTGAAGTTCTGCTATAATATGACCACCTGAAACTGGTATAAGATGGCATAGAGAACAGCCAGAAGGGAAGAGAGTGGTGGCAGACATAGTTGGCTAGGATCTTTAAAACAGAGAAAATTGTGTAAAAAACCAACCAGCCACCCACACAGAGTACATAGTCCTTTAGATAATCCTGTTAGTAGTCTCTTGCACCATAAGGTAAATTCTCTTGTGCATACTGCAAGAAGGAGGATAATATAAAGCTGTAACATTCCAAATTTAATACCATATTTTAACCTGTCGTATTATATGTCCTTTTAATTCTTTAAGTCAGTAGAGGGTGCTATTCAGTTTGGCAAAACATTTATTTCTAACTCATAAATCTACTCTTTCTACAATACGATATGATCCAAGCATATACTTGGATTTAGCTAAAATTATGATCTTGTCTGATATTATCTGTTAACTGACAATCTGTAGTCACACAGCCATTCTGACTGTAAGATTTAATTAGCATTTTAGAGTGCAACCCTATTCATGTCTAGACAGAAAAAGTCCTACAACTCCAAGGATTCTCCAGCCAGGGCTTTCTGTTATCTAGGAGTTGAACTTTTGTATAACAAATAATGTTTGTCACACTATCTCCAGTATTCGAGGCAGTAAGCCTGTCTGTACTAGTTGCTGGGGAACATGGGTGTGATGGCGCTGTTGTGCCATGTCCTGCTTGTTCATCCCTGGCCGATGGCTGGTTGGCCAATGTGTGAACAGAGTGCTGGACTAGATGGACCCTTGGTCTGATCCAGCACGACACTTCTTATGTTCCTTTAACATAAAAAATAGCAAAAAGGCACATATTTTGAAGTTATAGTAACATGTACAATCATTGGCTAGAAGGCAAATAATTAATCAACTAAACATTTTTTTTAAAAAAAATAATTGGTAGGCACCCCTAATACTGAATAATTTGAGCCGTGCTGGAATACATCAAGCTATAACTAGCCCAGTATTTTGCTTCCAATAGTGGTTAGGCAGATGCCTCCAGGAAGTTTCCAAGCAGGGCATGAAGTTCATAACCAAGGTATTACTTCTCAGAAACATGTAGTACTCAGACATATAATTGCCTTGGAATATGGCAGTTCTATTTATGTATGTGACATGGCTAGCAGCCTTTGATAGCAAGCCCTGTATGAATTTGTTTAATCCTTTTAAGAAACTATCTAAGGCAGTCCTTATCACGTCTTGTAAATTCCTTAAAGTTGAGATTAAATATATATGCATTTGAATGATTGAATGCTATCATAGGATAGATGCAGGTGACAGATCCCACCCTCTCCCCAGTGTTTGGTTCGTTGTATGTGTTTGCAGTCATAAAGCAGAATTCATTAGGGACTCACTAAAGTCACTGAAAGATCTGAAAAAATGCATGAAGTGGAATCATCAAAGGTGCACAGAGAATGATTTATCTTATGACTGTTCCTCAGGGTAACTGAGGAAATCAGATGATGTGGATTTGGTTTTCCTTTGAACTAAATCAGTTGCCTCTGAAAGAGAGTCATAAGACTTGAAACACCTTAGGGTTAATACATCATCCTTTGTGCATGCATTGAAGTCTTCTCCCTTCATATTTGCATTTAGTGCCCTCTCAACATTCTGTCACATGTTCAAGGATCTGAATACATGATTGGCTCTGAAAAAATCACACATGTCAGGAAAATTTCAGATGGCATAATTGCCCATGGATGCTATCCACCACACACATCATCATGGTGGGGAAAATTGGCTAGATCTAAATCCCACCTAGGTCTCAAGATCGCAGAAACCATGGTGACAATTTGACACCAGTAGACATCTTAAAAATAAATTTCCCAGATGTACCTGCAATAACCAGCAATGGAACTATTCATCCCAAACACATTAACATCATCAATTCTGCAGAGGTCATTTATCCCTGCTACCACCAATATCAATTGGTGGGAAGAAGAGGCAACAGAAAATCATAATATCTAATAGGCATGTGCTCCGCTCCGATTAGAAGCGCAGAAGCAGGAGCGAAATGGCCTGCTCCGCCTTGCCCAGAGGCGGAGTAGAAGCGGACCGTGGACCCCTAGAAGCAAGGCGAAGAGAAGCGCCCATTTTTCGGAGCTCCTCCTTCAGGCGGACCACTCCGATCGCCATCTTGAAACATTTCGCCCATAGGATTGCATTGCGGAAAAGAAAGGGGGATAACTGTGTTGTTTTTGAAGCTATCGTTCTGAAAATTCTTGTGCTCAGAATCGTGGATGGGGGTCATTTTGAGACTACTCTCAGCTCTCTGCGTGGTGCGGGTCGCGCGCTAGAATTTTTTAAAAAACCGTCGGGAAATACCTTTTTTGAAGGGCTGAGGGGCAGAGTCAACTCCCGGTCATGATCACATGATCCCAAAGTTGGAGGAGGGGATAGGCAAAACGGGTAACTTGGGATTCTGGGAAACTTCTCTTTCTTAGTCTGAACAGACTTTTCCCAGTGTTTTTTAAAACAGTAGCCCCACCAAATGCACAAACACAACCTGAAATCATATACTAAGCCAATAATAAGAGAGCACTGTTACCCACCCTAACTTTGGGGAACAACTGAAAAGATGTGGTGCGAGGGGATGAGCTCCCCTAGGGCATGCCATGTGGACGTGCCCCCACTCTCTCCTGTACTTGAGGGGCTATCACAGCCCTCCAAAGAGAGTAACCCGGTGGAGCAATGCCTATCATGAGTTGAAGTGAGCGTTTTACTTCTTAGTGGTGGAGCAATGTCTTTCATGAGTTGAACTGACAGTGTTGCTTCTTAAAAGACTGGTCACTACTAGGACCAGTCAAATTGGCAGCTGCTTCCCCCTCCCCCGGGCACGTCCCCCTATTACTGGTAAAAGACAGATATAGCCTTTTTTTAAAAGTTCTTCTTGTTGTTTATTCAGCAACACTGCTTTTAATTCCACCCCTCCTTTGTTTATTTATTTATTTATTCCATTTTATATGCATTACTGGCTTATCCTTGGCTCACTTCCTTATGCCCCCAGAAATGTCTGCTGCCTGCCTGCCTTCCCTCCCTCCTCCCCTGCCCGCCTCGCAGGGATGGTTTGTGTCTGGCTTTGACTCAGCTGAGAAGTCCTTCCTGCGCTCAATTAGACTTTTGGAAGTTCCAAATCCATTTTTCAAGTGTGGAAGAAGATTTCATAGGTTTATCTGTACAATTCATGGCATGTTGGGATTTCCTTTGAAATGGCCCCATTGAGATGTCTGCAGGTTTAAGCCCCGCCAAAAATCAGGGGATGATGGGACTGCCTTGAGTCTTGGCGTGCGTGTATCCCTGGATAAGCTTTCATGGTGGCGAGTTTGAGATTTTTAACGTGCAAATTGACGGAGCTATGGAAAGGGGTGTGAATGGGGTGCCCGATTTTCATAAATTCCCCCAAAATCAGGGGATGATGGGACTGCCTTGAGTCTTGGCATGTGTATGTATCCCTGGACAAGCTATCATGGTGGCGAGTTTGAGATTTTTAACGTGCAAATTGACGGAGCTATGGAAAGGGAAAGGGGTGTGAATGGGGTGCCCGATTTTCATAAATTCCCAAAAAATTAGGGGATTATGGGATTGCCTTGAGTCTTGGCGTACATGTGTATACCCCCATGAGGTGTCATGGTGCCAAACTTGAGGCTTCTAACTTTCACAGAAAAAAAGTTGTATACTTTTTTAGCTTAATGCAAGCCTATGGGGGGGGGGGAAACGGAGCTCCGATCCGGATCCGGAGCTCCGAGCGGAGCGGACATAGGCGGGGCGGAGCGGGCCGATCCGCAAATCACAGATCTGGAAGAGAAGCGGAGCGGGGGGTCCGTGCACAGCCCTAATATCTAACTGCCTGTTGCAACTGCTACCGCTAGACAAGCGGGAGTACTCACTAACCAAATACTTGGAACTGCTGATTCTCCATCCACTCTTGAACTCATTTAAAACAAAACAAAAAACACCACTGTGGTTCATGGGAGAAGGAAAGCAACTTTGCTGTTATTGCTTTTCCTAAATCAATTCTGAAAATGGAGACCTTGTGCAAAATTTTACTTTATAACCCTTGGATGCTGTACAATGTATAACATTGAGAATCTAATAGGGGTTACCGCTGCTGTCTACCAGATTCTAGCATAAAGTGAAGACAAATGGCAACTAAATCAGGTATTGTGTATGTACACAAATCCTAAGTAATAACACAAATAAAACATATATCTGTACTGAAGTATCAACAATGTATCTGTATGTATTTTCAGGAGAATAATTAATATTCCTACTAATGCAACACTTGGGCACCGGAGGACTTGTGTGAATACAACATGGACACAGGAACTCTTTACTGGCCACCACAACCTTCTCATATATGCATGTATTAAGAGGAAAACAGAAAATCATAGCTGTTTTCTTTCATATGTAGCCTGTTGTGACAATCCACACACATGTACCTCCACCTGGCAAATTTTACTGAGATTTTTAGAAAGATTGCCAGGAAAAAATAATCTACAGACACAACTGGCATTGCAAGGTAAACAGAATGTTTAAATATTTAAAAGTTAAATTGGGCAATAAAGCCCACACATAGAGAAAGGAGGAGTAAATAATGAGAAAAGATGAGCCAGAATTATATTGCACATGGCAGAACTGGTAAATAAAGTATGCCAGCCAATCTGTCTTCCTCATGTTTAATAGCAGTGCAGTCATTTGGCATCAAACTAATGAGTATAAAAAAAGCAAACACATGACAGAATTGTGCCAAAAAAGCTTTTCTACCCACAAACAACTCTAGCCTGGAAATGAGAAGGTGGCTAATTGGACAAGATTTAGAAACAGAATTTTATTTTATTTCTTACATTTTACTATTAAATGTCATTGTTATTCTCAACTAATGAAATGTTGAAAAATATGCTTCTCCTCATGCATAGAGGAGAAATGTCTCCAACCATAGACAAACATAAAACATCAAAATATGCTGGAACCATTCCATTGGCATCACCAAAACTTGAAGATTGTGCATAAAAATGAATAGTTCTTTATAGATTAAAAGAAAAATAAAGCACCAAGAGAAAACACCAATATAAAAAGGCACCTACTAGGAAATTTCTCTATAATTGCCTGAAAAGTTCTCTCCTGCCACGTACCACTATCTTGCTTCTTACAAGATCCACATATCTCCAGAAGTTCCCTACTTCTCTCAAGATCTTCAGCCTTTCTAGATCCCAACCATTATGACAATTCCAGCATCGCATTTATTTCTAAGACTGGCAAGCTGAAGAATACTTCTTCATCATAATCTCATTTTTTTGGGTTTGCCAAAAGAAGTGTACGGAGCAAGACTAAGGACTTGTCCTTTTATGTATTTTACTCTTAGCAGCTATTCTTTGGCATGCCGATGTACCTTCAGCAGAATTTGCTGTACCTTAAAATTGATGCCTTGTTTTAAAAAGCAGAATCAATGTTTAAAATGCTACCACCTGCTCCAGGAGCGGAGAAGGCTTTGTGAAGAAAGAAACACCAGCCAAATATCCCTGTGCACTGCTGCTGCTGCTACAAAAATAGCAGAACCAGTTTCCCCTGAGCTTGACTCTGCCGTGGATTAGGTATATGTAACTACATGATGAGTGTACTTCTAGTCTGCAGCAATGTATTTCTATATGCATGCTGGGTTGCCAATTGTACCTAAATTCAGGCCTTAGCTAGACCTAAAAATTATCCCAGACAAATGGAGGGGTCATCCCTGCCTGCTCCCGGGATCCCCTGTGTGTCATTTGCATGCACAGGGATCATCCCGGGACAATCCCGGGATATAGGCTTGGTCTAGCCATGGCAACAGATACAACTACACATAAATGTCTGACACTAAACCCTCTTCTAGAAACCCTGCTTCCAGGGAAGTGAGGCAGAAAGGTATTAACTCAAAAGGAATAGATTTGCTTAGAAATAGGAACAGGATGACCTATAATAGTAGAGTGATGGTTGTTCCAGCTAAATGTTGTGATTCTATTTTTATAATTACAGAAAAGCATGCTGCATAAATCCAAACAGGGCTCAGTGAGGATTTACATTTAGAGTCAAGCTGAACATGATCAGAGTCTATGGTCTGGGGGAGGGTGCTTTGATTGGTAAAGAAATATTATGTTGCACCATATGAAAGCAATTTTAGATAAACGTAGGTGGAAATGAATGTTGTCTATAACATAAAAAAGAGACTTGGCAACGAAGATAAAATTCCTTTGAATGAATCATAAGGGCTTAGATCTTGCTCATACTTGCTGTTGAGTTAGAAATACACACTCACTGGGAGTGACACTAGCTTTAAATTTCATCCCGGTAGGTTAACTGATGCATGAGACTGCACCTGGAAAACCTGCAAGTGCATTTGAAGTGCAGAAAAAAGGATCAGAAGGGTTATGTGGTAGAGGCTTGCTACAGCAATAAGTGAGCTGTAAGTTGCTGTTTGATGAAAAAGCCTACATTGTAACATGTAAGGGAAGCATTTGCTTCCCCAGAATCAAAACAAATATCACTCTGGGAGTGAAGCTCATTTTCAATAGAAAACTGGAGAGAAAATGTAAGACCCCTGAAAAATAAGGTGGTTGGAGAAATATTTTCCCAACTCATAGATTTAAAACTAGAGAGCCCTAAAAAGCCATTCTGAAAGCAGCTTTTAGAAAGAAAAGAGAATTTTAAAAATGAGGTTTTGTAATTATTTTCATTAGCTACTGGAAAAAGGTAGGTGTGGTTTAAAAGCAGTGACTCACATTATTCCACTGCCTTTATGCTTTTCCCCCCCAACTGTGGTTTCTCTGTTTTTGTCAGAGTGGGGGGGGGAGGGGGGAATCAGCTACTTTTCTTTTAGTTCTGCTTTGTCACCAAGAATGCAAAATTCAGGCAGAATTACCTTCTCAGTTAAACCTTGAAAAACTGTGTATTCATTTGTATATGAAGCCTGTGCTTCAAACAGACATCTTGCCTTTTCCTTATACCACCTCCATTTTCAAACTTATCACAATTTTTATGCTATGTTTTACCCCAATGATGCACAAGGAAAGGAATTTAAAATACCAGAAGGTAAAACGTCCTAGTCTTCTGTTTGCAGATGTCTCACAAGCTTGGTAGAAGCCATCATGAAAAAAACAATTAGGTCAATCAAGCAACTAAGGTTAAGCATCGCCTAACAAAGTTCTATATTTCCAAGCTTTAAATATAACTGTGTTAACCTCAAAGACTATTCCTGAGAACTCATTTGGTTTTCATTATACTCTCAGTGGGATCTATTGTTTGTTGTTATTTGGATCATGTGTTGTAAATTCTAGAAGCTCTTTTTGCTACAGTTTGAGCATCTGGTGAACTTTCTTCCTGTTCTTCGGTCTGCTTCAATTTAAGAAACACGTCTGATTTTAAGAAGCGGCTGTAGCTGTCGTACTTCATGAGATTGAAAATCTGAGTGGAGAGAAGAAAACAACATCACAATCTAGATGAAACAAAGCCTGAATACATACGCAGTAATGCAAGAAAAGTTAAATAAGAAAGGATTTGAAACTGAGGTCTCCTATGTGCCCCCAAATTGTTCGACCCTAATGTACTGTATTAACCGAAATAATAAAACAGTGTGAAATATGCTCTAAAGTAGGAGAAAAATTTTGTTACTATGGACTTTGCTTTTCAATAACCATCCTAAATAAAATACGGTCAGTTTAAGAGCCTGCCGGAATGGCCACATATCTTAAAATCTACAAGATTATATTTTACAGCCATGTACAGTGTCCTTAATTCTATTTATATTTGATATAACTGCTTAGCTTAACATTTAGGATGTACTTCTGACCCCAGGTTATATCTGTATTTATAATTCCCTTATCATAAGAGAAAAATCAGTCTGAATAGAAGGCAAAAGCAGTACCTTCAAGATAGAACATATACAAGAAATAGTATGTTTTGGGGTTTGTACCATGCACTTGAGAAAAATCTGATCATCTTATCTAGGGATTAGATACATTCTTTCTAGTCTTGTTTATACACTGCATACTTAGGCTAACCTTTCCTCCCGCCACCTGATTGTTAAATATCTTCTCAAAACATGCTATACATTTTAGCTATTTCAGCTGTAATGGAAGAAGAACAAAAGCCTATAACCTGGTTTGCACATACCTTTAATTCTTGGGTAGAATTCCTGCCCATGGCAATGCAAGAGTAAGTGAGCATGGTGCCTCCTGCCCACTCCCTGCTTTGTTATTCTCATTACATGCAAACCTGGCACTCTGGGTTGTTTACAGTTAAACAATCCAGAGTTTTAATCCAACAACAAACCAGGGATAAAACTCTGGATTGTTCGCATGTTACAACAGTGACCTAGGAACAACTCGTCCCTGGGTTGTTTAGGAAAGCGGAAGAGCAGGTGGTAGCCACCATGCTCACTTATGCATGCTCATTAATAACCGATGATTTGTTAACCATGGGTTGTTTGATCATGCAAACTAGGCCACTATTTCCAGCTGCAAAATAGAAAGAGTAGCCTTTGTGATGGACTATAGTCAATGAAGTTATCGTGCTCAACTAAACAACTGAGGAACATTTTTTATTCTCAACTCAAGCAGGGTAGCAAATATCATGTGTAGAAAACTGAAACAGAAGCTTTATGAGGTCCATCTCTGAAACACATCACATGCCTAGCACAACTATAGACTTTTGGCTTTTTGAAAGGTAAGTCTCTGTCTTCCTTTGCTCTGCATAGCTCCAGGAACTCCGCACAACACATTTTGCAACAGCTTTCGAATTAGTGTGCATCTTTGCCCGTCAGTTATAACATCCTGATGATCAGATAAGGAGCTTGTTGATGCTGTTCATTTTCAACCCATTAAGAGGCTTCCAAGCTTTAATTTACTTTAAACAAAAGCAAACATTTCTGATCTACCACATCTGCCAAAAAAGGTATACTGAGGAACGAGGCTATTCTATTACTGTCCATTATCATAACACTTCTTGTACACAAAGTGCTTCAGAAAGTTCAATAAAAATATCAGGCAAACATGACAGAGTCCCTAATGTTAAAATTAGGGAGTGATCGTGTATATTCAGCAAAGCCATACACCAGATTGTACCACAACAAAGATTGCAGCTCTCAAATCATATTTTTGAATACTCCTCTAATGTAAATAATTTCTTTTACATACAAAATTAATATACCAGAACATTGAGAGAATGTTTAGGACCCAGATGCCTCCCAATCAGTCAATCATCATGGTTAATTCTGATTATCATTGGTTAGCTAGATTTTTAAAGTCCACTGATGTGCATCCATATTTGAGATTGGGCTAGTTGTTTTTTTAAAAAAAATACAGCACTTCAATCTTCCCTATTCCCGTGATTGTTGCTGCTCCAAGGAGGAGGGAGACTTTTTTCTGGTGGTCATGGACTCCTTCAGAAGCACATATATACATATTAGGACTGATATGTACAGTAATATTTAGAGAGAAGTTCTATGATCCCTGGAAGAGGAACCAAAGAGGCCAGGATACAAGTTACCCTGAACCTTGCCTCCCCCACCGAAGCACCACTGCTAGATGGGCTAAAAAACTGGTCTAGAAAAAAAAACACAGGAGATTGGTGAAGAGGGATGCAAAGATGGCCTCCACTGTTCCTTCCACCCTGCCCTAAGAAGCCTTGGTGTTCCCGACATTATTAAATATCATGATGCCTTTCAATAACACCAACTTCTTTCCAATATTATATAAAGATTTTGATATAGCCTGACAGAAATAGAACATCCCGAAGATAATTTTCTCAATTATTTCTTTTTGCCCGATACGAATAGAAATACAGCTATATTAAATACCCTTTTTTTAAAATTTAGCTTCCAAATTTGGAATAAATAATGCAGATATTTAATAGCTCAAATCTCCCTCTCACACTTTTTTTTAATTCATCACCTTTTTTTATTCTGATAAAAAAGCACAATTTGCTGGTTGGAAAGACAGCGGTTTACGTAAGGTGCTGGAGTTTTAACAGGACAACAAATTAAAGACAGAATTATGAATATTCCTAATCTGTGGTTTCAAATCCACCAAATATTTCATTTTCTAAATGTACTGTCAGGTAAGCAGCAGGCTACAAGGCCACTTACACACTCTGAAAACTGCCTAGTTAATTATATCCCAGCCTCTAAAGGAATAGTCTCACAACTTGAAAAATACTTTCTCAACACTGCTAATTATTTTATGAACTGCCCAGAGAGCTTTGGCTATTGGGTGGTATAGAAATACAATAAACAAATAAATCAAAGCATGAGAGGTTTAGAAATAGCCTGGGAGCAAGATCTAGGATATGAAATAAATAAAAACTGGCAAAAAATTTGGTCTGCCCATTCATTGAAATCAAACAAGGTGATTTACAGATGGCACTTCAGCCCAGCGAAGTAAATCTCCATATTCTGGGGTGTGTGTGGAGTCATTGGCACATACCTCCATTACTGGAGGACTTATTTATTTATTTATTACATTTCTATAATGCTCAATAGCCGGAGCACTCTGGGCAGTTCACAAAAATTAAAACCATTCAAAGTATAAAACCATAATATAAAATACAATACTTGCCCATTTGCTCAACCCTTATGGGTTAAATTTGCAAATGAAATTACCAAAATTACCAATCAATCAATTAATCTCAATCCAGGCCTTGCCTTTCATAATATATATCATGAATTCAATATTAACTATTTGCAAAAAGGTCTAAGCTCATTCTCTGTTTTTTACATTTGGACGAATCTGTATATTAATAAAGAAAAGATTTTTTTTAAAAAAAAAGTCCCATTCGTTTCAATAGATCTACCTTAAGTTGTACTAATATTTGATACACCCTTACATCTCTTGCAATTTATGACCATGGGCCATGCTGGCTGGGGCTTATGGGAGTTGTACTAGAAATATCTGCTTAAGTCTGACTTGTGACTTGCAGGGAAATGCTTAGTGTGCCTAGCTTCCACCTCCCCTTTGTCTTTAGTCTAGATTAAAAACTCTGCTATCTCCCATTAGCAAATATAAGATAATTGATCTCATCCACATACTTGTTCAGGGTGACATGCCAGTTTCCATTATTTCTGCACCTTTTGAACAGGAATGATAAGTACAAATAAACTTTAAACCTTTGATTCCCATCTTATCACTCATTGCTTGAGTCAGAGAGTAGGGAAATGACATTCACCAAATGACATTCACCCCTCAGGATGTGTTTGATGAGTGCTTTTGTGGGTTGCTTGAAACTTAGTTTGCTAGAGAAAGCTAATTGGGGCTAAAATTATTTCCTTATTTGCTTAAAGTTAATAAGGGAGTCTGAACATTTTGACAGTCGTTTAGTTAGCGCAACAAACAAGAGAAACAAACAGTGTTACTGAAAGCCAGTTTTTTTTGCTGATAATCAATTGTTCATGAGAAATATGTTAACATCTATGCAGATGTTTGCCCTATTTAGGTCAATTGGGTAAGTGCTCCTAAGTAAGTGTGCATAGGATGGCAGCCTTACTCTTGTAATTTAGTATGTGAGATTCTGGGCACACTGAATTGGATCCAATTGGGACCTTGCGTACACAGCCAGCCCTGCTAAGCCCTGATTCACATATGCCCAGATCAGCGCACAGCTGTGATGTACTGCTTCCAGAGGGAAACCTCAAAATGAGTGCAAACATTCATTTCTGGAAGGGCATGATCTGCCCCTTCCAGAAATGAGCTTTCTTGCTCATTTGGGCTCTTGCCTCTGGAACTGTTATGTCACGGTTGTGCAGATCAGGGCCCTATGCATGCAGATTTGGGTTGGCAGGGCCGGCCGGGTGCAAAGGGCCCCAATTGGTTCCAACCCTTTATGTACAGAAAGATGCAGAACTATTCATAACCAATATAAAGCAATAAGCTACATTGACTTTAAGTATCCATCATAGAAATTGTGTTTCTTTATTGCTTTAATAGTAATGTATGCCATCTCCCAGAATTTCCAAATGAAGAATATTTATGGAAGTTGCCATTTAAGATTGCAATCCTAAGCACATTTACTTGAAAAATTATTTGCTTTTGATTAGGCATCTTAGGCTAGATCTGTGAGTCTTGTTCTGTCCCAAATAATCAGTGTACAGAAAATGGAAAGAATCATTTTTAAAGCATAAGTGAGTCCCTAGGTCTTCCTAGAAAATACAGAGAAATTTTATTTCATGTAGATGAAATGTACAAGCTGCTGAAAATTGTGAAAATACAATGTACTGTAAAAGTGATATATAAATGCTTAATAATAAGGCAGTTCACAGATACCCTTTTAGTTTTAAATCATGTTAATTTGTCTCTTGTGTGGTACACCTTTCTACCATAACAAAGAACAGTTAAGAATTTTCTGCCACATGACATAAAATATGATACTTCTATGACAGATTTCATTTCCTCAGAATTACATTGGGGTTAGATGCTGCCATTTTATAATTGCTTCGATTTTTTCATAGAAATTATTTAAATAACTTGCTTATTTAATCTCTTTTGAATTATTATTAATATTTATTTATAAAGTGCCATCAATGTTCATGGCGCTATACAAAATAAAACAAAACAAGACAATCTGCCATATGGTTTACAATCTAAAATCACAGTAACAGACAGGGCAGGGAGGGGAAGAACCAGCCATGGTAGGGGGGGCATTAAAACTAAAATACAGGCTGGTATCATCACGCTACGATTGATAAGCTGTTGGGGGGTGGGATTTCAAGTGAGATTTAAAAACTGAAATCAACGTCACGGTCCGCAGATGCACTGGAAGAGAATTCCAGGCATAGGGGGAAGCGACCAAGAATTGGTGAAGATGAGCGAGAGAAGTGGAAACTCTTGGGCAGGTAAGAGACATGGTGTTATTGGAGCGAAGGGCACGAGCAGGATGGTATAGTGAAATAAGGGATGAGAGGTAGGGAGATTAAATTATTTAATCTCTCTTGTTGTGAAATTACTTCTTCCTTTGAGTTTACTACAGGTACCTTTTCATTAGCTTTTTCAGAAATAGCCATTTTATTTTCACAGATCTGGCTTCTATATCTTTCCTCAGTGAGTTTCCTTTCTTTACCTATTCCTGCTCTCCATGGTCTAACCCCTCAGACCAACCTTTTCTTTCCCATGGACTATTTTCACTCTTCTTCCACCCATAACTAGTGTTCCATATCTAATCTTTTTAGTTATACAAACTCCATGGCCCATCAAAATGAATTTCTGCATCTCAAATATGTTTGCCTTCTCCAGTTACATTTTGAAATAGGTAATTATTTATTACACCTGATAACTTTTTAGTATTTGCCACTAAAAGAAAAATGAAGAATCATGGGTTTAATTAAAGATTAAGTATGAGGGAAAGTACAAAAGGGTAGGGGGAAATGTACAATGCAACAAGTTGTGTGGGGAAGTTCCATCACTGAAGGTTATAAAGAAGAGTCTAGAGAAGCATGTTGGGAGTGACTTAGCCTCAGGATCAGAGAAAAAGTTATGCCTTGAGTCCCTTCTCGCTCAGTGTTGCTGTGATTCTGTGTTGCTATCAGCTACTAGCCATTCACCTTTCACAACATAATTAAGAAAGTTTCAGAACTTTACCTGATCTTGAAGTTTCTGAAACATTAGAGGGTGAGGTTCTTCCAATATTGACTCGTCCAAACGGGATTGCCCTTCAACGTTGACTTGATAAGAAGCTTTACTTGATAAGAAAGTCATGTAAATTTCATTTGCCTTCGTTTGCATCTGTGATGAAAAGGACATCCAATATTACAATAGTAGCATAGGCTTGGATCCTAAAGTGCTCTTGCACAAGCCAAAAGCACTTCCACTTGAGCAAAAAGGGGGGGGTGATTTTCACAGATTCACTCCTATCCTGCCATTCTGTTCCAGAGGGTCCCCCCAAACCTGAGGAATAGATCTGGGAGGGCACATCTGCATTGGGTGATAGAAGGAAGGGGGAGGAAGAAAAGCCCCATTCTGTGAGTAGAACTCAGTTCTGTAAATGGAAGGTCAAAGCCATCATCTATCAAATGCATACATTCAAAAGAGTTATTTAAAGGCACGCTACTGTAATTTCCCTTCTTTAGTGGCTCTCATTGACTTCAAGTGAGTGCAGATATCCTTAAAATGCATTTAATAACAGTATAGACACTAACAACAGATACTACCACAGGATGTCAAGTAGCAGGATCAAGGACTCACAATCCTGCTTGTGGCATGATTCATTAGACCTAAACCATTCTGACAGATGCTTATCCATTTCTAGCTTATCCAGAAGAGGCAATTGCACAACTCTTCTCTGAAACTTTTTCCATTCCCCAAATGTTTTCACAATAAAGACACTTCTCCTAATAATATTTAGCTTAAATCTCCTCATCTTGAACTTGTTAACTCTTGCTTTCCCCCACCTTCTTTCAAACAGTGTAGAAAAACTGTTCTCTTATTATTACTGGTAGCCATACATATTTGAAACTCTTATCCTGTACTTGCGATCCCGCCTTAATCTTTTGTTTATTCAGTTTCTTAGACTTCACAGTCTACATATCATGCAATTGAAACACTGGCCATAGCTAGACGGGGAGAAATGACGGGGCAATCCCCAGGATCGTCCCTGTGCTTCCACATGACACACAGGGAATCCTGGGATCAGGGAAGGATGATCCCTCTGTTGCCCCAGGATCTCACCCTTGCCTTTGAGCCTGCTTTTTCCGCAAACTCGGGATGATCCCAAGACCACGGAATGTGTGGGCGAGCATTGCGGGTTGTCCTGGTTCCTCACAATTTCTCGCAAGGAGCCAGGACCCGCACACGGGGCACAGAGCTCCTCAGGAGCTCTGCGTCCATCGGGGGTCGGGTGGGGAAAAATTAAGCTTAAATTTAAAAAAAACCCTACCTTTCTGTGCACAAGCGTTCATGCGCTCTTCTTCTTTAAGAAATTTTTTAAAATGGCAGCCGTGACGTCCTCACCCTCTGAGGTCATCGCGTGCCGTGTGTAAACAGAGGTGGAGATCTCACGATAAAAATATCGCAAGATCTTCACCTCTCCATCCCGCTAGATGAGGCCACTGTATCAAAAGAATGAAAACAAAGTTTTCAATTCACGTCTTCTTTCATGTTTGATACCAGCTGAACAGCAGAAAGTCATAAACATGGGGAAGCAAACTAAGGGCAAAGGTTTAACTAAACTCCATTGAAGTCAATAGGATAAGTTAGTCAAAATGAAGTCCCACTCCAATCCTTTGCAATATTTATTAAAATAATCAAATATATAGGAATTCAAACAAAATATATCAACTCTTACATTCCTTTCTTTTAAAACTGAGGATTTATTCAGAAAGAAAAATCTGCACAGCTTGTTATAGCAAATACACCATGTCAGACTGAAGAGCTACAATGTACAGAGGGATCTTGATGGATTGCAAAAGACAAAGAGATTATAACATTTAGGCTAATAGTATGTAGGAACTATTTCTTGTGACCATGTTGCCAGAAGTCATTATAGTCAGGCAAAGAGCTGTTTAACCCAGGAATTACTGGGGATGAGTAAAGTGGCAAGTGCACAACCTCCCACATGTTTGTCATATTTACTTCAATTAACAACCCGGAAATGCCCCATTCTTCATTTGTTTCATGATATGCTAATTGCTGCAGATCATATAGAGCAATAGGGATCAGTTAGCTTCTGGTAATCCTTTCCTCTTTCTATTCCGCACTTACACCAGACAACAATGGCCAAAGCAGGGAAGGAGAGAATATTGAGAATTGTTCTAGTAAACCATAGTAATTGACATATGCAATAAAAATGAACCCTACAGTCTTCTAAGATGTAAGTAGGATAATTAAAGGATCTTTTCTGATCTAAAAAACAACAACCCACAAGCATTATCATCCATAATCTCAGTCTGCATCTGTAATCAATCAGTTTAGGAATTTTGGCTTCACTGATGAAAGTATTGTATTGTAAATACAAAAGAAGTAGGTTGTTGTTTTCTATGTATATTTTCATCCCTGGGAGCCAAACTGCATGTTACTTTAATTGTATAGCCTGTACCTGAGGCTTATCTTACTCTTTATGCTGGCATAAGCACATATGTCCCCAATTTGGATTGGGACCATGTCATTCTGGGAGGGGAGGGTTAAATCTCCCCCACCACATAGATTTCCCTGACCCCCTTTCTTAGTGGGGAAGGCAACAAAAAGGAAAATGTCTGCAATGAAGACTTCCTTCATGGGGGGATTTGGGGGGGATGGGGAGAGGTTTAACTCTCCCCTTCCACTGCGCCATGATCCCAATTTGAATTGGGGCTGTGTATGTTTACCCAAGAGTAATAAGTAAGAAAAGCCTCAGCTGCATGCTACACAATTAGCGTAACATGTAGTTTGGCCTTATGTATAGTCACATATCTGATGTCTATGGAGGAAATACACAATATGCTAGAAAAATTTAATGAAATCTTTTCAGTCTTTGTTTCTGAATACAATACCTGTTTCTTATCTTGTATCTTCTTAAACTCTTCACATGCTAGCCAGAACAAAACATTTTCTTCACTAAACTCTCCCTTTAAAAACTCCTGAAGAAAAAACGAGACAGAAATTAGATAATAAACAGTGTCTTCTTAACCTAGTTACCCTTTATCACTCTTATCCTAACTGTAAGCTGTTACGAGGTTAAAACATGGCACTTACTAAACATTTTATAATATCTCAGTACTAGTAAATTCTGATTGGGATTTCTGACCAAGAACAAAATAAAAGTTACAATATTTTTAACTGAGCTGCAAGTTTACAAATTTTTCTTCTCTAAGGCAGAACTAGAAGTTTTCGGGTTGCTTAGGGCACATTTATTTATTTATTGCATTTCTATACTGTGCAATAGCCGAAGCTCTCTGGGAGGTTTACATGTTTAGACAAGGGGGGAAAGTCCTACAACTCCTAGCATTTCTCAGCCAGCCATTTTGGAATGGTGCCCTTAAATTATTTTGACCTTGACTTTGTGACTTTGTCAAGATAATTGATCAAACAAGGTTTTGTAAAGATAATTGATAAAAATAATAATTTAAGCAGCCCCCAAAATTCCAATCCTTAGCTATAGAAAAGGAAAATCCAATACATTGAAACTGAAATGTACAAGATTAACTTTTGAGAACACCTGAAAATATTGTTTTTTATATAGTAATGTTTTTATATAGTAAAAAAAGTGTGAAAAAGAAAACTATTTCTCTAAATGGGATTGTACTTTCCAGCAAATTAAGTTAAACCAAAATATTATTGGAAACAGTAATTTAACTTATGTAGGCAATAATAATTAAGATAGCAACCCTAAATCTCTTGAGGCCTTCTGGATCTTCCAGTAAATTTTCTAGAGATGTTGCCCATCTTGTGGTGCCATTTTGACTTTGATGGCTGCTGCTTGGCTTGCTATCATTGTCAGTTATTTCTGCAAAATAAAAATGAAATTATTTTTTCATCTCCAGCCTACCTATACGCTTTAGTGTTTCTTCTTACTTCTAGCAAAAGGCTTAAGGCTATGTAATTCATGAAAACATCTGAAAGCCCAAGATGTAAATACCTTCTAGTTCTCTGTCATTTAGGCCCAAATTGCCCACTTATCTCAGCATTCAGAATCAAAGGCTTACTGTTCTCCCTAGGCACTTTGATCTGAAGCTAGCACGAACATCTTAAGAACATAGTAAGCTGCCTTATACTAGCTAAGACTATTTGTCCATCTACCCTAGTATTGCCTACTCTGGCAGGCAACAGCTTTCAGGCAGGGGTCTTTCCAATCCATTCATACTTGATCTTTTTAACTGGAAATGCAAAGGATTGAACCTGGGATCTTCTAAATGCAAAGCATGTGTTCTACTAGTGAGCATAATTCCTTCCTGAAAAAAGATGACTGAAGCAATGGCAGCAGAATTTGGGGAGAGGTGACACCTGAGGATCCTCTTTTAAACCTAGGGCCAGGCAGCTTACTCTTTTGTAAAAGTAACAAATTCTGGCTGTGGCACCAGACCAAATCAGCCAATGGCATCTGGAGAGGCTGAGGAGAGTGCAGGATAATCAAGAGAGAGGCTCAACAACTTTCACTACTCATTGTACTTATAGAAAAAGCAAATGCACATGTAGAATGCATTGAGTGCTGTAAAACTACTGCAAATTTTAGTAAATTTTGTCAAATTTCTAGGAACTGAGGGGGGAAATTTAAAATCCATAGGCAAAAGCAAGGAATTGGACAACCAGACTCCTGGGGTTTTTCTAGCCCTCTACATACCTTACATATATTTTTTCTGATATCCATTAGTTTCCACTTCAATTGCAATTAGACTTGCATAGTAGCTTTAAGAGGGTTGTATGTTAACTGAAAACAAACGTTTTCTATTCTGCACCTTTGAAATTTGCATGCTGCTACACCAATCAGGAATTTGCAAACAAATTAAAAAACAAATCAAGCACTGCTGCCCCTTATGCAAAAAAAAAAAAAAATGTCTACAAGCGCTGCTACAAAAGAGTGACAATTTGTTTCTTGAATTGTCATTGCCTTCTGCCTGGTTTAGGTCACCCACATGAAAGGTATGAGACAACTCTTGGTAAGCTGCAGGGACTCTTTTCAAAATTAAGAGTTTGGGAGCAGGGTGCCCATGCATGTATGTCTGTGAAAAAAGAAAAGTGGCTTTATTTGTTAAGGAAGGGGAAGAGAGGTACCTAGAAATAAAGCCTAGAAATTAACATTTTAATTGGAAATTGACTGAAACTACATGAATTTTTTTTTTTGCAGTTTCACAAAACAACATGCTGCTGAACACCAAAAATGTTTCTTGCTGTACGTTTAAGCCAGTTGGAGCATTGCCTAAACAAAGACTGTGTAGCTGAACAAACACACATGTATACCTCCATATAACTCCTAACTAATATTACAGCATCTAAGCAGAAGGAAATGGGATAATGCTGAATTTTTAAGAGATTGGCTCAGCTAAAATTGAATATATCAAACCGCGGGCTGCAAAGCAAAAGCAGATTGTTACATTCTTTACTGAATACCATTCCACTGCCTGTTTCTTCAGAAGTGGTGCTCTAAGATATAACAGAAGAAAATGCTTTAAATAAATAAATAAAAACCAAAGCAGTTAGTTCATTCTTGTTTGCATTCAAAATTTGTACAAATAAGCACTAAAGTGGGTAATCTATTATTATTAAAGTTTATTTTTACAAGTGAGATCTGCAACAAATTAATGTAGTGTTAAATGCTGTTAAGTTCAGGGCTCCAGCCACCCAGGTATGCTCTATTCCAGGAAATTCCCTTTCACTCACCACCCCCCTAGAGACACTCAGCATGCTCAGTCTTCATTTGGCTGTTTTAGGCTTCATTTGTTTTTTATTTCAAGTGTTTTTCCCCAAAAGATTTTTTTGCACTTCTGCAAACAACGGAGCATGCTGATACTTCCCTTCCCCCCCCTCAATGGCCTTGTTTTGGCTAGAATCATAGAATAGTAGAGTTGGAAGGGGCCTATAAGGCCATCGAGTCCAACCCCCTGCTCAATGCAGGAATCCGTAAAGCATCCCTGACAGATGGTTGTCCAGCTGTCTCTTGAATGCCTCTAGTGTGGGAGAGCCCACAACCTCCCTAGGTAACTGGTTCCATTGTCGTACTGCTCCAACAGTCAGGAAGTCCCTCCTGATGTCCAGCTGGAATCTTGTCCGCTACTCAGTTGCTGAGATTGCTTTTAGGACTGGTGCCACATTTTACCCAAAGGTAAAACGAACAAGACGCTGAGGCAGCTGAAAAAGTCTGGGAGTAATATGGCAGATGGATTCTGCTCCAGAGGCAGTTCCCATTCACTCTTCAAAGGCAGGACCATGTACAGCATATAGCAGTAGCCTAACCAAGATGTGACTAAAATATGCATGACTTTGGCTAGATCTCTCTTCTCTAGGAAGTACTTTGGCACGCCAGTCAAAGTTTGAAAAAGAATTCTAGCCACAGCCATCACTAGAACATCCAGGAGCAGGGTTGGGTCAAGAGCTCAAAATCTGTGCATTTGTTCCTGGAGTATTGCCTTATTTATTATTTATTAAAACATTTGTATCCCACTCTATAACACTGGGTTCTCAAACTATGTATTTGAAAAACGTACGCTGACTTCCAAAACCGTCATGCTACTATGACAAGATACACTGTGCAAATTCAATAGTATTTACTTCAACTCCTCCCAGAACAGTCATAAGCCATTTGGTACAGAGCCTGAAGCTACAACATTTTGCCTCTTGTCCCCGCTGTGATTTCATTTCAAAAATTATACAAATGAACAGTATTTTCCTAAACACAAAATCTCAGTTTCTGATATTACAATAGTCTTCCCCATGTCACATTACAGTGATGTTACAATGTGCCATGGAACGTTGACACTTTTTATGGAGAGAGGTTCTGAGTAGCATAACAAGCAGAAACCAACAATAGAAGCTGTTCCTAAACCCTCTTTTTATTCCAGGAAAAGCTTCATTGCTTCATTTTCTTCTCTTATGCAGCTTAAGGATAAAGCTTCTATTCATAAAAAAGGTGGCAACCTAGTGCCATGATATAATTTGATTCTATACGAAAAGTAGGTGGCACTACATCCTGAAACGTACAGCTTTGAACAAACTGATCTCTTAGCTGCCAGCTGATGAAGCTACAAATTTCATTTTGCAGCTCAGTACATTTTATCTGCCCCTTACAAGTAAATCTACTTTTATGGCTCTATAATTGCCTCCTGGCTTTTTTGTATTATGCTCCACAGTCTTTGTGCTACAATCAAAAGCAGCACACTAATATATATATATATATATGATTTATTCTGTGACTCAAAGAGCAAAGGTTTTATGGGGGCACAGAAATTCAACAACGGATCATCAATAACCAAACAGTGGCAAACATTCCATATTGCATGAAAGCAATAATCCTAAGGGAAGTAGTGCTACTTCAAAACTTTGACTAAGAAGCAAAGTCCTAAATAAAAGAAAGCAAAAAGCACTATCAAAACATGGGTTTTTCTGTACTGCTAAAGAACTTTTCTATATGGGTTTTTTAACATTTAATGAGGCTTCTGCTTCTGGATTTTTTGTGGGATTAAGATCAGTGCCTTTGCAAGATCAGGGTGCATCCTGGAAGTATGGTTGGATAACCCTTCCTCTGAGCTGTTTTCCCCATTTTACAGCACAATCCAATATGTCCGGGAGCCAGCAGGAGGAAGAAAATGCACAGTGGGACATGGGGTAGCTGGAACCCAGATAAAGAACTATATTACAGGAGTATGATCTCCCTGTGCCTTCCAAAATGTTGCAGTGTCTCCCAGCCCACCTTTGCCACTGAAAGCAACAGCAGAACCATAAATTGGTCCTCCAGCTTCATAAAGGGTTCTTTTCAGGTCTTAACTGGGCCTGGCATGAGTTTAGGGTCACCACTGACGAGACACTGCTGAAGGTGTCTGCAATACCAACATAGGTTGTCTTTTGGGGGTGAACCAAGGGCAACAGCCAGGATGTTGTGAATTTCTGCTGAGGTTTTTGAGGCAGCTATTAAGGACCCAGGCTGAGTCCCAGACATCTCAACTATCTGGGCTGAGAAAAAAACTCTGCCTAAGACAATGCCCAAAATGCCAGACAAAGTAGACAACAGCATGCTAGATGGGTCGATGATCTGACAGTAGAAAACAACTTCATATATTACTCTGCTTAAAGAAAAGGAGCAATGCAGAGCACTGGTGACTAGAAATCCCACTTAAGTAACAAATTTTGGCTTCTGAGATTGCAGCAGGCATTGCTCATTCACTTAAAGTCTTTACAGCATAGGCGGTATAAACTTGCTTTTTGCTTTTTAAAATTGTTGTAGCTTCGCAATTTTTTTATTTTTCTTGCTCTGCTGCTGTGCTTTTATAGCAATCTGATATGCAGGAATTAGGCAAGGGAAACTTTTACCACTGAGTAATTTCCATGCCAGGAAGAAATTCCCATGATAAATTTCTGCATGTCATGCTACTTGGAAAGGCACATGAGCACAACCATTAAAAACAGGGCAACCCTACGCATGTCCTGGGTTTCCAGGGTGCCAGATAATAAAGAACAGCAACTGTAGCAGTATCCTCATCAGGGCTCCACTGATGAAATACATAATGACGTGGATGGAGAGTTAACTGTCATTTATAAACTACCCCACATTTATTGTAGAATTTAAAGACCATCTTATGTTTTGAGCAGTTAATCCTGAGCATTTGGGGCTTGCAGCAATAAAAAAAACCCTGTCTCCAGAACAGTCTGGAAGGTCTCTATTGGTAAGATGAAACTTGCCTTCATTCCCAACTTCTGTTTTTGGCAGGAGATCCATATGTGAGCAAACATTTGTATTGACTGAGCACTGGGTTCTGCATAAATGGCATTAGAGAAGGAACCGTATATATTCCTTCATCAAGGTTCGTCATACACTAAGGCTTTATACAAACATTAGACTTCCAATAATCATGAATTTAGCAGCAAGCAAATGCTGAAATTGTGGAAGGGGAACCTGGATTTTTTCAGCTCACATCTTTCAAACACCTGGATATTTGCCCCAGGTGTTTCTTTGGAGTTTGTATATTCCTGTGAATTTTCCTCTACTCTTGGCAAGTGGACATTCTCTATTGCATTTGGTGCAGCTTGCTGAATTCAGTCTATGGTTGTGCACTTGCGAATATTCACTCATGGAAATTCGTGGGTCCTTTCCATGACATCAGCAACTTCAACGTTTTTTAAGGTTTATCCCGCCATTTCAAAAATCACCAAAAATGTGGTAATAAAAAAGCCCTACCAAATACCACCACCAAAGAGCTGGTGTAATTCAAGAATCATGCCTTATTTTAGAAATCTTGCATCACCATCTATTGGCTGTGAGCTCCATCACACCTACTTTTTCTCCCTGCTTTGAGTCCATGGTTTTCCCATTTCCTTACCGAGTCTAGTGCTTTCATGTCTGTGCACTGTTGCACTATTTCAGCTCATGTATCTTTTCACCTGTATCGCTACTGTGCTGGCAAATTCTCCCACCCTGCCCCCTACGTTTTCGTTCCCCCTGAAGTTAATTTTTATATATACTTTTTATTTCTGTGCAAATACAATAGTACAGCAGCCTGAATCTGTGTGATTATGGTAAAACAACACACTATGCTTTCCCCTAAGGTCATATTAAACAATACAAGTGAAGAGAAAGTATTACAATTAGTTTTTGGAAAAGTTTGTGGTCAAAGTTGGCATAGCAATGGGAAGCCGACATTGTTCTTGTAAGGAAACCTAGAATGCCTTCTCAGGAGTAAGAACCATATAGTTGAATGGGACCGAGTCTGCGCATGGGCAGTTGCAGCCTTGCTCACCTTCTCCACCACTGGGTGTTTGGGCAAACTCTCCCCTCCCCCTTCACGTTTGAGCAGAGAACTGTCCCACCCTCCTCTTTTGTCAGTGAGACTGCCCTTCGACACACATGCCCCCAACAAAAAATGAGATGGTCTGATACAGCACAAGGACAGCAATACACAGGACAGAGGAGCAGCTGTATTGCACACAGGGGGGGGGGGGGAAATGGACTTTCCCTACTCTAAAATAAGATGGAAAAGGGAGGGGAAGAGGCAAGATGAGCACAGGACAGGGATGACGTCATGAGAGGATCGCACTGAAAAAACACATACCAGACATGGTGAGAGTGCGATAAATTGCTGGTGTGATGGGGCTCTGTATAAACCTATGGAAAGTGCTCACAAAGGAACCAGGAAAACAGAGTGGGGGGTGAAAGCATGTGTATTGTGCCGACTGTAAACTCACAAAGACTCCAGAAGATGAACCCCCATAAGTTTGTGGGATTTTCCTTAATGTAGAGAAGCCTTATATAATACAAGCACAACTGGTTTATATGCATTCCTACATTGCATTTATATTTATTTGATTTCTCTCCATGAAGAAGCTCAAGACAGCGTACATTGATCTCCATTTTATCCTAAGAATAACCCTGGGAGATAGGTTTGGTTGAAAGATAATAGTCTAGCCTCAAGTCACCTAAGCTATTTCATGGGGATTTGAACCTGGGTCTACCCAGTCATTCTAACCACTACACCATGCTAACTATATAATATAATCAGATGCCAGCATCCAAACTTCAATGAACAGCTGAGTATGAGCAACCTGCAAGGTTAGAATATGTGTATTTCAGAACTAGTTGGTTACATTAAGCCAGAGATAGAGAACACGTGAACCTCCAGAAGTTGTTAGACTGCAAATCCCATCATCCTTCACCACTGGTTATGCTGGCTGATGGGATTTGCAGTCCAACAACATCTAGAGAGCCACACATTCCCCAAATGGTCCTTGATTTTTCAATGCCTATAGAATGCTGCCGTAGACTAAGAGTAGATGAGTCTGATTAATACTTTCTTTTGTCATCCCACAGCTACCACAGCCGAGCAATCCTTTGTAGAAGGCACACAGGGAGTTTTCTGCCTTTTAAAGCTTCCTATTAAACCTGGGGAAGATGGCAGGTTCAGGATGGCCTCTCTATTGAGTTCAACGAAGACATCACCATATGCAGAACCTCCATGTGTGAACTGTAGCACACATGAGACTCTGGCAGAGTTGCTAAGACCAGACTCAAATAGGGCTCCCGTACTTTTAAAGAGTTGCCTACAAGGGCAAATTCCATGATGAGATGGGATTTACACTATTAGCTTGCAGTCCTATACACAATTACTTAAGAGGAATTCTAATCTCAATGGGCCTTACTTCTTAGTAGATCCATATATGGTTGCACTTAGTAGTATATAATTCCTGTTCCTCAGATGTTTTATTGGACTAATTGGAATTTGGTTCCTCTTCATTTCACACAGACATATTCTCCAGTTTTTAATATCATTGCATATTGTGCAATGGGATATGGGGTAAATTCAAGTGTCTATTAAGATTGCAATTTGTTAGTATCTTCTTTATTTACTTGATTTGTACTCTATCTATCTATCTATCAAGAAAATGGCACTCAAAGTGGCTTACAATAAATAAAACTTAATTAAAACAATAGTAAAACAAATACATTAAAATAACATTAAAAACAGAACAGAAACAAAATAAAAACAGCACCCAACCCAACAGACCTGCTTACATGCCAAAGCCTGGATATTTGCCTGCCAGTGGAAGAACAACATATAGAGAATCAACCTAACCTCTCTAGGCAGGGAGTTCCACAGCCTCCCATGGCATACGTTGGATGTTTTGTTAATATCACTGGAAAATATGCATCAATGTGTTATAAATCAAATAAAATACATATGGGGAAAAACATTAAATATGGCTTCTTCCATCACTGCAGCAGTGTGACAGAAAACAAAAACACTTAGTGAAATGTTAAAGAGACAACTCTTTAAGGCACGCATGAGGAACCTCTGGATCATGGGCTGGATGTGGTCCCTGGGGCCTCTGCTCCTGCATCTTGCTTACTGCTCAGCTTCCACGTCATAGCCAGCATGGTAAAGCATAAAATTGTAGGAGGTGTGTGGGGGAGTTGATCAGGACCTTGGCAATGCGGGGGTCGGGGGATGATTAGTCAGGTTAACCTTTTGCCACCCATTGCAGGCCTGATCCAGATCAGGCCCTCACACCTGCAATTTGCATTGCCAAAAAAGGATACAGTGAAACAAATCGATCCGTCTTTGGCAATGCAAAATGCAGGAACTATTTACATGTTCTTGTGTGTGTCCTCTTAGAATGAAAGTACTTCCCAAATGCAAATTGTGGTGCATTGCTTGTGTGTTTGTGTTTGTATGTGTGTGAGAGAGAGAAAGAGAGGGACGGAGAGAAGGAGGTGGTACGGGATATGCTTGTACATTAGTGTGAATAGATGAACAGGAGTGGTGTGTGTATGTGGCTGCTGAGAAATGAAATCTGAATTTGGGCTGGATCTTTGTTTTGCTGTAGGAGGAGCAATCTGTGTTTTGCAGGCTGTCCTACCCACAGTGGCTCTGCCACCACTGAAATGTGGCCCTCAAGAGCTTTCCAAATTGGCATCTGGTCCTTAGGTTGAAAAAGGTTCCCTGGCCCTGCTTTACGGTATAGAAGTCCTCTCTCTCTCTCTCTGGGTTTGAACACCACAATCCTATACTCTGGATATGGATGCATTAAGTCCAGTCCACACTAAGACAAACAGATTTCATAGGGAAGTTTACAGAGATATAGAGGAGTCTGCCTGTTGCTACTTCTAGCTTAGGATCAAACTAAATGTGATGATCATTGCATTGTTAGCAACTACATCTGGGTATTTTTTAAACTTAATACTAGGCACATACTATGTTTAATACTACCCTCCCCAGCCAGTGCCAGCAGGAACATTTTCCCTCGTCAAACAAAGCATGGGGCGAGGGAGTTTTAGGGTTAAACACCACCAGCCCTGCATCATCATCATCATCATCATCATCATCATCATCATTATTATTATTATTATTATTATTCATAGTTACTAATGCCGCATTTAGCATCAAACATCTAGTTTGGCCCTTACTCTTCTCAAGCGTCTCTCTCACTGGAGGGATTTAATTATGTTCCTTGTTTGGCTATTGAAGAGTTAATTAAATGCCAAAGGCAATGATATATTTCACATTTTCATTTGGATGTAGCTTTTGATCTTCTGATAGGAGTGCTTACTTGCTTTGGTTGATGTATCCCAGGAAGTTATTTATTCTTATTTTTGGAATCTGATTAGCAAGAAAAATTGACCCAGTAGCAGCAACTGTTGCAATGAACGGTTTGCTAGAATTGTGGTTTTTTTTTACGAGAAGGGCAGATGTTGGGTTTATAATTGGGCTTTTATCCTACTAAATACTAATTATAAAGATGATTTTCTTCCTATGTAAAATCAACAAGACAGAAAATCTGCTACAGAAAAGTTGCAGTACAACATTCACAAGTAACTGGAGAAGCAGCCTAAACCTAAACTATCTTGTGGTTTCTTGGTAGCACCAATAGTCCACTGATATAATTCTTATGAGGCTCCAAACACCTATTTGTCCTGCCCCACAAAAGTTCATTGCTTTGAACTTGTTCTGTGCAATCCTATGCGTATTTATTCAGTCACTGCGCTACATTAGTAATAGACCCGAATCTAGATAAAGTTAGTTAAAACTAAGTCCCACTGAAAGCAACAGGACAAGGGATAGTGGTGAAACTGGCCTCTGTTAAGCCTATGGGGATCGCTCTGTCAATGGGCTTAGTGTTCGTGCAGGTAATGAACATACCCAAAGGTTTTTTAAAAATCAGTTTGAAATGCATAGGTGTTTAAAGGACACTAACAAGCTAGTGGCTGAAAAACCCGGGGAATGCTGGGAGTTGTAGGAATTTTCCTGTCTAAACATGCATAGGATGGTGCCCTTTGTGAGAAAAAGGAGCATCCGAAATTTAAGACAGGATTGTCAAAAATGCCTGTTTAATTGGCACAAATTGATACAAGTGATACTAATTATTGAGCTCACTTACCTAACTGCAATTCAGAAGGGTCTCATCTCTACTTACTACTAGTAAACATGTATAAATAGTGAGGCTTCAATATTAAGCATACCTCCTTGGAAGCAAGCTCTACTGATATCAGCTAGACTTTATTTTTTTCAAATAAAATGTTTAGGATGTAACGTAAGAATACAAGGTCTTTTTAAGTTCTATCAGCTATTTAAGGCTGGCTCAAAGGGTGCTTCCAGTTTCTGTGTGTGCGTGCGTGCGCGCGCTAGCACTTACATGCAGAAGGCACTTTTTCTTCTTCTTCTTTTTTCTTGACAGATTTTCCACAGTAAGAAAACAGACTGAAGAAGTAATTGGAAAACCTGGGAGCATTACAAGTGGCTAATGATGTTATATGGGCAACCCCTGTAAAATTCTGTGTGTAAGGAAGGGTGATTGTAAGTGAAAAGCCTCCTCTGGAAGCAGACGGAGGGTTCCTAGCAGTATCAGTCAAAAAGGTTTCTGCAACTATTGCAACAATGTATTTCCATCCTTAACAACTGTTTTGTGGTAAGAAAAAAATGGAAGAAGCAACTAGAAAACATGGGAGTGTTACAAATGGAAGACATCTGGACACCCTCTCCCCTGTAAAATTCTGTGTTTCAGGCACAATTAAAAATATCATCTGGAAGCACCCTTAGATTATCTTCTCTCATTACTTACATATTTCTACTGCCAAACATGAATGAAAAAGCAAACAAATAAACAATCAATAAATGCTAACAAGTTGGATCCTGACTAAATTGAAAGGTCCCATTGAAAAGAATGGGATAAATTAGTCATGACTTAAGCCGCACTAACTTCAGTGGGAACTAAGAGAAGCTAACTCATCCTCAATCCAACCCAATGATTATAAACAGCACTATCCCTTTGCTTTGTTTATTTAAATAACACGTCTGCTAAATATGTTAGGAAAATGTGCTGTTTTTAACCCATTAGATTATTGTTAGCATGCCTTGCACACTATTTTCATTTTTCATTCACAGTTCTATTTATATTTTGCAGAAAGCTGAGGAACCGTACCAACATATAATACAATATAATGTATTTATTTATTTCTTACCCACCTCTCCCTCTGGATTGAGGCAGGGAACAACATTAGATACAAATGCCATAAAAGACATAAAACTGATTAAAATATATAAAACTAATACAATATTGAAATAACAGTCAAATATCTTAAAATTTGACTGGGTAGGCCTGCCAGAAGAGATCAGTCTTTATAATATATATGATATATATTATCCATCAACATGATTTCTTATACATTGTATTAATTTATAATCACAAGAATGCCCTTTCACTTGCAAACTCCCAGCTTGGAATGAATAACCCATAGTGAAAATCATTCATAGGTATACAAGAAAAGAGATAACGTCCTCTTACTTTCCATGTAGCCAAGAATCACTTGGGAAATTCTATATTCATACTTTCTTCTACTGGTTGCTGTTTCCAAAGGACATTTGGGGTATGGTAGCTTGTGCTTTGAATGTCTGGGTTTGCTCAAATTACAAGCCCAAACATCCTCTTTTGAACCACTGGTTTCTACTTTTAACTACAAGGAAAGAAACTAAAAAGACATATGTAGCATATCTGAGAGTGTTCATCAGACATATATTGCATGTTGCAACTTTAGAATCCTTTGCTTGCTGTTGATAGCCCAACTATATCATAGACTATTATATTTGTTTAATTTCGCTGAACTACTGAATTTATTATACCAATGACATTCTACAAGAAAACCATCTGTTGTCCAAACCAGATATATTACTTCCAAACCAGATATATTTTGTATAAAATGAGGACAGATTGAAGAAAAAAGCTTCTAGCCTAGAGTGAAAAAATTAGAGGAAAGATAAACCATCTTCATACAGCTTAGAAGGTTGCAGTATAAAAGCTGGAAAACAAGAAGGGCAAGAATGGATTTAAGATTTCAGTCCTAAAACACTTACTGAAACATCTATTTTCAGGCAAATCGTGCTTAGAATTGGGGTGTTAGTAGGTTTAGGCTGAGTATTTGGAGGAAACCACTTCCAAATCATAAGAGCAGCAAATGAGTGGACTTCATGGCCTGCACAAACAATAAATCAATGCAAATCCATCTATCAAGAGAAGATTTTGAGAAGCACTGACAAGCATATGTCAGCAATGTATAAACTGAGAGATTTCCTGCTAGTAGACAAGATGTCTTCAGTACTTACATACTTTTTCTTCTTTTTAAAAATTCTATATAGTTATATGAATTAATACTCTGTGTACAATCTAGGGCTTTACATCCGAGCCATGCTCTGTGCATCATTCGTCAAAAACTTTAAAATGTGATGGCAAACAATGTAAAAAGTTATTCTGCAACAGGAATTCTCACCCTGTTCTGCAGTGCAAAAAAGAACCAGAAGTTATTAGCATTTTGGTAATTAGGATCTATACTTGGTAATCCTGAGCTTAACATGTAATTTAGGGTGCAATCCTATGCCTGTTTAGACAGAAAAAAGTCCCACAACTCCCAGCATGCCCAGTTCTGAGGCATACTGGGAATTGTAGGACTTTTTCTGCCTAAACAGGCATAGGATTGTGCCCTTAGGCTGTAATTCTAGATATGTCTACTTTGGAGTAAGTTCTGTTGCGCTCAATAGGATTTACACTCAAGTGTAAATTGCACTATTATCTAGTTTAAACTATGATTTTGAATCCATTGATAAATTATTAGCTTCTTTCTTCTTCATTTCGGTCAGGTAATAAATATGAACACCAGAAGTAGCTATGACCCCTTCCCTGAAAAATTCATCATGATCCTTGGCTGGAAGTTATTTCAATGTGATGTTGCTTTTCTAGGTATAGATCATTCCCATTATGTATTTTATTTTCCTTTGTCATTTTTACCCAGTAAATTTAAACTAAGTGATTTGCAAATACAATTGCAAAACAAAAATGGCATATTATTAGGAAAAGCTAATTCTAATTTATGCCATCACTTTTTTTTAAAGAAAACATGTATTATTCAAAGCATTTCATCTAAATGTAGTCCGACTAAGATTCCCAATTATAAAGCATTGTAAAGTGATATTATTGGTATATTAGGTAAACATTAAAATGCCGTATGCATAGTTTTTCTGATGGGGATGGGAGGTGGGTCTAAATGTTTAGCAAGAAGCTGGATTTTTCACTTTTTGGTATGGACATGTTTTTCCAGATGGAGGCCGGCATTGTGCCCAAAATTGCTACTGAATAAGCATGCGGAGATTTATTTTTGCAAGTGGAGCAGGATTTCATCATTCTCACAGCAATTCCTTCATCTCTAAATATTTTCTTATTGTAAAGTTGATTTTCAAATACTCTTGAGCTCCAGGGTTCCAACAGAAGTCAAAGTCAGCTGGAGAAGGCAGTGTGTGATGAGCTCCTGCTGGTTGGGTTTATTATTATTTATTGCATGTATAAGCTGCGTTTTCCATTCAGAGAGGTGTGCCATTAACAGCAATTGGCACCACTTTGCTCCTTGATGCTTGTTACAGGGCTTCTTCTGATGTTCCTTCTTGTAACAAAAGTAACAGCAGCAGGAGCAGTCTAGCCTGTGTGACTCACAGGCAAGAAAAAGAGTGGGTTGATAAACACATCTGCAAGCAAAACGTGAGCTTCCACCTCACATTTCCAGACATACCCCTTATTGTAAGTACATGTCTGTTCACAATATAGCCCCAAAGCGACAAGAGGGATAAAGTGAACTTGCTCTTTATTTTACCGCTCCAAAATAAGTCTGTGCGTGTCTTTTCCTTTACTTTCCTTCCTTCCTTTTTTTTTTTTTTTTAAATCGGTCTGGGTCTGGCAAACCCTGAGCCAGACAGTCAAAAATCAAGCGACAAGCCTTCCTCTTTCGCCTAAACACTTCCTCTTGGGGGTTTTTTGTTTTGTTTTTTCGCGGCTTTGGGGAGCAAATGAGAAGTTACTTTGACATGTCTTCTTTATCAAGCCTGAGTAGCAAACTCAGCATCAGCTCCCTGAGGGAACCGCGAAGAGGAAGCAGCTAATGCAGAGCCGGGGGGTTAGCCGATCTCTGTTGGGGAGAAATAAACTGCCCCCACCCCACTCCCGCTCCCTTCAAGCACGGAAAAGTGAGACGATTTGGGATGAGAGCATCCCACCCACTCAGCAGTAGATTGTCGCCTGCCATGTACAGGCTGGGCGCGCAGCGTTTTCTGCCTCTACGGCGCGCCGCCCCCGCCGCCGCCCCGGGACTGTCTCTCGCTGCCCTCGGCGGTGAAGTAACTCGCCACGCTAAAGGTCTTACCTGACGGAGGCCGCTTTCTGCTGAGTCTGCTCACGGCGCGGGTGAACATCTCTCGCTGGCGGTTGCAGCCCCGCGGCAAGGAGGAGCCGAGGGGGGGGGAGGAGGAGGAGGAGGGGGAGAAGGAGGTACCCGACCCGGGCGCTCTCTCGGCCGGCGCCCGCCCAGCCTCCCTGGGAGGCGCCTCGTGAAGCGCTTTGCGCGCACCCTCCCCTTTGGCGCGCGTCAACTCTCATCTCGTCGGCGGCAGGGAACATCCCCGGAGTGAGTTGCAACGCAGTGCCAGGTTTGCCCTGCCTTAAATTTGGCGGGAAGGAGGAGGGGGCAGTTGGTAAGCGCGCGCTGCTCTCTCTTGGCTCTTCACCGGGCTCGCAAAGATTCTGGCGGGCGCAGTGCTTGTGAATGGTCTGGTCAGCATTAGAAGAGGCGCTCTTGACTGACCCAAGACATTTTTATGTGTAAAATATATAAACACACACCATCACACGGGGTGGTGGTGGTGGTCACGTTTCCTTACCGTCGCTTCTCCGCACAGCCTCATTCTTCCTGGAGGGGAAAGAGGAAGTAAACAAAGACCACATGGCCCATTCAGAGGCCGTTTTAATCGCGCTGCTTTTCCTGCACACAGCAGGAGATCGTGGCACATTCTGTTTTGTTTTGTGTTTAAATCAGATTGACAGCTCCATCGGACTAGTGGTTTATTGCATGCCCGTTTGGGGATACTCAGGGGGTTTTGCAGGTCCCTCTCACCATGTTGCCTGCCTCCTGTGTGCCTCCCACTCCTTCTAGCCTTCTTTGTGCCACAAAAACATATCCCAGTAAATCTGAAGCTCTTAATCCGACCCCAGTAAGGAGAAGCAGCGCAATTGCTCACTGAATGGCCCACATGCAGGTTGTTTACTTCCTCTTGCAAAGGAGGAAGTGATGGTAACAGAACACCATTTCCCCCTGTGTGATGATGCTCTATAAGGGTTCTATTTTGTGATGGGAAAACGAGCAGACGGAGCGTGCGGAAGGCGGATGTCATCGTCTAAATACACGCACATCCGTAAGTGGGCAATATTGAGCATGCAATAAAACGCTCAGCTCATGAACCAGTGTGAAGGACAGCAAATCCCCCCTCTCCCTTAAGATACATAGTAACAATGGCTTAAGTCAAGTTATTTTGACACCTGAGGCAGAAAATCCTACCTGAGGCAGAAAATCCTGCTAGCACTTCTCTCTTTCCCTTGCACAGTAAAATAATAAAACAACTAAACCTTGGCTGGCCTTTCATGACAAAAAAAAATCAGCTATCTGAAATGGCTGCCTCACTCTGCCTAATGATAGGGTTGGCGCTGATGTCATTCTGCTAGCACAAATGACCTTGTGTTATTGAACTAGATTCCTCTTGTTTGTGCAAGAGGTAGTGCAACCACTTTCAGGAGTGGGCCATGTGCTCTACTAGAATAATGCCCAAGCGCTTGTGCAACTGAAAGATTTGTCAGAGCTCCACTAATGCTACTTCAGTTTGTGGAACGACACTGTTACTTACTCCCCAAGGTGTCTGTGACACCTTCTTATGGGCATCCTGCAGTCTAAAGTGAGAAAGATGAGGGTGGTTCACTGGAACTTTCCTAGATGACTATCTTCCCCTATATGAGATCTTCAGAGGAGTCCTTTAGTATATAAGAACATAAGAAGAGCCATTCTAGATCAGACTAAGGGCCCATCTAGTCCAGCATTCTGTTCACACAGTGGCCAACCAGCTTCCCATGGGAAACCCACAAGCAGGACATGAGTGCAACAACAGCTTTCTGCCCAGGTTCCCAGCAATTGGTGTGCACAGGCATACTGTCTCTGATACTGGAGGTAGCATGTACCCATCAGGATTAGTAGCCATTGATAGCCTTGTCTTTACTGGTCATTCCACAACCAACAGTGTGTTGCCAGGCAACAGCACATAAGCGGGTCTTCTTGGTAGTGGCTCCCACTCTCTGGAACACTCTCCCATGTTTGATTTGAGAGCCAATACAACAATACAGAAGGCAGCAGTTGGAACTGACAAAATAGAATAATGCTAACCAGCACACCTGCTAAAATATTAAATGATGTAAGAAGAACTGGGGTGGGGAAACAGACATTTTTTATAACTTATAGGTGAACAAACATTTTATATACCTTATCATATAACAAATGTAAGAATACAGTGATAGTCTATAAAAACCAAACAAATTGTTTTGCAATAACCAAGCATAGTTTACGGAACTAAACAAACAATAACCGAGCACAAATGGTTTACAGAAACAGAGTGATAACTGAATAGTTCGCAATAACTAAGCTACAGGCCTCCGGTTTCTTCCACCTGCTTCGTCAGAGTCAGTTTTAGTCCTGCTGGTCAGGAACTCACCGCTATTGAAGATTTGCGTTTTCCGACTGGGGACCTAAGTTAATCCTTTTTTGGAGGACTAAAAAGTCTTTTTGAAATCTGAGGAACAAATTCAACAAATCCTCCTCTTTCCCCAACCCATAAGCAGTGTTAAGTTGTTGTGATATTCTAGTTGCAAAGCAAGTGGAAGAAGCTGGAGGCCTGTAGCTTAGTTATTGTGAACTATTCAGTTATCACTCTGTTTCTATAAACCATTTGTGCTCGGTTATTGTTAACAATTTGTTTAGTTTCGTAAACTATGCTTGATTATTGCAAAACAAATTGTTTGGTTTTTGTATACTATCATGTACAACCTGATTGTATCTCTGGCATATTTTCTTGTATCTGTGGCATTGCTTTCATGAGGCTTATTTCCAAGTAAGTGTGCACATAATTGTAGCTTAGGTGCCAAAAAATTGCAAATCATAAATTGTCATGTAAATGATAAGCATTCCAATGTAGTTCTGAGTTCTTATTGCAGCAGGATTTTGCTAGCTCAGGAATATGGATTTCTGCACATAATCAGTTAACACAAGTAACCTGTACTCATACTGAGAAATCGGATATTGTGCCTATTAAATAGATACAATTGAAATGAATGGGATTAGGTCATACCTTTCTTGCAATTTCTCAAAATTTAAGGGAAATCTAGCAAAATTCTGGGCATATGAATGATAGCAGGCATGAGAAAGAAGGTAAAACACTCGTACTAGTTTGTCTGTCTTCAACCAGGAAATTGATAGCACACTGCTTTGCTGCTAGATCAGGGAAGGAAGTCAAGATAACATGATACTGGGTTTTGATACTGGCTATTTTATTATTTTTAGAATATGCAATCACAAAATAAAAGCCTATCCATAGCCTATCTTGGGTGGCCCACTATAGCAGTAAAAACAGAGAAAATGAGTGAATAGATGGAGGAAATTAAAGGGGAAAATAGAATAATTCGGCAGTGGCTTTGCACATGATACTTTTTGAATTTTCTAAGGATTTCATACAATTGCTTGATGTCCAATAGGAAAGACAGAGAAAGCATGTTCAATCATTTTGCCTCATCTCCCAGGTATGAAAAGTGTGAGGAATGAATGACCATATATTTGTAACATCATTGATGCTGCATACATTCAGGATAATGTGTAAAAGTATAGGCTGATGGTAATTTCAGTTGATAATGTTTACTGTGCAATTCTATGCATGTTTACTCAGAAGTAAGTTTCATAGTATTCAATATGGCTCACCCCCAGGTAAGTGCATAGGATTGCAGCATTAAAGTGGTGGGTTAGCTTGATAGTCCTCTGTTGTGGCTGTTTAATCCTATCCAACTCCATGATTCTGTTATTCATGCAACTGACCTGCCTTGCTTCTTCATTGTGGCCAGTGACAGTCCCACTTCTTTCTATTGCATATTCGACTCCTGCATTTTGTATTATTAGTTGATCTATTACTCTCTTATTCATCCTTTTTGGAAGCTCCAACTTCTCCTTCTTTGCCTTCATAAGATTTTTCTTGTGACATCCCATGTCATTACTGTTCATCCTATGTATCCTCTCCCTGTCCTGCATTCCTTGATTTGTACAGATCTTTATTGTGCCATGCACATGCCTGCATCTATCAGCAATACAGAAGGAGCCAGAAGCAAATGCAGTTGTGAGAGTGACTGTGAGAGTGAGAAAGAGGGATGTTTAGTGTCAAATCATTCTATTTCCATACTACCTGCTTTAGAATACAACAGATATGCTTTGAAGACATGCCTGTAGCAAGCTGGCTATCATGAACTGTGTGGTTAGAAATTTTGGATTTTTTGCTCCGTGGGAAGGTGCTCTCTTCTCTCCCTGACAGTGCAATCCTATGCATATTTACTAAGTCAGTCTGAGTCAGTCACATTGAGTAATGAGACTTACTCGGACATCAGTTGTGTAAAAGATTGCAGCTTGAGACTTCAAAGTTTAAATTTAGGCTTGTAAATAGCCACTTGCCTAATCAGCCTATGGAGATTCCAACTCATATCTAAGTTTCAGGCAACCAGGCAGAAAACCTGTGCAAACATTAGCGCTTTTTACTGTAAATCATAAAATATATGACATAACTAACTACATTGCCATATGAAGTACAGAAACCTAGTAACTTTTCTGCACTTATTTGTAACATTGAATTCAGTTATCAACCAAGGAGGGAACCACTGAAAAAAACTGCACAACATTTTATCTAATCACTTCGTCAAATTTGATACATTCTTCCCATTTGAAAAATTCAGCCAAGTTTTAATCAACTCTAGTTATTTATATAACCAGAAACATTAACCACAAAGAGGGTGGACATTGGTGTCAGATGATATCTGTCTTATGCACAACCCCCTCCCTCCACAATGTTTCAATTATGTGATTTTGGGGAAGCATGAAGTTATCCTGTACTTCTCCATTCCAACCAGAGCCCCAAATCCTGTTTGTGTCTGGTAGCTTTCTGACTCGCAGAGTCTTTTCTTTCTTTTAACTTCTCTTTTTTCAGTTCTCCCTCAGTGCTGCAAACTTTGAAACTGCTGAGCTAAACTTTCCATCCTGGCTAACTTTAACATAACCGGTGATATTTTGTGCCTGAGTAATACATTGTTCAGGAAATATCTCTAGAAAACAAAGACAAAAACCCAGGTCTTCCACAAAAAGCTAGCTATTTTTCCAACCTAATTCATTACTGCATGCTGGCACACAGGGGCAGGGGGCAAAGAATCACTGCAACTTGCTTGCCACAGTTGCTTGGTTCACATAGTCATGGTGGGGAAATAAGCCATGGTGGCATATTTCCCCTGCCGTGCATTCTGGTTGTGTGCTGGGGGGATTTGCATATTTACCCTCATTAGTGTGGCTTCCATCACCAGGATGGAAAGTTTAGCTCAGCAGTTTCAAAGTTTGCAGTGAGCCTGGCAAGGGTGGCTTGTTGCCATGGGTAACAAACCACCCAGAAACCAAGAGCTGTTTTAGGGTTCTGGGGCGGCTTCTTAACTCCAGCAACAAGCTGTCCTTGCCCAATTTGCATGACATGACAAGCCACGCTGGCAAAGGTAATAATGCAAATAATTGCGCAAATTATGCACTGGAGCTCATTTACCCCACCATGACTGCATGAACTAGTTCAGTCAGTGAGCGAGGTGTGGACAATAAAACTAGCTAGTGAAGGACCAGCTGTGATTCTCTTTTTCCTATTGTATTGGGAAGTTTACATAGGAATGTATCAACAGTTATGGGGAGTCTTTAAGTAAGTTTTTACTCAACCTACTTTTGCAAAAATTGCAGTGGCGTGGATAATTGTAGTCTCAGTCACTATCAGAAATCCCTGGGCTGAACATGCTTTTTAAGAAGTCCAACATGAAAATGTTTTAAACAGTTTAACAATCTTGGAGGCATCACACTGCAGCATCCAAACTGCACTGACTAATCAGAAGACCATTTTCCTTTTGACAAATCCATTTGTATGGCCATCACTGGGTGTCTGCTGCAAATTTAGCAGTGCTTGCTAGGAGGGGGTCACTTTTGCATTGGCCAAAAAGAGGAAATACATTATCAAAAAAAGAGAAAGAAAAAAGAAAGGGACAACATATTACACCTCTGCTAAAAGCACTGCATTGGAGGCAAATAAGCTACCAGCTAAGGGCCTTGCAGGACCTGCCTTTAAATCCCAGCATGTGGAGGGGACAGCCCGCGGTAGAAATAGCGTGGGCTGTCGCTCCTGTCCACACATTGATGCGATGGGGTAAAGCAAAGCCCCGTCGCGTCGGCCATTTTTTTCTGCCTTAAAGGGGCCAAGTGCACACCAACGAAAAAGGTACGTTCTTTAAAAAAAAAAAAAAAACAGGGTTCCCCGCTCCCCCTCTGCCCTGATTTACCCCCCTCGTGATGTCCGATCCCACCCACCCACCTGCCAGCCTGCCATGTCTGATCCCCTGCCCACCTGCCATATCCAATGTCCCCCCCCCCATTGCCCCTGGGCCGCAATTCCCCCTGATGTCCCCTGGCTCCGCTCTTCTCCCCACATCTCCCCTGCCGGGTCCACTCTTCCCCCCCCCCGGCCCGGATCTCCCTCCCCCCTGCGATTCCACCCCTGGCCCGATGGGCACAGCGCTCTTGTGGAGTGCTGTGCACAGTGCGCAGCTTCTCCCAGCTACTCACAAGTAAGCTGCGTAGCCGGGAAAAGCCGCAGAACTGGCTAGACTTTCCGCAGCCCCAGGCCGGTGCTGGTTATCCCGGGCCAAGAGAGGGTTTACCCCTGTGCGTCATCTGGACGCACAGGGGTGAGCCCAGGTATCAGGCCAGGCTAAACCCTCGTCTAGCAATGGCCTAAGTGTAAGGCTTCGTTGTTAAAATATAAAACCCTAAACCAAGGGTGGACAACATCTGCTGCCACAGACTAAATTTGCAGTAGCAAAAAACACACAAAAAAGTCAAATTATTATTATTATTATTATTATTATTATTATTATTATTATTATTTATATAGCACCATCTATGTACATGGTGCTGTACAGAGTAAAACAATTACAGAGCAGAAACTAGGTTATGTTTAACTTGTTTTCAAACTGTGTTTGTCCTTATCAATTTATTGCATTACCACTCTGTATTCACCACTGATTTTTCTTTTGCCATTGCTGCGAAACCCCGAGTATTTCTGCAGAAGAGTACAGCCCATAAAGGAAGAAGGGGGGGTTAAAATGGCTCCTGGGCCTCCAAAGTTTCCCACTCCTGCCCTAAACAACTTGGAACTAGATTACTTTAGGGACTGCATCACCCGTTACATCCTTGCCTGGTCCTTGTAATCCTCAGAAAGAGCACTTAAGAAGAGCGTTTAGTGTTGCAGCACCCATCCTCTGGAGCACGCACTCCATTAACATTACACAGGCAACTACAGTTTTAATCTTTAGATGCTTCCTTAAGACCTCTTTAGGAAGGGTTTCCTTGAGGTACAACAGCCAGCTAGTATCCTCATTGCTTTGATATTTTTATTATTTGAAAGTGGCATACAAATTTATGTAATAAGTAAGAAGATGGAGAGCTAGAGCTATGTGTCATCAGTATACTGCTGTCGTCTTACCCCGTATGTCTTGACAAAGTATCCCAGTGCTTTCATTTAAATGTTAAGCGGCATGAGAGGCAAGTTAGAAACTTGCAGAACATCACAAGAAAAACACCATAAACCAGAGCAGCAGCTCCCCAGAAACATCTTTTTCAGCACACCAGTCAGATAGGAACTGAACTATGGGAGTACACTACCCTCAATTCTCATCCCAAATGAGTGGTCCAAAAGGATACTGTGGTTGATGGAACTGAAAGCCACTTAGAGTTCAAGGTGAACTAACAAGGACATAATGTGCCCGTTGTTTTTCTCATGAAGTCATCCAAAAGAAAAAGGAAAGGACCCTCTCGTGCAAGCACTGAGTCATTACTGACTCTTGGAGGGACGCCTGCTTTCGCTGACGTTTTCTTGGCAGGCCTTATAGCAGGGTGGTTGCCGTTGCCTTCCCCGGCAGTTATTACCTTTCCCCCAGCTAACTTTACCGACCTCGGGAGGGTGGAAGGCTGAGTTGACCCGAGCTTGCTGCCTGAAACCAGCTTCTGCTGGGATCGAACTCAGGCCGTGGGGACAGTTTTGGCTACAGAAACTGCTGCTTTACTGCTCTGCGCTACATGAGGCTCTCATCCAAAAGAGCAAGACCTAATTTTTAGTCTGAAACCTTAGCTGGTAACTAGATTCAAAACACTCTAGGAAATCAATTTCATGTAAGAATATATGGAACTGGCCAGCCACCACCTGCTCGTGCAACGTGCCCAAAAGTGAATGTTAGCAACCAGACAATAGTTATTAGAATCATCTAGTCCAAAGAGGATTTCTTTAGGAGTGCACTCATGACCACCTTGCTTACAACCAGCTTCTGAACAAAATCCTCTTGCACGGAGAAGACTGTTATAGGTACTCTTCCTTTTCCCTTGCTGCTTGTCTTCAACGGGACTAATTCTGCAAAGACTTAGACCTCACATCCTTGGGGGGCTTTGATCTTGTTGGAACGCATCAGCCCCCCAAGTGTTTGTCCAATGAGCTTCTTCTCCAATTGTTCTCCTGTCATCGACACAATTGGTGGGGGTGGAAACTGGATTGATGCAGGTTTTACTCAGATATCTTCTTAATATTGGTATGAAGGTGTCCTGGGAAGGAATAATCTCTTTTTATGAAAGAACATCAGTATTTCTGGTAGTATTCTGTAACACAAATTCAGAACTACAAGAAGGTGCCATTCTCCCCCTCTTTTTGGATAATAGGAAGACACCAGGGGGTGATAGAGAATGTCCTGTAGCTTGACCATTTCCTATTTCCTGCTTCCTTCCCTGCTTCTTTCTTCTTCCTCTGCCTCTGCATCAGCAAGCACCTTGTGGTCTCTCCCTAAAGGAAGCACGTAACCATATCTCATGCTTTCACTCATACTCACACACCCAGTGTTAGGAGGTGCTTGTAGTTAAACAGTGTTAGATAGCCTTCTCTGATAACGTTTATAAAAAAAATAAAGTAGATTGATTTTAACTTCTTTTCAACTGGCTCTAGTCTGTATTTATTGCCTCCAGTACTAAATATTATGTTACCACACTTCCTTTGTATAAAGTAACTCTGATGTACATCATACCATACTTTCCAACTATCTTAACACAAACACAGATCCTGATTTTGTTTACAATTGCACTGCAAAAATTCTAACAGCTAAATATGTGGTTCTTAGTTCTAAACAACTCCCCTGTCCTTTGATGTATATAAAACCTGTTCTGGCATCAAAGATAACCATGATCAGGCACCTGCTGAGGGCTCACAACCCAAGAAGTGTGAACCCTCAGGTGAAAGCCCCCTGGACAACCTCCTTGTCTTCATCATTGCAACCTGTTCATTCACTTGCCTTTCACTCTGGACCAGACTGTGGGGGTGGGGGTGAGAAGGAGCAGTAGATCCCATTGCCTACTTGCTCACTGGCTTTCTCTCTCTGCCAAACAACCACGTTGTCGCAATAATGAGAAAGAGGATAAGGAGCAAGAGCAGCTGGTGACAATGGTGGTGAGAAGGTAGACTGACTGAATGTGGGGGCCTACTGAAGGTGTTTTGCCCAAGGACCCTCAAAAACCTGAAGGTGGTACTGCCCAGTGATGAGCTGAGCTGTCCCTGCCCCCATCTCAATGCCATCCATAACATTTGCCAGATTTCTACCATTCTTACAACTTTTCACAGTTCAGTTTCTAAGAATTATTATATTTTATTATTTACAAAGAAGTTGTATTATTTTCTATTTGCTCAATGGCAGTATTGTGAGACTGGGAGCTCCATCACACCTACTTTTTCCCCCTGGTATGCATCCATGATTTCCACCTCCATTTCATTAGTGCATCAAGTGCTGGTCATGTTCATGTGCCTGCATTGTTGCGCTGTTACACTTTGATTACCTTTTCACCTGCACCAGCTCATGCTTCCTGGTATCGCCGCCCCGCCCCACCCCTTCTTCCCCTTCCAGTTCATTGGTTCTTGTGGTTGAAGGACATGGGTGCCTCTGACCTCCCCCACTCTGGTTTTGTTGTCTAAAGTTTAGCCATTTAGCATTTCATCGGCTCGGTACCTCATACAGTGGGGGGCGGAGAGGAAAGTTGAAACGGGTGGATGATAGAGCAATGAGAGTGGGGTTGGAGCAGCGGAAGTCCATTCAACCAACTTGGCGCATTGGAGGAGAACCGCCCCCGCCCTCCTCTTTCATCATCAAGACTGCCCTTCAATGCACACGTCCCCAAGAAGGAATGTTCTGCGACACAGCATGATAGCAATACATGGGGACAGAAGGGTGGTTTTATCCTGCATAGAGGAAAATATACTGCACTTTCCCTGCCCCAGAAAAACATGGAAAATGGAGGGGAAGCGTTGAGATGACTACGGGACAGGGACAACATGTGAGGGTCGTGGGTCAAAACGGTAAACAAGGCAGGACAAAAGTGTGATAAAACACTGGTGTGATGGAGCTCTGGATACATGCAAACCACAGTGCTGACCATGTGTGATGAAGCAAGTATAGATGTTCAGGATACTTTAAAAAAATCTGTGTATGTGTATCTGGAGAATATACTTTGTGCTGCTTCAAGTCAATTTCTGACAAGTGGAATCAAAGGATTACTTTGCAAACAGCAAGATCATCAGCAGGCTAGCTTTTCAGAGTCACTAATTATATTGAGGTTTCAAAATAGATGGTTTGGCATATCATCTCCCAAGTGGTTTATACTGAGTTTGTACAGATGTTTCATTTTGCGAGAGATTACAGCACATTTGTAACTTAATAACTGCAACGGATACAAACTTATTCTATCCACACTGTACTAGCTAGAGCATTGGGATCACAGCATTTGCACGGCAATGCAGTTGTTACTTCTGCTCACTTTCCCCCCTACCACAAGTTCAATCATAGTTATTGATGTTTCATGTGTAACATGGTTGCACAGTGCAATTATCACTCCCCAAAAAGAGTCCACCCGAGTGACTAACAGTGAATACTATACATGTTTACTCAGAAGTGAGTCCCACTCCATTCAATATGGCTTAGCCCCAGGAATGTGTGCCTAGCATTGCAGACTAAGGGCATGTCTACACCTAAGGGTGTAGAGGGAGGGAGACTTACCTGCTTCCATGATCCTCCCCCAGCATCAAGGCAGCTGCCAGAAGGGAAGATGGACGTCGTGGCTGCCATATTTTTTTTAAAAAAATTAGGAGCTCTGTACGTGTGTGGGGCGAAAAAGAGATTTAAAAAAACGTGCCCAACCATCCCACCATCGCAAAGATTGTGAAAATGCTGCCCCCACCATCCTAAAGGGCACAGAGCCTCCCCCGCAGTTCCATGCCTGTTTCCAGTGCTGTGCTTACTCATGAGGAGGCGGGATTGCATGCCACACCTCCCATGGTCTTTGGGATGGTCCATGGACCACGGGGAAAATTGGAATAACTGGGCAACCAGTTATCCCATGAAAACGGAGGGATCATCCCTGGTTGCCTTCGGGATCCCCTGTGCTTCATTTGGACACACAGGAGCGACCCCGGTAAAAATGGCTAGTGCAGACATGCTCTAAGTCAACATCATATCTGGGTAAACCTATAAAGAAACTGTATATCACAAACATATCAAACCATATAGAGTACACTCAATGATAAAGTTGTAAAGACTTAAAGTTGTTTAGAAAAGAGAAAGCCTCCCGTGTCATAAAATAAAACAGACATATGTAGATGTAACTGCAGACTGTGAAATCCACTTGTGGAACAAATGGCAACATCCAGTGTGTAATTGAACTGTCAAATATTCCATATCCCCTGCACGTTGAGAAAATAATGTGGCAAGAAAAACTTTCAGTCCTCTTGCTCATTATTATTATCATTATTATTATTTATTACATTTATATACCGCCCCATTGCCAAAGCTGTCTGGGCGGTTTACAAAAGTTATCTGACTATACTGTTGATATTTACAGGTGTTGTATATTTTGGAGCATCTTCTCTCTGACATATTTTGTTCACTACTCAGAAAGACTCGATTTAATCATGTGACTCCCCTCCCTCCAAACTGCACTCTTCCTCGCTATATTTTACACAACTCAGAGTTACCAAAGACTCATTCTTGCTGTTATAATCTTAATATTTACAACCAGATGAAGGTTTCATTTTTAGAATAGCAACTTTTCAGTTTAGTTTTACAGTTATATCAAAAAATACTGATTTGGTTATACTATTAGAAACACATTATAGATAGATAATTATGAAATTATTGTGAGGTGAACTATCTCCAGTTTAACTGCTAAATCATTCATATTTGGACAACTTTTCTGCTGTACTTTATTGGAAGGAGAAAATAATCTTACAGAAACCTCTGGAAGAGCATGACATTGTGAATGGATTAATGGAATTCATTTACCAAAAAATTCAAACAGACTCATGCTTCATAGTTTAATCCTTATTTCATGATGAACTTTGGACTATAATGTATCTTAAATAGAAATCTATCTTTAGATAGATTTTTTTCCTCAAAAAGCATTTTATTAAAAAAAAATCTAATTTAAATTTAAAAAATCCAATTTAAATTTAAAAAAACCATTTTTAAAAAATCATTGATTTTTATCCACCCTGATTCTTTTAGAACAATCCTGTAAATGTCTATTCAGAAGTAAACCCCACTGAGTTCAATGGAACATTCCCAGGTAAGTGTGTATGAGATAGCACCTTAATTCTACAAATAAATTTATTATAATTGACATAGCTGTCTTACACACAATGCCATTACATTTGCAAGTTAAGCTACTTAAAAGCCAACAGCAGAAAAATAAAGTGATGTAGTGAAGATAGTTTTCACTTACTTCTCTTTCCTCCCTCCCTTTTAAAATGTCTACATGTTATGATTAAAAGGCATTTCCTGTGTTTGCATACAAGGCATGATGGAGGAATGCTTTAAAAAACGTTTACAAAACTTACAAATATGTGTTTTGTTTTGTTTTTAAAAATGCATTTTTTTCTCCTGTCTTTTGGCTAGAGTTTACTTTGAAGTATCTAATGAAGAAGTATGAACATAGTACAGGTCAAAAACTACGAGAACATCAGCATGCACACTATTGCAGCTACGAATATATTTTTTATGGGAAACATAGAGCACTTATTTCAACAAAACTCAATATAAAATAAATGCAAAAAGCAGAAGCTAGTACATCAGTATGGGCTGGTTGTATTTTAATTTTATTTTAAGTTGCATTGATTCTTTTTTTCTTTAGAAAGGGATTTTAGAAAATTTAATCATAATCATAGTCATCACAATAACAATGACAGCAACACTGATAAAATAATTAATATGGAGAGACAAACAATCTTTTTTCCCACTAAGATAAGCAACATTTTTAAATCTACAAAAACAGCTGCTGTTTTAAAATACTATACTGTGTAGCATTTTGGAAATACCTTGAAAAATGTGGGAGTCCCCATAAACTACGGTATCTGGGAGGTTCCTTGAAATATATTGTTTGCAGTATATGTGTAACATACTCATATTACAAATGGATTCACCTTACAATGAGCTCCATCCGATGAGCATTTTATTGCGCGCTTGTTACTGGGCACTCATGGAGTTTGCTCAGGTCCCTCACATGACATCATCTGCCTCCCACACACCTTCCGCCCCTTCTGGCCTTCCTGGTGCAACAAAAAAACCACCCACATTAAGTCTGATGTTTTTTAAACTCGGAATTGCTGTGTGAAGCAGAAACAGCGCCATTAGAGCAGCAGACTCAACGGTCCTTGTGCTCGTTCTGTACTTCTTCTTTTGAAAAGAGGAAGTAACTGAGGAACGAAAACACAGGCTGAGAAGAGAAGGTAGGGAGCGTATTAACCCCTGGTGTGATGGAACTTTTAGTATGCCACTCATCCTCCCTGCCCATTCCCCATGCCTGACTAGGAGGGATGGGGAACAAGAACTAGCAGTGAAGCTCGGCTGCATGTTTGGCTAGTGTTTCCAGAAGTCCCAGCTGGCACTTTGGCCAAGTGTGCTTTGGTTCTTCAGCCAAGTGTGCTTTGCTCTGGCTTCTGCAAATGCTGGCCAAGGGTGCTTTGTCCTTCTCCTTGCCCATGTAGGGAAGGTGACGGACAAGTGAAGCCAGATCCCCGGCTGAAGAGCTTGTTGGAAAAGCTCCTACACTACTGCAGCTGAGGGCCTGATGTGTGTGGCCAGGTGTGTGGCCATGCCCAATGACAACATTCAACCCATGGAGGGCTGGGGTGGGGCAAAGCTCTTTCAGCCCAAGGACCAAATTCAATTTCAAGGAAACTCTCAGGGTCTGGATTCCATTGGTGGGTGGGGCCAAAAAGATAAAAATAATATTTTAGCCTAAAACCGTTACTTCTAGTAACTACACCTTAGGAAAGGCATTTCAACTGTTTAGAATGGGGGCAGGGGGCTGCATTAAAATTGAGAAACCACCCAATGATTGGTGGTGGGGCCAGGAGATGAGTGCTGAACCCCAGAGTGCTGAATTTAGCCCTGAGGCCTGAAGTCACCCTCTCTTGACTTAGAAAATGATTTAAGGGGATTTTTCTTGGGAACAATATAAGCCTATTGCCAGCTAGGTTGAGCTCCTACCGTTTGGGTAGGGTAACATCATTAGATCATCATACCATGAGCAGAAGAGGCCTTTTGGCCAAGTGTGCTTTAGTCCTTCAGCCAAGTGTGCTTTGCTCTGGCTTCTGCAAATACTGGCCAAGGTGCTTCGTCCATTATGAAACCACTCTGCACCCTGAGTGGTAAACATTACAGGATACCTAAGGTTCTGTAAGAATGCACAGGAGACTAAAAAGTAAATACAGCTCTGATTTGGAACATGAAGACACAGAAGAAGATTGAGGGGGAGGGGAGATCCTGTCCATCTGTTCTTGGCCAGACTATTAACCAGCTGTGAAGTCTTGATCAATCTCCCAGTAAGGACTGGAGATGTGGTAATATAGACACTTCACTTCTGTTTAGTGCTAGATAGCAGTTAGAAAGAAATTTGTAGTATTTTGATGTGTTTGCTGTGTGAGCAAGTATAGCCTGCATAGTGTGTGTGTGTGTGTGTGTGTTCTTTTGGTCATATGGTGGTAAAAAGGATCTATAAGTGGTTGCAAGGAAATATATTCCCTAGGTCAAAAACCTGCCTCTAAGGAACAGGTAGCTGTTAAGAATAGCATGCATCTTATATTTAAAATGTAGAAAATTTCTTAAAAGATTAGCTTATCCATAAGATGCATATATTAACATGCAGACATAAAATATGCAGCAGTAGAAAAAGCAACCAACAAACTATTTCAGGGGACATCCCACTGAGGATTCTGAAAACCTCCATTGATATAACACAAGAGTAACTTTCTGCCTCTGTCTGTCTCCGTCTCTTACACCCACACAAAATATAAGTTAGATTTGTATTTAAATTGCCAGCTGTCCTGATATTGTTCATTTTGCTGAAGCAGGCCACTAGGCAAAACTCTTGAAAGGACTGGGGAGGCAGGGAGGATTCCTGTGGCCTACCTCCAGAAGAAGGCCAAGCCAACTGCCTGGAGCAATTGAGAAGAGGGAAGACTGACTGGAAAGAGAGCAGTTGCTGCAAGTATCGTGCTTGGAGGAAGAATCCAGAAAGGAGGAATTGCTACAGGCTTCCTTGCTCACCTTGCAGAGCCCTCAAGCTAAACTGGGGGAGCTAGGCTTGCGTTGTTTCTATTCCAGAATCATTCAAATCACCTGACCTCTCTCCCTCCAGATAACCTAGACAGCAGCTGGAATACTCACATTGAAAACTGGCCAAGTTGAAGAGCCCTGAAGGCCCACCAACAGTCCACTTGTAATTAAACCAAAACAACCCAAGAAGCTACAAGATTAACCAGGAGCAGGACAACAACAGCAGCCCTCATCTGGAGAACCAAGAGAGGAAGAACTTAAGAGACAAAGAATCTGGGCATGTGCCATGGTCATTCCCATGGAGTTGCATACCCAATAGAGTTATTAGCCCTTATGGTCTTAAATGGAACTACTTGCCACTATAATTGCCTGTGCCAGACATATTGGGGCATTTATTCAAGAGATGCAGGGGTAATGACTCCTTTTTCTGCAGCCATAGAGTCAGGATCAACGTTAGTTTAAAAATTCAGTTCAAACTGTGAATCCCTCTGATCTCTATGGTCCTAACATGTGCCAGTGGCAGGAACCTTAATTAGGGTGAGATGCTTGCAAGGCATTTAGTATTAGCGGAATTTGTTGACTTCAAAGAATTATTGTTGCTATAGAAATTACATACAGGTGCTCTGCTGGGCTTGCAATCTATTCTTCAAGTTGATATATTCTGGGGGCTCACCCTGACTAAGGCCTCATCTACACCAAGCAGAATATTGCACTATGGAAGTGGTATATAAAAGGCAGGAGCCACACCAAGCAGGTTATAGCGGTATGAAAGCGGTATATGGTATGTGTCAATGAGCCCTAACAGTTGTCAGTGCACTTCAGTACCACTATAAAGCAGTAGTGTGGCTCCTACCTTTTATATACCGTTTTCATTGTGCAATATCCTGCTTGGTGTAGATGAGGCCAATGTCAGTTGTGAGATCTCTGCATCAGGAAATCAAAAATACACTTGGCAGCCATTGTGTACTTACTAAACTGGTAGCGGAATTTGTACTTTGGGCTTCATATTGCCTCCTTGATAAGAATGTATCTGTGAGCATCCAAATGAATATGAACATTCACCTAATTCAAAATGACTTTGGATAGTGACCTCAATTTGGTTGGCTGGTTCTTCAAAGAACTTCCCAGATAATTTACACAGTTGATTAATGTAACATGCAGCCCAGTCCAAAGCGTGATTATTGAGATATAAGTCTTGCTGAGTTCTATGGGACTTTCTCCCACATAAATGTGCACAGGATTGCGTGCTGCTCTCTTGAAGGATAGGCACTGTGATCCCCACTATATACTGCATAAAGGCCATACGCCAGGAGAGATACATCACTGTTTTCTGTGTGTAAACTGAGACTAGCCTCTTACTCTAAATATTTTTAAAGTCTTTTTGGATCCATGGCCTCTTTATACAGCCCTGCATGAATCTTCCTGGAAAGCTTTAAAAAATGGAATGGTTGCCAAAACTGTAATGAATACAAAGATGCTTTTATCGCTTTGCCGCACTTTAGTAAAACATGATGTTAAGAATTCATGCCCACAATTTCTGTCAAAAGCCCTGCACCTACCAAAACCAGAGCCTTTCAAAATATTAGTAATCTTTACATGAGAAAAAAGAGAAGGTGCTTCAGGTCCTCTGTTTTACACACATCCAATGCATTCTAAAATTTTCTATAATCTCTTGGTACAATAAGAACATAAGAAGAGCCATGCTGGATGAGACCAAGGGTCCATCCAATCCAGCACTCTGTTCACACTCAGACCCCAGCAACTGATATATATCACACACACATGCTTACTGCCTCGGACACTGGAGGTAGCACATAACCATCAGGACTAGTAGCCATTGATAGCCTTTTCCTCCAGGAATTCACCCAACCCCCTTTTAAAGCCATCCAAATTGGTGACCATCACTACATCTTGTAGCAGTGAATTCTGTAGTTTATTTATGTGTTGTGTGAAGAAGAACGTCCTTTTATTTGTCCTGAATCTCCCACCAATCAGGTTCATGGGATGATCCCAGGTTCTAGTATTTTGAGAGAGGGAGAAAAATGTCTTCCTATCTACATTCTCCACACTATGCATAATTTTGTACACCTCTATCATGGCTCCCCTTAGCCTCCTTTTTTACAAGCTAAACAATCCCAGCTGTTGTACCCTTCCTCATAGGGGAGATGTGCCAGCTTCTTGATCATTTTAGTTGCCCTTTTCTGCACAATATTTCTCTTTTACAAAATATTTCTCTCTCTTTCTCCCTCCCTCCCTCCCTGTGGAATTGCCACATTTCAATATCAAGAGCATTCTGTTAACTTGAAGGATGCATGCTACTAGCAAAGAACTCAGGCATCAAGCAGAAAGTCAAAGTTATTCCTTGAATTTTAATTGACTGTAATATTTTTGGTTTGTTTTTGTTAGCTGTTTTGAACAACCTTTGGAGAGGAAATTGCAGGATATAAATGTTATTATACATAAATAATATAAATACAAATAACTTCATATCTACTGGAACTCCAAAACCACATCCTGGCCTCACAGGTATGGGTTGAGAGAGTCCCACGTGCCATAGCCAGGAAGTAAAGGGAGAACAAGCTGCAGTAGCACCATGGCAAAGAATGAAAGGGGGAAGGGGGGAGATAAAGCATTTTGCTTGAAAGCAGATTTCATTGCCACATGATTTCTTTAGAACAGTAAATTGGATTGTGGACCAAGATCTGGCAAACCAATTAGTCCACATTTTAATTTACCTCAGTAATATTTGTTAGGATGCAATATGAGAAAACTCCTGGGTGTGCCTATGCATATACATCAGCAGAAAGTATATTATATTACTTAAATGGAAAACTTATGGATGAGATTGGAGGTTGTTGTGGTTTTACAAATTAAGTTGATGCCTGTTTTAACCTTCCTGAAGGAAAAGATGAAATCCTATTCCCACCACCTCCTTCTGTAACAATGCTGGTAAACCCCACTGAACAGAGAGAGACTTACTTCTGAGTAAACACATATAGAACTGACTTTTAATAGTGTGGTCACTCAGAAGCTTAAAAAAAAGTCTAAAGAAGTGCTCTGCAACCCTATGATTACTTCTGAGGTCTTACTTCTGTTTACTCAGAAGTAATTCTCTGTTCAATGGGGCTTACACAAAGGTAAGCATGCATAGGATTTTAGTATGATTTGGATGTAAATGCAGTTGAAATCAATGGGATTTACTCTTGAGTAAGGGAACCAGCAGATCTCTATTTTATGAACTTGGAGATGCACAGCTTTGTATGATCTAAGGAAAAGAAAATCGATCCTTCGCACTATCAGGAAAATGGGTTTAAGGGGGGAAATGAAAAAAATCCTAAAAAATCAAGGGATGAACCAATCTGATTAAAATTTGTCATGGCTAAAGCCCTCAATAAGAACTATCACTTTGTCAAGTTTGATCTCTTTAGCTTTAAAACTTACACAAATGTAAGCATTTTGTTAATTTCCATTTTAAAAAATTCTTAAAATCAAGAGTTGAACCTATCTGATTCAAACTTGGGGTGGCTAAAGCCCTCCTTAAGAGCTATTATGACGTCAAATTGTATCCCTTTATCTTTAAAACTTATGCAGATGTAAGCATTTTGGTTACCTTGGAGCAAAGGAGGGGACCTAACCATCTTTACAAAGGAAATTAGTTAAAATGATTGTTCATCTGTCCTCCATTTGAAAAGAGCAAAGCAATGGTTTGCTCCCCCTCCTCTGTAAACCTTTCACAAGCCAAGGGGCAGCAACAATCTCGGCCCATGCACTCCCTCCTGTTTCCTACAAACAGCCTCCCTTCCTTGGAGTTTGTTTAATATGATCTTAGGGGAAAGAATAGTGAGTTGTTTTACCGTAATTGCACACTTTCAGGCTGCTGTACTATTGTATTTGGCAGAAATAAAGAAATGTTTTTTAAAATACACAATTAACTGCAGGGGAAAGGAGAACATAGGGGGCGGAGCAGGAGATTTCACCAGCATAGTAGCACTCCAGGTGAAAAGATACATGAGCTGAAAGAGCACAACAATGCACAGATGTGAAAGTGCCCTGCGCTTGACTCGCTAAGGAAACGGAAGGGGAAACCATGGATGAAAACTGGATAAAAAAGTAGGTGTGATGGAGCTCTGAGTCATGCTGAGTGTAGTCTCATCAAAATCAAGGAGACTTAAGTTAGTCATGATTTACTCATCCCATTGATTTCAATGGGTCTATTTCCAATCATGACTAAGTCCAGATCCAACACATTCTATTCAGCATGGCCTTGAAACTGGGCTTCTAAAGGACATCTTTGGCAGAAACTTCTATAGCTTCATAAATTAACTCTCATTTACTCCAATTTTGTGTCTAAATACAGAAGACATCTGGTTTGAATAACAGACTCTTCTACAAGGGTGTTTATTATTAATGAATGGGAGGAACAGGCATCCTTCAGACCAAAGAGCTATGGTATTTTGTACCCCCACCCCCCTGAAAACTCCCAGAGGACAAATACTAGCAGTAGTTAAATACTGATTAGCAAACATCATTGAAGCAATTAACTACTAAAAATATCTACCATTGTTGGTAACTCCATATATCTTAAAAGCTTTGATGTAGTTCACAATCCCACATGTACAAACAAGGAATAAGGCTTGCCTGAACATGCACTTTGCAAACGCATCAACAGTGTTGGCAGTGTGTTACAGGGCTGCCAGATTGGTGTGTGTATGTGTTTTCTTCTGAGCATTGCATATTCAGTTGTAGGTTAGCATACATATAGTGTAGGGTAGCAAATCTATAATTCTAAAATGCAATATTTAAGGTAGAAGCAGTAGTGAAGGCTGTGGTATCAGTTGGCGGAATTACTGTTATTTCATAGAATATTCACACACATTCAATCTTCTGGGAGGAACTAAAGTCAACAACCAAATTTTCTTCACACCTCAGCATCTGTGAGCAAAGTAATACGTCAGGTAGTTCAGAAAGATGTTCACATAGGCTCTGTGGAAGGAGCTGTGTGGAAAATGTAGGTACTCACCAGGGTATATGTGAGAAAAAATCTTGAGCAGCACCAGTGACCGCACATGTCACTAGTTATCCATTAGTGCTTTAATAGCCCAACTCCAGGATGGACATCTCATTTTACATTCAGTGAGTATATATATCATGTAGTAGCAGGCCATACCTAATTTGGTCATGTGCAAAATCTGCATATTATTTCCTTGAAAATAATAGATGCCAAACGATAGGCATGTTACCATTCAAAAACCTTGAAACCAGGCAGGAGCAAGATACTGCTTTCTTTATTACTTTTGTAGCTCGCCTGTTTTCCTCCAAGAAACCCAAGGTGGCATACATAATCCTCCTCCTCTCCATTTTATCCTCACAACAACAACCCTGTGAGGTAGATTGCGCTGAGAGACTACGACTGGCCCAAAGACACCTGGGGCATGTCTACCCGAAGAGTTTGCCCCAGGGTGGATTCACAGTAGCGGCAGGTCATCTACATGACGCATCTGTCATTGTGAAGCCATCTGGGGGCAAACCCCAGAAACTCCACTGAAAAAACATTGGGCAGTTACCCCAACTCTTTTGGCAGTGGAGGCTTGTCACAGCCCATGGAGCCCCATGATTGGTTGCCATGGGCTGGACAGGGAAGGGGGTGGACCTCAGGAGCGCCCTGTGTCCCGTGGTAAATAATAATAATAAAAACTGGGGGGGGGGAGGAGAGGAATGGGCCTGTGCCTCTGTAAAAATAAAAAAATAAAAACGGGGGGGAGGAGAGGAATGGGGCCCATTCCTCCCCCCCTTTTTTTTAAAAAAAATCTTTAAATATAATAGAGGGAGGTCAGAGGGAGGAAAGGTGGTTTGGGCACCCGGCACCCCTCTCCTTGTCCTCCTCTGGCTTCCTTGTTCCTGCCCCATCCCTCCCGGTGCTCAGGGCCAAGGGGAAAGTTCGCACTTGCATTCCGTCTCTAGCAGATGCTGAGAAAGAATGCAAGTGCGGGAGCCAGGCCATAGCACCAAAGTGCTGCCATCAAGATGGGGGCCCAGTGAGCTTCCATGGCTGAGTGGGGACTAGATTTCCTGACTCCCAGTCCAACAGTTTAGCCACTACACCGCACTGGCTCTCAACTATTTTCCATATAGTGAGCTGTTTGCGTGCAGGAACATGGTGGTGTGGAGAAAATTCCTTCCAGGACCCACAATGCACACAAATAGCTCATTTTATGGAAGCACTGACTAGCATCATCACACGTGGGTGGGGGGGATGGCATTTCCTTACCATTGCTTCTCCACCCCCGCATTCATCCCTCATTACTTCCTCATTCTGCCCTGAGGGGAAAGAGAAAGTAAACAAAGACCACGTGGCCCATTCAGGGTTTTGTATCACGTAGCTTTTCCTGCACACAGCAGGAGATAATGGCACATTTCGTGGTTGTTTTTTTAAAAAACTCAGATTAAAAGGGGTCTATTTTGCGACAGAAAAACAAGCAGAAGGAGCAGGTGGCAGGTGAGCAAGGGTGCTCACACATCCATAAGTGGGCAGTTGCAAGCATATGATAAAATGCTAGTCTGATGAACCTCTATGTGGAGACATTCAAAACATCCACCAGAGGGTGGCAATTTTGGATTCTCAAGCCATTAGAAACAGGAAACACACACACATGTACCCTAAGCTGATTTTATTTGCTTTCTGTCCTTCAGTATCTTTACCACCATATGTCAAATGTTATCTCAGCACCTACTTCTTAGTTTTGGTTTTTCTTTGAAAAGCTGCACAATGTTGCCTATGCATAAACTTTGAGCAAAAGCAAACACTTGTAGTTGGATGTATTTTCATAGGAAGTTCTAATTTAGGCCTGTCTTTGGAAAAGGCATAGACCCAGGAAGATCCATAAGGAAACTAATACATCAAAATTGGGCTTCTTCTAAGCATTACTATCAGCTATTAAATATATGACAGTTTAAGAGACTTGTTTAAACATCTGCTCTATAAAAGCTTAAGTCAACTGGTGACTTACACAAATTTTGAAGATGTCTAAAAGATGTGTTCTCATAAGCACTCTCACAGAAGCCCGGAATTAGCCATCTGTAATATAAACAGGGTTTTCACAGGAGTTTGCAATAACCATATTAACTATTTAAACTACCATATGCATGACAGTAAAGCATAAATGGAAAAAAAAACTAAACCATGGTATGATCACTGACTGGATCATTTTATAGAACTGTTACTGCCTGTTTTTTGGGCATCTCCACCACAAGGTTTTTGACTAGCAGTTATTTCTACAATTTTCAACCTCCTACAAGTAAGTACCCAGGCATGGTAGGGATATGCAAAGGATATTGAGGTAAAACATACACACAGCTACATCTGGAAAATCTGAACTCTGGCCTTCTCTTGACAGTTTAATCATTTGCTGTTCTCAGAAAAACTGCTGAAAGTACTTCAGTGTCTTTCATTGTTTTATTAACTCCATTTATTTCAACTTGGCTATTTCTCATGTGAAGCACAAATTATTTTGGCAGGAAATGCAGTGATACTTAAATTTGAATGGAGAACACCTAGTATTCAATGTACAGAATATTGACATTACATAACTGGATAGGGTAGAAGAATTAACCATAAACAGCCAAAATACTATGGTATATTGCAAACTGTGTAGGCTAGGATCCCCAAAACTGCTTAGGCTGATGCCACTTGTTTGTGCTAGCCCAGTGGAATTTTGGTCCCCCCTTTTTTTCTTTGAACATCTGGTTCCAGTGCCATAAAATAAACTGAGGGGTTTTTTTTAATCAGTCCTCAGTTTAAAAACAGCTTGCCAAGGCAAAGATTGGGGAGAATTATTCAAGTAAATGCTATCTAAATCCACTTGGATGCATGTCACAAGCTTCATGGCTCTTTATATCTTTGATCATAAGCATTAAAGACAGGTTGCTTACCTGTAACTGTAGTTCTTCGAGTGGTCATCTGTGCAGTCACACATATGGGCTCTGTGCCTGCGTAGGGCCAGCTCCGGAAACTTCACTAGCTGAAAACATTTTTACGCGGGAACCCCTCCCCCACCGTCCACTGAGCATGCTCAGGGGTTCCCGCCCTATCTCCTCAGTTCCTGAAACCGCCTAAACAGTCTCACTGAGGTAAACCACCAGGTAATCATGAATGACACCATAGTGGGGACGGTGGGAGGGTTGTGTGACTGCACAGATGACCACTCGAAGAACTACAGTTACAGGTAAGCAACCTGTCTTTCTTCTTCGTGGTCTCTGTGCATCACACATATGGGCGAATAACAAGCTGACTACCCGGAGGTGGGTGGTGTCAGGTGATGGATGAAAATTCAACGGATTGAACAAAGTCGGTTTCAACGGGTTTTTTCTTCCCATTTTCCATCTTAAGTTTGCTCTTTTCTTTTTGGGGTTGTCAGCCCCAGAATGCTCTCTCACTCTCTTAGAAATCTTCTTTGCCGCCTTTGTTGATGCGGCTGAGAGGAGGAAGTGGGAACCGATAAGGCTTCACTCCGCGCGGGAGGAGGTTGGGGCATAGACTCCATTATAATAGGAGATTTGGAGCGTCGAGATCCTCTCGGTACCTCCACTGCCTCCAACGCCTTTTTTCAGAACAACGCCCAAAGCCGGTCTGATCGGTTTTTTCTCGCTTGCCTCGAGAATTTTAGACAAAACACACAAGATTCCACAATGTGTGTCCCCCAAGCAAAGCAAACAAAGGGAATGTCTGTCGGTTAGCATGATCTTTAGCCCGCAAATGGGGCACTTCTTGAAGAGGCCTTGATGTGCCATAAACTAACAACAAACGAATTCTTTATATATATATATATATATATATATATATATATATATATATATATATAAACTAAATAGAAAAGATTAGAAAACTGGAGAGAAAAGACAAGAAGGAAAATAGAATATTTTCAGCTGAGGTAAAGTATACCACACACGAGAAGTCTCCACAAGCTGTTGACCCTACAGGCGGTTGAAGAGAACTGAGGGGATTAGGCGGGAACCCCTGAGCATGCTCAGTGGATGGTGGGGGAGGGGTTCCCTCCTAAAATGTTTTCAGCTATAGAAGTTTCCGAAGCTGGCCCTGCGCAGGCGCAGAGCCCATATGTGTGATGCACAGAGACCACAAAGAAGAGTCTATACCAGCCTTCCCTCAACCTGGTGTACTCAGGATGTGTTGTGATTGCAACTCCCATCATCCTTTTCTGGCTGGGAATAACGGGAGTTGCAGTCCCAACACATCTTGAGGACACTAGGTTGGGAAAGGCTGATTTAGATCCTGATTCCAAAATTGCCAGGCTAGTTCAGGTGGACATTCTTGCAATGACAAAGACCCACACTGGTTCCCTCCCTAAAACTAATATATCAGGCCTAAGATGCCTGAAGCAACACTTCAACCCATACATGCCCCCTGCCATGTCCTCAGATCTGCTGGGAAGTCCTTCTTGTGATTGATATTTCCATCTGAGAGCTCAATGTTTTTTGTGTTGTGGTATCCTCTGTATGGAATTCCCTTCCTATGCTAGATTAGTATTTCTCATTGACTGGATTTGCACAATCAAAGAAGGAAAATAATCCATCATAGTTTACTTTCTCATTCTGTACATGCTGGTCATGTGTCATGTTATTACCATAGTGATCCTTGTTGGGCATTGTTTGTCATGTCATCTGAACCTGGCAAACGTGCGGTGTGGGAACCACCCAGAATCCATGGCTTATTCTAGGGTTGTAGTGTGTGTGTTGTGACCTGCCCACACCAGGTTTGGACATGACAAACCACACCTGCCAAAGGTAATGATGGTAATGTGTCAGTGCACAACTGGGCAGCATGGGACAGGGGAAAAAAGCTAGGGTGGCTTATTATATTCCTTCCCCAATCCACTGTTTTGAGTTCAAGGCCCTCTTCTAAACTTAGGCTGACCCCTCCCATCAATCCAGCACCAGTAAGAGCATGATCTTCTTCCATGGAATCATGTTCATGCAGTTTGCTGCTGCAAGCAAGGATCTGTTAGTTGGGGCCCTGATCCAACACTGTTATTAGAAATGATAAACGAACACCTGGATCCGCTTCTAAAATCACACAGAGAATAAACAAACAGCTCCTTCCAAGCCAGATTGGGATACCGCACAGATCCAAGAATCCTCTTCTAGCAGCATTCAGTCTGTCTAGGTCTTGGACTCTTGCTAGGGGGAAGTTTCACATCTCCCCAAATCCTTTCAGCTGGAACTCTGTACCACGTCATTGCAGGTGTTCCACACCCAAGGAGGTCACCCCACATTTCTGAGAACTACAGTTTATTCATTGGGATGTTTAGGAAATGGATAAAAACTTTGTTTGGGAGCCTTTATGCTAGCTGAGCATAGCACATTCTTTTGAAACATGAATTTAATGTTTGGCAGAAAATTTCCACCATCAGCATAACGTTAGGTTTTAGTTTTGTATTATCCCATTTTGTATTTTAGTTTTTTAAAATTAGTTTATTGCTACCACAATATCCTATATGTGGGATAGGAGGCAGGAAAATTTGTAAACATATACACACTTGATTTGTACCCCATCTTTCCTTTAAAAAATGGTACTCATGGCAGCCAACAATCATTAGAAATATCCATCCCCTTTGTCCACAGCTTGTTCTGCTCACAAACATAAAGCCTCTGAAATGCAGGTTGCTTACCTGTAACCGTAGTTCTTCGAGTGGTCATCTGTGCAGTCGCACAAAATGGGCTCTGCGCCTGCGCGGAGTCTCGATCGGGAAAAACGTCTATAGCTGAGGCGTTTGTGGTGGGAACCCCTCCCCCACGCGCGGAGTGCGCATGCGCAAGCTGAGGGGTTCCCGCCCAGAAGCTCAGTTCATGGAGACCGACATTGTGGCCTCGAAACCGAGCAAAAATAAAAGCTGCCGGCATCGATGGAGACATCGATGCCGAACCCAGTGTCCTTACAGTAGTATTAAATGTTAGTATCGATGAAGGTGTCGATACCGAAATAAAGTTTTGTCAAAACAATGCTACTATATCCCTAGGGTAACTACCAGTATATATATATAAAAATGTTATTAAGAAAGACATAAGTTACTATACCTATTACACCAAAGTGGAGATGGTAGGGTGGGTTGTGTGACTGCACAGATGACCACTCGAAGAACTACGGTTACAGGTAAGCAATCTGCATTTCTTCTTCGTGGTCTCTGTGCATCACACAAAATGGGAGATTAGCGAGCTGACTTACTGGAGGTGGGTCGGTGTCCTTATGTCAGTATGGATGAAAGAACAGATCTCCCAAAAGAGCAGTCAGCTCTCGCTCTCATGTCCAAGCAATAGTGCTTCACGAAAGTCGATTGTTTTGACCAAGTCGCAGCGCAGCAAAGTTCAGGGATGGAAATGCCCTTGCCGAAGGCTGTCGAAGTGGCCATCGCCCTCGTAGAATGAGCTTGGACATTTGAGTCCAGAGGGAGTTTGGCAAGTTGGTATGCCAGCTTGATAGTCTCAACGATCCATCGTGCAAGTCATTGCGACGAAATAGGCATGCCCTTATGTTGACCAGAGTAGGAGACAAATAAACGGGGTGACTTGCGAAAAGGTTCTGTACGCTGTTTATAAAAGGCTAAGGTCCTTCGTACGTCCAGTGTATGAAGAGTAATCTCCATCTGTGATGATGGAGAAGGAAAAAACGCAGGAAGAATAATATCTTGATTCAGATGGAATTCTGAAACCACCTTGGGCAGAAAAGTTATGTCAGGTCTTAATATTGCCTTATCCCTATGAAAAGTTAGATAAGGAGGATCCATACAGAGAGCTGCAAGCTCACTCGATCTCCGAGCCGTAGTAATGGCTATTAAAAAGGCTGTCTTAAAGGAGAGTAACCAAAGGTCTGTTGTGGCCAATGGTTCGAATGGTTTTGAAGTTAATGACTTTAGTACAACTGAGATGCTCCAAGATGGTATACGTGTACGGATTGGTGGAGTTAAATTATTGAGTCCCTTCAGAAAACGTTTTGACAGAGGATGTGAAAACACAGTTGAGCTTTCTATGTTGGGCTGGACTGATGATATTGCTGCGAGATATACGTGTATGGAGGACGTGGATAAGCCTTTTTCTGAGAGAGATAACAGAAACATGAGAATTTGGTCCATGGTGGAAGAAAGAGGGTTGAAATTATTGTCTTTGGCAAATTTTTCAAAGGTAGTCCACTTTTGTATATATGATTTTCGAGTGGATGGTTTCCTAGCTGCGTCTAGGATGTCCTGTAATCGAGTGGAGGTTACATCAGGTTGGTGAACTGAATGTTCCATGCTGTTAACCTCAGGGTTTGTAGATTGGGGTGTCTGATTTTGCCTTGTTGTTGTGTCAGCAGTGTTGGTAACAGTGGAAGCTGTCGGTATCGGCTGTTTGACAGTCGTAGGAGTGGGGCAAACCACGTTTGCCTCGGCCACCAGGGAGTGATCAAGATGCAATTGGTCTTGTTGGCAATTATCTTGGCAATCACCCTGGGTATGATGGGAAACGGAGGAAACGCGTAAAAGAGAGCATTCGTCCATTGCAACGTGAAGGCGTCGCCCAAGGAGTTCCTGCCTAGACCTGCTCGGCTGCAGAAACTGTGGACGATCTTGTTTGTATCCGTGGCAAAAAGATCGACGTCTGGTATGCTCCATGTTTGGAATATTGATTTGGCCACAGTTCTGTTGAGTTGCCACTCATGTGCAAGATGATGGGATCGACTCAGGAAATCGACCAGTGTGTTTTCGGTGCCAGCAATATGGATGGCAGTGAAAGTGACATGTCTTGGGATGCACCAGTCGAAGATTTTCATTGTCAATTTTAGAAGACGTTCCGATCTAGTGCCACCCTCTTTGTTTAGATACGCAACCACGGTGGTATTGTCTGTGGTTATCTGTATAAAATGTCCCGCAATCTGGGATTTGAATGCAACGAGGGCTCTTTGCACTGCTCGCAGCTCGAGAAGATTTATGTGTTGCCTGGCTTCTTTTTTGGACCATAGACCCTGGACAGTTAGGGAGCTTAGATATGCGCCCCAACCCCTCATTGAAGCATCCGTAGTCAATATCTTTGTTGGTTGTTCTTGACTGAATGGGATTCCTTGTGCTAGATGGTCGGTTACCGTCCACCATACAAGAGAGTCCTTTACTGTAGCTGGGGGGTACAGTAAGAGATTTTTTGAATCCTTTTGAGGATTGAAGTGTTTCAGAAACCAAGATTGAAGTGGTCGCATCTTCAGGCGGGCATACTGAACCACTGCAGTGGTAGAAGCCATGAGGCCTAAAAGTTGTTGTACTTTGAACGCCGATATGTGGGGTCGACGTTGAAAAATTTGAGCGAGATGAATGATGCGTTCGCGTCGAGTGGCTGGCAAGAAGGCTCGGGCGGCTACAGAATCGAGGATCCCCCCAATAAACTGGATGACCTGTGAGGGGTTTAATTGGGATTTTTCATAGTTGATATAGAGGCCTAATTTACATAATAAACAGCAAGTAATTTGTATCGAATTTTGTAGTTGTTGTTTTGTTGGTGCTACCAAAAGCCAATCATCAAGATATGGATAGACTTCTACTCCCTTGAGACGAAGGTGAGCACAGACTGTAGACATACATTTTGAAAAAACTCTCGGGGCCGTGGATAGGCCAAACGGGAGAGTTCTGTATTGGTAGATGTTATGGTCAATTATAAAACGTAAATATCTTCGGTATGTGCCCTCCATGGCGATGTGGAAATACGCATCACGAAGATCAATGGATGCAAACCATTGTCCTTTAAATAATAAAGGGGTAATAGAAGCTAAAGAAACCATCCTAAACTTTTTGGTTGTGATATGTACATTTAGTAAACGTAAATCCAAAATAGGGCGAAGCCCTCCGTCTCTTTTCGGTATGGTAAAGTACCTAGAGTAGAAACCCTTTTGAAGCTGACTCCCTGGAATAGGTTCGATAGTGCCTTTGCTAAGAAGCATATCGACCTCCTGGAGTAAGGGTATAGTAGGTGGCGTAACCTTTACATTACCAAGAAGAGGGAGGGTTTTAAATTCTATTCGATATCGTCTTTGAATTATAGAGAGGACCCAGGTGTTGGTAGTGATAGTCTCCCATTGATGGTAATAGTGGGAGAGTCTATCATCAAAGAAAATGGTGGGATTATCCACAGGTGAGGGGGGGAAATCAAAGACGCCGCCTAAAGCTTGTGTCGGTCCTTCGAGGAGTTGCTCTGCCTCTGTAGCCCGCGAATTGCTTACGTTGCTGGAAGGGCTGTTGTTGCTGTTGTGGTTGTTGACGAGGTTGAGCTTGTTGGTATTGTTGTCTATTAGGATAATATGAAGAACGTGGTCGAACCCAGCGTCATTGGAATTGTTGCTGGGGTTGGTTGAACCCCGTACGGCAGGCTGTTGTTCTCGCCTTTTGTATGGTATCGAGCGAATTGTCGGTGTCGGCATTGAAAAGCCCGATACCGTCGAATGGTAAGTCCTCTATTCTAGAGCGAGCCTCTTGAGAAAGGCCCGCCGAGCGGAGCCAAGCATGTCGACGGAGTGCTATGGGTCCTGTCAGGGTCTTTGCGATACAATCAACCTGGTGTTTGGAGGTATGTATCTGCTGACGAGATAGCTGTGAAGCTTCGGAATAGAAGAGTCTAGCCAAATGCTTCTTGTCGTCAGGTAAGTGTTCCATCAATTTCCCCATCTTGTCCCATAGCAGTAATTGGTAACCAGACATTGCTGCTTGGTAATTTGTAATTTTTAAGCCTAAGGATGAGGAAGTATATAACCTGCGTGCTAGGAGGTCTAAACAACGTCCCTCTTTATCGACACGTGATGAATGCTGATGCCTGCTTTTTCCCTGAGCGGCCTCGACGACGATGGAGTTCGGAGGCGGATGCTAAAAAAGGAACTGGACATCTGCGTTCTGGACCTTGTACATCCCCTCTAGTCTCTTAGAAGTTGGCGGGGCAGTCGAAGGTGACTTCCAAGATTGTTTAATAGTTTCTAGTAAGGCTGGTAACATAGGGATGGCCACTGGTTTCGAGGTATCGGACGAGATGGAGTCGAAGACCGGATCCTGTATCGAGGATGTGGATTGTTCGACTTGTAGACCTAATGCTTGAGCCATTCTAATAATCTAGTCGGAAAAATGACCCAAATCCTCTGATGGGGAGGTGCCCCCTTGTGGAGCGACCTCTATATCTGGGGACGCAATGGATGGTCGTGCCGACGACGAAGATGAAGAATCAGACTCATAATCGTCGTGAGGAGACGATGGAGAATTGACTCTAGGAACCGGCATGTGAATGAGTGGTTCCGGTTGTTGTGGTTGGGATGCCTGTATACTGGGAGGTAGAGTTGAAGGCGGTTGCATTGGTTGTGTACTGGCATCGATGAGACTGGATTGAGGGTTAGGCATTGTAGCAGACGGTCTAGCTACAGGTTCAACCCGTGGATGTCCCCCATAATCTGGTAGTCGGGCGTGATAGGCTTGGGGAGAATATCCCCACTGTCCTTCATAAGGTCTTTGATAATACATGTCTCGACCGTAATATTGGTCACTGCGAGGATACCGTTCCCATCTCTCATGGTGTGGTGAACGGGACCTGTCTCTCGACAGCAGTGGTCTGTCATAATAATAATAGCCTCTCCCTGAGTGACCCGAAAACATGGACTCTGGGGAGTCGTGTCTATAGCGCCTGTCCTCAGGTTGCGTCTGTCCAGGTGGTATAGGAGTTGGAGAAATGTCTCTGATTTCCCCTTCAGACGTTGAAGTCAATCTCAGACCGTGTGCCGACTGTGGTCTTAGTGTCGGTATAGGCGACAACAAAAGCGGTGGCGGCGGTGGAGGTGGCAGAGGTTGTGCCGGTATCGACATCGATGCCGAAGCCTCGGCCACCGAAGTTTGCGGCAAAGGATTATTCCTCGATGCCGATGGGGATTGTACGGTATCGACCGTCGACATCGGTATATTAGTCATCGGAGGAGGAGAAGACGGCCGAGTAGGGTTCGGCACACTCTTTTTAAGAGATTTTTTATTTCTCTTTTTCCTGCGCTCCTCCGGTTTTGAGGCAGTATGTTTTGCCTTTTTTGCTTTCTTTGCTAATCGTTTGGCAATGGAAAGCGTAACACTTCTCCCAGGTGTCACAGGTATCTCCGGCTGTTGTTGTTCCTGAGCCAATAAAGGAGATTTTGGGGAAGTTTCAACAGGCTCCATAGTGCTGGAAGTCGATGTCGAGGGTTTTTCGACTGATTGTAAGGCTTTGCTCCAAAGCAGGGCTTTTAGCCTATCTGACCTGTGTCGTTGTGTTTGCTTGGAAAAAGCTTGGCAAAAACGACAGGTCTCGACAATATGGGCTTCACCCAAACACAAAAGGCACAAGGAGTGTCCGTCTGAGGGGGGAAGTTTACTTCCACACTTCGTACACTTCCTGAACGGGGCCTTGAGGGCCATGCGCCCTTTCGGGCGTTTTCGCTTTTCGTGAAAAAATAGGAAAAGAAAAATGTAAAATAATAATAATAATAAAGTAGAAATATGAGAAGGATAGAAAGAAGAAGAAGAAAACGCCTCTTACAATTTTATTTTCTACAGAGAATTTTCCAAACGAGGTCACCACAATGGCGGTCGAAAGAGAACTGAGCTTCTGGGCAGGAACCCCTCAGCTTGCGCATGCGCACTCCGCGCGTGGGGGAGGGGTTCCCGCCAAAAACGCCTCAGCTATAGAAGTTTTTCCTGATCGAGACTCCGCGCAGGCGCAGAGCCCCATTTTGTGTGATGCACAGAGACCACGAAGAAGAACATTTAACTTTCATGAGTAAGAGCCACTGATAGACCTACCCTCCATGTAACACTTTTTCAAAGACCCTTTAAATTAGTGGCTATTACTATATATTGTGACAATGAATTCCATAGATTGTGTGATCTCTAAAATACTTTCCTCTGTAACTACCAACTACACGACACAAACTATATGCCTGAACCATATCCCTTATTTCTTTAATTATCCAGTCAAACTAAAATTGGAGGCATTGCAGCTCCACAAATGGATGCAGCCCTTTATGTGGGTTGTTTCCTTTTATGTGGAATTGGGTTGAGTAACTTTAGGAATCACAATGGCTGCTAAAGGCCAGTAAGTCTGGCCAACCCAAAGCATGCTGGGAGTTCCACCCAAGGCATGCTGGGAGTTGTAGGTGTAAACCTAGGTTTTTATTAAATTCTTTAAACGTATTTAAAACCACAAAATTCATGTTTTTAGTTTTTTTCTGATCCATGTACACGAAGTCTTGTCTGGGTGAACAGCATTAAGGCAGTACCATATGTGGAACTGGGTAAACATTTAGGGACATACCTGACACACACATACTTTCTGCTTTATAGGTAGAGATCAACCTAACACAAGTCCCATTCACTTCAATGGTTCTGCTCAAAGTAGGATTAACATTGGATACAACCTTGGATCTCCAGTTACAGCCCTCTCTGTACTTTCAATAGATTTGTTACCTTGGAATAATTGGGCCTCCTTTCAGATTCTCACTTTATAGAATTAACTAATCTAGGCAAATTAACAATCTATCAGCTACGAGGGTTTTGCTGTAAGTGCATGGAATCAGAGAACCCTAATAGTAGCAAGGTTCCCTTTACTGAATTGAATAGGGAACCTGATATAGAATAAGCAACAGCCTAGTTGCTGTTGCTATTTCCAAATATAAACAATGTCTCTTCATATCAGGACATTCTCATTAAACATCACTTAGATTGTGTATGTGTGTGTTTATATTCAACTTTGCACAATTGTTTATAGGCTGATAATTTGGATGGGCTTTTCTTCAGTATTTCCCATAATTTAAAAGCTATGGTGGATGCTAAGGACCAGACTTTAATTTTGAAGAAATATCACTTAAACCTACAGTAAGTTGCAATAGTAGTTCAATTAGTTTATACAGATAGAAAGTGTTTTAGAAGTACAAGTAACTACATTTCATGTAGGCACAAGCCTTGGTATACCAAAGGAATACTTGAATGAAGTACTAGCTAAGTGATACTTAAGTCTTGGCAACTCAAACTTCCATAGTATTTAGAAGACCTTTGTAGTATTCAACAACTGTTTACATCATACTACTTACTAAAACAGGTCTGATCTGTTCTCCTCCTATTCCACCCCAAAACCAAGATTTAAGTATGGAATCATTCAATGCTCAGAATTGCGATTCACACAGACTAACAAACACAACCCACTTCACACAGATCAGAGTATTATCCTGGGCTGAAGTCTACTTGCTTAAAAGAACAGTATCTTCCCAACTTTTCAAGTTGTTACAAGGTATTGTTTTTAGGAGATTCCCCACTGGAAACAAAGTTGCTGCAATTATAATCCTATAAATTGGCTGGCCTATGAAGAAATGGCAAGATCCACACCAACTCCCTCATGTCCTAGACAACATGTCAACAGGTAACTACTAGTTAGCACCCAAGTTGGCACAGCAACCTTTACTAAAGCGAAGTAGCACCTGGGCAGGAGACACTGTGGGGATCTTACCTATGCCACTTTAAGCTTCTTGAGGATGCTTATAATCTAAGATTTTGGATACTGTTGTGGCTGCTCTGTTTCAAATCCTCATCTCTTCTAAGGTCATCTAGCATACGGAGAACTCAGGGAAGGGGAGGATCTTTTGTTCCTGTCTAGCACAAATAGACACTTGCCCTTTGCACAGAGGGCTCTACAGTAAAAAAAATTCTCAAGAAGCTTTTGCTTTGGATTCATCCAAGATTCAGTTGCGAGGAAGTTATTTCTGGTCATCATTGATGTAAGATATTGTGGGAAGTGTAATAGGTAAAGCACTAGCTGTACAACTTGCTTTTAGTCTTCAATATAGTGAAGGTGTCTGTTGTCTTGGTTCTCTTCATGTGTTCCCTGCTTTATATTAATTGGATCCTAGATTATGCCCCGTGTGTGCACACACATGCTCTCTGTTGCCTAGCTCTGGAGTGTCCCCAAATGAAGAGTGGACATTACCAATGTACATTTGACATCGCAAAGATAATACTGAGTAGCTGCTTCTATAGGTCTACGCAATGTCACAGACTTGTGGTTTGGTGTTTTTAAAAATGGAGAGAAATTTAAGGTAGGAAGATGTAGAAACATTAAGGCAAATGTAGGTTAACCCGGAGTTCCCATTTTTAAACTTCATTCCCTTGCCCTAAGTCTAGTACTTAGGAAGATTGTATGGGCTTTGGAAGTTTTTATTTTTAATTTATGTGGAGGTTAACAATGCAAACTGCTTGACAAAGTGCAGGAGAACTGCAACTCTGGAGCTATTTAAAACATGATCCTATTTTGTAGTTGGACACAGATGGTACCTTCACACTCAACATGTATTCCAATGTTTACGTATATGAGATTTGTAAGGTAATTAAACTAGTGTACACATGCATTATTTGAGAAACATAGATTGGATGAGGTAGGATTTTCTCCAAGAATCCAGAGAGATTCTATACCAGCTTTACTTCACAGTATGTGTATAGGCCCTATCCAAGAAGCAGGTTAGAAACCCACGACCGTTTTCTCTTGAGCAAGGCCTTTATCTTAGGTTACAGGGTAGATTGAGAGTTCAGCAGGGAAGCCAGATGAAAATAATTCCTCTGTGAATAGATACACCCACAGACTGGAAGGATTTTTTCTAACAAATACTTAAACAGAATAGATTAACTACCGTTATTCTGAACACAAATTTATAAGAATGCTGCTAGAATTCGGCATATTTTGATTCCAATACATTGTGGATCGGTAAGGCTACACTGTATAGGGAAAATGTACATGAAAATGCAGTATAAATCCAATGTTTTTGCTTTATTGAAACACTTGCCATAGATTTTAATTGAAACCTTTGCTCAAGTTCACATATGTACATGGGTATCATATTTTTTTCATCAGTGTTTTCACCTTCTAGTAGTATGAGGTGGGGTGGTGGTTGATTTCTGCAGCCCTGGAACCAGGTTTATTACAACTAAGAGGCAGGAGGGGGAAATGTAGCATCAAAAGTTCTTTGGTGCCAAAAAAATTCCCAACTCTGTTGAAACATTTAGAAAAGCAACAGTTCGTTCTCAAAGAATAAAATGGTCACAAATTGGACCTTCGTAGGTTGCTGTACTATACACACTTCTGTGTAGGCATGCATATGATTGCACTACTAGTCAACAGAACACAAAGCACTGGATTCAGTTATCCACCCGAGGTGGTGGTGCCCCCCCCCCCCCCAGCTGACTTTCCTGCTCTCTTTTTGGCCAAAGATCCCCCTGAAAATGCTCCCTTAGAGGTGAGGGGCTGTGCCGATTAAAGTGGATGTGGCATGGAAGGAGGAGAATCAGGCAAAGACATCTTCGGTTCCACTCACAGAAATTATCTTCCCCACTCAGCCCACTCTTCTCCATTTATCTTAAGGCTTGAATAAAGTACAAGAGAATTAGAAGGAAAACATTTCTGGATTAAAAGGATTAAAATCCTAAGAAAGGACAATTTAGAACCTGAACCTTTAGCGGTTTCTATCTTCTTTTCAGACTTGAATTAATGTGTACATTAAAACATAAGGATTAGGGCCTCAGTTGAGATCGCCAAGAGTGAGGAATATTGCTGAATCTAAAATTCAGGCTTAGAAAAAACTTCCTCTAACATACAACACCCCTGAAAGACTGTGGCCCTTTTCAGAAGACACCTTAAACCATGGCTTTAATCATGGTGAATAAGACAAAAAGCCTTATTCATCGTGGTTGAAGCCGTGGTTTCTGAACAGGGCCACTAACATAACATTCCTTTCCAAGTTTATTGCTACACTTACTTTGTAAAATAAAACTAGAGGATATAAATTTGGAAGATGAAAACACCTGCTATTTCATGGACTGAATGATGAATAAAACTATCTTTAACAGCGGTGACAATATCCAGTATTAGTAAAGACTTCACTATACAGTTTATAATTGCTTTTCTGTTACCCTAGCCTTAAAAAGTGATTTAGAAATTCAGAATTCCTAGAGAACATTTCAGTTACAGCACAGACATTGGAGTATTTCAAACAGCAGAGAAAGCTGGTCCTAAAAATAATGACATCTCTGCAATCAACTCCGAGGAGACATCTGCCAGAATTGCAAAAATTCTCCTGTTCATTGTTCAAGGAGCAAGGTGATATTTAGTTTGGCCAAAAGAAAGAAGAGCGTCCTTCTCAACTAGGGAACGCATGAAGCCCTTTTCAAAATGTGCTAGATCTGTAATATGAGATTCTTGTTATAGCGACTCAACGTTAATATTTATATTATATATATTAACCAAGCATGTAGGCTTCCCCGCAATTGGAGTCCACCAAAATGCAAATATCTTCTTCTTCTTCTTCTTCTTCTTCTTATTATTATTATTATTATTATTATTATTATTATTGGAACAGACTATTCAGCTGAGTGGATGGCTTCAGCGTATCAAATTCAGAGATGAATCATCTGCACCACCTAGCTGTCATCGGTAACACACACAGTTCTTGTATCTGTCTTACATTCATTTTCAACTTCAAATTTATTGAGGCAGTTGTGTCAGTGTTATCCATAACATAAGTGAGAAATAACCCAAGTATACCATTTGAACAACTTCATGATTTATCCCAATAATACTCAGTGCACAAACAACCCAGCCTCTGTACAGGTTCGTCACATGCAAGCCAGCCCAAAATACCAAAAAGAAAAAAAGAGCTAAGAATAAGCCACAACTCAGTATACTTGTTTCAACTGCATTTCTGTTAACCAAATGGCACATTGAGGAATTTCTAAAATAAGTATTTCAACAATCTGGTTAAAAAAATTCTTGGGCTAAATATTTCTAGACTTAAAAAACATCCCAAGATTTTTTTTTAAAACACTCAGATACTATACAACTTATAGGAACCTTCAAGTAGGTATACAAGGTGGTCAACCAAAATATTTACATACTGAGTAACATAAAACAAAATAATTCCGATTTATAGTGACAACATGAATTGAATTAAAGATTTATGAATTTAAAATTAAGGCTCTTTGTATAGTAATTTTTCACTTTACATTGTAGCCAACTTTGGAAGTGTCAGTCTTGCACATTCTTGTCAATCTACTGCAAACAGAGCAGCAGAGGATATTAAGTATTACTTTGAGTAATTACATTGCTACTTCTATGTCTGAGCATGCTTTTGTAACAGTGCAGTTAGGTACAAACTTATGTAAAAGAACAGGTATGACTGCCTAAGTGCCATACTCTAAAAATGCTTCCCAAAATTAAATGCAGTTTTGCACTTCAAGCAAACTAGATTTGAACAGTTTTAATATACTCCTGAATGTGGATAACAAGTGTTTGCTCAAGTATTGCAGACAGCACTGTTTTTCAGCAAACAGACTGAAACATTTATACCAGGCTTCGGTTTCTTGAAAACGTATAGAAAAATTAATTTTAAAAACACTATTTCCATGAGTATGTCTTCTGAATGATGGCTTTGTGGTTATTGAAGAAAACACTGTCTTCGTTTGATGTAATGTTTGGTCCACAGCCAAAACGTCAGGATTTAATGTTCAACTAAAAGCATCTTTAATGTCATTTTTCTTAAAATCTGTGATGTAAAACACTGAAGACAAAAAAAATGGAATGGTAATCTAAGAATCAGATTGTTAAACATTTCCTTCTAACATACCAAAATTTGAAGTCAGAATCGTCTTTATTGACTTTATTTTAAATTTTGTACATAAAGAAAACATGTTCATATCCATCATGAACACAAAACTTAAAAAGGCATAACTAGAAGACATTTGTGTCCTTCACCAAAGCAAACGCTGTGCTAAAGGTTCCAAACATTTTCAATTTTCAAAATAAATATTCTCTTTTCCTCCCCACCCCCGCCAATGTCTATATTCCAGTCTTCAGAATAATCACTGGAAATTGAAACCTATCTTGAAATCACACTTCTAAACAGAGTCCCAGCTCACTGTGTTTGGTAACTTGCCATACCATATCCAGCCTGATTAGGTATTACAGGAGCAGCTTGTCCCTGGGCAGGCTGAGCACCAAATCCACTCATCCAGGCTGCAGAAGGTGTCTGACTTTATTTTAAGAGAAAAGAAAAAAGAAAAGAAGAACAAGTTATTTGTTTGGGCAACTAAAAAACGAGCCATCTTCTAACAAGGCCACTTTACGCGCAAAAAAACATAAAGAGAGAAGATACTATAAATATTTGTCTCCATCCTAAATATAAAGAGTGAACAATTCTATCCATATGCAGTTTGCAATACCTTCAAGTTTAGCTGTTCTATTCCCACAGCGATCTATAAGACACAATGCCTTCTTTAAACCCACCTTCCATGGTATCTCTCTCACAAGCTGGTTTACAGACTTAAAGGTCATAAGAAAATATATTAGATTTCCAAAATATTAGAACATTAAACTATAACAGCAGCAAATAAAATCCTTTTGTATAGCACAGTACCAAAAAATTATCCAAACTTGAACTAGAATACAAAAAGTATTTGAGACTTTCCTAAACAAAAGCAATGAAGACGTCATATATATTTTCCTGGGGCAGGTATTTCTAAGATGTGGGGGCAAAGAAAAATCCCTGTCCCTACTGAACACTAATCTAACAGCCAGAGTATAGGCCTTTAGATGCTGATCTTAGTGTTCAGGCAGGTTCATATGGGTGCAGGTGGCCCTGGTCCCATACTACTTAGGGCTTTTAAAGGTTAATACCAGCACTTTAAATTAGGCCTGGAAATAGACAATGTAATTGGTCCAGAACAGCTGTAATGTGATCTTACTTCCAAGCTCCTACAAGTGTTCCAGGGTTTGCATTGTGCACCAGTTAAATTTTATAGACAGCCATTAAGGGAAGCCCCACATAGTGTGCATTGCAATAGTGTAGCCTGGATGCAACCAAAGCACGTGTCATCGAGGCAAGATTTGCTTTTCCTAGATAAGGCCACATCTGGCAAACCAGTCAAAGCTGGTAAAAATCACTTCTGGCCACAACACCACCAGTGTCTCCACAGATAATGCAGAGTCTAGGAGTACTCCCAAACTGCTTGCCTGGCCCTATAGGGGGAGTGAAACCTCATCCAGAACTAGTTGCACACCTCCATCCAGATCATGAGATTTCCTGACCCACACTTCTATCTTCTGAATACAGCGGTGGCCAAAATTGTGGACACTTTTTGAAATTTTCATGTTTTGCAACTTTGCATGCCTATAGAAAATGTTCTGTTTATATATCAATTGAAAGACCTGATTCACGTAATACAACAATCCTGCTTCTTTTCCTGGGTGTCCAATCAACTCTTTTCTTTGGAGCCATTGCTCTATTTATGATGTACGTATGTACGTACACTTTTAATTTGAGAAATACTTCAAATATTCACACAATCTCCAATTGCGCTTCAGTTACAGAACAGCAAAACTGACTTTCCCCAACTTCAAACATGATGTATCGCAGCTACTGCCATGTGATTGGTCCCCAGAACAAGGACTGTGATTGGCCAGTAGGGTTTGCAATTCCAATCCACTTCTTCCCTCAATCACACCTGTGTTTGTTTTTAGACTAAAGTAAGCATAACTTTTTTTGTACTGCAGATATTTGCATTCTGTTTTTGTACTGAATTCAGCATTAAATTCTTTTTCAATTAATATATAAAAATTTGAATTTCGTGAAACAGAACATTTTCTATAAGCATGCAAAGTTGCAAAACATGAAAATTTCAAAAAGTGTCCACAATTTTGGCCACCACTGTATGCTTGTTTGCCCACATCTGCCCCAACATTGCTCTCAGACACCTGTTCTGGATTTTTCCTTGGGATTAGAAGATAGAAAAGAGAGGCAGAGCTGTGTGTCACCAACATATTGGTAACACCTCAGTCCAAACTTGCTGACTGGCTAAGCAATTACATACCTATTTTGAAAAGCATGGAGGACAAGGTGGAACCTTGAGGGATCCCATTGGCCAAGAGACTAAATAAAACCTCCCAGAATCATCTTCTGGACCTTTCCCAGAGATGCTACAACACCATGCCTCCAACTCCAATCCCAGACAGGCAGTCAAAATAGTACTGAAAGCCACTGGGAGGTCCAGGAGGACCAAGATGGTTGTATTACCCCAATCCATTCCCCAGTGTAAGTCATCTCCCAAGACAACCAAGGGAGTTTCTATCCCAAACCCAGGCCAGAAACAAGACTGTAATGGATTTAAATAAGCAGTGTCCTCCTAAGGTGGGGATCTTGGTTATTCCCTGGTATGTAAGGATAATATGCCACAACAGCTGATTGGAATAAAGTTTAAGTTTAAATGTATTTAATATACCTGCATATACTTATACCTGCTGCATATTTAATCAGTCTGAATCCATTTCATTAATTCAAGGACAAAAAAGTTAAAGTTTCTCCTATGATATTGAAAAAAGTTAATACAATTCTTAGAGATGGACCATTTTTCTCCTACAGACATATGTGTAACAGACCAAATATATTTGATTAGGAATAGAGAAAGCCAGTAGCAAATGAACAGAAAAAAGAAGGAACACATTTCAAAATAAGAATTGTTTTCTGGGAAGAGTTTATTTTGGTCACATCTTTATCTATAAAGGATTTTCTATAATTATTTTTCTCCATTTACATCTGTTGTTTTAACCATAACAGAAACAGAAAATATCTGTAAAATCTAATTTTATCCCCTTGTAATCCTTTGATCACAGCATGAAGTTATATATCTTAATTAATTCAAAAAGACTGGTTATGTAGAAAAGCAATGTCTTTCCACTTTACACATTTTATTGGGAATAATAATTGAAAAGTAGCAGGGATCAAGTATCAAATTGAATTCAAATCCCCACTTTTTACCCACCCTCCTTCCCTCCCTCTCACTCTATCTCAGAGTTGTTTGGATTGTGAGGGATGAAAGTATAATAATTGCCATAGACACCACCCTGACCTTTCAAGTAACAGTGGAATAAAAATACACTAAAAATGTACTAAAAATGCAATAATTTTAGTTTTATGACTATATAATCCATAAGCAGCTAGGCTAATCTTAGGGACTTGGTGTTTAGGTGCTCCTGCTTTGCAATTAACTTTTGATCACTTTCAACTTTGATTCTATGAAACGGCACCTCAAAATTCCAAAATGCTTTGCAGATCTAAAAATAATTAATGGGTTCACACAACACACACTCAGTGGCTGAATGTGGGTTGTTGTTGAAACATGGATTGTTTGTTGAACAGCAGGTTACCATGTTTTCTGAAACCAGGAAATTTTCTGCAGAGTGGCTTGTTAACTAAAGGAAGCGAGACAGGTGGATACAAAGAAGAGGGCTTTTTCTGCTGTGGCAACCTTGCCTGGCTCTTACACTGTGCTCTTTCGGGCACCAGGTGAAGAACTTTTTATTTTTTTCAGGCATTTTAGTCTTTTAGCTCTGTTGTTTTAAATCTGTTAACATGCTAACCCACGTTTCAATGAACAACCCACGTTTCAAAACAACCCACATTCAGCGTGGGTTAACTTGTTTTGTGGATAGCCCCAATATGTCATTCATACAAGACATCTTATCTAGACTACTGCTACATTCTGTTGGATTCTGCCCGCTGATAGCAAGTCTGAGACACCAGTTAAGGGACAGAAAATTTATTGTTCATCTTAACCAATAATAGTGACTCCAAATGAGCCACAAAGAGTACAGATCAGAGTTTATATTTCTGGAGAACAGTGTATGGAAACAACAATCTGAGAGAACGGAACTACTTACTCTACACCAAATCCCTGTTGATTCCATGCTTGTCCATACATTCCGTAAGGTGGCACTTGCCATCCATTAGCCATGTATTGTCCATATTGCTGTGGATTCCCGTACACTTGACTCCACTGTCCCCACTGACTGTAATCAACCTAGGAGTTTAAAAAGGATTAAGTTTTAAATAAACTGAGAGTGCTGAAAACTGACTAGAAATGAGAAAGGAAAGGAATGAATACCTATGTCTAAAAATAGTGATTCCAGGTACTGACTTCATTCACTTTGCCAAATGTATGCAGCCACCATAGGAAATGCTACAACGTATTATTAATATGCCATTTACCTGTTGGAAGTTTTTAGTCATATCTGGTGATTCTTTACCCCAATAGCATTTAACAACGTGTCCTTCAATTGTAGTTCCATTGACTGAAACAATAGCATGTGCTGCACTTTCATGAGTTGAAAACCTGCAAACAAAACATGAATATGTAAAGAAATGTTACCACCAAATGTATAGTTCAGCTCTGGCATGAATCCCAGGTGCTTTGTGGCAGAACCCATCTTGTCTCCTCGCAAGGGCCTCCTCCCCACTCCGATCATTATCCCTTTTCATTTGCTACCTTTTTAAAAATTAGTTTTGGTACTAATGTCTTGTCGTTGTTTTGCAAGCACAGTTTCATGTGCCAATATCTCCCACTTGGCAATGTAATCTGCTCACTTTTAAGTGTTGAACTGACAATTCTTAGTGTCCTCCACCTTTTCAATAGTTCCATGAGCCTCCAGCTAATCCAGAAATGTTTGTTATTAACTCCCCACCTTTTTCACAACTCCTTTTCAGAGCAGTTGGTGCTGCAGTTACTGCACTCAGCAGATGTGAGCAAATCTCCCTGAGAGTTTTTCTTTCTTTTTTTAACCCTGAGAAGGCGCTGCATGGGATTGAGTGAATGGGCCCCCATGGATGTGTGTGTGTGAGTATGTGTGTAAGTACTGCTAGTATAGGTGTCCCATTTGCTCCACCTGCTCAGTCAACCTCTGACAGTTTTTCCCTCCAACTGTCAGGAATATTTGTGCAGGTTTAAGGGCTGGGAAGTAAATTGAGGGGAAATTTGTGCACCTCCAGTAACTGCTCTACTGTTATTTCTTCCCTGGTCCTTTGCATCTATGTGGAAATTAGCTTAAATACAGCCTCACTGTGTCAATTTCTTTCTATGTTACCTACTCCACTTGGGTGCTCCCATTCACAGCTGCAACATACAAAAACATTGACAAGGCAAGACTACACATATCAGACAGTGTGTTCTTTTGCACTTGTGAAAGACCAGGAAAAAATAATTAAAATAATTGCAAACACATTTGCATACTTCCAAAGCAGCACAATTATTTTTTAAAAAAGTGGTCAATAAATTGCTGTGCCCCCATTTGAGATTCAGTGGGGAGGAGGCAGTCATCGGCGAGGAAGGCTGGAGGCGGTATGGGCTTTTTTGCCACTCTTGCCAAGCGGCTTTGTAGCTGATCCCAGCAAACAACAACAAAATTACTCTCCTGAGTTCAGGCAACACAACAACCCACCTTGTGCATGAACACCCCTACAAGAAGCCATGGGTTCTCAGGGTGTTTTATTCATGAAAATTACGCCATGACGCAAAAAAATACACTGGGTTTAGACAACATGACAACCCACAATGCCTGGCTGCCCATGGTGGGTTGCCATGCTGTGCGAAAACAGTCAATACCCCCACTTTAGTGGATTTGAAGTAATCATCTAGTGAGCATATTAGAACCTGAATCCTCAACCTAGAGGTATGGCTGTAAATATTTTACTACATAAAGGTCCAAATGAGTAGAAATCATTGTCTTACCTCACAAATGAATAGCCTTTTCCTGGAAAAGCTCTTGTTTCCATAATTTGTCCAAAAGGTGAAAATGTCTGTCTCATCAATTGATCTAAAAGTAGTAACATTTTCTGTTAGTTCATGTTTGTGCTTAATCGCGTCAGTAAAAAAATTACAAGCATAAATGTGATTCCTACCTGTTAATCCAGAGGCAATTCCTCCACAGTAGACTGTACAGTTTTTTGGACTTGACTGATTTACTACATCTTCAAATCTCAGTTGTTTTGTATTATCTGCAAGACAAAACACTTTCAACAGCTGCTTTTCAATTATTTTCCATTGCATAACAAGTGACACACTATCTACCATTCTTGGAGGTGTTGCAACTCCAGATGCAACTGGACTGAGATGTAGTGGATGGCTTATGCTAGAAATTGGGTAGGGAGAGGGTGGACCTATTAATTGTCCTGGACCTCTTGGTAGCTTTTGATGTTATCGACCAAGTTATCCTGGCAGGGCTGGGCCTGAGGGGTACTATCTGCAGTGGATTCAATCCTTTCTATCGAGTCCCGTCCAGAAGGTGGTGCTGGGCAATCAATGTTAGATAGACTCCATGGCCGTTAGCCTATGGATTTCTAAAAGAATTTCTTTTAGCCAGAGGGCTGAATTCAATTTCAGAGAAGCTCTCAAAGAAGCTGAAGGTTAAGTGAGCAGGGTCAAAGGCAAAAGGGGTGGGGGAAAATACCAGCATACTGTAGCTTAAAGCTCTTACTGCTAGTAACTAATCCTCCGAAGAGTAATTTCAATCTTTTAGAATGGGGGGGAAACTGTACAAAAGCCGGAAACCACCAAACAATCAGTAGTTGGGGGAAAGGGGATATGGCTACCTGGGAAACCCCAGGGGGCCAGATTGGGGCCTCAGGAAGGCCCGATTTGTCCCCTGGGCCTGATATTCCACATCATGGCCTATGGTGTCCCACAGGGACACCATAATTATTTAATGTTTACATGAAACTGATGGGAGAGATCATTCGGAGCTTTGAAGTAAGGTGCCACCAGTATGCTGGTGACACCTAGCTCTATTGCTCTTCGTCACCAAGTACCAAGAAAGCAGTAGAAATCCTTGAAAGTTGCCTGAGATCAATAAAGGGCTGGATGATGGTGAACAAGCTCAGGTTAAACCCAAGCAAGACATAGATGTTGTTGGTCAGTAGAAAGCCTGACTTGGGAATTGGGATACAACTTCTGGAAGGGAATGCATTCCCCCTGAAGGATCAGGTCCATAGCTTGGGAGAACTCCTTGATACTATGCTGTCACTGAATCTTCATGTGGCTGCAATGGTAAAGTGTTTGCAAAATTACACTTAACATACCATCCGCAGTCCTTCCTGTGACAGTCTGAATTGGCAACAGCCATCTATGCCTTGGTTACATCATGTCTGGGCTAATGTAATGAGCTCTACGTGGGGCTACCCCTGAAGAGGGTCTGGAAGCTTCAATTGGTGCAAAACTGTAGCAGCTAAGCTACTGACAGATGCAGTTTCAAGACCATATTACATCTGTCTTGAAAGATCTCCACTGGTTGCCAACTGCTTCTTGGACTCAATTCAAGGTGTTGGTTAATCTTTAAGGCCCTAAACGGATTAGTCCTGGCTATCTATGGGACTGCATGTCTTGTTATGAACCTTCCCAGTTATTAAGATCTGCAGGAGAGGACCTCTTGAGGGCATCTTTACCCACAGGACCCATTTGTGAGGCATGTGTGAAAGGGCTTTCTCTCGTACGGCACTCCCTCAGGGACTATGGAATGCACTCCCTCAGGGACTATGATTTGCCCCCACTCACTTGGTTTTAAAAAAGGGTGTGAAGGCACAGCATTTTAATTTAGCCTTTTAATTAATGTATTATTTTAATGTTTTACAGTTTTTTAATGTTCTTTTTCTGTATTATGGTTTTATTGTTTTAAATTGTTGTTCATCGCCTTGATGGCTTTTTAGCCAATAAAGCAGGAGGACCTGTTTCGCATATAACAGCAATTCATGGGTTAAACAACCCATGAATTGTCAGGACCCTACAGGAGCAAGCAAGTTGCCACCCACACCCTTGCCACTTCCACTTTAAATCAACTTTCATCACCCTGTTCCTGGGTTGTTCAATACAACATCTGAACCTGGATCTGTGGGTTGTTTGTCCCTCAAAATCGCCGATTTTTAACCCAACAACAAACCATGAGCTCAAACTCTGGGTTGTTTGTCCCTCAACACCACAGAATTTCAGGTTCAGACGTTGCTGCAAACAACCTACAAAGGAGGAAAATCCTGGCGAGTGCACAGGGGACTTTGCTCACAGCCCTGACAATCCATGACTTAAAGAACTTATGGGTTGTTTATCGGAAAAAGGAGAAACGAGTTCTCAGAATGCAAAATGTTTATTTTCACAAAGCCAGACACATTTTGGTCTGTATTTTATTCAATGGCCTTCCTCAGGGGGTTGTTAGAAGATAGTGTCTGCAGAATTTCTTCTAGCAAAGTAATTGTCTTCTGTAATCTTCTATCCCCAGTTGCCATAGATTATAGGTGACAATGATTTTGCTAGAAGAAATTCTAAAGACACTATCTTCTAACAACCACCTGAGGAAGGCCTTTGAATAAAGTGCAGGCCAAAATGCACTGGGCTTTGGCTTTGTGAAAATAAACATTTTGCATCCTCAGAACCCGTTGCTCCTTTTTCTGACCTGTGTTGGATGCCCCCCTCCTCCTCCTTTTGGGAAGGGCATCCTTGTGAACTAGGCCTATGCTAATTAATTAATTAATTAAACTTCACTATCTCCATTTTGTGTGTGTGTTCTTAACAACAGGTGAAGAACCCATATTTACTCCTCTTTTTTGCCTTCTTAAGCAGGAGATTTGTTAGTACACAATCCAAATCAAACCACACATTTCTGAAGCATTTTATAATTATTGATTTGAATGTAAGAATTCAGAAGAGGTTCCTTCACTAAACATCTTTAACTGTAAAGTTACAAATCCTAGAGTTATACAAACCATACAGTTATATAAACCATAAAATTTTGTATGATACTTAAAAGGTAAGCGCTTTGAACACTCAAATATGCTATATTAATAAGTATTACTGAAACTCAGAATTGTATGTTTTAAATTATGCAGAGCACTGCAGACTGTGGCCTGGTTCACATGTAATGATTTGAAGAACTCTGATTTGTTTGTCTCATACCAAACCAAAGACATAAGCCAGTGTTTGTTCCTGACTTATGACTGTGGCTTGAGAGTAGAGCAACGAGCCAAAGTTCCCAGTTTGGACATCAAGTTAAACCAACCATGGAGAGGATGTGTCTGGCTTGTTTTACCACTCCTGCTTGCAGGAGAAGCCAAGTTGGAGTGACTGAGCAGTGTGCACCCATACGCTTGCTTGTTCTAAAGAATTCTTACTTATTGTTATGTCTGAACTAGTCCATTATGTACGTCTTACAGTTTTTGAGATTCACATTAAAGAATACAGGATTGAAATTCCATCGCAGCCCACCCCCCATCAGTATACTTACTTTCTTGTGTACTTTTTGGGGCAGGTGGCTTTCGTGTTGCCCAGTTAGTTCTGATTTGACGACCTCCTAACCACTGGCCTCCCATATGCACAATTGCATTTTCTGCATCCTGATAGAAAAATACAGGTTCAGTTTTCAGTACATTTGGAACAAATAGATAACCTTGTGGGAATAAGCCATTTTGAAATTAGAAATGTAAAGCACACATTCTATCACTTTACCTATCATATCCACTTTCTCTAATCATTTATGGCTCTATAGGGTTACCCATGATTTTCTAATTTCATTAGTCACGAAGGACAAGTGACATGCCCAAAAGACTGAATATAAGGCAAAGGTGGATTCTGAGTTGTAACACAGAAACAATTTCTTTGATCCCACAGTTTTCTACACCAACAGAAACCTATTTCACAAAAGGCAAACACTTTAACTCCCCCACCCCCACTGGAGACAACTCATTGGGCAAGTTCACTTGTCATGCTAAACCACCCTGAAGCTAAGCCACCATGGGTTGTTTGCTTGACAATCCACGTTACTTCTGACAGATGACCGGGTGCACTGCAACTTGCCGTGGGTTGTTTCCCTTTTGCCCTTCTGCCCACTGTAACCCAGACACTTTTGCAACAGAAAGCCTTGCTTCTTTGTTACCTACATCAGCATCGTTTCTGCAATTGGTCCACTGGAGTTGCCAGCTCACGAGGGAAACTCCCCTCCACTGCCTGCATCAGATTGCCAAATGCATATAATTTTCTAAGCCCCTATGAGTGCAGCAACCTGTTCACAAACTTCCAAAATAATTCAGGATTTTGCGCCGCAGGTTGTCATGTCATCTGAACCTGGTGCACAGCATGGGAGTAATCACTTTTCACCCACCCAACAACCCCCACTGCAAGCCATGAGTTGTAGAGTGGGTGAAAAGTCGCTAACCCCGTGCCATGTTCGAACGACACAGCAACCTGTGAAATGGCCTGGGTAATTAGGGCAATCCCAGTTCTGCGACCAGCACAGGTGGAGGAAACAATCAGTACTGTGTTGTTCCCTGCTGATCATTCAAACTCGGCCACATGAGTCTCTCTCATGCATGAACATACACGGTAAGATACAAGCAACCCATCTTCCCATCATAAGGGAACACTACCTGCACACGCTTTCCCCCTGCTGGCTTATTGCTGCTGCTCTCTTTAGCTTCTTCTCACTGCAAACCCATCATGAAAAACCACTCATTCTTTCATAATCCTTCCAAATTTCCCCCTCTGGACTGCCCCAACCGCCCTCTCTCACACGCACTCCACACCTACTCAGATATACAAGGCTCCCACCCACAGATTTATCCCTGCTGGCTTTTCACTGCTTTCTCTAGTCCTGCCATTGACTTCCCTTCCCACCTGCAGACTTCCCCAACCCCTTCCCCCTGCTGGCTTACTGCAGCTGCTCTCTTTAGCTTCCCCAACTCCAGTTTACCAGGCAGTAGCAACAGGGGGATCTTTTTCTCCCTGCCCACCCTTTTCTTGGTGGTTGGGCATGCTGCAGAGGAAAACATCAGACTGCAGCCATGTGCCATCTTCATTTCCTAAGAATGTTGCTCTGCCCCATGTGTGGCCCAGAAGCATTAATGAAAAATGAAAATGTCAGCAGCTGGAGTGCCTCACTTCACTTTGAAGTGACCTCAGCTGCCAATAAGAATGTTTAGTTAAAAAAAATTGGGAGGATCAGGTGCCAAGGAATGAGTTCACGGGTGCATTAGCATTTGGGAGCACCATGTTTCCTTATCCCATCCCTCTAATGGATGTTGTCAGGACATTTGTGAAAATCTAGGCATAGAGTATCTGCCAGATACTCTTACCTACATACTTGTGGGTGATGACCCATTAAAAGCCTGTGTGAAAATGGAATTATCCTCAATTATTTCATTCAAAATCATCTTACTTCTTCCTCTATTTAGAAATTAAACCACAGTGAAATTAGACACTCTTCTGCCTTGGCACAGAAATCCAGCACAAAGAGTGTTTTGTGGATGTCATAAACACTTATCCTTCATTCTGAAAACTAATTGGTCCAAATATAAAAGTATTGTCTAATTTGCTTTGTCTTTCTTCCAGTAATGCAGTTTTAGAGCCATTCACTTCAGGAATTAAACCTGAAGTGTGATGTTTGCCAAGTACACATAGACACACACATAAATTCCAGCGAAGTACCTCCAATGCACCCCAAGTTTTCTGTTCCCAATACAGCTTCTTATTCTCCATTAGAGGTTATTCTCAGAAGGCCCCATGACTTGTGGCAGCAGCTTTCTGAGCAGCAGTGGATGTCACTTAGGAAAATGTGGCACTCAGAAATCAGAGACTGTCTAAATTCTATGCATAGCCCTTGAATCCAATCCAACGTGTGAACACTTATATGTATTATGTGCACTACTATAAGTGCTTATTGATTCGTATCTGTATTCTGTCTTGAACACCCAGCTATCTCCGTAAATTGGTTACTATTAGCTTATGATATTCAAAAAAATTAAAATGTGCTTGAGGCAAAGACTTTTAGAAACAGATCTTCAACATACTATGGCCTCTGCCAGGAAGTGTTGCTCTACTTTTTATGAAAGTCCTAATCTTTACTCATTCCCAGCACTTTCTTACTAAACCTGACAGTGGCAAGATTTAGGCAAGCCTTTTTTACTTGATAGATTTTATATTCTACCATCCACTCTTTTGACTGGTAGTAATTTGTGTGCAGAAAGCCAGTAGAGACTATGGAACCAGGTAGAGGCTTTGTATGTCCTGTTTTATCAGATACTACTATTCATCTTTTTTTGGCCATGAGGATGTAGATAGAATCCTTTGAGAAATCTGACCCACTACTTGTGTGCATTTGACCTTTGTCCATCATGGCTTGTGACATCAATATGGTTACGCTTGCACACTTGGGGCTGTGAAGTAGTGCATTCTTCCTTGAAGAAGGACGTGTATCTTATTATTATTATTATTATTATTATTATTATTTATTTATTTATTTATTTATTTATATAGCACCATCAATGTACATGGTGCTGTACAGATAACACAGTAAATAGCAAGACCCTGCCGCATAGGCTTACAATCTAATAGAACCTAGAGTACTGAAAGAGTAGTGGTACAGCCTCTATCAAGAAAAACAATTTGGATTTGTTGGACCTGAATAACTATTCCCCAATTTCAAGTTTCAATTATATGTTTTCTGGGAAGTGGTTGTGTCACAGCTTCAGGGATTTCTGGATGAAACTGATTATCTATATCCTTTCTAGTCTGGCTTTTGGCTTGGTTTTGGGACAGAAATTGCCTTGGTCACCCTAAGGGGGAGTGCAACCCTATTGATTGTCCTGGACCTTTCAGCAGCATTCAATACCACCAACTGTGGCATTATTTTGGATCATCTTCAGGAGTTGGGGAATGGCAGTGCAGTACCAAGCTGGTTCCATTCATTCCTGACAGATAGGATCAAGAAGGGGACCACTGCTCATCTTCTTGGCTAGAGACCTATGGGGTTCCTAGAGGATTCCAACTTGCCTGCCTTGTTATTCAACATCTAGATGAAACTGCTGTGTGAGGTTATAAATATGCAAATGATACCCAGCTCTATTTCTCATTTTCATCTGATCTTACGGAGGTATTAAAAATACTAAAAAAGTTGTCAGGCAAATGTGAGGGACTGGATGGGGCAAAACAAGCTGAAATGTAATACTAACATGATGGAAGTACTGTTGGTAGATGCAGTATTGCTTTGAATGAGATTGCAGTACAGATCTACCCACACTCCTTGGATGGGACTGCACTCGCTCTGAAAGAACTGGTTTGTAATTTGGGGGTTGTATTGGTTTTGAGAAGCAACTTTTTCCAGCTCTAGCTGGCTTGCCAGCTACTACCATTCCTGACAAAAGCATAGTTTGTCACAGTAACTCATGTCCTAGTCACCTCTGGATTAGACTACTGTAATGTGCTGTACACAGGGCTGCCCTTGAAAAGCATCTGGAAACTGCAATTGGTGCAAAATGTGACAGTTAAGTTATTGATTGGAGCTAGGAATTGTATCCATGTTATGCCTATTTTAATTGAGTTTGTTTCTGGGTTCAATTCAAGTTGTTGGTGTTAACATTGAAAGCCATAAACAGCTTCAAACCTGGGTACCTAAAGGACCAGCTTCTTTCATTTGTTCTTCTCCCATTCATCTGGGGGACTGCTTCAGATCCCCTGGCTTCATGAAGCTAGATGGGTGCCACAACGTCTAGAGCCATTTCTGTGGCTGCACCCATCTTGTGGAATGTTCTGCCAACATAAATTTGTCAATCCCAAGCATTGTAGTGTTGTAGGCGGAATGCAAAAATTTGCCTCTTTAAGAAGGCAGTCAGTTAAAACTTTTAATAGCTCTTGAGTGCTTCTTAGCCTTTATGGTTAATCTGCTGTTTTATAAACTTGTTTGTTTTAAATATTCTTGTCTTTATTTGTTCACCGCCTTAACTTTCCTTTCAGAGAAATAGATATAAGCTATTATAAGGTAATAAAATAATTATATTATTTATTACTCTTCTCCAGGCTAAACATGCCCAGTTCTTTCAATCTCTCCTCATATGAGGAGAGACTGAAAGAACTGGGCATGTTTAGCCTTGAGAAGAAAAGACTGAGAATATAGACATGATAGCACTCTTCAAATACTTGAAAGGTTGTCACACAGAGGAGGGCCAGGATCTCTTCTTGTTCATTTCATAGTGCAGGACATGGAATAATGGGCTCAAGTGACAGGAAGCCAGATTCTGTCTGGACATCAGGAAAAACTTCCTGAATGTTAGAGCAGTACGACAATGGAACCAACTACCTAGGGAGGTTGTGGACACTCCCACACTAGAGGCATTCAAGAGGCAGCTGGACAACCATCTGTCAGGTATGCTTTAAGGTGGATTCCTGCATTGAACAGGGGGTTGGACTCCATGGCCTTATAGACACCTTCCAACTCTACTATTCTAAGAATCCAGGATCCATCTTTTTTCCTCCTTAAGGAACCCAACACAAAGTACATAATCCTCCTCCTCTCATAACAACAACCCTGTTAGGTAGGTTGGGCTGAGAGTCTGTGACTGGCCCAAAGTCATCCAGTGAGCTTCCATGGCTGAGTGGGGACTAGAACCCAGATCTCCTGACTCACAGTCCAAACTAATATGCTAATAACAGTAATAGCTATTATAAGGTAATAAAGGAAATAAACGTCAATATCTGTGTGGATCTGAGGAAGCAGAAAATCTGACTCGGGTCATTTTTCAATGATTTATAGTAGCTTAAGTAAAGCATTTTGTCATCTGCTTGAACCTTATCTGGGAAAGTCTGAGTTTTTGTCAAATTTCTGTTAACAAATACCAGACCTTAAAGGAAAAATGGCTACTTTTCAGCTACCACTATTAATATAATAAATTGAAAGTAGAATACATATATTCACACTAGTCAATAGAAAATTATCCAACTTATCTAGACTTTGTGTGATCGGTCTGTAAATTGTATACACACAGCAACATTGATATGTGGATTGGTTATTTTCTATTGAGAATTTTATTGTTCTTGGGGAATTTTTAACAGAAATACAGATTACAATTGTAACAAACAAAACTAACAATGGGGTACAAAGTTTTTAGTTACTTCCAAATAATAGAAACCTGAAACTTAGTATATACACAATACAAGATCCTCTGATTACCAGAAAAACCTTTTACTGTGGCATTTTATTCATACACACTTTACCATCACTAGATATTCCCCAAAACTTCGAACAGGGTCTATATCTAGTTATTTGGGCTCATTTACTGATGGGGGTATCAAGGTACTTGCTCAGTAAGCTCAAGTTATGTGTATGGATCTAAATAAATCTCAAACTGAGTTCTACTCATGGATTGGGTTTTTTCTGCCTTCTCACTACCATTGCAGCCCCCTACATCCCCCAAGAAGTTACTACTGAGGAGTGGGGAATCAACTAGAATGGCATAGGACACAACATGGGAGGGGATACATGAAAATCTGGGATATCCCCCTTACACCAGCAGAAGTGTCTTCTATTCCCACAATTTATTCTTTAAATACAACACACTGGTTGGATTCACACAACATGCTAACCCACCTAGTGTGAGTTGTTGTTAAATCATGGGTTATCGTGTTGTCTAAACACAGCACATTTTCCACAGGATTAGTTATTGTGTTGTCTGAACACAGTGCTTTTTCCACATGTAGGTTATTGTGTTGCCTGAACGCAGTCCTTTTTTCACAGGATGCGTTACATTGGCTGAATGCAGTGTATTTTCTGCGGGGTTGCTCATTAATGCAGTAATGCACTCTGCACAACCCAACAACAAACCATGCGTTCTCAAGGTGGCTCACATTTGAGGAAAAATTAACCACACTACAGAGTTAGGAAGCCACCCTGCAGAAAACGCACTGCAATCAAACAAGACATTAACCCACCAAGCAAAAAATGCTCTGCATTTAGACAACACGAAAACCCACCCTGCGGGAAATGCACTGCATTCAGACAACACATTGGCTCTGTTCAGAAGACACCTTAAACCACGGCTTTAACCATGCTGGCTAAGCCAGAAAGCCAGGCTGTGTTCAGAACACACCTTAAACCATGGCTTTAACCATGGTGAATAAGACTTTCTGGCTTAACCACCATGGTTAAAGCCATGGTTTAAGGTGTCTTCTGAACACAGCCTGGCTTTCTGGCTCTGAAAGGGGCCGATAACTCATGGTGGGTTGGCATGTTGTGCACCCACTGTCCAAGATATTCAAATTACTAGTAGTCTGAAAGTGGCATATATTTCATCTCTCATCCAAAAGCCCCATCTCCCTACACCACACCTCTATAAGAATTCAAAGATATGGAATTTGCCCTTCATACACTTCAACACCGAAGAGTTATAGAAAATGGATTCGTAATGTCATCCAGGAAAAATGTACATGTTAGTAATATATCACACAAGAATTATTATACTAATTCATCAGACCCAGAAAATGTTAACCACTGATTAAGTTTTTTATTACTCACCAGTTTATTATAAAACGATACAAAGCCATATCCTTTTGATTTTCCTGTTGCCATATCTTTAACTACTCGTGCATCCCTGGGAAGAGAAGCACAATTATATGAGGAAAACATTAAAGATTTTCAAAATAAAAACTAAAAGGAACCACACACACTGTATTGTGAGCATAATTTTCCCTATTATAAATTCAGTAATCCCTATATCTATAACCATTCCTAAACTCTCCCTAATGCTTCTTCGCCTGTTAGAAAAAAGCAGTAGGACAAAAAATAACATGTAATAAACATGCAACCTATCCATATAACCTGCACTTTCTATAACTAAAATGTTCAAATTTGAAATTTTAAAAGGAATAAAGTTTCCTTTTCTAATACTCTATTGGCTAGGGTTCACTGTTCTATAAATTACTGCAACATTTCTAACTATTTTACCATGCATTCTCTAAATAAATGCCCTCTGCCTAGTGATATAAAATATGAAATATTAAAAAATTGAAAAAGAGGAAAAAAATAGGAATTAAAAGGCATACATGGCCTGTTAACAGATTTCTTTATTTTTCTTGGTCAATTCTCTACCATCATTTTGGAGTTTGGGCAGCTGTAAATTTTGAAAAATTGACATTTTCAGAAATTTAAGAAAGGAGAATAAAACTAACAACAATGCTAAGCACACCAGTACGAAAACAACAAATTTTACACATAAATTTTAGTGAGTAAGTTAAAATGATTGGAAATATAGAACTGCACTGAATATAGAATGTTAAAATGTAAATACTAAGATATGTATATATAAATAATGTATAATAAGAATAAATAGAAATGAGAAAAAAAATCTACAACTGAGTTCCAGTGTGCACAGTTCCTTGCAGTTAGCTTCAAGATCCTGTCCATTCTTATGAGCAATTCTGCAAAATAATCAGAATGCTATTACTTTTAATTGTGACTTGGACTTTAGAAAAACTGCAGGTCTCAGGTATAAATAAAGACTGAGAAATAGCAACCTGTATTAAACCTTTTTATATTGGCTCGCAAATAGTACTACTTACCACATTGAGATAAAAAGCAAAGTAAACAAAATAAGACAAAATAAGATTTATGTTTCATTTGAAAATATGTACAGAGTGTAGAGAAAAGATGTTTTTGGCAGAAATATATTCCTGTAAAGTAACACAAGATGTTGAGGTTTTGTTTTGGTGTTGTTAAAAGGACAAAGGAAACAATAGGAGAAAATCTTTGAAGAAGCTAGTTTATGCAACAAAAGAGAGACAGACATGCTATAGCACTTACAAGAACACTTACAATGTTTAAAATGTTCAGTAAAAAAGCTATGGATAGTTGGAAATCTAATCCCAAGTTCCTATTGTCTACAGAGAAAAGGTATTTTTGCACTCTCTGTGCACCACTACAACAAAAGCTGCTGTACTTAACTTACCAGAAGGTGTTAGTTTTAATTTCCAAATTCAAGAACCTTAAATATAATGCCACTACTTTTCAAAAGAATACATATACACAACTAGGTTTTATAGCTTGCTACACTATCTTACATAATTTGTCTGTAGTCCAACACTACCTACATAATTATCAGATGTGTAAGATACCTTGATGCTTCTAACACACAGTTGTCTTGTTCATTTGCTGACAACATAAAAACCCCAAACACATAGCAAGAGTTAAAAGCACACCGCTTTCAACAGATTTGATGCAGAGATTTCATTCAAGTTTTTGTGAGACAACATATTCAGCCCCCACCCCACAAAAACACTCTATACCACCCACTTTCCATTATGAAGAAAACTTTAAGCAAACTAGCAAAGTAAAAGACACTAATTTTAAAAGAAGAACAATCTTGCATTATGACTTGTTCTGCATTAATGATTTAAGGTACAAACTATGGTACTTACGATATTTTACCAAAAGGAGCAAATGCTGACTTGATGTCTTCTGTTGTTATTTCTGGACTTAAATCTCCCACAAATACATGGAAGTGATCTGGAGGGAAAGCATAAGCTAATTACACTGCTGTTATCCAATAATTTAGCTCTCTTGCACTGTCAAGAGAGTTAAATGTCTTTACACTAAGAACATGACTAGGGTGCAAATAATCCACTGGTTAAATTCACATGTGCATTTAACCAGTAATATAAAAGTACAATATAAAAGCACAGGAAGGATAAAACCGAGCAGCAATTCAAAAATGTCAGATTTAGAATACAGATTTAAAACTGCAAAGTTAAAAGACTAAGATGATAAACTGGGAAAATACTGGGAAAATAAAAAGGTCTTCACCTGGCGTCAAAAAGAGTATATAATGTAGGTGCCAGGCGAAACGCTCTCTATAAAATTATATAAAATCAAAATGCATGAGAAACATAGTAAAGCGCATGGGTAAAATCCAACTCAAGTCCTACCTAAAGTAGACCCCTTGATATGAATGGGATCTAAGTTAGTCATGAGTAGGTTAAGTCCCATTAATTTCAAAGGGACTATTTTAAGTAGGACTTATGTTGGATTTTACCCCGTATGTTTGTGAACTCAAATATACTGTTACAAATTATTTTGGTAGACTTGTTTCAGAGCACTACTTACTTGACGTATCTTTTTTCTGGCTACTTGGTGTTGTTGCCCAGTTAACTTTTACCTCCTGAAATTAAGAAAAAAAATCAGTACCAAAGTAATTCTAGAAGGTATATATCAACCAAGACACAATGTAGTCTTAATTCCAACAAAAAGTCAGTTTTCTCTTTATGGTAATGTTAATTTTCAAGGTATTTCTAAACTAAGAACAGGGTCAAAATTGGCTGCCAAGAATCATAATTAACCTATTCACTTCATTTGCTACATGTCATTCTTTTGATGTAACGTACCTTTCCCAAAATTTTTCTCCCATTCATAGCAGCTAATGCAGCAGCTGCATCCCTGTGTTCATAAAATTCCACAAAGCAATAAGGGTCATTGCTTGTATGCTGCAAAACAGAAAATCCAACAGAAGAGTTGACCCTTCTGCTATCGGGTTGCTGAGAAGAAAATCCAGGAAAATATATTACTTAAAGCTAGAAAATAAAATATTACTATAAATGCTTATAAAATATCCTAATGGTTGTCCACTCTGTCAAACTAATAGTTTAAGTAGTTACATTCACAAAATTGCAAGAGTGCCCTAATCTAGAAATGAGCATGTAGCAATGAACTACATGCTCAGTGCTGCAAATATGGAGCTCTCTTCCAAACAGATAGCACTGTTAGCAGACACATCATTGATCACTTGCTTGGGGGTGTGGGAGGAAGAGGAGGAGAATATGTGTAACTGGATGATTTGCTGGGAGGAGGAGGTGTAATGATCAGGCACCCACATACAGGTGCCTGATTGTTACACCTGTCATAATTGACACTGCCAGCCTCCTACTTGATGAACACAAAAGTGGCAACAATCCAACAAAAGGGTACCAAATGCACAGCACAGGATGCTGGGTATTTATTTTTTTACTTTTTGACAGGATCCAGAAGACACTTATGCACAAAAGCTTGTTTTGCTGTGAAGAACACATTTACTAGATTGGGTTATGTATGTATAGGTTTTATGTTTTACTTATTCCTTCATATAATCTTAGTATAATCTTAAAAAAAACAATTCTCAGACATGAGTTAGGGATAGTGTGTGTGTGTGTGTGTGTGTGTGTGTGTGTGTGTGTGTGTGTGTGTGTATGAACTCAGTAAAGGGAAGTCACATGTATGCCCACAATTTTCCAGTTGTCAGTAACACAGAAAAGATTCCACACAAGCACGAAGGGCTTTGCCCTTCCCCAGCCAGCAACCGCATTCCTGTATGCAGCAGGGTTCTGGTCCAAATGTCAAATTAACTTTGAATATGCCTGTTGCTTCTTCCTTATTAACTTGTTGACAACAGAATAAAATCTCAGGCAGGAATTCTTTTCTAACTAACATTTAAAAAAAATGAATTTGGAATGAGATCAGGTGTTACATATGTTATAGCAAAAAATAAAATTAGTTGAAATGTACTAAGTAATATCAGTTAAGTGGAAGGAAAACAGATAAACTAAAAGGATTAACATATATTATAGGGTATTGATAAATTCTAGAAATAAAAGTTTAGGCCACTTTACTTTGATTCTTTCCTGCCTGTATTTAATACTTTATGGAAAAAGTATAATCTATAAAGGACTTATTGGAAAGACATGTAATTTATTTAAATTCACAGAATTTGGAACAAAATAAAATGTTAAGGTGAGAGATAGGAAATATGGACGGTTTGAAATAATGATTATTATGGGGAAATCTGAAATAAATCTTTCCTCTCTCCATTCAATATTAGGTGTTCTTAAAACCTTATGGCAGGGGTGGGAAACTTGCAGCCCTTTAGATGTTTTGGCCTGCAACTCCCATCATCCTTCACCTTTGGCTATGCTGGCACGGCCAGAATGGGAGCTGAAGGGCCACAAGTTGCCCACCTGTCGTACAGGTTTCAGAGGATAAGTAAGTGGTGGAGAGAGACATGATAAAAATGTGACAATGCCTCTAGAGAAATTTTGGGAAGGTTATTAATTAAAATCAAAGATATGACTAGTATAAGATTATATATGACTATAGTTGTACCACCAAGAAATTTTAGATTACAAAATACAGTATAGAACTCACCAAAAGTGTGACTGCTATGAAAATTGACATCATATTTAGCTACAGCACTGAATGTTGAATGGTACATAGGACTGGGAATATAGAGCTAAAGGTGAAGTTGATAAAATTTGTCTGAGTTCTAGACGGAAGACAGGAAATATGAAATGTGTGATTCCTCAGCTTCTGTCATTGACATTTATAGTACAGACTCCAGAAAGTAATGTCACATGCTTGGGACATCTCCAAGCTCACAAATCATTCTACTCCATGGACACAGTAAATTTAAGTAGACTCCTCATGAAGTATCAGGCACACAATGGGGTACAAGGTAGCAAAGGTCGACTGAGACTAATTCCCATCCCTTATTTTTAATAAGATCTAAGTGCAAGCAATGTTCATAGATTGTGTCCATTGTGGTTTCAAGGCACTTAATATACAATCCAGAAAAAGTTACTTGGGACAACAATTAAATGGTCTATCAATATACAATTAGATTGCAGAAGATCAGTATTTAATAATGGGGGAAAGCAGTAACAAAATTGATACTTTCTTTGCTTTATGTAGCTATTTGTGCAACTTGCTTTAAAATCCTTATCCTATTCATCTTTTCAGCTACATTTGGGAATACACTCATTTTCAATTTTATGGTCAGAATTTTGGACTAAGTACAACTTGCTCAAAAATTTGCTTGATATGACCCTGGGACTCAATAAATCCTAGGATCAGATCAGGTTCAGTATTCTTTCTACTAGACAATACTGACTCTCTGCTTGTGAATTTATGCCATCACTGAAAGTAACATGGTTATGTATGTCAATAAAGTACAAAAGATATTGGCTGTGTTTGGATTCACAATACACCATGGTTTAACATGACAGGAACCAGCAAAGTCTTCAATGACCAGCATGTATAAACAGTTTGTATGAATTCTTAAGTTTGTTCAATCAGAAAGCAGGGCTGTCGCCTGATCCAATTAAATAATTTTCAGTTAATAATTATATATATTTAAATATAAATTCATTTGCACATACATAAACAATTGTTTGTAAAAACAAAAGTATATATATTGTGTTTATATGATGTATGTATGTTATAACAGGCAAAACCATTCCCTCCTGTGTGGGACAGAAGGGAAATGGCATTTGCCATTAGCAGTTTTTATACAAGCACTTAAATTAAATGTAATTTACTTTCTTAAGATGTATTAACTATTTAAGAGGCACCCTTTTAGTTAGTCAGAAGACTTGTTGTTAAATCAATTAACTGACTAAGACTGAAATCCTATACCTGGGAGTAAGTCCAACTGAACTCAAAAGGACTTACTTCTGAACAGATAAGTATAGGATTGTACTGTAAATGTTCCAGATCTAGCAGAGATAATTTAAGGAGCAGGTTCAAGAATAAGCTTAATTTTTTAAAAAACTGAGCAAGATTTGATATGAACTAGGCTGAGAGCCTCTTACCTCTGTTATCATTTTACAGCTTTTGCAGGGTCCAATTTGGCTGAATAACTGAAGTATAAGTACTTCAGTCACATCTCTGGAAAGATTTCCTACATAGCTAGACAGACAAAAGGGAAAGTGATATTAATTGCATTATTCATTTCTTGTCAAGGATGTTCATTGTAGTTTATAAAAAGTATATCCTGTACCTCCATAAACAGATTCTATAACATCTGCAAATAAACTGCAAATATGTGATTAAGTAGCCCATAGCATTTTAAGCTCTAAGAAGACTGGTTGGCATGATTGCTGCAGCCCACCATGGCTTATTTAATCTACAGTGGGTTGTGGTGCATGCTGGTGGCCATTTTGAATATTCAAGCTGTGACAGGCAGTTATTGCTTATCATGATTTTCAAACACCGCAAGAACGGGTTGTTGTCATGGTTAACAAACCACCCATAAGCTACGGGCTGCTTTTCCTCCCCCATGCAAACCAGGCCAATGCCTATTATATGCTTCCCAGCACTATTAAGGATAAACATTTTTTGCCAATAAAAAATCATAAGTAATTAGTTATACAAAATATACAGAAAGATCCATCAATAAAGATATTTATGTTGATCAAGTACATGCTGCTTCTGACTAAACAGTTAGATAAACTCTAAAAGAGCAGAAAGAGCCCAGCTACAATTCAGAAGTGGGCATGTGTAACCTCTATGTATGCAACCAATATTTTCTAGAAGATGCCTCCACAGAATCCAAAACACTGTCCACTGTGAAGTCCAATTTTTTTTAAAAAAAGACTTCAATATTTGGCAAAAGACATTTTTAACTGGAGGGAAGAGTAGCACATGCATACTCGAGTCATTTCCATTTTTAAGATTTCTTCCAAGCAACAAATTCTCAAACTTCTTTTTTAATCAAGAGGAATTTAAAGGCAGCAGTTTACTAGTTCTGTGTAGGAAGTTTCCAAATGAAGAACACACACACACACACAGAACACACAATAGTGTGCATGCCTCAACAATGCACATAAACATCCTTTGTGGTCAGATCACACCATTCAAATGTATACAAATACAGAAAAAGTATGTCAAAATCAGACTGTGCTCTTAGATGCCTGGAGAAGTGGGTGCAATCCAATACAGTATTCATACTTACTTGGGAGTAAGCCCCATTTAATTCAGATCATATTTGTGAGTAAACATGTACAGGATTTTTACTGTTAATCCTGAATTCCAATAACTGTGCATGTTTGCACATCATGACAGCTCACAGTGTGTAAATATACCCATGGGTATGCTGCATGCTAATCCATGGGTAAATTAAGCCACAGTAGACTGATATGTCATGTGATCCTGGTCACTGTGTATTTTTCATATATCTAGGAAGTATTGTAAAGGATTTCTGAAAACTTAGTGTTTTCAGAAATCCTAAAACTTAGTGTTTTCAGCAGTGTGAGGAAGCATGATGGAGAGGGGGATGCCTGGTCATACACATCCTACTAGCTGATCACAAACCCTTGGGCTTTTCTAACAGAATCCCTGGATTGTGGAGAGTATTATTTTTTAAGATCATTCTAGCAAGATAAAAAGAGAAACTTCTTTAAATCATTTTCTATTTCAGCATCCTACAATATCGCAAATGCCCAAGATATACCAACCAAAAATCTGTGATGTAACATTTTTGAAATTTTAACATTAAACTTAATACAACACAGTTATGTTTACTTCGATTCTACAAGGTACAGTAACTAAACTTTAAAGAGCTAATTCAATTTACATATGCTCTTCCAAGTCTGTAAGGAAAAAAAGGAACGATATTCTTTTCAATCATTTTTTGTGAACTTGCGCTACTAGTTCCAGTACTGTCATATTACAGCCCTGCGACTGCTAGAAAATACACACAACAGATCTTAAATGTGAAAAATCAATACAAAGTCTGTAATCCTGTAGACATTTACCTGGGAATAAGTCCCATGGAACTCAAAGGGGCTGCTCGCACAACACGACAGCAAAGAATGAGTTATTTAAACCATAATGACACTGCGGTGCATGTGGTCACCATTTCGCATATACAACCTCTGCCTGAGGATTGTCGTGTTGTGTGAACCTAGCATGTGTATGTGAGGGTTAAACAAGCTTCGCATAATCTATGGTCTGTTTTAGTGAACTGGTTTAACCCTTGCATAACCAATGCTCGCTAGGTTCACACGATACAACAAACCCCAAGCAGGGATTCGATATGCAACCTGGCACCTGCAGTGTGTCATCCAAATCCAGTTAATGGGACTTACTTCTGAGTAGAGAGAATGTACTGTAAATTATGACAACTTTACTCCTGTTAGAAAAAAAACTATTCTTGCTGAATAGGAAAGGACAGATAATTCTTAATCAAGTAGAGATCTATAGACTAAAATAAAAGGGGTTTAAAATGAATTAAATGCTTCATTTGAGAGCCAGTGAAGTATAGTGGTATGAGTGTTAGGGTATGACTGAGGAGACCCAAGTTCAAATGTCCACTTCAGTTCACTGGATGATCTTGGGACAGTTGTACACTCTCAGCCTAAACCACCTCATATGATTGTTGTGACGATAAAGAGGGATAAGAACCATGTACACTGCCTTAAGTGCCTTAGAAGAAAACGAAGATATAAGTTAATCTGGCAAGGACTGGAAAAGTAGGTACTTTCCTCACTCTACCCCAATAACCACTGGACATTACCTAGTACTTTATTTAGGGCTATGTCAGCTACCATAGCTTCTACAAAAGGGGAAAAATCTGTATTGGTAATTCAAACATCTCACTCTGAATTAACTTCTAAACTAACAGTTATATAATGCCAAAGTTTGGGTTTTTTTACATTTCTTTTCCTATGTTTTAAATCTTTTCCTATGTTTTAAAATGTATGTTTTAAACTTTGTAAGACCGCCTTGAGGCCCAGTATTGGGCAAAAGGCGGGATAATAATAATAATAATAATAATAATAATAATAATAATAATAATAATAATGTATTGAAGAAATGGCAGGTGGCTACCAGGAGGAGGGTCTTCTCTGCTGTGGCACCTTGGCTGTAGAGTGAGCTCCCTAAGGAGGTTCGCCTGGCACCCACACTATATTCTTTTAGATGCCAGGTGAAGACCTTTTTATTTTCTCAATATTTTAACAGTCTATAAATTAATTTTAACTTTGCTGTTTTAAATTTGTATTTCTGCACTGCTGCTGATTTTATCCTGGTTGTGTTTTTATATTGTATTTATATCATTTTTTATACCGTTGTTTTATACTTTGAATGGTTTTAATTTTTGTGTACCGCCCAGAGAGCTTCGACTATTGGGCGGTATAAAAACACAATAAACAAATAATAGATGATTTCTTAAACATGGGAGATGGCTCCCTTCCACAACCCCTCTTCCCCCTCTTGTGTGAAACCACACACACGCTTAATTGCCTTTCTGGTGTACATCAACACCTATGTTAATCATAGTTAATGCTAACATAGAACCCTCTCAAACAGAATTTGAAGGAAGGTTTGAAACACGTCAGCCAGTCTTAGTGAAACTGCAGTTCAGCCAGACTTAGTGAAACCTGGTTTGTATTAACCACAATTAACACTGGTGTCATGTATTCCTTAACCTTAAAGCAGGAAGGGAAAAACTGTTAACGAGAGGGAAAAGAATCTCAATCCCAAGCTTTTAACTGCAACTCAGAGATCCCCAGCATTATGTTTGTCACAGGTGATAATAGTTCAATATTTGAAATTACTCTACATTAAAACTTTTAAAAAGTTACTCCATAGAACAAATCTATTTTTCAATACTACTATTCTCAGCCATCAAAATGCTTTAATACACAAAACACAAAGATTTTAGGATGATATTTAACCATGAATGTTGATTCACTACTATTTCAGAAAGCAAGAAAAAAATGTTACTCAGATTAAACAGAAATAATTTTATAGCACCTGGAAGACTAACAAAATGTACCATGGTATAAGTATCTATGGTCTAGAGTCCACTTCATCAGATGATGTGGAATCTAGTCCCCGAAAGCTTAGGCCATAATTAAGTGGAGACTTTAAAGATAGTTTTTGCTGCGACAGACTATGTTTCTGAAAATTGTTCAAATCAGACTGTAATCTAGTTTAACTGTACTGTGTTAAGTTCCCCCACATTTTCCATGAAATATCAACCTTTTATGTACATGTACTATCACTATCTTTATCTGTTATGCTTCAATGATTTGAGTTTACTCATACAGATAGCTATAATGCTTTCTTTCTACATTTACATACACCTGCAATTATTCAGACTTGAAAACAATCAAAGGTATCTGGTCCCCTAAGTATGTTGTGTTCTGATGCACCTAGAAACTGGAAATATTTTGTGTAGTCCTTATCTCTTAATTTTACAACTGCCTATTATTGACTCCTTATCTTATGCAAAGGTGACTTACTTTATTAAGCTTACAAGGATTTCAGATGTAATTGCAATTTGATTATTGCCTTTTTTCTTTTGCAAATATATCTTTTACAAGATTCTCACTTAAATCCAGTGCTTTTAGCACAAAACAGAATGAAAAATTAAGTTTGAAAATTATGGTTGAGCTACTTAAAGAACTAGGCAATCAAAGTTTGTTACTGTAATAACATTAAAAAATTGACTATATTCCAATGGTCAGTTGGTCAACCTTTTTGATAGGCCACATGCCCAGCCTTAATCTAAAGAAGTGGCACTATTTGAAATGGAGAGAATCCGTTCACAAACCTGGAATTCAGATCAGGTAAAGAAGCTACAGTGTAAGCATGAAACTCACTAGCATTCAGGCAGCAGGCAATATCCAACACGGGAACTCAGATGAGAAAGGGTTAGACAGTCTGAGAAATGGAGTCAGCCATGGGTTGTGCAGGATCTGACAGGTGAGAAGTTATTCTGTTCTCTCAGAAAGGCTTCAAGGTCATCATGAAAATCAGGAACTGAGCTCAAAGCGAGGGAGCTGGATCAACCTAGGATATGACCTAGCAACTGCTACTTTCCAGCCCTGCCCACTGGCATATAACAGTTATGATTCTGTTTCACTCATATTGCTGTGCTTAATAAACCATCAATTCTTGCAGCCAACCCAGCAGCCAATCAAGCACTTTAACATCATAGACATCGAATTATTATGGACTCCCAAGACATAGTAAAGGGGACATTCTGGGGCTGGTGAGGAGGCACTGCAGGATTCCCATAGAAGTAGCTTGAGATTTTAAGAACAATCTGAACTTCCATGTGTCTGAATACTCATCCTATGATAACTGTAGATCTTCTATGAGCTGGAGTTTTTAGAAAGGAAAGCTTCTCAGTTTGTAGTCCTAACAGATGCACTGGAGGGCTAATCTTCTAAAGGGAACATCAGGGGGCCTGTGTATTCTTCATTTATCCTGACATAAGTCAAGAATACAATTAGCAAAACACACAACTTTTATTAAGGTCAGCAAATACTGAATAAATTGGGACTGAGCTACCTGGCAGATTGGCTTCCTCAGTATAGACCTGAGTCATCTTTAAGATCACCGAAGGAAGCCCTGCTGGTTATATCATGACCTGCAGATAACAATCTTGTGGCAACCCAGAAGCAAACTTTGCTCCATGGTTGCTCTCACCTTATAGAATGCTCTTCCTCTTGGATATTTGTTAGGCACCAACTGTATTAGGTTTCAAGCACCAGTTAAGGATCCATCTCTTTACTCAGTTTTTCCCTTATCGATTGTGTTGCCTAGTTTGTTTGTTAATTATAGTGTTCTGAGTATTTGGTTTTAATATTTTTATCAATCTTTTACATAAACGTATTTGTATTTATTATGTACTTTAACATTTGTTTTGTAAACTGCTTAGAAATATTTTAGGTATGGTAAGTGGTATATAAATATTTACAATGAAGTATGCAAAACCTCAACTTACATAAATCTCTTCTTCAACCTCAGTGTTAAAGAAAAGAAGCTTCATGAAAGGAAAAATGGGCAAACAGCAGGCCTCAGCTCAAAGGGAAGAGTCAATATTTGAGAGAAGGGCATCCTGAATGGACAGCTAAGAAGGTCTCTTGAGGGACACCACAAGGTCTATAAAAGATGTATGTCTAGCTGGACTATGAATTCACCAGGTGGTCTTAAGCAAGTCACAATCAACTCAGTCCACCCTCTTGGCCACTATTTGCAATACGGACACAACAGCACCAAATCACTTTGTAGGGTTGTTGCAATGTTACTAAAAGTATCTGAAGCACTTTGGTAATTTGGAAAAAAAAACATATTAGATATACACACTCCCCTGGTATATCTGAGGACAAGGCTTTTTTAAAAAAACAAACAAACCACATACATACAAGTGGAAGGTACCTGGAAAATAAATAGCAAAACCAAGGAGGGCAGTCAATGCAGAGAATTTGAAGGCTTACCCATGAAATCAGGATATTATTGGCTTTGGAATGAATTCATTTCAACTGGGAAAACAATTGGGAGCATGAAGCATAACATTTCTTTGTTTTACTTTTTTTTAGGAGAACATTTTGCAACTTGGGAAATGTGTATTCCGATTTAATTATCTTAAGGAAGACTACAATAGATTATCTGAAGCAAACAAAATATCCTTATGAAATACTATGATTTTTCAAGCTATTTTCTAAGAACATATAATTGGAAAATCATAAATAAAGAAATAAAGCCATATACTATACCTCTATTAGCTGTCTCCCTAATTCATGAGACATCACTTATGCTGCATTGACAGGCATAGTATAGAAACCTAGATAGATAACAGAAGTAGTTTATATTCTGACATATATAGGTTCCAATACTAGGTACTGTTTTGCATGTAAAAAAACACAATTAAAAATACAAGGAAAAATAATCTAACCTATAAAATTAACTAAGTCTGCAAACCTATGCTCACTTCATCAGAAAGCCCTATTGGATTTGGTGAGACTTACTTCCAAGTGAACATGTTAGGATCATGCTGGTAATTTACAGACACTAGCTTGATTTGCATGTAGCAAAACCCATGGATTTTTTAATCCATGGGTTACTGAAGCCATGTGGGTGGGAGGGAGCACACTGCCTCTAGACTGCTCACCTCTTTGTTTCCGGATTCTCAAACAATCCAGGAACACTCTGTTCATGCGTTGTGCTTCGTGACATGCTAACCTGGAACTCTGAGATGTTGAGGGAGAAACAACCACAGTTTTAACCCAACAAAAAATGGGTTAGAATTCTGGGTTGTTTCTCTCTCAACAACCCAGAATTCCAGGTTTGCATGTAACAGAAACAAAGCGAAAGCAGTGAACGGTAAGAAGGCAACATGCTTGCTGGCACCTACACAGCCCAAACTAATCATGCATTAAACAACCCATGATTGGCTGTTATGTGCAAACTGGGAATTTGAATCAAAATACTTCTGTGTACCTGACATGATTATTCTGTGTACTAGTGGTACATGGTATATTCACAACCTGACTCACAATTTACGAACAGCAAAATGAAAATTAGGTGCTTCTTTTAATAAACTATTTCTCTACATAACAATTCGCAGACAATACACAGAAGTTGTTGGTGAACAATAAGAGTAAAGAAATTTATTAATAATGCTTTGTTTGTAGAAAAATACAGTGAACACTTAATACTCAACAGCTGATAAGTCTTATAACTTGGGAGTCTACACTAGCTGTCCCCAATGTAGTGCCCTCCAGATATTTGGACTACAACTCCCAGCAATCCCAGACACTATGGACACTGGCAAAGGATTATGCGAGTTTAGTCCAAACCATCTGAAGCATATGATCTTGGAGAAGGCTGGCCGACTCTTCACTATCTTCCCAATGGGAAATTACAGACACTGAAAAATCAATTGTGAAACATGGTTAAGAAACTGCAAAAAAAAAAGAAAAAAAAAAGAACAGTTTCCCTTGTCCAGCATCATACTAATTACATTATCCAGAGCTCCTAGTAACTCTCCAATAGCTTTTCCTGTCAAGTGGTGAAGTTATTAAACTGAGTAATTTTAATCAGTGATCTTACTTTGTTTTATTGACTTATTTCTTGTTCTCCAGGTACTTCTAACATGATGTATCTTAGACCCATGTGCCCCACTTGTTGTGGCAGATAATTACCTAGACGGGCCACAATACATTAAAAGTGTTTTGATAACAAAGCATGTTGTATTGTTAGAAGCTGACTGCAAGAGCTGGGGCATTCAAGCTTTATCATTTTATACTCAAGTAACTTAAGCACAAGTTTGGCTCCAAGTAAGCCTAATGTTAGAAAGCGATTTTCTGTCTTTTATCAACTTTTAGAAGAAATGACAAAATATTTCAAATCTGCATGCACTGTGGCGTATTTTTTTAGGCACCCAAGCAACCAGATGCTTGTTATTTTTCCAGCCCTCATTTTTAGAAATGCAGATCCAATAGAAATCCTCTACTACAAGGCAAAAACCAATGATTCTATTGGAAGCTCTGCAAAACAAATTATTAGCTGGTGGTGATATAAAGTGCTTTAGTTTTTGCTCTAGCTTCCCACTTTCTGTCAACGAGAATATGAATCCTAAATTGTAGTGGAGACAAATATGTAAAAAAAAAATGTATCAGAATAGATTTTATAGCACTACAAATACAGTAGAATTTGGAATCACAAGACATACAAATTTACACCCTATTATTGAGATTATAGTAGAACTACAGTAGAACTCTTAATAATAAATGCTTACTATAGAACATTTTAGAGTATTGCAGCCTTCCTCAATTTGGCACACTCAAGATGTGTGGGACTTCAAACCCCACCATCCTCAGCCAGCATGATTAATGAGAGGCAGCCATAAAATGGGTGCAATGTTACATTCTATGATCAGAGGAAGAGGGTTCATGCAATAGGCCATGCGTACATTGAAACCCTCAAAATATATACAATTTGTTTTGTGAAAACTTTATAATGAATTTTGACACAACTCAGAATATATGGACTATAGGTCAGTAATACCTTCAGAGTAGTATGCTTGAAGCAAGTTTTTAGATACAAGAGAATTTATTGAGAGTGCATGTATTTTTCTGAGAAAACAATCTCTTACATCACACATAAAAATCCCAGCCTTATGACTGAATAGAATTTGAACATAAGCTAATGTTGTTTTCTTAATAAAGAAAACAATCCAAAATTATGGCAGATGGACACACTCTTCTGGTCCAGAAAGACTTGCAGCCACTATAGTGCTGATTTGTTCTTCTAATACCCACACAATCACAGGTGTGGGCAGAAGGTATATCTCCAGATGCTTTGGGTTTCAACTCCCAAAGCCCCTACCACTGGCCAATAGTCAGGAATGCTCGGAGTTGACATTCAAAATATCTGGAGATCTACTTTCAGTCAATCCCTGCACTACAACTCTATGATAGCTGCCCAGGTGAAAGAGAGCAGGTCGGCCTACTCCTAATAACATGCAGCTTTAGTATGATTTATTCAGAAGTAACTTGCACTGAATTCAATGGGATTTACTCCAAGAAAATGTGCAGAGGACTGCAGCCTTAGGCAATAAAACCAACTGCAACTAACTGCAGGGTACTATTCTAGCCCTGATTTTCAGATATTTAAATCCATTAGTAACCATCCTACAGGAATGACACCACTGGGAGGTCTGCAAAGCGAATTAATCATTTGGTAACATTTTAAATGAATTCATTTCTTAACTTGCAGACCTGAAAAATATATCAAGCATTTGGTTATGCTTTATGTTTAAGTTTAACAGCACAACGGACATTTAGCTCCAATCACACCCACCTTCCACATGCCCTGTTTTTTCCACTTTGCCAAAAAGCAACATACCTAACTGAGACAGTTAGGATGTTTAGTCACTTAACATCACTCCCTAAATATTCAAAGTAACCAGGATAAGTTGATTTCAAGCATGCAATCAGAATGGAGACCAAGCTGGCCAAAGAAATAATTTTTAAATGATTTCATTAACTTTTGTGGACTGGGGGAAGAAATGGAAGACACACATCCAAAACTAATCTGAATGAACCACAAAAGCTAAGTCATCATTTCAGAAGAGAAAAGATTATATTCCCAACTCATTCTGACTGAAACTAAAACTATAATCTGCTTAATTACAAAGAACATTTTGAAGATTGCTTCCCTAAAAGTTTGCCAAGAGCAGCCATATACAACAAAGATAGCTTTACACTTTCAAGGATATAGACCAAGTCAGGATTGGCCAACATGCACCCACCTTCTCTGGAGCACTTTTGTTCAGCTATATGCTCTAATCACAAACCTGAGAACTCCACACTTGTTCTTTTTTTAATGGAAATTATGTTTCCAGTCATCATGAAAGAAAAAGTCTGAAAAAATGGCAAAAAAACCTAAATAATTGGACAAAGTTTGCAAATTAGCTTGTTTCTTCTCTTGTGATTAAGGGTGCAATCCCATCCATGTTTAGACAGAAAAATATTCTTAGGACTTTTTTCTGTTTAAACATGGATAGGATTGCACCCTAAGACTACTTACAGTATCACAATTTTATAAGAGCAACTAAATTACTCACATTTTAGGATACTTTTTATAAGCAGTGCAGACTAAATGCACTGTTCACTATTTTCACACCTGTGTGATCAATAAAGTGAGATACAAGTTATATTTTATTAAATTATTCTGTATGATTTAATTGTTTGTTTCAGACATCTGTCTCATGATTTTTTTCAACATGACCCACAACACTGAACAAACAGGCAACCTCAAAATTTAAGTAGCTCAAAATGCAATAATTACTTCATCAATATCTTACTTTGAATGCTTAAGACATGTTTGTATGTATTAGTGTATTCATTTACTCTCAATTTATTGTGAATTCATTTACAAATTGACAGCACAAGAAGCTCCCATTATACCACATTTTTCACTCATCTCAAAAATGAGGAATGGGGCATGGGAAGTTAAAAGAAAATTGTTGTTTGGTTCACGATAACTGAAATACAGCCATAATTTTGTTTAGAAATAACAGTAATTCTTCTGAAGGAAAGGTAGAGAGTGCTTGGTCTGCGCTAGTATAGTAAACATATAGTTCATACACCTTCAACACACTTCTCTCAGTTTGCAGAATGCAGCAAGAACCTTATGTTTCACTTAACATTTTATCACACTCAGGTTCTGGGGTCTCTTTAGTGACTGTAATTTCCAACTGAACAGTCTCCACATTTCATTTTCAGATTGTCTCATTCTGCAACCTGCTTTGTAATTCACCTTACTTTTATTTGAAGTATGATTCAGTCTTACTCTCTGACTTCAGAATCCTGCCATCTTTTATCCAATGCATCTATCACCAATGTGTCCCTGAAGTGTTAAATTTATCCTTATCTACACTCTTATCGTCTGGCTTTCCCCAGTTTTATTATCGTCTGGCTTTCCTCATGCTTCCTAGCATTTGTCCATATTCCCTTATTATAAGATTACTTACTGAAGACTTCCCACATGCCACACAGAACTCTTGTGTATTGGCAGAATACAATGGCCTTACTGATAAGGGCCCCACAAAAGAAAGTCACCTCATGGGACTTAGGAAATTAGATTGTTTCTTCTCCTAATTGTGTCTTCTCTGAATTCCTGCTGGTGAGAATTTGTGAGCCGTACATTCCCAAGCACCCACAACCACGTATACTGACCATAGCCACCGCTCATGTGATATAAAGCTACAAATTAAAATCAATCAATCAATCAAAATCCTCCAAAGGTACAAAGACTCCCATAGGCCAACCCTCATCTCCACATACCACCGTTCACGTCCTTTCAGTTCCACAAAGCGAAATTTGAACACCCAGGTCGTGACAGATTATGGATCTCTAGTCCCAATTGACTGTCGCTCCTACGGCTTCCTAGAAGCTCCCCTCAGTGACATACTTCTTCCCTTCCAACTCTCCGTTATTTTTTCTTCTGACCTCAATATAATAACTGCCCTCCAGTTAACCAGACCTACTTCATCGCCTCATCGTTGTCTGCATTCTTCCCTCGATGTCCCCCATATCCCAACCCGATTTCTTTACTCTTTCCCCCTCAGCCCACACGCTCTTCCACAGACACCGCCTTGTGCAGACCCTCCATCTCCCGCCTGTCAGAGCCCCCTTTACCGCCCCATGCCCACCCCACTCACAGTGTCTTGGGCTGCCCGTCGTCTTCCATCGCGGACAAGGAAGGCCGCTCTCAGACGAACCCAGGACACCACACGGAGGGAGAAGGTATAGGGAGGCTCCGGCACACGGCAATGAAATGCGAGAGGCCCGGGGGTCCCTCGTTCAGTCCAGGCCCCTGCAGGAGCAAGACTAGGACCGAGAAAGAGAGCGAGGGGAGGGGAAGGGGGGACCCAAAGATCCACAAAATGGCCGCTACCGCCAACCACTCAGGAAGCCATGTAACACGCAAGCGCAGCGAAGCCCTCTCCCTCTTTGCCCTGCCAAAACCATAGAAAAAGAACGGCTAGAGGCACACGCGCGCTTTGGCTTCCGGTTTGATTTGGGAGGGGGGGAGGGGGTGTCTCCATTTTACACTGAGAGAAATCTGAACAGAAGACGTTTACGTGCGAGCGAATAGAACTCGGGGCTCAATTTGATTGACCACGACATTGGGGCTTGGCAGTTGGTTTTTTGAGGAGACGACGTAGGTGGCAAGTCAACGGGATCGACTTTTGCTGCAACCTGAAGTGTGTTCGGTGTAAACGGCGGGCGGGGCGGGTCTCTTGCTGGAATGTCTGCTTGCAACCTCGCTGTGACCCAGGGACATTCTGAAGTGCGGCGGAAGTGGTTCGAACACACGCTCGCTGCATTCCGATACATTTGTTCCCAGGGCAGAGAATGTGTGATCAAACTACTTCCATCACACGAGCAGCGGGATCCAATGCATGTTTTCTCAGAAGTAAGGCCCATTGTTTACAGTTGGGCTTACTTCCTAGTTATTTATTTATTTATCACATTTTTATACCGCCCAATAGCCGAAGCTCTCTGGGCGGTTCACAAAAATTAAAACCATAATAAAACAACCAACATGTTAAAAGCACAAATACAAAATACAGTATAAAAATATACCGTGTTTATTGCAGCTTTAGAATAATGTATGTCTCTCTTCACCCTTAGACGTGTAGACACTGTTAGCGAAATAAATTAACCTGAAATATGTCAGTATCCATGCTGATGTTTATTTTATTTATAAACAATTATATGATACCCACCATAAACACTGAGTAGGTGACAGTTTTCAAAGCCTTTATCAGAGCATTGTTTTAAGCCACTGTATAAAGTGTGAAGGAGACTAGACTTATAGAAGTCATTCAGCCTCAGCCCTCCTCCCACTAGCCTAAAATATAGAGATAACTTCCTGTCTACTCAATCCTTGCCTCTCTTGGCTTTTTCTATGAGTAGGGAGAGACTAACTGACCAGCTGTGTTGAGGAAGTGATAAGTGCTTCCTTGAGAGGTGGAAGTGGTTTGCTTGACCACTCCTGAAGAAACCAGAAGTTCTGAATAACTCCTTCTAAGACTAATCCTATGCATGTTTAGACAGAAAAAAGTCCTACAACTCTCAGCATCCCTCAGCCAGTCATGCATAGTATTGCATCCTAAGTTGCGTCAAGTTGTAAGCCACTTTCTCTCAGCTTCAATGCCCTCCACCCACTCCCTTCAACATGGATGTAGTAGGTTGATTCACGTGACACGACAGACTGTCATAGGTTATTTAACCCCCAATGAGCCACAGCTGAATGTCTGTCATTCGCCACCTCCTCTACTGCCTCCCCCACCCTGTAACACACAGCTCCAGTATGAAGACAATAATATATGACAGTTTATATCTGCCCTCCTATTAGAGGAAGCATTTCAGGAAGTATTTTCAGGGCAGAGTTTTAATTTTTTAAAAATGATAAAAATCACATTTCCCTACACGCAAGGCTTGTCTTTGAAGTACATGAACTTTTTTCTTTTTTGACCAGGGGTGGGGGGCATGCTACCACCAAATCACTGCAACAATAAAGTCATTTTTCCATTCGCTCCTATGAGCAGTTGTCACTTTTACCACTGAACAAGAGATCGATTGTCATGGCACCAAAAGTAATCCAGAAACCTGAGCTGTAGACAGAGACCCTGTCAGAGGCTGAGAACTACAAAAGCTTATGCCTTAACAAATTTATTAGTCTTTAAGATGCCACAAAATGCTTTGTTGTTTTTCCTGCAACACACTAACCTTGACTTCTGTATATTATTTTCTTATAACACTGCCCATGATCAGTAGCCTCAGCCACTCACTTATTGCTTTCCACTCGTGCCTCTGGAGATAAAGCTGGTGGTGAACTCTGATAATTGTAGTTCTTGGCTGTTGAAAGGGGGGAATCAACTTGTCATAACTATTCATAAAACTACAAAGTTCAGCTTGCCTAGCAGCAGCCCATGTTCTTTTGGTCTTAGAATCCAATCGATTCTATAAAATGTGTGGGCTTGACATTGCAGTTCACTCCAGGAGATTCCCACAGAAAACCTAGGTAAAGGAAGAGGTTAAATTTCCTTGGAGTAGTTTATATTCAGGTAAAAAGGGGAAAGCCCTATGACCATATAACTGACTGAAAGACACGAGATATTTCATTAGATTTTGTTTTGCTCAGATCCCACCAGGGGGCTGTATTTACTCATTACTATTGTGCACCTTCTCAACATCTCGCTGTGTCACTGTACAGCTGTAGTTTTGGATGGCTGAATACATAATTTATTCCAATTTACTGCTCAAGTTGTGGATCATGTTATGCTAGCAGGCACTATTAGGATGGTTCAAAGAATTTCTCTCTCAGATACTTTACTGTTATGTTAAGGCCAATAATTATGAAATATACTGTGTCAAAAATGAACAATCTTGTGATCAAATGATGAGCAAAATCATCTACAGGTTGTTTAACATCTGATCCGTTTACAGTTGCATCTGATAAAGAGGACAGTGTCCATGGAAGCTTAATCCAGAATAAATTCATTAATCTTTAAGGTGCCACTAGACCCTTTGTTGTTTAGGTTTGTTTACCTTTCCTATACTTTTTACTAGGCAGGTGGGTTCAATCAGGTACATAGCACTTTTCCTTTCTTATATTTTTTCCTAGCCTACTATTGCAGGAGTACCGTTAGCACAGAGGCTCAGCCAAATGAATATTGTGCCCTGCCTTGGAACATGGTGGGTTTTTCATCTTCTAATGTCAGGCATAGTATAATATGTATATTTACATATGACAGATGTTACATTGAAGTGTGGAATGTCTCTATTTCTCACAATTTGAAAACAATTTTTCTATTCCTTACTGTTGAAACTGGGCAAACTATTTACCATTACTTTATTAAAATTTGGTAGGATCGTTAGGAGTCAGATAAAATTTAATCATTGTGTGGATCTGCCCATTTACTGTCAGTGCACCATTCTTGTTTTACGTCAAATCTTAAGGACAGTTTCATGTGAAAAATCTTGCCTGTTTCAACCTGTGCTTTTCTAACATAAAACAATATCTTTTTTAACTTTGAGAAGAGCAATAGTTAGGACACAGCAAATAGAGAGGAGACTCAGGTGGAGGGAGAAGAACAATGGGATTGTTGTGTTTTTTCACGACAAGAATCTTTTTGCCTTTAGCAGATGTATGGCAGGCAGACATTCAATAAATGGACCATTATTCATCCCTGTCTCGTCGTAGGGAAAGATGCACAGGTTGAGATTCTGTCTATCATGCAGTTGTTGAAGGTACAAAGAAAAATAGCAAAGTTAGAAACTGGTGAACTCAGATAATTAGAGGGAAGCAACTTGTTGGGTAATGGAGCTTGTAATTGTGTTTAGCCCCCTTCCTGCCTTAGCCACTACGACCTGATTGTTGTTTTACTGCCATTATTAGCAGTAAATCAGTGATTCCAGCAGTGAACTGTGCTGCAAGTCTGCTGTTGCATTCTTTTTCAGAGGTGGTGTCAGCTAGAAGTCTTGGGGGTCTACCCAACAGGACTTGGGGGGCACCTGTGACCCACAGCTTGCACTTTTTGCACCCCTAATTTACTTACTATTCAATGTTTTTTAAAAAATAAAGTTGGCTCAGAAGGTGGCAGCGAACTTCTATCCCTTTTAATACAACAGGTCATAACAATAAAATTCTGAAAATTCCAAGATAAAGTCTTAATTTTCCAGACATCGCCTTCTCAAATCCCTTCAAATATTAGGAAAGACTGTTATTACAGCACTTTTAAAATCAGCCGTATAACTGAATCAGGAAACATCTAGAGCCTTTACAAGTAAGAAGGTCACTGGACCATAAATAAACACACTGTTCTTGCCAATTTAAATAAATGTCATCCCTGACAATGCTTCAGTTCCCAACCACCTAAAATGTAAAACTAAACCCTGGGATATGTGGGTGTTGACCCTACTTAATCACAGTATAAATACTAGACACTCATTGGATACAGTCCCATGGAGTTAAGAGAACCAAAATGTGATCTGCCAAAAATCAGTCAGAGCAGTATATTAATAGACAGAATATTTGCTGTCTTTATTCTAACAAAAAAGGAAACTCCTGGATCTTGCAAAAAGGTGTGTGTGCGTATGTGTTTAAAAAGTACTTGGGTTTCTTCAATCACTTACAGTGGTTTTGGATAACTAAAGAATTATAGTCCCTTTATTTCTTGTTTAGTTAAACTAAACAAAAATACTGTGATGGAACATGATTCCCCTGCAAAATGACCTAAGCAGACACCTGCCCAGTTCTTAACACTGCTGCTGAAATACTACGACTCTTCTTTCAGCAAACTGAATATGAATCTAAAGTTGTACAGTAAATGAGATTCTAAGGAATATAACCATGATAATATTTAGCACAATAAATATGCATTTAATGTCCAGCTTTATAGAAAATTAAGATACTTTTCCTCAACAACAACAACAACTGTGGGCTCATCTACACCAAGCAGGATATTCCACTATGAAAGAGGTATGAAAGTGGTATGTAAAAGGCAGGAGCCACACTACTGCTTTATAGCAGTGTTGAAGTGCACTGCAGGATCTTCACTACTGCTTTATAGTGGCACTGAAGTGCACTGACAACTGTTGGGGCCCATGAAACATCTACACCAAGCAGGATATAGCACTATCAAAGCGGCATATGGTATGTGTCAATGGGCCCCAACAGTTGTCAGTGCACTTTAATACCACTATAAAGCAGTAGTGTGGCTCCTGCCTTTTATATACCGCTTTCATAGTGGAATATCCTGCTTGGTGTAGATGAGCCCCCCTTCATGTACCACTTAACTGTGGGAGTGCGGATTTCCTCATATAGCTCTTGTAGAAAAACAAAGACACAATATTAGCTAGTCTACCCTTGCAGCAATGACCCACCATTTTATGAGTCTTTTGCATTTTCCCTCTCCCTGCTTCCCCACACCTCCAAACATAGTTCGTTCAGGCTGTGCATTTCTCATCTTGAGCACTAGAGCACACATCTGCCACTATTGATTTAAAAGGGAAAAAAAGTGGTGAACATGTTATTACCCCTACAGCAAAACTATCTCCCATGGATTGTGAGATGATGGGATATTCTCCTGCTGGAGCAAGCTAGATCAGAACAAGTGCTACTAAGGCACTAAAAATAAAAATTGGATTGTGTTGTTGTCTGGAAAGATCCTAAAAGAAGCAGCCATTTATAAAATGCTATTTGCTCCAAGCTGCCCTGCATTAAGAACATAAGGCAAATGCTGTTGGATCAGACCAAAGAACCATCCAGGGCAACATTCTGTTCCCCGTAGTGAGCAGCAGATGCTTCTAGAAAACCTGCAACCAAGGCAGTAGCATTCATTTTCTGTATCAGATTTCTAAGCAACCATTTCCAAATATGCCAGTGCCTGGCTTATTTTGTCCTTTAATGACATACTTGATTGCTGGAGCCAAAGCTTTGAACAGTTTATTCAAATCAATATAAGAAATCCATCTCCTCTGCCTCTTTGGCTGCCCACCAGACTTCAAAACTGTCCACTCCCTTCCAAAAGCACATTCATCCTCTCATTCATGTGCGCCTAAAGTGTAAGGTTTCCCTTGGCCTCTAACTCCCTTTCCCTTAAGACACTACCATTTTCAACCATCCTTCCCTACAGTCCCAGATTGTAGGCCTTTTCCCTATTCCATAAGCCACTGTTTGGCCTTCTTCACATTCAGACTTCAGCTCTCATCCATTCTGATCCTTTCCACTTCTTACTGCCAAGAATAAACAGCTGTTTTCAGGCTTGTGTGAGGTATTCTTCAGACTCTTTTAACCTTTTCCCTTCATTTCCTCTTGGTCTTTTCTTCTCTTCTTTCCCTCAGGTGTTTGCCTCCTGCATATTATTAGCTTCCTGTTTCTCAACTCATTGTACATATAACACTTTTCTTAAGTCATCTTGCCTATGCATATAACACTTTTCTTAAGTCACCTTGCCAGTAGCCTTCCTGTTTCAGTTCCCAACCTCTGTATGTGCTCTCTGGTTTCCAGCCTTCTGATGTCTTCCCAACCCTTTACCAGCAGCATACAGATACTCTTGTTCCTAGGTTTTCTATGTCATCTACCTCCCCCACCTTCCAGCCAATGCAAATTGAATTCTACTTCCCTCTCAGAAGGGTGTTTCTCAACTTTTTATTGCTGACATAATCACTTTGTAGAGTTGGAATGACCATGAACATTCCAGAATTTCACTTCAACTTAGTCTATGGTGGGGGTGGGACAAAAATCTATTTCTAGCTTACTTACAGCTGTAACTTATGCAGAGTTAGACATTGGTGAGAGTTTAGCCCTGTCCTCAATAAGATTGCATCATGATGACATTGCTCTTTTAATTCACAAAGATTTTACTATTTATTTATTTCTGCCCTTCCAAGTAAGCTGAAATAGGGAAGACATTATTAGCCTACAGTAACTGCTACCAGCCAGCATGCCCACATGCACCAAGGTCAGGAATATGTGACTCAAGTGAACCAACTTTAGTAAAGCTCTGTAGGCTGGTCTCATGGAGGCCTGGTAAGTGGTTAATACAAACCTCCACTACTTGATATGGAAAGTGACCATACCAGGTTTATTTTGCATGTTCTTGTTTCTCCTTTCTTTTAGCACCCCCACCTCCATCTATGAGTGTCATCACACAGGGCAAAATTGTGTTTGCTTACCGTTGCTTCTCCGCCCATGTGTTTGTCCCTCATTGCTTCCTCTTTCAAAAGAGGAAATAAACAATGTGCATGTGGCCCATTGAGTGGGCCATTTTGAACCTGCTGCTTCTCCTGCACACAGCAGGAGATAGCGGCAACTTCTGTCTTTAAAAATAAGTCGGACTTACTGGGCTGCTTTTTGTCATGCGAAGAAGGCTAGAAGAGGCAGGAGGCAGACAATGTCATGAGAAGTACCCATGAAAATCTGTGAGTGCCTAGTAACAAGCATGCAATGAAACACTCATCTGATGGAGCTCTATGCCTTGCCTAAGATAAGATGGAAATATAGCCAGCTCTTCAGCTGGTTAAAGTTGGAATCATAGAACAGTAGAGTTGGAAGGGGCCTATAAGGCCATTGAGTCCAACCCATGCTCAACGTAGGAATATAAAAGAGAGTTCTCTAAACTTAACACATGCATTTCAAAATAAAGCAAAACGCTATTGTCACTCTACATTGCTTTGTTTACATCAAAAGACAGCTGTCCTAACAGCACATTAAGCACTCAAAAGTCAATTAATATGGAATTCACCACTGAATAATCAGTTTTCCCTGGTCCATTATGTGCTTAATTGAGCTACTTCCATAACTATATTTGTGCTAGTGGTTTTCTGTGAAATTTGCAGCAGAACTGCAGCAGAAAAAAGAACCTCAGAAAAATATGGAGTTTTTTAAAAATAAAAATAAGACACACCTCTAATAATTTGATCTATTGTTAAACACATGTGCATGTTTTATTTTGTTATCTCGGATTAAATTATTGATATTAATGAAAATGTTTACTTCTGAATATTTGTTTTATCTTTATTTTAGCTTTGTGGGCTGTGGAAGTACATCTTTTTATGTGAGTTCCTAACACTTCTAATTTATTTGGATTTATTTCATAACCTGCTAAACTTAACCCTTCTATCCAATTTATAATTAAGACTCCAGAATGTCTAAGAAAAAAAAAGCGTTGTGTCAACTCTGTACAGTGTCATGTTGTAAATCTGTAAGCCCTTATATACATCTTTCCATCTATACAACAACGACTAATGTTGTTATGCAAATACTGAAAACTATTGTACACTCTTACATAGTAATCCCATATTCAATTTATGCTAGTGAGTAGGGAGAAGCCACCACTTTACTGGTGGAATGGCCACCATATCCTATGTGTGCCCAGCCCAGGAAGGAAGAAGAAAAATACAGAACTAGAAAAAGCAAAAATGGTGTAAAATTGCATACACGCCCATAACATCCCTGGAAACACCATCAATGGCAACCAGTCAGGGACTGAGCTGGTGATGATGCCCACAGAGGAAGCCAAGGAACTCACAACAAGGGGGACACACCCCAGCACACACCCTGCGTTACAACATGCAAGATGATACCACAATGCCTTACTCTGTCAGCCCCAGTGTTACATCAAGCAACAAGCCATGTACAGCCATTCTCCAGACATACCTACAGGCAGGAGTTCAAATTCCCTTATGTCCCTCACAAGCATTGTTTTGGAGCACAATACACAAAGGAGAGGATGGAAAACCCACACAATACAGCATGCATATAGCTCATGGGGCAGGATGCCTACAGTGAGCATACACAGCCCACAGTCACATTTTGTACGCCTGGCCAAAAAAACTAAAACCTCATGTTAGGGCCAAAACAAGTGGAGCTCCCAGGACTCAAATGCACTGTGCCACAACAGCACAAAGCAATTTGACACATCATGCTAGATAGGAGCACAAGGGTTGCAGGTGGAATCCAAGTTGGGTGGAACAACTCATACTTGACATGCTGGTAGTCTCTAGTTCAAATCCAGTGTATAACCCCAAATAAGAAAAGTGAGGAAACACCTGAGCCAATCAGACGAAGTGCTGTTTTGGCTACCATTGCTCAACCCGCCCCCTGGCAATTGTAACCAATCCACTACTCTAGTTCTTTTGTCTGATAGGCCAGCTCTACCAGGTAGCATCCCAGCAGGCCTTGTTGCTCCTCCTCTCTCATATCCATCTCTTCATCCCCTCCCTCCATCCGACTGCCTCATTTACCCTGCCAGCGGCATCCATGGGTTTCAGGGTGGTTTGTAAACAACCCCAGTAACCCCCCCCCACTGGGTTCAGATGTCACAACAACCCATGCCCAGCAAGGGTAATTATGCAACTGGCACATGTGGGGAGGGGAAATAAATCACAGTGGCTTATTTTCCCTCTGTGATCTTGCGAACACAGTCACAGAGGGTCCGTTCACACATAATGACAGGGTTAAACAACTCATGGGCTATTGGGCATCACAGGAGAAAACAAGCCATGGGTTAACTGCATGTTTGTTCAACCCCTAAATAATCCAGCTTTCCTGGTTCGGAGGTCACACTCAGGAGCTGCTTGTGTGTTGCTGGATAAAAGTGGAAGGGGCAGGTGTGCCACAGACAATGCACCTGCTCTGTCCCAATGCTTAACCCATGGGCCGTGGTTGTGTGTAAACCAGGTCACTGAGAATATGTACACTGATGGTGCTATATAAATAAATAAATAAATAAATAAATAAATAATAATAATAATAATAACAATTCATAGTCAACAATTGGAACACATGGTTCTGAAACTGGATGCACAGTAGGCATTTGTAAGGTGTGAGAGAAGAGTAAGCGGGGCTTCCTGAGTGCTATTGCTTATGCCTCAGAGCGTCATCACATGGAAGAAAATAGATTAACACCGGTATCACCTTTGCTTTAAAAATGTTTACGATTGGATGTAGCGAGCCAATGTATCTATAACTGAATAGTGTATTCAAAAATTGTAAGCAGGCAATTGATTTTACTTCATTTTTCTTTATTTGTAAGGCCCAAGAGCCTGAGGCCAAAAAAATTATACCAAGGTAACAATAGGATTTTACCTCTTCTATCTCTTTAGAGTTCATGCATAATTTATGTGACTTTTTCTTTTTACCAAAGACTACAACTTTTGATTTGTCATTGTTAATGACTAGGTCATTTCCAGCATGGTAGGTGCTGAACTGTTTTAAAAGTCTTCTGAGACCAACTTGTGCTTTTGGAGGTATGCTCCATAAGAGCCAGTGTGGTGTAGTGGCTAGAGTGTTGGACTGGGAGTCAGGAGATCTGGGTTCTAGTCCCCACTCAGCCATGGAAACCCACTGGGTGACTTTGGACCATTCAGAGACTCTCAGCGCATAAATAAATAAATATGCTGCAATATTATTTATGTAAAAATTAAAGAGAAAAGGAGCTAAATGTATACCTTTTTGTGTTAGAGTCTGGTCTGTAAAGGCAAGGCTTGTTCCCGTACAGACTTTCAGATATGTATCTGAATAAAGTTTTCCCAAAGACTGTGCCTATTTATGGAAGCAAAAGCTCCACTTAAGTCAATGAAAGCAGTAAAAAGCTGCCCCCTGTTGCAGAGTACTTAGTTATCCGACTTGTTGTTATTAAAATATTGTAATAATTTTCCATTTTTATTGATTACATGGTTTTAAGTTATCTTATTGTAAGCTACCTTGACTGTTTTCCAGAAACTTTAAGTATATTAAATATACAATGGCAATATAGGCCCTGGGTTGTTTTCAACACTGTTGCTGACATCATTCTATAGACATACCCAACATTCCTTCATTCTCTCTAGTTTGAAACTAACTGCTAAATTGTGAAACTTATTGCCAGTTTGCAGTTTCATGTATTATCCCCACCCCACAATCAGTTGTCTATTCTACAGCCAGATATAAGTGGGATTTATAAATTGACATACACATCTCAAATGCATCTGGTAAATAATCAAGGGTGATTCTTGGGGCATTGTAAGAAAATACCTTGCGGACACCCTGCTGTTCATTATCTAGATGTTATTAGATAAGATGTAAAATTATTATTAATAATAATATTTATTTATATAGCGCCATCAATTTACATGGTGCTTCACAGAACAAAAATGTCATCGTTCTATTTAAACTAGTTAAAATGCAGGGCCACGGTTGTCTGGATTTGAAAAGTCCTGCAATTCTAATGGGAAACCATGACTATTAGTTAACTGGATTAATGATGTCAGATTGCTAGCTAGTCTTGGCAGGTGGGATGGTGCCTGTTCTAGAGATGGAACCAAATGTGCTTTCTCACTAAGGCATGGTCTTCACTAAGATGCTGCAGCTGTTTTCCTGAGTCAGAGCGATCATGGCTTCTTGCCTGAAATCTGGGCTAAGCAATATAGACAGTGACAAGAATTTATTAACTTTTGCAATGTAAGAACATAAACATTGCCTTGCTGGGTAAGGCCAATGTAGCATTCATCTGGTCTAGTAAAAGCTCCCTAGCTGTTGTGAGGATGGCTGAAATAAAGTGCCACAGAATAAGAATAAAAAGGTAGGAACTTGAAATTGGTAGCATTTCTATTTACCCCCAAGAAAATACTTAGACTGCAACATAACTATCCTGTAAGCATGATATACCCAGAATCACTTGTTGCAAATGAGTTGATGCCCCTGCCCCGCCAATCCTTAAACTGTGCTGCCGGCGGACTGTTTCAAAAAGCCGTAAGGGGACAGTTTCCCCTCCCCCTCTTTCCATGCATGGTAATAATGGTGAGGAAGGAACAATTGCGTGGTTATTATTCCAGATCAGTAAATTACCCCGAGTTCAAGCCTAGGAGTGCGCGCGTGTGGCGTCGACGACTTGTTTCCTGGCTTTTGCGACAGTGATCCCCCCCTCACCCCAGAAAGAGCCCAATTAAATGAATAAACATTGTAAAGCGAGTATTGTTGTAATCACCGCCCAGCAGGCGGAGCGAAGGCGGCCGCTCGTCATAATCAGTACATACGGATGAATAATAATGACAGCGAGGGAGATAATAATGACTCAAGGAGGAGCTCTCGGCCCGGCTGCCCAAAGGCGCTAGAGGCGCCCAGAAGTTTCCAGCCGGGCAGCTGGCCTGCTTCTCTCCTCCTCCTTCTCCTCCCCCTTCCCCTCCTCTTTGGCGCGGAGCTGCTATTTCCAGACACTTCCACCCCCTTCGATGTCCCCTCCCTCTCCCCATTGAGCGATAAAGGTGTTCGGCCGGCTGGGGCTGCCTCGCTTGACTCTCCAGTGGATGGCCCAACAAGGCGGTTGTAGTTCTCTTCTGCGCTTCGCTGCTCTCTAACCGGTGTGCTCCGCTCTCCTTTCTGGCGCGCAGCATGAGCGCGGCCGCTCAGTCTCCTACCATGGTGCAGCCGGAGGCCGGAGGAGGCGAGCGGGAGCCCTTGCCTCCGGGCTGGGAGGTGAAGATCGACCCACAGACCGGCTGGCCTTTCTTTGTGGATCATAACAGCCGCACCACTACTTGGAACGACCCGCGCCTGCTGGGGGACCATCTGAAGGTACTGCCCAGGACGGCGTGGGAGTCTCTCGCTCTCCCCAGTTTCTTTTGCGCGGGAAGCCAGGCGTTGTTGGGACTTGGGAGCCGCGGAGTTGGCGAGGAAAGAGAGCGCGGGGGGCGGGGGGTGGGGGGGCAGCAAAGAGCCAGGTCCTCCCTTGACTTCAATACTATGCAGATAAACTTGAGGGGTGAGGGACACCCCTCTGAGTAGGTGTTGGTGGTGCGTGTCCCAGAGTTGGGAAGGGGAAAGGAGACTTTTCAACACACGGCAGTACTGATGGTACGAAGTGGCTAGAAAAAGACTTTCCCTTCTCAGATATGGGAGATGAGCGGAAGACTGACACCGCTCTCGGGCATGGCAGCGTCTCTTCAGGGTTGGGTGTATGTGAGGGGAGGAGGCGCTCCTCTCCCAGGACGTGCCGTGTCGTGTGCGATACTTTTCTCCTCAGTGTATGGCAATGTTGTGGTGACTCAGGAATAATGCTAAAGACAGGCCCTGGGTTATTGGCAATGGAAAGGGTGGGGGAGACAGGCAGCAGGGAGCTGAAGGTACTGAAGGGCAGTGCCCAAATAGCTCTGCTCAGCCTTGCAACTTGCGGTGGCGCCGCTTGAAGGACAGAGCCTGAGCACTTCTCCGGGGCACTAGAGCAATGTGATGCAGTGGGGGGTAGTGCCAGGAAAAGCCTCCCCCCCCCCCGCTCAGTACATGGCTATGCAGTGAGGCTAGGAGCTGGCTTTTGTCTCTGACGCACTGCAGTCCTTTTTGTGTGTGTGCGTTAAATCATTTGATACCTCAATCCCCGCGGTGTTTATTTAAAGTTGGTTGAGTCCAACTCAGCCTGGAGAGTCAAACTTTTAGTATACTTGGCCGGCCTGTGCATCTCAGAAAGCGGACAGCATTTTTAAAAGAATCTTCGGGGGTTTCCTTTTAATTTTCTTGTTTAGAAAAAGAAAAGAAATAAGGCTTGGTCAAGGACCGGTTCCCAAATACGTCGATGGAAAGAGGAAACTCCGTACTGCCACATAGGGATGCACTTTAAACAAACAAACAAACAAAAACTTTTATGTTTGACGTTGGGTCTTATTGGTCCTGAGATATGTAGATCGTGTAAAAAAAAAAAAAGAATAAGCTTTTTGTTCCATTTCCATTGGTCTATTTGCTGGTTATGCAATCACTAGATGTGCCTGAACCAGGAAATTGACAGTATTAGAGTGGAAAATAATTGTTGGGTATTCTTTCCATCCACTTGCAGGAAATTTTGCTTTAGAGATTAATACAGTATTTTGTTAGACTGGTATAAACGTCCTATCTTTTGGGGAATCCATACGCAAAATGGACAGACCTATGACTTGCATAGTTTTGGAGATCTTGTTGGGTTTTGGACCATTGCAAAGCTCCAAAAAGACATTGCGCCCAAACAGTGCATTTGGCTTTCAACCTGAAAACTTCATAGCTTCAGCTGCCAGAGAAGCTTGATGTTCTGGAAAGCATTTTCCAGCATTACTATTAAAAAGTGGTGCAGTGCTGGTGAGAGCTGTAAAACTAGTAGCTGTAAAGCAGCAAAACAAGTCTTCATTCTGATATTACTATTAAACCAACTTAGATGACTGTTACTTTGTAAATTCTCTGTGGATGAATATACATAAAAGAATATCACCAGAATGAGGTAATACAGCCAGTAGAGCACACCTTCCTTAGTTTAATATTCACTTCCGGATAAGTAAATGAGGGGAGCTAGAACTCCACATGGCACACAAAGGTGATAGTCAAAAGTAGTGTTTGTGTGGGTGCTTCTGCTTAGAAATTAATACCAAAGATACTTTGTGCTATTCGCTGACCTTACATGGGCATTTGTTAAAGGCACTACACTAGTGCTAACTGAAAGACTGCCTTGACACTTGATAACGTATTACTATGACGTTTGTGTCCTGACTTTTACAGAATAATGAAGTTCTTGAATGCAAAACAATACTTTAGGTTATCAAAGTATAGCATACAATTTTCTACTCTTCATATATACTATATGAAAACAAATATAATGCATTTGGAAGCTGGAACAATAAGGTCCATGTTCCACCTAGGAACTTTGCATACATTAGGTTGGTACTTTGCCACTTGGTAAGCAGTACCTTCAAAAAGAAATATGTAGTTGAGGTCTTTGCGCAACTTAAATGATTTTAATATTTCTGTATCTGCTGTAGGGATCTATGCAGCTGCCATACAGCAGGCAGGAATTGGATACACTAAGTCAACATGTTTGGGTGCGGTGGGGTTGAATAACATTTATGTACGTAGTCAATCCTTAGATCATGTCATAGATCAAAGGTAGGCAACCTGGCGTCCTCTAACTATATAATGCATAATCATTGGCTATGCTGGCTGCTATTTATGAGAGTTGTAATCTAAAACATCTGGAGGGCACCAGGTGGCCTACCCCTGCTTTAGATTTAAACTTCAGTGAATGACTTCTTTATTTTGTGAATTTTATATTGAGGAATATCATAATTGTTCACTGTTATGGGTGGTAACCACTGAGAACTCAAAGTATATTACTTTAAAAGTAAGAAAACTTTATTTTCTCCTGTCATTAGTGTAAATTAGGGTTTATGTTAAATACTAAATTAGGATTTATATTACTCAAGTTACAGATAGAACATCTGTAAGAAGGTGAGATGTGATGCAGTGCTTTTCTTACTTAATGAAGCCTCACTCACTGCAAGAACAGGTCATGGGTTATTTGAGGGACAACAAACCATTGCAATCACCCACTGGGGGATTGAATACTCAGAATCACCACCAGCACATGCTGCAACCTATTGTGGCTTAAATAAGCCACAGTGGATTGTGGTGATTGTGCAAACCCAGTCATTGAAGACCAATAAACTGCTTCTGTGTAGCAGCGGCCCCACATGGCTTCCGTAATGTGTAGGAAGGAACAGCTCACCAACTGGATTAACCTTAACTTGAAAAGAGTCTCCATGGCAGCACTGCACATTCCTGTCAGTGGTTACTGCTGGTGTGGAGACTCTTCATACTGTGGGGGCCGATCCACCTCACATTGCAGCTTCCCACACACATTGCAGAAGCTGTGTGCAGTCACTGTCATAGGGGATCATTTCAGTAGCCTTCTGGTAGCTTTTGTAATGTTTGAATAGATCCTTAGTCAGTACATTAATGTTTCCCAGCACTCTGAGTGTGTTAGATGCTTGTAACATAGTACATTGAGAGTATTCCTTGCTTTTCCAGAGCATACTTCAGGAAAGCAGAAAAAGGAAACTCCCCTTTCTATGGTACGACTTACAAAGCTAGATAGAGCATTGACTGTTCTAAAGTGCACAGTCATTTAAACATTCTAATTAGACTGGTAGTGTATTAGGCCTAGTGACAGAGCCAGCTTGGAATTTCTCCACATAGGAACATAGGAAGTTGCATTATACTGAGTCAAACCATTAGTCCATCTAGCCCAATATGGTTGGCACTGACTGGCAGCAGCTGTCCAGGATTTCAGGCAGGATTCTTTCCTAGCCCTACCTGGAGATGGAGCATGTGCTCTATTCCCCCACCCCCCAACCACCACTTAAAAAATCAAGCTTATGAATAGAAATAGTTTCTGATTGTTATACTGACTTCACCTTTTCTTTGAAAATAGTATTTCAATTATAGACAAAACATTACTCACTTGCAGTGATGGAGAATGTTGTTGCTACATATAAAGTATAAATACAAGCATCATGTACAGTGATGGTGCAGTATAATAAATTCATAAAAAATAATACAATTCCCACAGTCATAAGCATATCTGAAAGCTTATCCCATTGATTTGAATGAAACTTGTTTATATATTGTTTTGATGGTTTGACGTTGGGTAAATGAGTGATAGTTAAAAACATCACTGTCTTTCTCTTCATAATTTTGTCCCCTGCCTGCCATAACAGTGAGGGTCTTTTAGTCTTTTAGTCCACATTCCTTTCAGTGGTCATACTTATGCTTTGAAGTCTACTTGACAAAGTTTGCCTCCTTTCTGAGAAGCGCTCACTTTTGGTTATTGATTTTGCATTGTGGCATTGTAAGTTCCTGATTATGGCCCAGTGAGCACTAAAATAATAGATAAGTCCACTGCCCTGAGGCCCATTGTACTAAGAAATAGCTTGCTGGAACAAGTGTGTCTTCCTCCTCTTTAGCAAGGAAAGCTCTTTGTAGTGTTCTTTTTAAGATACTTTATTTTAATCCTTGCTTTTAGGTTTGGTGGGTTGAAGCACTGATGCCAGTTCTCTTCATGCAGCATTTATTTCATCACCTTCTGATGAAATCTTTTGAGTCCAGCTTCCATTTATAGGCATGAAGGGTGAATGGCTTTAGGAAACCCAGGACATTGTTGTCATTGAGGACACATCTCACTGTGGAGGAAAATGGTTTCCTTTTTGATATTAAAGTGGAATTAAGCAGGAGACAGAGTGTATAGCTAGATTCATGCATTTTCTGAATTGCTTAGGGCTCTGTTCCATCCTTGCCAGCTTGTTGTCACTGTCACTGGTTCAGGAAACAATCACAAAGCCCACTTAATTTGCATATGTATAAAGTGTGAGATAAAATTCATTGATTAAAATACAAAAAGTAGATTGTTACATAAATACATTGAATGATGAACCCACTGAGATAATAAAATGTCATGAACTAAGATAAGCAATGAGTCAACTTGGCATGTTTAAAATATTCTTGGCAAACACGGATGAGCCCTGCATTCAGTATACAAGCACTTAAATGTAGTGAATGAGACAGAACAAATCAAGAGCAGTTATCCTCTTGTTTTGTATATCTGCTCTGGTTATTATAGGTCTCAAGAGACCAGAAGCATCTTGGTAATATTAGGCATGTAAAGGGAAATAATACTTTGCCATGTGTGCGAAGTTCTATGAATGTAAAGTACTTTTATGTATAGGCTGAATAAAAATCAAAGTACAATGGCAGCAAGGAGGAAAGAGAATGAAAAATACCAGAACATTTAAGGGAAGTGATTAGCTACTATTATGAGAGAGAAAGAGGTTACACCTGCTATTACTAGGTCAGCTGGGAGTTCCACTTTCTTCCTTTCCTCCTCCTGTTCTATTTATCTGATGCATTTGTTTACACAAACAAAATACTAGCCATGAAAATTGCACATATTTAGAGCAAGAGGCATTCAGGTGAGACAAAAATGGGTCTAGAGGCAGTTGGATAGTTGGGAAGGGACATTGCAGAACCCTTCAGATGAGGTATGTTTACACTAGCTGTTTTTTGTTTGGATGGTTTTTTGGTAAAATAGCTTGCACGGTCTGCTCTCATCCTGTTCTTGTTAGCACTCTGCTTTCTTTTTGAAGCTTAAAACAGGCAGTAACCACCACATAATTGTCCCCATCCTAATTATTGAGCTGAATACAGGCTGTAATCCTATGCACACTTACCTAGGAGTAAGCTCCATTGACTACAGAGGGAATGACATCCACATAAATATGCACAGTTTTATGCTGCCTATTTACAGTCCATAGTTCCAAGAGACAGAAGCGTATATGAATGGAAAATGTACCAAGAGCAATAGAACCAAACGTGTAGACCTGCAAAAGAGAGGTGCTAGTGTAGACACACCCTCAAATTCATATTGTGCCTATTCCAGTGACAACATTGCTCTTCTCCCTCTTGCACATAGTCTCAAATTAAAAATCATGACACTGACATGCCATTGTACCTGTTGCAGCATTCTTGTACATTTCAAGATACCGTTAGATCATGTGAGTGTTAGCCTACATAAGGAGTGCAGGAAAGCTAAGCAAGGACTTTAGGATTTGCCTTGCCAATGGAAATAACATTTCTGCTATGGAGAAATGCTTGCAGAATCTACTGAGATAAAATAACATCTAACAGAACATGCAGGTGTGTAAAAAGCCTTCCTCTTTGTCTTTTATATTTTTGTTCTTGGCTCAGATGTGGCAAGTAAAGCTCAGAAGTTTTCTTTCGTTTCTGATTATGCCTTTTTCCAGTTGCACAATTTGTACTGGCCGCACCTTTGTTTATCTTACTGATGACCTCACAATAGCAACCATACCTTCTTTAACAAGACTGTTCTTGTAATTCCTCTCTAGCAAGTCTTCTAGCACGCTCTGTTTCTCTGGTGTGTATCTCCCTGTTTTATAATTAATCTTACCAGCAGGCCTCTGCGGAGTGGGAACAAATCCCTTCAACAAGTGGCCTACTAGTAAGAATAGTCTTTCATTCTTTCCTCTCGCTATGCGTAATGGGGGGTGGGGGTGGGGGTGGCACAGGCCGGTGGGAGAGGTCACATACCCCAAGGGTGGCAGGAAGATCTGAGGAGTTCACTCTTCTGTCTTACTCTCCCCTTTTGCTTTTTCAAAGGGCATGGAATAAATATCTCTTCCTTGTGCCTTCTTTTATGTTTTTCTCTCCTTTTGCTTTTCCCGCACATTTCAACTCAAATAAAGCAAAGGAGAGATGGACAGTCCAGAATGAAGACACTTATAATTCCACCAAATGGGTTGGAAACAGAGGAGGAAGAGACAGAAAACCATGGAAGTAATATAATTATCTTCACATATCCCTTTGTCTTTGTCTCCCAATTCCGAGCAAAGGAGAGGGGCTGAGCTGTACCTACAGTACCACTATTTTCCAAACCATACCATGACCTGGTTTGCACATAATAAAAACCCAGAGTATTGGTTCTTGTTGAATCATGGGTTTGCTTTATGTGTGAACCCTGCACTATGGTTTAACTATGGGTTGTTAATCACAAACAACTCAGAGTTCACAACCCAACAACCCATAGGTTCTCTTCCTGGATTGTTTGTGGTTAACAACTCAGAGTTAAACCATAGTGCAGGGTTCACATGTAACAACAACCCAATGATTCAACAACAACACATACTCAACTTGTACTCTAGGTTATCATTACGTGTGAACCAGGTCAATATCTTGTTGGTATTGCTGTACCAGTGTTCTTATTGATTTGAGTGTGCTTGATCATGCAATACTTTACAGAGTGATTTATATAAAGTGGTGGATTGGATATTATTTAATACTTTTTCATACTTTTAAGTTTTAATTATCAGAAATGTGGCCAGTACTTAAGAAATTGGGATTGTTTAAGGCAGACTTCCTCAGCATAGTTCCCTCTAATATTTTCTACCACAACTCCCAGCATTCCTGGACACTGGTGTAGCTGGCTGGGGCTGATAAGAGTTGAAGTCCAAAACATCTGGAGGGCAGCAGGTTGGGGAAGGCTGATTTAAGATGTATCTTCATTCCTCACACATATGCCTAATCATTTAGTAATCTCACTTACATCACAGTATTGGTGAGGTGAAGCAGATTTAAGATGCATGGCTTGGGTGCTTTGTTTTTATTCCCGACTACACCTAACAGATTCATTTTGGGTTGTTTTGATTTAATATATTTTATATTTCTCTTCAATAAAAATCCCTAGGGCAGTTTATATAAAAAAGAAAATAAAGAACATTTATAATAGGAGTAAAACATATTTAAACAGTCATAAAAATAAAAGAACTAAAAGGTAGCAAGATTTTAAAAAACAAATAAAAACAGTTACCAGAGGGTTTTTTTTTTAAAAAAAGACCTTTGCCATGCACCAAAAGGACAACAAAGTGGCTGCTAGGCAAACCCCTCTGGGAAATGCATCCTAAAATTGAGGTACTGTCACTGAGAAGGCCCTGTCCCAGATAGTCACCAGCCTAGCCTCAGACAAGATCTTAACATACAGGTAAACACATACTATAAATATATTGAAGGAGTGAAATGATACAAATCCTTATGCAGGCTTACGCCACTACATAATTTAAAGATGATTCACAAAAATCAAGTTTATTACACATAAAAATTATATCATACCAGTTACGCAGTGCAAACTCTGAGGTAAACATACAGATTTGCTACCCATAACAGAAGCTAATTTTTAAGATGTTTGCATCCTAACATTGGAGGAAGTAACTTGCTTGTCCTTCCATGCCCCCACTTTTCCAGTGTATGGTGACACATTCTGGGAAGTCAAGGCCATGAGGTACACTGTAAACTCCATCGTTATGCTTATGACTGTGGCAATTTTTTTGTTAATAGTATTCAGGGCATATTCTTTTATTTGTCTGGGCTTGCTGGTGATGGTTCTGCTATTTACCCCTGCATGCCTGATTCTAAAAATAATTTCTGTCTGAAAACAAAAAGAACTGTCTTTGTTTCCTTCTCCCCTTGTTCCGATCCAGCCCTAATCAGCTGGGCCAGTACATGCAGCTCAAACTCTAATTTTCCTATTCAAAATACCAAGTCCCTTAGATAGAATTTTGATATTTTCAGTCGTCGTATTAATTAATTTTTTAAAGCTTAGGTCTAGGCCACCCTTCCTCAACCTGGGGCGCTCCAGATGTGTTGGACTACAACTCCCAGAATGCCCCAGCCAGCTCTGCAGTCCAACACATCTGGAGCACCTCAGATTGAGAAAGGCTGGTCTAGGCCCTCTGGTTGTGAAGGAAGTTTGAATATGTGGGCAGCATCTGCTCGAACTGAGTTGTGTAAGCCACTCTGTATACACATCTGTTCCATAATGCCCCATGCTTGTAACTACAGTATCTTTTTTAAAAAATAAATAAATCTCAAACCTATTGGAAGAAGGTAGCGGAAGCTATCAGGAAATCACCACATGTCACTTTTTTCTCTCCTACATTTTGTGTTAGGATATATATAGTACATGTAAACTATCAAAAGGTAACAAATAATTAAATTACAATAGAGTTGAGAAAACAAAGAAATTGGAGGAACTTAGTTGATACCTTTTTCAGGACTGGTTCTAAAAAATCTTGGACTCATTATGTATGCTGATATATCCATTCAGTTAGATTTCAGAAAAAGAAAGGATCAGGATTTACTATAAAAGTTAACATCTTTTTTTACTGTATTGGAACAGATATACTAATCAAAATGTTTCACCACAATTACTGATATTTTGAGACATGCTGGGAAAGGAATGACATATAATGTGATTATAGTTCATTTATGCATATTCAAGTAGAGTGAAATACAAAAATCTAGGGACTAGGTTCGAATCCTAGTGCTCTTGTAAGTCTAAGCAGCTATAATAATAATAATATGATGTTAACTGGAGTACACGTTTATGCTGTTCTTTCAAAGTGGTGTTAGCATTTCAATTATAAACCCTCTATCCAGTATTTAAGCATGCAATAAAATTTTAATTAATACAAGCAGTTTTTACTTGCTTGACAGTCCAGTTGTATTACATTTTCAGCTTTTTCTAAGTTTGATAGTGTACACACATTGGCTTGAAAAAAGCATATTCAGAGAAAACATACTGTTGGTATTGACTCCTTCCAAATGTAATGCAGTAGAGAGAGTTCAGGGGAGTCATTGGGAAAGAAGTCTTTCTGAAGAACTGCTTCATTTCTGACAAGGATAGATGAAAAAATGTTTGCTTGTTTATAAAGAAGGGAAAGTGGGAAAGTTTTTTTAAAAAAAAATAAAATAAACTACACTAGTTTTTAACTAATTATAAGTTTTAATTTAATATTAGCATGCTAAAGTCATGTCTACACTTGTAATATCTCAAAATCAAATCAATTCTTGGTCAAATATTGAATCAAACAGTAAAACAAGAAAAGTCTGCCCTTTTAGGTCAAGCATTAGAAATGCGGTAGATGTTTGGAAACATGTGTGCAGTCCTTGAAAAAGCTAAATGAGTCTGTTGAATGCAACAATAAGCTTGAATCCAAGAGGGGTGAGTCACAGACTTGCTGAATGAGATGGGGAAAGGTATTAGTTTTCACTATAGAGAAAGGAAAGAGTAGAGGATGGTTACTTCACTATTTGTTCTGAGAATAAAGGTTGTGAAATATTGTAATATTACCAGTGCTTTTTGCAAACATAATTTGCTTGGGAAACAATTTGCTGGTGATGTGGGGTGGAATTTTTCCCTAGTGATTTATTTTTCCATAGAAAATGCATAGTGTCATAAAATTCATTGAGTGAGCAACCATGGAATATCATGCACAGTTCTCTGGGTGTGCTAAAAATTAGTGCGTCAATAGTTTTCAGTGATTTTGTTATTTTCCCTTAAAGTTAAATGTACAATATAAGGGAAGTACATAGTATGGACTGGTTTGCATGTAATGGTTTGGTAAATTATGATTTAGCATTATGTGCCTGAGCAAGAATGAGCCTATGCAAAGTGTCACGATCAAGCACTCCAACCGCTTCCCAAAATGAGCCAGAATTTCGTTTCACTGCAGCAGATTCTTGGTTTATCATTTACATGCAAACTGGAAAAACAATCCAGGGTTTGAGGTAGGTTTGTTTAGTAATGACCTACGTTTCTATTAAACCTTGTTCACACAAAACAACAAGCTAGGAATCTTCTAAGGTGAAATTAAAATTCTAGCGTATTCCTCCTCCCAGTGTGGGAGAAGGAGAGGGGAGGAGGGAGTGTTTGAGCTTGGAGCTTTGCATGGGCATGTTCCTGCTTATGACATAACACTAAATCCTGGCTTTGCATTACATACAAACTGGGCCATTGCTGTATTTTTATTTTTTCATAAGTATTCGAGTAAAAATAATTTCCATATTAAACTTTGCATTAGTTTAAATATAATATTTAAGCCATATTTAACCAGATTATTTCAATTCAAATATTTATGGCGATTAGGATATGGGCTAATTTTAAAGTTTTATTTACTAATAATATCAAATAAACATGATAACTATATTTAGGGCATTGGAAATTTTTCAGTTGAGATTTTTCCTGCAAACTACCATTTGCCGCCTCCTCGCCTGATAAAATGCTCTGTTAGGTTAGGCTTATGACCTAAGAACTTAAGAGCCATGCTGGATCAGACCCTGGGTCCATCTAGTCTGTTCACACAGTGGCCAACAAGCTGTCAGCCAAGGATCAACAAAGAAGGACACACTGCAACAGCACCCTCCCACACATGTCCCCCAGCAGCTGGTGCATATAGGCTTACTGCCTCAGATACTGGAGGTAGCACATAGCCATAAGAGCTAGCAGCCACTGGTAGCCGATCCTTTCATTTTTTGAACTGTCACTGGTCCATAAATAATGAACATGATATGTGTAGGGGATGAGAAGGTCCCAGGTTCAATCTCTGGCATCTCCAGGTAGAGCTAGAAAAAAAACTACTGGAAAGGGCCCATTCCTGCCTGAGCTGCTGCCACTCAGTGTCAACAACACTAGGCTAGATGGATCAGTGGTCTGACTCCGTATAAGGCAGCTTTCTATATTCCTAAGATGGGTCCGAATGAGCAGGACAGTTGATAACTTTTGGGCGTAGTAGCTTTGGTGGGTAATTGCAAGTCACAGACTTCTTTTTCCAATATATTCTCCTTTCCTGGCATTGGCACCTGCTGAATACAGATCTCTTATTAACGTCCTTCACATAGGGCAAATTAATCACGATGGCAGTACACCAGTCTCTTTAAATGTAGCTCTGCTTGAATTATGTATAAAGTTGTTGTTATTATTATTATTATTATTATTATTATTATTTATATAGCACCATCAATGTACATGGTGCTGTACAGAGTAAAACAGTAAATAGCGAGACCCTGCCGCATAGGCTTACATTCTAATAAAACCATGATAAAACAATAAGGAGGGGAAGAGAAAGCAAACAGGCACAGGGTAGGGTAAACAGGCACTGAGTAGGGTAAAACTAACAGTATAAAGTCAGAACAAGTTGAGTGGAAATGTAATTTAAAGTACAATAGCATCCGAGTAAGACGGTGTTTCTGTAGCCACTGCCCCCTTGGCTGCTTTTCTCCTGGTAGGGCTAATATCTAGTCTAAGAGCCTGACTGAGATCGGGGAGGAGGGGTGGATGTGGGGAAGAGAGGAGACCCTAGAAGACAGACTGCATGGGACGGTTCAGTACCATTGTTTTAAATTGTACTAGCTTCACTTTATATATGATTGGGGCAAATCTGTCTGTAAAGATAAGGGTCTGGCACCATCCCATGTAGTTTGGCCCCTATTGGATGATATTTATCCTGTGAGCAACAGCAGTATTTGATATCTGATCTCCCTTGGAAATTCATCTAGAATGTGCTCCCAAAATAGAAAGGCCACTTCAGGAAGAGCTTCATTAGAGGACTTAAAGTGGAGGGGGGGTGGAAATCTCTGGTACAAAGTTCCGTTTCCATCCTATGTAGAGTCTTAGTATCATATTACAAGCATACCTAAGCTTGAGAGCCTTTATCTTCCATTCTCTCTGAATAGTTTTTCCTTTGATCTTCCTACTCATCCTTCCTTTCCCCCACACTTTCGCTCTCACATTATTGCAGCTGAAAAATCCCTACTTGGAATTAGGTGGATCCATTTGTATTCACCATCGAGAACATTCTTTAAACAGCAGTAAGAAGAAGAATACCAACATTGTCCTCTGCTCAAAGGCACAGGCAACCTGATGCCCTACAGAAGTTTTGGACAACAACTCTCATAAGCCCTGATCATTGACCATGCCAGCTGAGGTTGATGGGAGTTGCAGTCCAGAAACATCTGGGGTGTACCAGGTCGCTTACCCCTGCCTGACCATATATGCGTTTTAAATATTTATGAGCTGACAGTTTTATTGTGGAGATAAAACATATTCCTCTATGTTTCTTTGTGGGCATAATGTGTAGAAATGTGAAGGCTGGGAAACGTCCACCCCCACAAAAAATCATGTTTCTTCCCCATTTTCACATGCCTAAATTGATGTGTGAGGACATTTATCCAGTGAAGATAAGCTTGGCTTAGGGTTTAAATGAAACTGCAAATGTGCAAAAGATGAAGCATTTGGTGAAAATTTGCTCCTGAGTTAGCTTTCTTTAAAAAAAAAAAAGTTTGCCCCTAAGGGCAAATAACTGTCACAGTTCTGGATTCAGTTTATTGAAAAGGAAGTTCTAAGCATTGCTCACTTCAAACAAATCTAGAAAACAATAACAGAATCTGCTATGTTCAGCTGATCAGGGTCTGACTCCTCACTTAGCTTCATGGGATTCAGAATTCCCAACAGCCCTGCTTCTATCTCATTTCTCCTGTCTCTCCCAGCACAAAGCTTCACTTATCTCTCAGCTCTTTGGGAAGATTTGCTCCCAAGCAAACTGAAATTTCACTTCCAAACTGGTATGGACTTGCACAGTTCATTTACATTTTAGTAGCGGAGTGTTTGCCACTGGAATATTTGTGAACATTCCATGAAAGCACAGCAAATCAGCCAATAATTATGTTTTACTATGTTACCGTATTTTATGGTTTTAAGTTTTCTTTTGTGAACCTCCCAGAGAGCTTCGGCTAACTGACAGTGTAGAAATGTAATAAATAAATACTTAAGAGGGCTCACATGCAAGCAATTGCCAGTTTATATAGGACCAATTTCTTTAAAACTAAAGCTTTTGTTCTCTTAAGTTTGACAAAGAGCTCTTATGTAATTGAATATTGCATTGATGAAAACCAGTAGATGTTGGCCCAGTAAGTGATACTTACTTTTTTGTCCTTTTTTTTTTTTACTGTTTTATAGTCTAGTCTGACCTACACTATGCTGACCTTGCCACTCCCCTTGTCGTTGACCTTGTGCTGTATGTCTGCATGAAATCTACTCCCCTCTTCTGCTCCAAGTTCTGGGTTGGAAAGAAGGAGGTGTGGATGGCCACTGCACTTGTGCTGGGGTTCAAAACTCCATAGCAACTGCAGAGATTATCTCCACCTTCCCATCCCTCTGCCCATCCACTCCAAAGTTGGAAGCTGAGCAGGGGATCATTTTGTGGGTTCAGCAACCCGTAGCCTTCCTCTCCAGAGCCAGAGGGTCTGTCCCCAACTTGGCACCTTCCAGATGTTCTGACCCATAACTCTCATCATCTCCATGTAATGCATGAAACCTATTGGTCATGCTGGCTGAGGAGAGCTGTAGCTCAACACATCTTGCAGGCACCAAGTTGGAGAAGCTGATCTAAAGCTAGGATGTGGCAGCCTCTTGTGCTGAAGTTGCCAAAGGCATTTGAACTGCTACTTCAGCACGATGTTGCACAGAAGCACTATGCAATTTTTTTTCTGAGCCAAAGGGAGCAGCTAGAACCTTTTATTGTAGTAACATAGGAAGCTGCCTAATGCTAAATTTGACCATTGGTCCATTTGGCTCAGTATTGTCTACACTGACTAGTAACAATTATACCGTGTTTCTGACAGTGTCTTTCCCAGATTTACCTAGAGATGCAAGGAATTGAATCTGGAACCTTTTGCATGCAAAACATGTGCTCTACCACTGAGCTACAGCTTTTGGCATCACCCCAGTGCTGCCTGTCACCAGCTATAAGGCACACGGGATGGGGAAGAATCTGTCCAGCTCTTCACTGCTGGCATGAAGTAGCTGTAGTAGGTGTTCCAGCACAATTCTTTGCATGCCCTGCGTCAGCCGTTTGAAGGTAGAGGATAAATCGCACAGATCTGTTATCTTTTTAAATATCTTCCCAAAACCAATATTGAGATATTTTAATAGTTACTCTAATCTATTAATCAGCTAAGTAAGACAATAGAGTATACTTCACAATATATTATTGACAGTCCTAGGGTTAATCTGAAGTATGCTTGAAAATACTTGCCCTGAAGTATTGGGAAAACAGTGGGAGACTGTGAAATATATCCTGTCTTAATAACCAACTCCATGCCCCGGTTCATGTAATTGTATTGTGTCAGGTTAGAATGTGAGATGTTGCTTAAGCAAAAGCATTCTGATGGAAACACAAAGTGTTTAGATTGGCATTGCTTGCTAGCTGCTTGTTCTGAATGGTGAAGAGCCTAATTTTTAAATCTGCATTATGGGATCTGTTTGTTTGTCTAGGATATCCAATCAGCAAATGGTCCATCTCGAAATAGTCCAAACCAGTCCCAAGTCAGAGATGGAAGCATCATATACCCAAAGCTTCGTGCCGGCTACATCCCCATTCCAGTCATACATGAAGGTGCAGAAAACAGACCGCAATACTCATTCTCTTCTGGCTACCAGCCTGGCATGCAGCGAGTCAAGTCAGAAACCATTCCTGGCACAATGCGAGCCCCATCACCTCTAAGGGGAAGTTTTGCCCGTCCACAGTCCCCTGCTAGAAGACTTGCAGAAGCTGCTGAGACAGATAAACAATGTGGACAGACAACAACAGCTGCACCGGCCCATGTACCCTGCTCCCATGGAACTGAGGTAAGTTGATAGAACTGCTGTGGTATGTTTTGCATTAGAATCTTTGCATGGCTTGGGATCTAAGTGATAGTGTAGAGCCGAACTTTCCATCCACTACTCTCAAGATATTACTAATTATGCATGTGTTCTTCACATGTATTCTGAGGTGTTAGTCAACAGATAATGTATATATGCAGAGGACCATTCTTTACTTGCATACTGATCAGGTTTGAAGGAGATGCATTCCAAATCTCTGCAAACACTAGAGTGGAATTGGACCTTCTCTGTAATACTTGCACCTTGGATTTATTTCTTGTACATAGAACTAGCTAGTACTGGACATGATGACAATTAAATGTTGAAATTCACATGTGACCAAATTGTCTCAGTATGCAGGCTCCTCAATCACTCTGATAACCTATAAAATGAACCTGTAGGCATGTTTCCTTCACCAAAGTAGATCAAGACAGTGGAAGTCTGTACCAATAAAGGAGGACTGTACTGGCTGTGTCAAGTGTGACCCTTATGCTATGCCAGCATTGTATCTGACTCTGGCTACAGCACAGATGGTATGCAAAGCAATGCATATATTAGAAGTCAGCTGTGCATTGGCTGTGCATTCACCCAGCAGGAAATAGACAGCATAGACACTGGACCACACTGATAGTTTTACGTTGCAGTAGAAATAGTCAGATCCACTGAAAGACTTTCAGGTCGCCACCCCACCCCTGCTCTTACTTTTATATGGCTATCTTATATGATGCCTGTATGTATTCATTTGTCTTGGTTTTTATCCAGTTAGCCAGAAGAATAGTATCATAAATTAGAGGGCACTTGTGCTGACATAGACATGTGCAGTACATTTAGAGCTCTCTAGCTTTGTCTACATGAGAACTCTTGCTCAGCTTTCAGTCACTGTGTGTAGCAGGATGTTTCAAAGCTACGTAAGTTTTATTCTGCACATTTCCATACTGACAGTGCTTGTTATTAAATCATTTCCAAGTTGGTTTTACTAACTGTGCCTCGCAGTTTTTGGGATTTTAAAAATTACTTTTATTCATTTCCATTTATAACTAATTATTAGAAATCAGTTTAAAGCAATAACAAAAACGGGCTTAAAATGAAATTAAGGCAATGACTTCTTTGGTTTTGAGTCCTCCACTGTTTCCAGGTTGGGAGGCTCAGGGGGAGCTTTATTAAGATTAAGACATTCTACCAAATACACTTTCTTCAACCTGTTGTTATGATCCTTGCTAGCTCTTCAATCTCCAAGCAAGATGTGTTCCCCAGCAGTGTGTCAAGCCAGGGTATTTCTAATGTCTCGATCAGATCAGGCAAATCTGCCCAGTTTCTCTATGCCACATGGCTGCTGCCATTGCAGCGGGGACTTGGTAGTGTAGTGAGCCATCGCCAACCACTGCTTAAATACTTAGACTCCTTTTTGGAAATTAATCTTAATAACAAACATGATAGTGAACGTTAATATTTTTTCCCTCAGCAGCCTCCATCACCTGCATCTTCTGAATCACCAACCATTTCCCCTCAGTCATCAGGCAGGCCCAGCCTGGGAAACCACCAGCTCCCTCATGGATATATTCAGATCCCTGTGATCCACGAGGGAAATGTTCCAAGACAACCATCACAAGGCTATCATCAGGCACAGAAGACACATTACCCAGCCCAGCAAAGTGATTACCAAGCTCATCAGCCAGTGTACCATCAAATTCAGTTGGATGATCTGGACCAGAAGCCTCCACGTGCGCAGTCTCCATTCAGGAAGTCACAGAGAGGCTCAGCAAGTCGGGAAAGTTCACCAGGCAGAATCCAGTCTCCAACACCCATCAGAATACAGCCAGTCAAATCTCAGGTAGGTGTGGTGAGTCTATACAAGTCCCATTTCCATTAGCAATCATTCTGCTAATTCTTTGGGTTGTATTATTCATATAGAGTTTTAAAGAGTAATGCTGAAGACTATAATCCATTAATTGACATGAATAACCAACTAATGATTTAATCACAGATTATAAATTATAGCTCCAGTTTTTAATTGACATGGCTGACCATCTGGGCTCTGCCATAGCCCTCATAAAGATCTTATCTTTCTGCTCTTTTGCATACTATGAAACAAGGGATCCAGGAATTATAATGAGGGAATATTATGTAGTGGAAGAAACCTCCTGGGATCTTATTGTGTTTGGATTTTATGTACAGTTCAGATAAGCTAGCTCCGTAACTATCCCTGTGAACATTTACTCTGTAGGGCTGGAGTAGGCAATATTTTGGGCCCCGAAGGCAATGTGCATTTTCTGGTCAGCGACTGCATACATGTGTGTACGCATGCAGACTGACCTTCCCCCCTCTTCCCTGCTCCCTGAGATGGGATTGCGGGAAGTGTGTGTGTGTGTGTGTGTGTGTGTATGTGAACAAGGAAGCTTAAAGCTTCTCCCACTGCCCAGCAGTGCCCCAGAGAGTACCGTTTTAGAAGTTCCAGGATTATTGGAGGGTGGAACCTCCCATCCCTCAGTCTTCCCCCTCGAAATAGCTCTTTTTCTGCTGCTAAAGCCTCTTCTCCCAACACAGCACTGGAACAGTGGTCATTTCCCTGTAGTCAATGGGTTGTGGTTAAAAGTAGGCAGGGTTCCCTAAGGCTTGGAGGGCTTTATACGACCTGTGATGATGCCCAACCTTGCTATAGGACATGTCTCCCTACCGTTACTCTATTGCAATTTCTCACATGTTTTCTTTCATTCTTCACATTTAAAAAACACACAGTTTTTTCAGTTTTTTTATATTCCTTTCTGCCTTTCATATCCATAGATAGCTTTTCTTCAGAACTGTGGCTTGTTCGGTCATTATTAAAATTAATGCATGTGTGAAAAAGATGAATGTAAGACCTCAATGATCTCAGAAAGATCATGTAGCTGGAAGTCTTGAACTCAGTTTTGTAATTGTATTTAAAGCTTAAATCCCTGTATTCTTGGTTCATGTACACTACTAATTAGTATGTTGTTCTCCTTCAGGCTTCTCAGCAACAAGTGCCAACCCAAGGATCACCACCAACTCTACCCCCTAATGCCAAGTTTGAAAACAAGACAGGGCAATCTGGAGCAGAGATTCCTGCTCCACGTGTCCCCATTCAAATTATTCATGCTGATATAAACACAGATACTAATCCACCTCTGCAGAAACCACCTCCCACAGCAGAAAATGTTGATAAAAAGATTCCTTGCCCTCCTAATGCTGCTCCTAGAGAAGGAAGTCCTTTCCCACAAGAACATGAACCACAGAAGACTTCAGAAGTGGAAGAGCCTCAGAAACACTCAGGAGTCTTGAAAGTTGAAGCTATTCTAAATAGAGTACAACATCTAGAGCAGGAAGTTGATTCTTTTCAAGGTAAGAAAAATGGCAAAAAATACTTAATGATTGAAGAGTATTTGACCAAAGAGCTGCTAGCCTTGGACTCTGTGGACCCTGAGGGTCGTGCAGATGTTCGACAGGCCCGGAGAGACGGTGTAAGAAAAGTCCAGAATATATTGGAAAGACTTGAGCAGAAAGCGGAAGATGTTCCAGAGCCCATTCAAGGGGATGGACTTCAGCCACCTTTGCCTGAGGTGACGCAGGAAAGAATGGATGTTGATCCTCTAGTGGAAAACGTTTGTAAGGATATAAGCAATGGGAATGCCAAGGAGCAAATAAAAATGGAAAGGGATCAGCCTGGATGTAAGGAAGGCATCGTTACCAATCTTGCTAAAGAAACAAACACATCTGAAAATGTGACTCAACCATAGCTACAGGCAAAAAGTAAAGTCCTTGGACTCTAAGTTAAAGTGTGTGTTAAGTGAATGTTAACTTGCATGCATTTCAGGAGCTTTGCACCAATTGGTTTTTAATCAACATAGCAGCTTGGAACACTGTAAACACTCAGGTGGGGAAGATGTGGGGGGATAAGGAAAATACATTTAGCCTATATTCTGTATATTGCTCAGAGGATGTGTTTGAAGAATATCTTATAAAATGGTTTCTTTCAAGCTAACCCAGTGGGGAAAAATGTATTGGGTCAATATCGGCAAATAGAGTGACTTATGTAAAATCTTTACCTAACCGCATCAGAATAACAAATCCATTTTTAATAGGACACTCTTAAAGGGGGAAAAAACATTTTCACTATTAGGCACTTTATGTACTGATGCCTGGAAACTGTGTTAAGAAAATCTAGGGATATTTATATGTGTTGAGAATTTTAGTGCTATATTTTAAATGGGAAAAGAAATAAAACAATACTGTAGAAACCTAATGAACCTGCGTGGTTTATAAACTGGAAAGCTGACTGTATTTGCAAACCATTATTACGTATTTCTAAAATGGATTTCTCTTAATACCAGCTTAGAAAATGCCTACGTATACATGCTTTCTAATTAGCTCATGGTTTGTCAAGCGTACATGTAAAGCCTGGAGGAGGGACACAAAGTATTCAGAGTTGGACATCCAGAGGATCACGTGCATCAAAAACAAAGAAATAATACACCTAAGCAGCTAGTTCCCCCCCCCCCCCCCGTTTTGTTCAGGGTAGAGATGTAAACCATCATTTCAGCTGTACCATATTTAAGGCAAAGTATGGAACTGGTGCACTTGAGGAGGATAAAGGGCCTGACATACAAAATGGCTTGATGGTGGAATGTGATAAAGTTCCAGCTTTTTATGAAAGTCTGGTTACAAACTGCACAATCCATGACAATGAAGTCTTCAGATATGCTAAATGACTGGTTCACCAAACCTCCCTTCCTATGACTCTGTTTATAGAATCACCTAACCTTACATAACAACTCTTTACACTTGTTCTACCCTCTAATTTCTTTCCAGCCTCTAATTTCTGATTAAGGGATGGTAACATGGAATGCCAACCCCTATTTCACTCATAATAGTATGCGAGGTTGGTCTTTGTGGGAGGGAATCAGTAGGTTGGAATGGGGCAATAAGGCCTTCTACCTGCTAACCAAGGCTTTATTCTGCAAATATGCTCCCAAGCTATTTATTTTTTGCTCAGCTGGGTTCCAAATAAGCTTGGCTAGAGGAAAACAGCATTGAGGAGGTATTTGCAGGAGAGAATCAGCAATGCAGGAGGAGTTCACCAACCTATCTTCCAAATTTCCCTTGTAAGGGCACCTCTGTCACATATTCATGTTATCTAAGCAAATAAAAGTTTGGGAACGTGCATTTGCCAAGATAAAATGAGACAGTAAGCAAAGGTGTGTGGCTCTTGATTTGGATGCCTGATACAAAATTAGGTATGTAAACTCCTGTATCTTGGAACTGGATAAAGTAGCACCCTGTACAAGTATCAAAGCTTGAAAGAAAACAGTTTATGACTTAGGCCTTAGCTAGACTGGGCTTTATCACGGGGCGAACCCTGGGATCGTCCCTGTGCATCCACATGATGCACAGGGGATCCTGGGATCAGGGAGGGATCATTCCTCCCTTGCCCCGGGATAGAGCCCTCCCCTTCGGGCCTGCTTTTTCTGCGGTCTCAGGCTGAGCCCGAGACCGCGGAACGTGTGGCCCGTTGCCGCGATTTGACCTGGCTCTGCGCAATTCCTCGCACGGAGCCGGGAGCCTTGCACAGGGTCCAGTGCTGTGCCCATCGGGGGTAGGGTGGGGGGAGCGGGGAAATCAGGTTAACTTTTTTTTAAAAAAACTACCTTTAGTGCATGAGCGTTCCTGTGCTCCGTCTTCTTTAAAAATATTTTTAAAATGGTGGGCACAACGCCTCTCTTCCTGAGGTCATTGTGCCTCACGTGTAAACAGAAGAGGGATCTTGTGTTAATCGCAATGCAAGATCTTCCCTCCATCACAAACTATCAGGTAGGTCCAGCTAAGGCCTTTGTCTTATGTGAGGAAATTAGTGAAAGGGTGTAATGTCCTCTGGGTGTAGTCTGGAGTGTTCCTTGAATTGTAGTGTAACAGGTTTCTTACATTATAGTCCTAGCTAAAGTCTTTCATGGCAGTGTCATTTATTTTAGTTTCACTTTGAGAATCAACAAGGTTATATTCAGAACACTACACTTTCATTGGCAATATGGCCATAGTTCCAATATAAATGTCTCTACATAGCTGTAGTATGAGCTCACCAGCCACAACCTCCTCCTGAAGATTCCATTTTGGCTGAGGATACACAGCTGACATCAGGCAACAAGAATACCTATTTTAAAAAAGGAGACTCAGCTATAGTGACTTCCTGTATGTGAGATATAAACAAGCTTAGTTGCTTTCTCTCTCACACACTTTTTTTTAACATCATGCTAAAAGAATTTGTCCTGGGTTATCTGAAACCCTTTGTCACTGTTAAAGTAATCTTTTCTTTTTTAAAAGAAACTGAACTTGTATCTGTACGAATGTCACTGACTCTATTAGTGAACATCAATGAGGCTATTAAAAAAATGAGTATGCTGTGATGCTATTTATTTTTATATGTATTTTTATACTGTCCTTGAAGCATATTCCCAAGGCAGTTTACAAGAAAGAGTAAAACAATACAAATACAAACAACCTAATAAGCCAAAAGGCCACAAGATTATAAAGGCAGCACAGAACAGCAAGAACCTATTATTTTTACAGCAAGGAATTAACAGAGTGACAGGTCTTCAATACAGAGATAACTACTAGCTCACTCACTAATTCTTGGCAAAGGCTTGGATATAAGTTAAAGTTGACTAAAAGAATATCTGACATCAGTGTCATCTATCAGTTACCAGTTGTGCAATCTTATTCTAACTTTGTCATGCCAGCATAGTATTAATCCGTGGCCATAATACTATGAGGTTGTATCCAATGCTGTTCATCTACCAGTGGAACAGAAAATGCTGGTGGAACAAATCCCCCCACAGCTCACTGCACACATCCCAAATCTGCTGTGGAGGTCCTGATTCCAATTTGCAGCTATAGAACATTAGGCCTATGGAGGCAGAATTGTGGCACTGCACTTAGTTGTATAGGGGTGGAGTCAAGAGTTTCCTGTGTCTGTCTTGCTCTTGTTTGAGAGACAATAAAGTTCTTGTCTAGCCTGCTAGCTGGTGTGTTGTCTAAGCCTTCTATGACATGGTGTCAGAAGTCTAGTTTTAAACCCATAAATTACAACAAGACAAGGAAAATGGCACAGTTCCATTTCATCAGAAGCCTTCAGCTTTACTATTCTTGCAATGTGGCCTTAATGGAAAGAAAGATTTGTTTGTTTTTGTCTAGCTACAAAGCTCCACAAGGAGGAAGGAATAGCACAAGTAAGTTCATTCCTTTGTGCAATAGGAAAAGAAGTTGGCAATGTTTAGACGTGTATTACTTTGCTGAAGAAGGCTGAAAGCCCAACTATGAGGGTATTCTGGCCAAGTTTGATGTCCATTTCTCCTCCAAGGAGAATGTGTTTTAGGAGAGCGCTTAAGCCCAGCAATTCTAAAAGCAGTCTGCAGCAAAAAGGCCCACCTTTTCACACAGCATGCAAAAGAAGCAGAAAAGTTTATAACATTGTCCAGCTACAGGAACTCTGTACAGGAAGTGTTAAAAAAAACAGGGCATTTTGCAGTCATATGTGATGTGATGCCCAGATGGTACAAGAATGACCATAGAGGTGAACCACCACTTTTTCTTCGAGTTCTTATCTTGTATAGACATTGTCTCTCCTGGAGAATAAACTTAACTATTTGTGGAACAATGTAATTTCAAAATATATTCAGGAGCTGATGTGAGTTATTTCAGAGAAGACCTACACAGGATTCTAGAACCTGGCGAATGTAGATAAGGCAGAGAACATTTTACACAGCTCAGGGAGCACTCTGGGCAAAGTGACCTCTCCATTTATGGCCCTCTTAGGCTAATCTGGCATTGGTAGCAGCATTCCCAAGTATAGCTGTGAGCTGCCATTTTATCTTCTCACAGAGCACTCAACCTTGTCTCAATCTAAGATATTGGAGAAACTAAAACGGAGGCTTGCAGATGAAACTGCCTGATGTAAGGGTCAAGGGCAAGAGTTGGGCTGGTCGGGCCCTGGAGCTCAGCAGCTGCTGTAGGATGATGCCAGGTGTTGGCGCTGGAAATGGTTTTGGCCTATATGAAGTCACTGGCGTGTGCGCATGTGTGTGCGCGCATGTGCATCTGAGGAACAAAGTGTTTCTCAGAAGATCTAGCAGCTTTTTTCAGGGTCATTGCATACAAATCCCAACAATTAAAAGTATAGAGTCTGTCTCACACATACGGCAATAATGAATCATTTTCTTTCATACTGGAAGCAAAAATATTATTACAACTTTTTTTAAATTAGGTTTTGTTATTATTTAATTTTAAAATATGATATACTGTCCTTCTGTGGCAATTACCAGGGCAGTTGACATCCAGCAATAAATCATGATCATAAAAGCGTAATAAAACAACAGCAATCAAAACAGTGGGATAACTGCGGCAGTAAAACAAATAATGAAAGCTTGTTAGACACTAAAAGCCTGGGAAAATGAGGTTGTGTTGCCAGAGGCCTGATCCTGTATCCTGACCACCAGAGGAAGAGAACTTCATGCAACAAAGGAGTGGTTAATTCTGCGATTCCAGGAAGATAAAATGGAAGCAGTGACTGTATTCTCTGATCCGTGGACTTGAATGCCTGGACCAATTACCCTGACTGACTCCTGCAAGCTGGGACAGGCTGAAGATGAAGTCTAATTAAGCTTTTACAGTATGTATTGCTTTTGAGTTGGTTTTTTGTTTTGTTTTTTGTTTTGGTGATGGGTGAATCAGCGTTCAACAAGCAGTTCCAGATAACTGGTGGGTGTGACTCCTTTTAAGCCTGATCTTGGAAAACATGAGGCTTGTGGTAGGCTGGTTCTTCGGTTCCTGGATAATTCTTTGACAGAATTTGTGGGGGTTCCTGCCACAGTTCTACCCCCACAGGCCTACTGTGCTATAGCTGCAATTTGGAATCAGGATCTTTCATCATGTTCTAGAGAAGGCATGCACTAGAAGCGAGCAACCTATCTCCTCATGGAACTGATTCTGGCTTACATCGTTCTTATTTCCTGTGCTTGATTTTAGTAACTTCAGTTGTGTTTATTTGAGTCGTAATAGCCAGCAAGCTATAATTTATTTACCTCCATATTTATACAACAGAGAGAGGGTTTCTAGATTCTACACTGTGTTCCTGTGCCTTTAAAAGTTGAATAGGAGAAGTCTTTTTGGGGTGTGGGAGTGGCTTTTGTATGATGGGATGCAGAGTTAGAAAGACAAATATAAATGCAGCATGTCTCCATGCAAATCAATGGAGTACAAAGCTTCTGCATGCAGTTGAACTCTGGACTGGGAGGATGTCTGAGGGCATTTTATGACATTTGCTGCAACCTCATAGAGGTGTGTGTGTGTGTGTGTGTGTGTGTGTGAGAGAGAGAGAGAGAGAGAGAGAGAGAGAGAGAGAGAGAGAGAGAGAGAGAGAGAGAGAGAGAGAGATTGAGATTTAGTGGGAAACAAAACCAGTCTCAGCCCTACCTATAACCTACAATATTGTACAATTCTGAATTTTTACATTAATTTCTCTAGGGGAAGCTCTCACTTCCTCCTCAGGGGGAAGTTCAGGCATTGTGTCACTCCATCTCTGGAAGGTAGGAGAAATGTTGTGTGGTTGGGTACATGAGGTCAAATTGCTTCAACTTCCTTGCTCTCCTGTTGCAACCTGACCAGCCCTGATTCTGTTTCCATTCTTCAGTTGTCAGTTCCTGGCTTCTCCCCTCCCTAGTCCATGGTGCCATGGGTGTTACTAGTCCTGCTCCTTTCCTGCTCCTCAGTCCCCTCACCACAAAGGGGCTCGTGAAGAATGCAAATGTGGCTCATGCAAAGTGAAGGCCCCTCTCCAAAATGTGCTTGTGGCGTGGCCCTGCTCTCTCCCTCACGTGCCCCAATGGGCCGCCTTTATCTCCTTCCCCCTCTCCATTGGTGGCAACAGCCTAACTGCGTTGCATCCTGGGCCCACCTTTGCACCACACTGATTGGTGGAGGAGGGCTGTCCATCATCCTGCTGGCAGAGGGGCTGCCCTGCCTGTTTGGCGTGGATGAAAGTAATTGCTATTGAACCTCAAGCTTGGAACTTTTTTGAACTTTCACAATTTTCTGCATGTCTACACTGCTCCAGCTTCAGTTTAAACCAAAAATGAGCCAAATCAGTCTGGTAGCTCTCAAGAAATAAGCCTTACACTACCGTGTTCTTATATGAGATTCTGTGTTGCAAGTACCTCAGCATTCCTTAATGTCTAACATGCTATTGACAGTACATAAGCATATTTAAAGCATTAAAATAGAGTCTCAAATGAAAATGTTATTACAAACATTACCTGGCTTTCCAAAATATCAAGATGGTTGAAAGCCAAATCAAGTAAGATATAAAATGTAAGATTCACACACAAAACCCTGTTATCATGTGTAATGGAACTCTGGCAAAGAAGGAGGAAGAGGAGAAGAAGACGTTGGAAACATTTAGAAAAGTAATAATATTTTAAAATACATTAGGAGTGGGAAAAGGAAGTACTTTCAAGGCAGTGCATAGTTGAACTATAGCATTAACTTCCACAAGATGTAGTGATAGCCACAAGTTTGAATGGCGGGTGGGTAGAAAACATCCCGGAGGAGAGGGCTATCCATGGGTGCTACTCATGATAGCTATAGATTGCTTCCAGTACTAGAAGCAGTATGCCTCTGAATACTAGTTGCTAGAGGAATATCAGTTGCTGCTTGCCAACACTGTACTAGATAGGCCTTTGCTCTGATCCAGTGGGGGTCTTCATACACTGTTTTGGGAAGTTGGCTACACAAGTGGCGGGGGGGGGGGGGTCTAGTGAATCAACATCTAGAGGGAATCTGTGAAGATGTATAGTAACTTAAGCTTAACATCTATCCTTGATAAAATGGGAGAACCTACTATTAAAAACCAAGCTGGTAAATGTGCCAATGATCATATAAAATCAAAGAAGAGTCACCTTGGCTTCTGATGTGCAAAGTTATGTTCAACCAAGCTCTTAAAATTCTTGAAGACAGTGACAACTATACACAGTGGCTTGATCTAGGAGATATAATCTCCCTGAATTTCCAATAAGCAGATATGAGTAAGAGGACAGTTGAAAAACAAGAAGCAAAGGTGAGGAATAAATTGCCTTTTTCCCCTATGGGAAAATGTAACAATTGGCCCTGTGTGGGTTTATATGGAATTGTTACCATTTAATAAATGTTAATAAATGCAAAGGAATGCACAATGGGCAAGTAATGCTTCGTACATAGATACAGTGATAGATGCTGAGTCGGATATATTTATTTGGGTAAGAGATTTTGAATCCACAGTTGGAAAATATCTCTGAAAATGTTGGTGCAGTATGCTGCAGCAGCCAGATAAAGGAAAGTATAATGTAAAGAATGGTTATTTAACTTATTTTAAAAATGTTTGTGCCCTGTTATTCATTGGTTCACTTCAAAAACATGAAAATTGAGTTTTATTTCCAGTTTCAGAGAGAACATGGTGTCTTATTTTTGAGAAGACTGAATAAACATTTAAGTATATTTTTCCTCGCACATAAAGAATTAAATGATAGCAGCACAAACAAATACTGATGCTTAGTTACTGCAGCTGTAGGTGTGTGGAAAATATTTAAGGTGCAACGCATATAAACACAGAGACCTGGTTATTTGAAGGGAGGATACGGTACTTAGTTGGAATACAGGAATGATGGTATAATTATATTAGTAATAATTATATTGTTTACCACATTAACACCCAGAAGCCCAAGGCTTCCTTTATGCCAGTTACTGTACAAACATCCATGATGTCAGAGCCTACCCTCAGAATCTTTCAATTTCACACAACGTTCAAAATGAGTATTAAACAGGAAATTGAGGCCTACAACTTTGAGAGGGATATATGCATAGTGGTGTAACTAGGAGAAAATATGTCAAGAGATCTGAATTCAAATCTTGCCTGTCTCTATGTTTTATAAGCTTAAGCTATTAAGGCCGCAATCCTATGCATATTTAGGCACATGGCTGGCTGAGGAATGCTGGAAGTTCTAGGACTTTTTTTTCCTGTCTAAACATGCATAGGATTCTGCCCTAAGTGACTACTGGATATATTAACACCTTGCCTAGTGCAGAAAAGGGGATCAGATTAGACTTCAAATAAAGGATTTGCTCTATGCTGATTCATACTAACGACCCATCTAATCTAGTACCAGCATTCCAGCTCTGCACAGACCCTTATATCCATAGAGAGAATATGTGATCTATTACCATACGAGAACTACTTTATCAAATTATCATCTCCTGCAGGCAAGATAAGCCTCCCTCTCACCTTGATTTGCCAACCTGTTGACCTGATGAAATAATTCATCGCAAATCTCAGTTACCCATTGATTTCTTAATGTAAAAGTAAGACCTAGCATTTCACAAAAAATGAACATTTCTGCACTAGAAATCCAGCCCCAAATCACAGTCCATGGACTTCCATAGCTATTCAGTGAATGCGTACACGGTATATGCATGGCCATTCAGTGGGCGTTTTTATGGTGCAACCTCTTCTGCACATGGTAGGAAATAGCACCAGTTAGCATTACAGGCAGAAGATTTTGGGGGTGATATTTTGAAGCGGGAGAAATGACAGAAGGAGTGGGAGATGCGTTGGAGGATTGCATCATCATCAAAATGTCCCTCAAAGATCTGTGAGTGGCCAGTCGTGAGCGTGCTATGAAATGCTCGTCTGATGACGCTCTTCATTAAAGCCAATGCATTCCACCCCACTGCATTTATAATGACACAACACCTTGTCACTGAAAAAGTACCGAATGTGAACAGCTCCTAACATTTTGCTCTTTCATATATGGGACAGTCAGCCTCAAAAATAAGAGCCTTCAATCCAGTAGGAGCCTTCAGTCCAGTAAGAGCCATTCTACCCTCAATCTACAGCCATTCTGCAAGGCTAGAAATACTTGCTGAGGAGCTGAGCTTTTACAAAAGAGGTTGGTAGCTCTGGAAGAAGCTAGGACATGTTGTGCATCCTGAACAATGAGAAACAATTGGGAAGGACTGTAGTTACTCAGCAGTCTTTTAACAATTGGGGCATTTTTGTGGGCAGATACCAAAGTAGAGATTAACGTGTAATTCTAAATGTAGACATCCAACTTGAAACATTCGAACCTCACCCCTCCATTCTCCTTTCAACTTGTCTTCACAAATGGGAATGACAATGTTTACATCATGGAGATGATGTAAGGCTTAATTGTCGCTTGGAAAAATGCTTTAAGATGTATGGGTGAAAGATGCTGGAGAAGATCAGACATGATTAACTCCCTCTAAACTAACGCCTCCCCCTGGGGGTCTTAAACCACAGTTTCCAAGGCAGTGCTCCTTTGAAGTGTTTGGCATAATCAGTGTGATTCCTTTGGGATACAATTACATAGCGTCATATCCTGTAGTGCAATCAAATTTACTACTATGGCAAACCCCCAAATCCTGTGTAGTCAGCACAGTACACGACATGAATAACCTGGCAAAATATTAATGGGGAGGCAGAGACCATTCATGATCTTTACTGTGGGCTTGACATTCAATTCAGAATGAACTATGATCATTTGGTGCCTGGGAAACAATGTTTAAGTTTTTAGAATATCACAAATGGCTACTAGCCAACTGTCCATCTAAGCCTAAGGTGCCAACTGATCTAATTTGCACTCTTGCTAAGGGTAAATATTGGGAACTGAGCTCTGTATGTAGGCCGTTTTCCCACCTTCCCTTTTCTTTTAAAGATCACATGCAAATTTGAACTGGTCACAAAACATTTGTATTAAGGGGTAGAACGTAACACCAAAATTACTTCACCCTGCTCAAAAGTTAGGGTAACCCTGCACAGAATCAGAATAATAATAAATAAAAACAACAACCCCTAATTGATACAAATATCCAGTTGTTAAAATCAGTCATGAAACGTACTGATCTCAGGTGTCAGTATATTACATTTTTAAAAAATATATTCAAAAGTTTGTTGCCAATATTATCTTGCCCATACCAGTGTTGCATAAATTATGCCAATCCGAGTGCATTCAAATCCAATACTGAGACACTCGTGAAAGATCACAGGCAAGGCGTTGGGCACCAAACTCTTGAGAATAGTTGATGACCTGGGGCTCACGCAGCAAAGACAGGGAAGGGATCTACACAGCGTCCTGAAGGTGCTTGCGTGCGCCTCCAGTGCGCCCCGAAACTCCTTGTGTAGATCCTGCCTACCTGGCCAGAAGAGGAGGAGGAGGAGGCAGTGGCGGCGGCCCCGCATCGCCCCTTGCAGGGACGGGGCGAAAAGTTCCCAGGGCTCCTGTCAGATGCGAGGAGGAACGGCTCCGAGTGAGTGACACCGTTGGTGCCCAGAGCGTCCTTGCCGCCGCCGCCCACCTCCCCGCCGGCCTCCTGCTGCCGGCGAAAGAGCCACCCGGGTCGGAGAGCTCTGCAGAAAAAGGCGGGGCGGCGCTGAGGCAAGACAATAGCTTATATACTTCCATGCAGTGGTTAGAAGGGGAATTGCAGCTGAGATTACTCAGCCGCCATCGCCATGTGCTTTCCTAGGTGTGCTTTGCGCCTGTAGCCCTTCCCCTACTGGTGATGTGGCTAGGGGGCAGTCGTAAGGACTTGGCTGAGTTCAACTGGTCAGTGCCATTTGAAATTGACCTATGGTGTTAAAGTGCACTTAAGCAATGTCCGGGCAGTTAGTCAGTGAAATGGATTCGGCAGGATCAGTGTCCCCTGGAGCTGACAAGGCTAAGGGGCTTGATGTGTGCCTATGTGCTGCTTGCCCCCTTCCTGCCTTGTGCGCCTCTTTACCTTTTCTAGGTGTCTCCATGTGTGTTCCTGGAAGGAAAGCGGGGCTTGCGAACAGGAAAATGTCAAGGGGAATGGACGTAGCTCTCAGCAGAGTGTCCTGGGGGGAGAGTGCGGATGTGTGTGTGTGTGTGCGAAGGACACGCGTGTCTGAATGCACGTTTGTGAAACGGGGAAATGGGCATTCTGGATTTTACATCACCAGCACAGCAGATTTTAGTAAGTCACAACTATGGCATTCACAAGGAAACATTACAAATAGCTTTTTGTTATTTTGCATCCTCTTTGGATATAATTTGGATCCTAATTAATGGACTATCAACTTTTGACAAGATGTTTTGCAAGTTTGCAATTGGTCTTTAGAAGCACACAATCTGCCAGCTAGGAAGTACAAGCACTGTGGCCTCAGCTTAGCCATTTCCTTTTTCTCCCCCCACCCCTTAATGATTTTATTGTTTCAAACATCATAGACATACATACTACAAAATCATTACATAAAATACAAACAGACATACAAACATAAAATAAAATACACATGGCTTAGCCATTTTCAAGATAGACCTATTGAAATTAATGGGACAAGTTAGTGTCATTGATTTCAACAAGTCTACTTTAAATATGACTGGGGTTGCTTCCAGATCAAGGGCTCCTAGGACTAGCAGTCAACAGTAAAAACAACAACTTTGTGCTGATGCTACTCCATCTTTTCTTCCTTAACATATTTTTTCTGGTTAACAACAGCAACAAAAAGATGAAAGGAATGATGGGGAAACATGGCAGGGCTACAAATGGAAGATGATCTTGTCTGCACCACCTATAAAATTCTGAGAATGACGCAGAATGATTGCACAACAAAAAAGCTCATCTAGAGGCACGCTGTGGATTAAACTGTTTTAGTGGTATGACAAGCAAACTTATACACTTGCCCTACAGGAAGATCAGATGCACGTCAGCAAATAAAGTCTCAAACCAGGGTGTGACTCTCTTAGGAGGGCAGGTCAGGTTGGGTCTGAAATTAGCTGCTCCAGTACCTGTTCCTACAGCTTTCCCTGGCAAGGTTCCTGGGGAAATCAAGCTGGAATGTTAAGTTTCTCCCACAGACTGCTGGATGAAGTTGATCACTGCATTGTTCCCTCAGGGATGTGAGAGCCAGTTTATTTGTGCATAGCATTTTGTGCTATGGCCTTTATAGGAATGTACATTTACCTGCAAGAAATCAGGCATGCCACAGCGCTGAGCGGGAGCCATCTTGAGAGATGCAAGCATCCATCCAGCACAGGTGCTGCTGTAATTGTTTATGTTTCCAGGCCTTGGTCCCTGTAGGAGTGGTGCCCCTGGGTTATTCTGAATTATTCTTTAGAGGTACTGGGGCTGCAACCGTAGACCCATTAATCAGGAGACAATCCCATTGAATTTGATGGGGCTTACTTCTAGCGTGGCCACTTATAAATTGCCAAATAAGAGGAAATGCATCAGCCAAAAATAGGAGAGTGAACTGCATAAAATTTGCACATGCTATTGAAATGGACTGAATTTAGAAATAATTATTATAATTTAAATAGAAATAGAGAACATCTCACTGTAGGGTGCAAGACAGAGAGCAGGTGATACGTGTGCCTGTCTTTTCAGTCTACTGCTCAGGTGCTTACTGTTGATGGTTCTTCATCTTTAAACTGGCATTAGTCAGGACAGACATTCAAAAAGAGGACACCTTCAAACAGAAGAGGGTCCCCTGCTTTTTGTAATAATAGATAGATAGATAGATAGATAGATAGATAGATAGATAGATAGATTTGGTTGGTTAGAGTCTCAGATTGAGGGTTCTCCTCCTTGTTTCATACCTCTGTAAAAGAAGACACATAGTAGGCATGTATAGGATTTGCACTGTGAGTATCTCAGAAACTTCCCTTCCTGCCATGCCCCATCAGAGCATCAAGGAGGGCAGGTACAGAATTTTTTAAAAAACCTCCACCACAGCTGCCTCAGAAAAGACAAGGCTTCATATTGTCTAATCTGGTAACTGTTAGGTCTAGATCATGCTGACATGGTATGTGTATAAATATGCATAGGGTTAGAAGTAAAACCAGCAGTAGCAGGAAGGTGGAATTTGAAAGAGGAAAAGGAAGTGAGGAGCAGCAATAGACAGACAGACAGACAGACAGAGTTAGAGCTTATTTATTTATTTATTTATTTATTTTTGCATTTGTATCACACCTTTTCCCCTCCAAGTTAGCTAATGCACTTGACAATCTAAGGAGGTGATAGCAGTGGAGGCTGGTGGCTCTGAAGTTAGTGGGGCTGTGAATCTGCTCTGGGTTTTAATAAGACCTCTAAAGGAACCATCCAAGGTGTTAAATGTATTTTGGGGCTAGAGTTCAGCATCTTGGATAGCTCCTCTAGAGTTCTGACTGAAACCCAGAACAGATTCATAGCCCCACTGACATCAGAGGTACCAGCCTCCACTGGGTGGTGATGGGGTATAAAGCCATTATGTCCAGAGTCTAAACTGGTCTAACTGCACCACTGCAATGAAACAGTCTGCTGCCAATTTCCAATTTCTCGCCATTTCTATGTCAGCTGCAGTGAGCATGAATAAAATAAGATGGGATTCTGTTTTGTAGATCCAGAAGAAGAAGAGGAGGGGGGGGGGAATTCTGTTTTGGAGATCCACTCAAAAAGAAGAAGATGGGATTCTGTTCTGAAGATCTACAAAAATCAGTAAAAGTGATGATTGGGTAGTATCCATTGGGCAGTATCCTAGTGTGCTGGTGTGCTTGCGGGACCCACCATTTGCACAACAGGGCTTTTGCAGTTCTAAAGATAACCCCAAACAAGAATTTCTGTGGTTATTTTTAGAAATGCAAAAGCCCCATTGTGTGAACAGTATATATCACCCGCTCAATAGAACCAGTGGAGTGCAGAGCCTAAAGATTTTTGAGAGATTTTTGACACTGTAGGAGCCTTATATGACCCTAATAGCTTAGGAAGGAATGTTTTCCTGGTCAATGGGTTGTCAATGTAGGTTTGTTCCCTTTGGTTAAAGTGTATTTTGCACCCAAGTAATATATTCCTTTCCCTATACATATTGTGGAAAAGGCATCTCTTGGACAAATGACATAGACCAAGTTTATACATTGACTTTGGCAATTCCTGGGTTGTTTAACCTAGGAACTGCTGATATCTAGCAGGAGTGAGCAGCCACACTGCCTCCTGTTTGCTCATCACTTCCACTTTCAATTAACAAACCACGAACTCCTTGTTTCTGGGTTGTAATTGTGATGTCTGAACCTGAAAACTCTAGATTACTTTGGGGTTAACCCAGAGTTAACTCAACAACAAAACATGGATCAAATCTGAGTTGTTTAACCTCAACACAACCCAAAGTTTCTGGAGTTGGATGTCACAATAACAACCTAGGAATGGGGTGTTCTTGGGTTAAGTAAACACAGAAGTGATGGGTACAGGAGAGGCAGCATGCTCACTGCCACTCAGGCTCAACAACCCATGGTTTAAACAAGATGGAAAAATAAGTGTAGTGGTGTGAATGTGATGTGTTGCTCTGAGCAAATCATAAATAATGTGACATAAGCATCACGAAGGCATGTTCTTACACATAGATTTCTGATTCACAAAACGTCTACCCCTTCTCAAGTAAGGGGAAGTGGGAGAACATAATGCAAACTCCCTCCATATTTTTTGAATCCCTGGCCATGACTGTATGAATCTGCCCATTGTTTGGTGGGAATATGTTTGTGTTCAGGCAAAATTTCCTCAAAGAGAATTCAGTGTTTAGATTTAACTCTACACCTGAAAAGAAATATTTCATCATCTTCACCAGCAGAGGGCAGTTCACTACCATTTACATCGCAGAATAAGACAAAATTCTTTCTTTTCCTATTGCTCCTGCCTACATCTTTTTCTTCCGCCTTTACCAACCAGTTGTGAAAGCTAGTTTCCATTATTACAGTATTGGATAAACACACATGCAGACAGCCCTCCCCTCACCTGCAACTTGAAATATGTCAAATGAAGAAAAGCATCTTTAATTTTCTTTCAGAGTTTTACATCTTGCAGTCCAAAGTATGAAATACTTGAGCTCCAGTTGGTATCTGAGTAAGGGGTTCCAAATGAATGCACCCACAAGTCACTTCCATAATTAGGCATGCCTTTGCATGCAATTCCAAGGAGGAACCAGGTATACTGAAAGGCCAGAAGTAGCTTGACATAGCCAATGAGCTAAAGACACATCATGGGTTAAACATCTTGAGTGACAGGTCATTCCTACCCATGTCATGGGATAATGAACATGGAACTAATCAGAAGCAGATTTAAACTAAAAGCAAGGATTAGAAGCAGGGCTCAGAGCCAAGGTAGAAGCAGGAACATACAGACAAGCCCAAACAACTGCCTTCTTGTAAACTCTGTCAGCTATTGCTGTTCTATATGCCAGAAATAAGATCAGGCTTTAGTATAGAAGGATTTTTTTTTTTTTGCAGGGGGAATTTCAAAACTTACATTTCAATCTTTGAAATCCAGAGTTTTTAATTCAATATTTACCTCAAAACTAAAACTGTGAGTGTTTTACCCTTGGTTGATTGCTTTTGCAGGAATCAAATAGCTGAAAGCTTTCAGTTGTCAAATACTATTGCATGTCAACTTTTACATACTGTCAGCTGCTAAATACTATTGCATTTCAAATGCTGAAAACTATCAGATTTAAGATGTCAAATACTGTTAGATACCAAATAACAAAACCAAATCTTAAATGAAATATCAGATACTGCATTAAGTTATAGCATGTTTTTGGAAGCCAAAATCAGATTCAGAATATTTAATGAATGTTCAATATCAAAATTTGCAGAAAATAATTTACGGTAGGAAATTCATTTCCACTCTAGATTTTAGCCCCAGTAGTGCAACTCAACTTTTGCAGGAACCATGTTTGGAAATCGCAATGGAAGTTTGCAGGATTGGAACAAAACATCATACACAGCCTCCCTCAGTCAGGAGGCACCTATCCGCTATCTACTCTGCTGGCTTGATCGCTTTAATGTGTTGCTAGGTGGTAAGCCAGCAAAGAGCAGAGTGGCAGCTGTTTTGACCACTCCTGCCACACAGTTCTGTAGGCAGCCAAAATAACTCACAGTGACCGCCACACAATATAACCCAAGATGGGTTAAATACCCTGCTGTGCAAACCCTGGGTTATCAGAGTGGATTTTTTGGCCAATAAGCCATCGTGGGTTAATAAACTCCCATCTGATGACACAATAACCCATGATGGGTTAATTAAGCCATCGTGATTTAGTTAACCCATCATGGGTTATCGTGACATCTGAACCCAGTCTGATTGTTCTGCATGAACATTATTATTATTTTATTTCTTACCCGCCTCTCCACTTGGATCTAGCTATCCTTGCATATGAGGAAACCATTGCAGACAGATCTTCAATTCTTTGACATTGTCAAAATAGTCAGATATGAGCTGTGACTAAATTTATAGGATCCATCTTTATAAATCAAAGGGATACAAGAAGAATTATGCCCAGTGCAGCTTTACATGTTATTAAAAGGAATCCACAACTGTCATGAACTTGGCAGTATGTGCTGCTATGGATGCCAGGATATATGGAATCAATGGGTTTTATGTTGCAGTCATAAGGGACAATTATGATTAAAAGAGAGGGGTGTGTGTGTGCTGCTCATAAAAATTAGTGTGTTCCCTTGGGATCCATGCCCCACACGGGTTTGTTTGTATGCTGTTGTAGCTTCCCATAGTGAGATGTCAAAGCACTTTACAAAGTCATAAATGGATACAAAATTAATGGCTGGGATCCAAAGGACCACCCAACTAGTTCCACAGCCTAAGGAAGCTTGGGATCTATGCTTCTTGAAGAGTACCCCACTCCCTTGCCACATGGCAACCCACTTTTGAAACTGGAGAGACTTTTTAGTGGTTTGTGATGTGGCATTGGGGTCTGCTGTTGTTTTTCCCCCAGGGCATGGCCAATCCCTTAGGTCAGGAATGGGGAACATGTGGCCCTCCAGATGTTCTTGGACTGCAATTCCCATTATCCCTCACCATTGGCTATGCAGGCTAGGGTTGACAGAAGTTGCAGTCCACCAAAATCTGGAAGGCCATACATTGGTGCCTTAGGTTGAGGGTGGGGAGGCTTTAGGCTTGCAGGATTGACTTAATTTTTTCCACTTCAACTCAGAGGGCCACTGACAAGAGATAATGCAAAATAGTGGCTCCTGAAGTCAAAGACAGAATTGAGGAACAAGGTGCTTCTAAGCTCATACTCAGCCCAGGAATTGGTTTTCAGTACCAGAACAGGAGCTTGCATACAAATCTATTCCTGTTCCCCCAGCTCCAGCTTCTTTGATTTTAACAGCCTAATTTAGGAGGAGGTGGTGGGGAGCCTTTTATTGTTGCTATTGTTAAACCATCCTTGATGATCTACTGCAAATCACCCAGAGATGTACCAGTAGATCCCATTTGCCTTCTGCGATCCCCTGCTTAATGCAGTTCCTTGTATTCAAGCCAAGGCAATTATCAATAAGGGTTGAGACAGAAGTAGCCCACCAAGGAAAACACCTGGAGGGAATCTACACGTCGTTGTGAGGGCGCTTGCATGCGCCCCCAGTGCGCCCCCAAAGGGACTGTGTAGATCGTGCCCTGAAGAGACGAAGGAAGAGGCGGAGGAGGAGGAGGCTGGGGAATCCGGCCGCGTCCTTGCCACCGCCGCCGCCCACCTCCCCGCCGGCCTCCTGCTGCCGGCGAAAGAGCCAGCCGGGTCGGAGAGCTTCTTCCGCTCTCCCCCCCCCCCGCCTTCTTCCGCTGAGCTCTCCGACCCGGCCGGCGGGGAGGTGGGCGGCGGCGGCAGCGGCAGCAAGGACGCGGCCGGATTCCCCAGCCGCCTCCTCCTCCTCCTCTTCCTCCGTCTCTTCAGGGCCACCCTTTGACCAAAGACTTGCGGGGAGTGCACACGATTCTTCCCTCTCCCCTCTCCTTCCCCATTTAGCCTCACAAACCTTCTGGGTTACGCCTGTGTTGTATTATTTTAGCTGCCAATGAACTTTGTGCTAAATGGGGAATCAAAACCTCAGACTCTCAAGACCCAAGTCATTATCTGACACTCTAACCACACTATGGCACTCATTGTGTCTTAGTCCATGGCTAGACCAGGCCTATATCCTGGGATTGTCCCGGGATCATCCCTGTGCATCCAGATGGCACACAGGGGATCCTGGGAGCAGGCAAGGACGACCCCTCCATTTGCCTGGGATAATCCTTAGGTCTAGCTAAGGCCTTTAATAAACCACAGTGGGCTGCAATGATCCTGAGAAACAGGTCACTGACTTCAGGACAGTTTCCTTTAAGAATCCTCCAGCATCTGATATCTTGAGGAGGAGTGGGAAGGATGCATCACAAAGAGGTTTTGGAGAGAATACATGTATTTATTATACTTCTGTGGCCACGGAAACCAAGGTCATATAGCCAGGAGGAATATTCAGACATTTTGATTACTAAGTCCTTTTTGATAAATACAAAGCTATCGCTCTCCGCCATGGTTATGGGAATGATCTATATATAATAGCATATACAAAGGCAGCAGTAAACATTTTTAGCTTTCACATGATAGTGATCAGTGATTCCAGTTGTGCAAGAATAATGAAACAATCTCAGAGGGAACCGCTGTTCTTTTAATCTTTCTGATTACCTCTTTTGAGAATTTGAAACATTTCATGGAGAGTATCATATTTAACTATGGAGAAAATATTCCAAAATAGCAAAAGCAGAGAACTTCGGCTATGGGGCGGTATATAAATTTAATAAATAAATAAGTAAATATAGGCAAAGAATACACCAGCCAGGTTGGGAGACCTAGCTGATTATGGACTGTATTCTAAAAGTCAACTATCGTAAATCCACCTCATTTTACTTAGAACAGCATTTCCCAAAGTGATGTGCCTGAAAAAGCTCCATCACACTGGGGGTTAACATGCTCCCTACCGTTGCTTCTCTGCCCGTGTTTACGTTCCTCATTTACTTCCTCTATCAACAGAGGAAGTACACAATGAGCACGAGGCCCATTGAGTCCGCTGTTCTAATGGCGCTGCTTCTCCTGCGCACACCAGGAGAGAGCAGCAATTCCGAGTTTAAAAAAACATCGGACTTAATGACTTTTTTTTGTTGCGCAAGAAAGGACAGAAGGGGCAGAAGGTGCGCGGGAGGCAGACAACATCATGTGAGGGACCTGAGCAAACTCTGTGAGTGCCCAGTAACGAGCGTGCAATAAAACACTCGATGGATGGAGCTTAAGTTTCCTGAAATATGCTGGAAATTATTTGGAGGTGTTCTGTGGTACCTGGATTTTCCAAATCTTTTGAAAATTGATACACACTATAAAATAGAACAATTTTCCTATGCATTTGCAGCAGCAAGGAATCTTCAGATTTACTTAAGTCTCTTCGAAAAACTAAACTACAAGTGTGCACTTCAATTAATTCTAATGTACTCTATAAAAAAAAAATCCCTGAGAACTTTGGGGAGGGGGATGATTTAAGGATGTGTTAAACTTTAAATCTCCTTAAATCATCCCTGAATACTCTCAAGGGATTTTTTTTAAAGAGTGCATTAGAATTAACTGAACAGTACAGAAGTGCATGTTTGTTTAAATTTAAGCAAACAATGGTTATAATGCTTTACTCAACTTTGCTTTAGGAGCGAAGTAGTAAAACGACAAAAGCTGGTGGGGGAATATCTAAAATGTAAGGAAATTTAAGGTCTTGGCAATTATCCAGGTATCCTCTAGCTAACCTGGGTTTGTCTGACCCACTGGCAATTATAACGCATGGCATCTGGAGATATGAAAGAATTGTGATTGAGAAGTAAGTCTGCTGTTCACCCATTTTCCCTTCATTTCAGTAATGGATGTTATGTATTTGATAGCTCTGTTGTTTTAATCATATGTAGTATTGTATAATAGTATAGTAAAATTTCAAGTTTGTATGTGTTGCAATGATCTTTGGATTGAGCAATAAACGTTTTGTGAGTAGTCTAATGAATAATAATGAGCTCCATCACATCTACTTTTTTCCCTGGTATGCGTCCACAATTCCACCTCCGTTTCATGTGTGTGTGTTGTGCTATTTTGCCTTGTTTACCATTTCACCTGTGCTAGCTCACGCTTCCTGGTATCACCACTGTCCTGGCAAAATGTCTTTTCATTTGTTCGCTCTCCAGCTATTGCGCCTGCCCCACCCCGCCCCTTCTCCTTCCCCTTGCAGTTCATTGGTTGTTCTGGTTGTGATGGCCGTGCATGCCACTCCCCTCACTCTGGTTTTGTGGTCTAACGGATGGATGAGAGAGCAAGGAGAGTAGGGTTGGAGCCGCAAAAGTCCGTTCAACTGACTCAGCCCGAGTCCGTTCGTTCGACCCACTCAGCACACATCCCCAAGCAGAATGAGAGAAGGAATTCAAAAAGCACGCTGGAGGAGAACCACCCTGCCCTCCTTTTTTGTCAGCAAGACCACCCCTCGATGAACATGCCCCCACAAAAGCAGGATGTTCTGACATAGCACGAGGACGGCAATAATTTCATTGTTGCTGCCTGTCTCATTCCACAAGGTCATATACACTGATGGATTAAGCATGACTGTTTATATGTGCAAAAGCAAAACACAGTTTTGCACAAGACCTCATGAGAGAACCATTGGCTACCAGATACACTAGAAAAGCTACGTAATTATCCTCCAGTCTTATCACCCATGTGCAAGTGGATATGTAATTGTCAGCATTAAGATTTAAAGAATCCATGGCATCATTGGCCCAAGGTTGAGCCTTAAACCATGTGACTTAGAGGAATCTGACTACTTGCTGTTGCAACCAGATCACAAAAGACTTAATCCAAAAATAAGAGAGGAACAGGCATTTAAGGAAACAAGAATTCTGTTCAAAACTAGAGGCAACTTTTCTTTCAATTACTAGCCATTCAAATATCCTCTACTTTACATTTTAACCATGCAAGGTTCTTAGCCCTATTTGGTTCCTAAAAGGGTACTCAGATTCTTCTACCATGAAACCAGAAGTAAAGAACCTCTCGTTTTCTCTCCTCAATCAATGTCTGTGCTATGCCTCACAGTTGCCATAAACAACTACACAGCACTATATACTAAGATACAGTGGGTATAGCATTATACTAGTTTTTGAGGATCATCAGATGGGGAGGGTGGGAAATGCATTTCCCTACCATCGCTTTGGACTCCTGCTTCTGTCCCACAATAGGGATGAGCAGCTTCCTCTTTCTTCACATGAGGAAGAAAGAGGAAGCAAGCAATGACCAGTGGGTGTTTTTATTGTGCTGCTTCTCCCTTACACAGCAGGAAATGGTAGCAAGTTTCGTTACAGCTAAAAACCACAAGATTTTCCGGGTCTTTTTTTGTGATGGAAAAATGAGCAGAAGGGGAGGGAGTTGCGCAGAAAGTGGGTGGCATCATCAAAAGGACCTGTGAACATCCGTGAGTGGCCAGTAACGAGCGTGCGATAAACCGCTCGTCTGATGATACTTATTATCCATTCTGGATGGTATAAATTACTAGTCTAAAAAATATCCTAGAATATGAAATATGAGCTCCATTTGTAGCCCTAAGCCATTATATAGGTTCTCGCTTGCAAAGATGTTTATGTGGACTACTTCTCAAGTAAGATATTATGCATTGTAAATATGGCTTTAAGATTAAGGGCCTTGCTAGACGAAATCTTAGCATGCTGTGAGGCCCGGTTTCCCTGCTGTGCGTCCAGATGACGCACAGGGGAATCCGGGGTCAGGCTGCGCTGAAACCTCATTTGACGCGCTATAAGCGAAGTCGTTTATGGCGCAGCTTTTCCGCAGCCCCGGCCTGAGGCCGGGGCTGCGGAACGTCTAGTAAGGTCTGTGGCTTTTTGCGGCTACTCGCTTACTTGCGAGTAGCCGGGAAAAGCCATGGACTGGGCACAGCGCTCATACGAGCGCTGTGCCCATCGGGCCGGGGGGGGAGATAGGGGGGAAGGCCGGACCTGCAGGAGAGGGGGATGGCGGAGGGTGGCACATATCGGGGGCGGGGAGGGATGGCGGAGGGTGGCACATCTATGGGATGGGGAAGGTTGGCGGAGGGTGGCACATCTAGGGGATGGGGAGGGATGGTGGGGAAAGAGGGGGCAGGGGGCAAGGGCTTAATTAAAAAAAGGGGGGGCTTAATTAAAAAAAAAACCACTTACCTTCTCCAGAGTCTTCAGGATGCACGTGGCCCCTTTAACAACAACAACAACAAAAATGGCTGACGCTGCAGGGCTTCCAGAGTCCTTGTGCGTCGTGCGTCTAGGAGGCGGGCGGTGCGCGCTAAAGTTAGCGCGCCGTCGCCCTGACTCCCTGCCGGCTTATCCGGCATGGTCTAGCAAGGCCCTAAGTCTCACTCTGGGCACTGCTACAGCTTTTTCTGTTTGTTAATATCTATTTACTATACAAGCTTTTTCTATAGGCTTTTGTTGATCAAGCATGCTTTTAAGGCTACTATCTTATGCACATTTTCTTTGGAGTAAGTATTAAATTCAGCAAGTAACCATGTTTAGGATTGTGCTGCTGTACGGATATAAAGATAGATTCTGTGTGTGCAGTCTGATTGATCCTGTGCATGTTTACTAAGAAGTTAGTCCTGCTGAATTCAATGGAATGTTCTCCTAAATTAGTGTTCATACGATAGCAGCCTTACTTGGGCTTTAAACATGTTACTTTAAAATTGGAATTTCCCTGGGCCCTAAGGAAAAGGTCAGAATAAAAACTAATTAATCATCAAAATACACATACATCTCAGACATTTTGACCTTGTCTCAAAATATTTGCAATGGTTAGCTAAGTTGGCTGCAAAAAAAATGCTAATATTTTGCACATTCATTTCCAGAAATATAACCACTTTGAAACGATGTTCTGTCACCTATAGTTAAAATGACAAAGTTGCTTGGAAATTGAGCAGGAGAGATGCCAGTGAATGGATGCTAGATTAGAATGTTTTGGCATTTGTGGGTTTTAAATCATATTATTCTGGTGGTGATTTTTGCACTTATTAGGCTATCTATCTTGTTGTCACCCAGCAGCCAGTGTAAGCACCTAATAAAGAAGGTGTAATCATGCTCCAGCTTTTGGCAACTCTGCCTCCCATTTGTGAAAGTTGTGGTGCCAGTTCTCATCAGATTTTGCAGCAATAAAGCAGGATTTTTCTGCCAAGAAAGGGAAACATACACATCATTTTCTGTTTATGGCCCATTGTCAGACCCTGTAGTAATTCTGTAATAAGTGTGATTCATAGCTTAAGAGGTTGAAAACCAATGCTTACTAGATAAGCAGAATGACTATAAAGTGCAATATAGTCCAACGAAAATAACTAGAAAGAGGGATCAGAACCATCTCCTGAGAGCAAGTTCAAACATAGGCATTTATTTATTTATTTATTTATTTATTTATTTATTTATTTATTACATTTCTATACCGCCCAATAGCCGGAGCTCTCTGGGCGGTTCACAGACATACATTTGCTTGCACAGAATTCATAATCCCCAAAGCTTTCCGGACAGTGCTTTTCTGTCCCCCAACCAGCCACACTGCTTGGGTAGTGATGATTTGTGAAGGAAGTGGTATTTGAAATAATGTGCCCATTGCATTCATTCTGCTCCATTTGTTGTGCCTTCCCCACAGGTTGTTCACATGCCCACTGTTGTTTTTTAATGGGTGGATTTGGTCAACGTCTTGGCCCTTCTTGCCACAATCCCTCTCCCCAAGTAGATAGGCTTAAATGTGCTCCTGAGGCTCCTCTGGATAACAAAGGCCATTACACCGCTGCACAAATAGCCAGAGGGGAACAAAATAGAGATCCTTATTATGTTGCAATAGGACTGGGACTCTAATGCCCAGTCCTATAGGCTATCTCAGAGACAGGTGCCCTCAAGATGCTTTGGACTACAACTCCCGCAGCCCTCGACCATGGGTCATGTTAGCTGGGGTTAATGAGAGGGGTAGTCCAGAATATCTGAAAGGCTCCAAGTTGGCTACCATGTTTTGAATCCATGTTCTGGCTCACGCGAAGAGCCTCCATGGACACAGGAGGCTCTCCTCTTCAGACTGTTGCTCTCCACTGATTAAGGACTACAACCACGAGGAGGGAGAGTGTGGGGTTGGAGTGCTCTTTCTCCACATGTGTTGATTTGAACCCCTTTTTGAACACTTGAATAGGGCTAGTCTCTTTCTGACTTACTATATGTCACTATATGGTAAAGTAATCAGTAGTGGATCTAGGATTTCATGATGGGTGCTTCTAACATTTGATTTGTGACCCCCCCCTTCCCCAATCCTTTTGCAGCCAGCATGGGATGGGGGAGACATTTCAATACCAGAAGATACTTGACTCTCATACCTCCTTTTCCCATCAGGGTGAACAGCATAAGCCTTCAGGCAGCATTGTTTTTTGTCCCAGAATCCACAGGCAAAACAATGTCTGCTCTAGCTCAGTGCTTCCTTTCCTTGCTGCCATGATGGATAACCCCCTTATCTAATCTTTCAGCTGTTGGAACCTGGTTTGCTCCCTGAACGCAAAGCCTCCCTCCTGTCCCATGAGTTGGACCAGGCTGGGATGCACATCATTGCTTTATTTACTGTTAATTGCCACCACCCTTCTGTGAACTGAGAAGAGAAGCAGCTGGTGTACATATGCAGTAAGTCTATGTACACCAGCTGCTGGGGAACATGGGTGAGAGAGTGCTGTTGTACCTGTGTCCTGCTTGTGGTCAACAGCTGGTTGGTCACTGTGTGAACAGAATGCTGGACTAAATGGACCCTTGGTCTGATCCATCATGGCTCTTTTTATGTTCTTATGAGACTTCAGAGGTCGAGACATGTATATGAGAAGAGAGAACCACTGTTATCAAGGGTTTCTGGTCTCCCCAGGCAGGAGCCCAATCAATGTTATTTTACCCTTTCCTTTAGCTAAACTCATAATGTCACTCAATCATTTAGCTAAACTCATAATGTCACTCAATCATTTAGCTAAACTCATAATGTTATCCAATCATTTGTCATAGAGGTGAGATAGAACTTTTGGGCTAGGCAAAATATTCTGTCAACTTCAGATTCTAAATTATCAGATAGCTTTATTAAAGGATTTAAGATAAGTGTGTGGAATTTTTCTTTTACAGCTCACTGCTCCATAATCTGTTTAGATGTGGAGTGATATAAATGTTGTAAATAAATAATAATAAGAAGAAAATGGTGTTCTCAGAATAACTTACCCTGTTACAGCACATAGAAGAGAATCAAGTTTTTTTTTTTTTTAGGTTAAAGGGAAATTGCATTTGCTTACCGGTGCTTTGCTTCCTGCTTCTCTTGCACAATTGTAATGAGCTGAATTACATGGGAGGAGAGGGGCAACCATGTGGTCTGTAATTGAAAACTTCCATGCCTGTCAGTGTTCACAGTATTGAACGGGACAGCACCCTCTAGTGGGTGTTTTGAACTGCAACTTTGGAAATCCCAAGATATTTCAGAAGAATCGGGATATTCAAGATTTTTTTTTTTTAATAATTGGAGAAAGGAGCAGGAGATGTGCAGGACATTCACGTCATTGTCAAAATGCCCTGCAAACTTCTGGGATTGGTCATTCACAAGGGTGCTATAAATTGCTCATTTAGAAACGCCCTCAGTAACTTACATACAGAGCATTATGTGTCTACTTGTAAAGGTTACTTCCCAGATGTTTGATAAAAGCCAGACACATAAAGAAAACACAACCCCATTTGCCTCCCTCTAGTTAAGGGGGTTGTGGATGTAATTGACAGGTAGACGTATTCCTCCAATCAGATCAGATTCTGGTGGGATTCTTCAGTCCCTCATATCAGCAGGGGATTTACAATTAGCTCATTGCCAAGCCAGGAAAGAAAAGTTAATAGGTGACAATTTGAGGGGATATTCCTCAGCCCTTCCTATCAGGCAGACCTGGTGTATTCGATGTGTGTTTGTGTGGTTATATATAATATGAGGGAAAGAATAAAATAGTATTGAGCTAGAGATTCTTAAGTGGGTAGTCACTGAAAGGACAGCAGTTCTTTATGCTCCTTTTCCCACTGCTGGTTCTGTGTCAAGTGTAAGAAGGGGACACGATCCACCACTGGTATTAACACAGTACAACATCTGCGGATAATATACAAGAGTGCAGAAGCGGCAATTGTAGTATTTTATGCATGGACAAGATGAGGATTGTCTTACAGATTTGCAAGTACTGCCCTAGGAAATCTGAGACACTTGACAATATTAATTCAACAACCAAAGCCAGATCTACACCAAGCAGTAAATGACACTTTGAAAATAGTTTGAACACTGCATGTGGAGTGTGCCCTGAGCCCCAACAGTTGTCACTACTGTTATAAACCGTTTTAAAGCAGTAGTGCAGATCCTGCCCAACTTATACGTAAGTCCTAAAGCAGGAAAGTACTAGAAAATACCTGGTCCAACCTTTCATTGTCAGCTCGGATAGAGTTGCCAACTCTTGTTACGGCCTGCTGACTTGTGCCTCTAATGGCAGCTGTGCACACATTAGCAGGTGATAATGCTTATCTCCGTGCTGTAAAAAGCTTCACTTACTGATTATGGCATTCCAAGCTGATGTTAAAAGCAAAAGAGAAATCTAAGCAGGTTTTTCCTGAAACTCTAATGTTAGGAACTCTAAGTCCATATAAGATCCCAATTCCATCATCATCATCATCATCCAGCAAGAATACACAGTACTGTTTGATAAGGATGCCCTTTTTGCGCAGAAGGGAAAATATGCTCCTTGCTCATTTGCCCACAATCTATTCAAAACTGAAATTGAGTTAAAGTATCCTCACTTTGGCAAAAACAAAAAACAAACAAACACCACAAACAACTAATGAAGGGTTATTTATCCTGGTGGCCACCGTTTTACCTACCCAGAATTCCCCAGACGTGGCATCATTCCATTGTGAATAAATGGTAGCCACTAGATAGGAGTGTCATGTTTTGGGGAGGTAGCCATCATTTTGCCCCCACCCCCACCCCCTGCTGCCACAAAACCCCAGAACAACATCCAGAGCATTGTGCGTAAATACATTAAAATCAGTTCTGTTGTCACAAGTAGTGGCACAAAACGCCCTGACAAAATGAGTGCAAGAAAGAAAACTATAACAATTAACATGAGTAATGAAATGAATGTGATTTATATGAATCATAACAAACTTAATGTGATTTCTTCAAATGAATAATGATACAAATGAGATCTTTGATAACAAAACCAAATTGAGGACTGAAACAAACAAACAAAATGTCCTTACAACCTAAACAAAGTTGAGGTTTAATAGTAAGTATTTGGACCAGTGCTAATTTTTATTATTTATTTATAGCAAAACAGACTTCTGCTAATGAATGTTCATCTACTACAGGAGCATTGTATAAGAAATGTATAAGGATATCTTGATTTCTAGTTAACTCATGCTACTAATCTTCCTTCTTTCTTACACAGTCTCCTTCACACAGGTGTTCAAGGCAGAATAATGAGCCAGGCGATAGAATAACTCCACTGAAGGGCACTGCTGGACAAAGTGACCCAGCCTCTCAGCTTACCAGCTGGTTTTATATTTCTTGTAAAAACAACAACACCAAACCTTGCTGACTATTGACATTGCTTTGAATGTACTGAGTAGCATAAGTCCTGGGGCCGTTCTACACCAAGCAGAATAGAACACTTTTAAAACAGTATGAAAACTGTATATGTAATGTGTCCTGGGCCTGAACAGTTGTCATAACCCTTATAAACTGTTATAAGCAGTAGTGTAGATCCTGCCCTGGAGGACAATGGATATCTAGAAGCATTATAATTGTTATGGGCCAGATGCCCCAAACTGTAAAGTAGTATGGGAGGCAGGCAAATCAACTGCATCACTGTACCCATGACTGTACTGTGATTACCATGCACTTTCACATGTAATGTGCAAGGTCCCCAGTGAGCCTTTACAGAAGTAAACCAAGCACATCTAGAGAAAGAAAGGCAACCTAGGGTTGGGATTTTTAAAAAAGTTTCTCTGTAAATTTGTAGAGTGAATGAAACCATCTGTCCAGCACCAGACAGCTATTTTGTAGTCTGTTAATTGAATTCACATAATAGAATTGGTTCCATATACTTTCTGGGACACTGGGAATTTTTGTGACACTGGCAAACTTTCAGGTTTCATAGAATTCTTTAATAAGAGTTCCAAGATTCTTTTACTGGTTCTGCCCCTGTGCCCCTGGGCACACAGTAGAATAACAACTGGGATCCTTTTCCCCGCTCCAAAATAAGACAGAAAAGGGAGGGGAAGAGGTGAGATGAATGCAGGACAGGGATGACGTCATGTGAGTTCTGCACTGCAAAAACACATACCAGGCATGGCGAGAGTGTGATAAATCGCTGGTGTGATGGAGCTCTAAGTAAGCCTTAGGAGAACCTTTTCAACCTTTTAAAATAGGGTGAAAACTGCAAAAATCTCTGGAAACCATACAATGATTTGTGATTAGGGGTAAGGAGGCACAGCCAAGGTAAGGGGGCCTAGCCCTCTGGGAACCCAGGAGGGGTGGATTGGGATCCCAGGCCTGAGATTCTTCAGCCGTGGTTTAATGCAAAGGATCCCAAAATGGAGGTTTACAAAAACATTTATGCAGTAGGCAGACTGCAAGGGAGCCATACCTACATCGGGACCTACTTACTTGTCTTTAAAAAGGAGATAGCTGCCGTTCTTTATGAGTGATTAAAGTCAGGAAGGTAATAAGTGTCTAACTACTCAATTAAAGAGATTAGGATATGTGATCTTAGGTAGGTATCAGAGGTTCATCAACACAGTATCTCTTTCTCACTGCAAGATCAGTCTTTTTAAAGAAGATCCAGCAAGGTGGTTTTATCACTGATTGGTGTCCACCTTCTGACTTAAGAATCCATCTTTCCATGCCATTTCCCCCCCCAACAACAGTGCTACTGTGAAGAGGTGGATGAGAGTCAAACCAACAGAGTTATTTTTATCTGTCATGGGAGAATCAAATGCTACAGGTGAACATTCTTCAGCAGCCTAAATTTAAGTAACTGTAGGATCTTATCAGAGTTAGCATGCACTTATTTCCAAGTGTCAACATACATTTATTTGCAGATATTTCTAAGACTTATCTAGTGCCTGAAAAACTCCCTCACTTGAACATGCTGAGTAGGTCTACTGATAACACTGCCTGCAGTTTGGTGATCCTTCACAAAATTCTTGTAACTCATTGATGGATCTGGAATCCTGACCCACCCCACACATTTGAGCAATGCTATTTTTATGCAATCTCCTTTGGAGAGTTTAGTTTGGAGGTCCTATTATCTGGGAACTTTCTGAGAGACACCACAATTTGGATGCCAGATTGATTTTTCCAAACTTGAAACTACAAGAACCACCACTGTCTTCCTACTAACCGTATAATGTACATATAAATGTGTAGGGTTATTTTTTTTTACTGCACAACATTTACCAGCATTATATGTGCATGCATAAATAGAATGCAACAGTTTTTGGCAGGAAGATCTAATCATACCCTCTCAACTTGGATGTTGCTTTGGCCAAAAGAGAGCAAGGCTACTATAACCATTTTGGGCTGAAGCTACACTCATGTTTGCATTACACAGTTATATCACATCCCACATAGAATGGGCCTACAGCTTTGACTGTCCTCTCCTATAAACTGATCCCTAGCAACTTTCCTACACAAGTAGCTTATTTTCTTCATAGATGGGGATTTAAAAAGCAACAGCAACTGTGGTATATTGGGCTGGTTTGCATAGCACAGCAGCTGCAAGGCTGCAGCATGTGCAGTAGTTCATGTTATTCTGTTATATCAGGTCAGTAGATGCATGGTCTAAGGAGGAATTGTGTGAAGGTACTGTGTGCAATGTATAGAATAAGGGATTAAAGAAGTATAATTGTTAGACATAAAAAAGAGATAAACCTCTATAGACAAAAAGAGGGGGATATACAAAACCAGAAAATTTCCCATATAGACAATTATCATGAAAATTTTAAAAAAATTAAGAATACAAATCCTGTTATTTGAACAAAGTTTACAAGTTGAAAGCTTTTGACCCATATTTATATAATGCAGACTCCATGGTCACCATCTCAAGTTATAAATAAATTGCTGTAAAAAATATACAATACTAATGTTTTCCAGTCAAGGTTAGGTTACTATTAATTACAAAGAAGAAAAGTTCTTCTTCTTCTTCTTCTTCTTCTTCTTCTTCTTCTTCTTCTTCTTCTTCTTCTTCTTCTTCTTCTTCTCCTCCTCCTCCTCCTCCTCCTCCTTGTTCTCCTCTTGTGTTTTTTTCTCAGACTTTTACTCTTTCTCATGTATAATGGCAATATAAATATCACATGTGTTGTTAAAAAAAAAAATTATTTGTTCGTAGCTCCTGAAGAAGGATCGGCGGATTTGAAACGTCAAGCTTTTATTCAAAAAGTCTTCTAACAACAATACATTTTTAAACATTAGGGACATCTGTACAAAGAGATTAAAACTTTTCTACTTTTTAACACTAGAGACTATCTCTTCTTTTTTTTGGTTGGACGCATGAGGCTGCCATTTTGCATATCTAACCCCCACTCGAGGGTTGTCGTGTCATGTGAACTCCATGGGTTAAACAACCCTTGCATAGCTCTAGAACAGACCATGGGTTATTCAAAGGCTGTTTAACCCTCACATGACCCATGCTTGCTGGGTTTTTATGACATGACAACCCCCGAGTGGGGCTTGAATATACAAAGTGGTGACTGTGGGCACCATGGCTCATCAGGGGTTAAATAACCCATGATGTTCCACACTGTGTCGTGTGAAACAGGTCATACTGTCTGTACTCTACCTGAGGAACTTTCATATAGCAGGGCTGCACAACTTGTGGCTCTCCAGATGTTTTGGCCTACAACTCCCTCACTTTTGGCTATCCTGGCTAGGGCTGATGGGAGTTGTAGGCCAAAACATGTAGTGGGCCATAGGTTGCTCATCTCTGCCATATAGGAAAGGCTGCAAACATTAAATTGGAGTATTTGCACATTGCCATGATTTATCAAGGAAGCACTCATCATAAATTATGGGGAAACCAGCTGTCAGTGGAATCACTAAGGTTGCAACTGCATAGACACATACTTGGAAGTAAGTCCTCGTGAATGCAGTGGGATTTACTTCTGAGTAAGCATGGATATGATCAAGGGTCATGTCATCTTCTGATTTTACTGAATTAAAACATACTAAGCTCCATTACATCTAGGTAGAAACACAAGGCTCCCGTCGCTTCTCCGTCGTTGCTCCAACATCACTTCCTGAAAACAGGAAGTAACAAGGCCCATTCAGTCCAGCAGGAGAGAGCAGCAACTGGACTTTTTCTGAGTTTTTTGCGGTGCAAGAAAGGCCAGAAGGGGCGGAAGACGCACAAGAGGCAGACAACGTCATGTGAGCAATCCATGTGTGCCCAGTAACAAGCGTGCAGTAAAATGTGCATCGGATGGAGCTCCAAGAAAATGTTCTTGTAGTGAAGAGACCATTCAGGATTTTAAATGAAGGCAACAAAGAAGCATTTCAAAATGACATCACTCCTCTTTAAAAATAGCAGTTTTGGTCTTCATTGATTGTGTATGTAAAATATGGGTTCTGTGTCTTTTGTTGCATGTTAATTGGGCTTAGTCCAATGCTTACAGAGGCTTGATTGCAGTAAACTACTGGAAGATACCATTCCTTAAAGATAATACTTAGAGACAAAGGCCAAATCTACACCAAGCAGGATATGATACTTTGAAAATGGTTTGAAAACTGTATATGGAGTGTGTCTTGGACTTCAACAGTTGTCACTACTGTTATAATCTGTTTTAAAGCAGTAGTGTAGATCCTGCCAAAATGTATGATTTCTGAACAATGGTTCACCATTAATAACTGATCACCAATCTTGTAGTTCACATGATGTGTTACAGTTCCTTAAATTAATGTGTTGGGTTCCTTTACAATCCCATATCCAACACAAGTTCCTTGTCACTTACCTTGTGCCATGACAGTGACACCAACAATGACTAGAGTATATACCCAAATTAGGTGAATATGCACACTTAATTTGTAGCTAAGGCTGAACAAAATACTTTCTGCACAATTATAAACCAAAGGCAATTAGAAAGCAGAAGGGTTGTCAGAGGGAGAAGGAAGTATATGGCAAATATCTTTCCTTCAGTGCTACTTGTATGACATCAACCCACACATTCCAGCAGCTGCCAATAATAAAATAAAATAAAATACAAAATTCCTTCTATTGCTGACAGGACTATGAAATATCTGTTTAGTTGTGAATCTAAGGACGACACAGTGCAAGAAACCAAAAAGAGATATTGGATTTGTTTGTGGGAAACAGCACCAAATTAGATCACTAGTCACGATGAGTCATGTTCTTGGATGTGTTCACAATCACATTATAGGCATAAACAGGCACAGGATCATGCTGAATATTTGGTTAGTTGAGCTTAGATGCTAGTGACAACTTCACCTGCGAGATGCAACTCCACAGGAATCCTCTGAGAATAATCACCACTTTCTTTTTTAGGCATCAGAAATAAATGTTTAATCATCAGATCTATCTTCTGTCCCAGCTGAAGTAGTGTAATATCCTCCATCTGTCCTTCCTCAGCAAGGAAGGGAGAAAAATAGATTAAAGAGATTATTTCCTGTCTCCAGATAAGAAGGGCTATGAGTTAGAATGAAAATAAAATGAACATGGGAGAGAAAAGAAGGAGACCTTAGCAAAATGATAAAGAAAGGGTTAAAAACCAGGAGAAAACACAAATAAAGAAACAAGCAGTCCAGTCTCAACATTTTCTGCAGAAATAAAATAAGTGGTTGCGATTGGATCTGCCAAAATACCTGCATGTTTGCTAGCATTGCAAGGACATTATGTGGCACTGCCAGCAGACACTCTGATATAAACATTTAATATGAGGATTTAAAGGAAGATATGAGATAATGAGAAAAATGACAACCTTCAGAAGATGATTGAATGGCTGCAACTTAGGGCCTTGTTAGACCTACCACATAATCCGTCTGGGAGGAGGGGCGACGGCACGCTACAGCTAGCGTGCGCTGTCCCCCTTTTCCAGACGTAACACGCGACGGGGCAAGGGAAAGCCCCGTCGCGTCTGGCATTTTTTTTCCGCTTAAAGGGCACCACCGAAAAAGGTAGGTTTTTTTTAGGACATTATTTTGTCCTTCATAATGTTGAGGAACCAATTGTTAATGAAGGAAAAGACGTTCCACATGGTATCATTATTTATTATTTTGTGAAGTACAAAAATAGGAGGCAAGATTGCATAGCACTTGATATCGTCATTCCAAACAAATCATTGTCTGGAATTTGTGGGTGTGGGTGTGGGTGGGGGTGTGCTTCAAAAATGCAAACCTTACAACTGGAATAAACTAGGAAATTTAAGCAAATACTACATGAGAGTGTATATTGAAGTTTTGGGTTTGGATTTTTTTTAATGCTGAAATCTAAACACTCTGCACATTATTGAGACAGTTGGGTTGCATCTGATGGTTGCTTTGCCTATGCAGAAAGTGCTTATACTCATGTAAGACATGGCACCTGTTTTTGTTGATTCCCCCATCCACTTAAGCCCTCCATCTCTCCTGAAAAGCTGTTTCTGAGGGATGGGAGAGCCTCTGAAACACAGTGGGGACCATGTCATGGAGGGCTGCAGCAGTAGGATGTTTTGGACTATAACTCTCCTGATGTTTTGGACTATAACTCCCAGAATTCCTGAACACTGGTCATGCTTGAAACTGGCATCCAAAACAGCTGGTGGTTGACACACTGGAGAAGGCTGATCTAGCCCAACCACTGCTCAATGCAGAATCTGCAACACAGGAAGAAACTACAGCATCCTTGAGAGATGATTACCCAGCTTCTGCTTTAAAAGGATGTAATGGAGGACAGGTCCCTCAATATTTGAGGGATAGTTCACATGGAGATTTCATTTGGTTTCATGATAACCAGATGAAATCTCCATGTTCAAGGGCATGATGGTTCTGAATATCAATTGCTGGGAGCAAACTGGGGAACCTTCTGGGCCTGATCTACACCAAGCAGGATATAACACTTTAAAAACATTATGAAAATGGTATATGTAATGTGTCCTGGGCCTGAACAGTTGCCATAACCATTATAAACCGTTATAAGCAGTAGTGTAGATCCTGCCCTGAAAATGTGCTAAATTCCTCAAGACTAGGAAGAATCTCTAGCAGTGAGTATTAAACAACAGCATGAATATTGTTTTATTTTAGCCCCTTCTTTCCTCCAAGGAGCTCAAGGGAACATATGCAGTCCTGTGTCCTCTGTTATTCTCACAACGTCTAGGTGAGGTAGCTAAGGCTGAGAGTTAGTGACTGGCCCAAGTGAGCCTTAAGACTGAGTGAGACTTTGAACCTGGGTCTCCCCTATCCTAGTCTGACAACAGGGCAGGCAACAAAACATTTTTGGTGCCCCATCTCACTCCTTATCTTCAGGACTGAACATCTTTCTTCAACACAAAGAATGGGACACTTTACCTGTAGGCAGCAAGCTAGCTCAGAGGGCAGTGGAGGCTGGTGGCTCTGATTTTGGTGGGGCTGTGAACTACTCTGAATTTCAGTCAGAACTATAAAGGAGAGTTCCAAGATGTAGAACCTATTTGGGGATAGGGTTCAGGACCTTAGACAGCTCCTTCAGTGTCAAGGCTGATTCTGACTAAAACCCAGAATGGATGCAGAGCCCCACCAAAATCGGAGCCAGCAGCCTCTGGAGTTAGGGTGTGTAGGGAAGGCCAAGTGGCACACAATTGTCTCCTCTAATGCCTTGTTGCTGCCTCTCAGCATTTTCCGCCTGAGGGTAACCACCTCACTTTGCCTGATGGTAGGGCTGACCATTACACCACATTGGAACTTGAATCTTTTGGTAGCGTAGCTCCATGTAGAACAGCGTCCCAAAAGGATTGGTGCAGTCAGAGCAAAAGAAGGAGAGAAGAGAACATGTCTAGACAGCAGGCTAGCCTTTCCGACGAATAGGAGCTTCACGCATCTCTCATCCTTTTTCTTCGGGGCTAAATCCGCCCGTTGTAAATATGTGATTGGCCACCAGCAGGGCAGCGCTGTCTCTTTAAAAAAAAAAAAAAAGCAAGGACGAGCGTGACGTCACGTGCCCGGTGGGTCGCGCGCGCCGGAACAGGAGCGGCGGTAGCTGGAGGAGGCGGGCGGATGCCGCGCGCCGGCTGTGTGCGCGTCCCCGCCATTCTTCCCGGAGCAGCCACCGCCTGAAGGGCCCGGTGCTTGTTGCTGCTGGCGCGGAAAGGAGGAGGAGGAGGAGGAGGAGGCGGAGGCGGAGGCGGAGGCAGAAGGGGGGGCGGAGGTCCCTTCTCCTTCAGCGGCGGCTGGTTGAGGCGCGGTCGCGGTCCTCCCCCTCCTGGCGCGGCGTCCATCTCTCCCCTTCTCCGTGCCTTCGCTTCTTCCGCTCCCCTCGCCCCGGCATGGAGCTTTTCCAAGCCAAGGACCACTACATCCTGCAGCAAGGAGAGTGGGCGCTCTGGTGTAGCCGCGCCGACGGCAGCCTCCAGCTCCGGCCGGGTGAGTCAAGCCGGCGGCGGGTGGGGTCCGAGAGGCTGGCCGGAGAAGGGCACGACGCTGTGCCGGGGCCGGGGCCGGGGCGGGGCGGTTGGGGAGAAGCAAGAACAGCCAACTATTCTGAGGTAAAGCTGGGGGTGGCTGGACGTGTCCGTGGTGGGGCTGTTGGGCCGGCCGGTGGGAGGGGAGCTGGAAGGCGGCGGGAAGGAGGTGCACCTGCTGCGGTCGGTCGGTCGAGGGGGATGCCGGGCGCGTTCTCAGGTGGGCAGCAGGCGCGAGAGGAGCGAGTCGGAGGGAGCTGCTGGCGGAAGGCGCAGAGGAGAGCGGGGCGGGTGGAGACGAAGGCTCCGCGAGGAGGTGGCCTCACGTGGCGGTGCCCTGAGTTCACCTGGGGTGGGGACGGGGAAGTTGCCGAAAAGCGCTGGGCGGCAGGTTCCTCGGAGGAGAAGGGCAACTCTCAACACGTTCACCTGACGGGCCAGCGTTTTGTTTTCTGCCCAATAAAGGTGAGCCTACGAGGTGAAAAGACCTGAAATGTACCCGACAGAGCCATGGTTCCCCCCCTCCCCAATCCGAAGCACTTTTTCAGTGTACAGAACGTATCACGGAGCAAGTCAGTAGGGACCGAGTGAAGCGCCTGATCACAGGGAAGCAGTGCCCCGTTCTCCACTCTTCTCCCAAGATGGTAGCTTTGCACAGGTTTTGCATGTCCTCCAATTGTGAGGACTGCATCTCTCCCATGGTGTATCCAGTGGCTTGCTATTTGAGGTTTAACAGAGGCAGCTACTGTAGCATCCCTACAACAGGTTGTGGACAAGGTTTAGTAGGTGTAGGTTCTAGATCAGCTTGTGGGATGGGTGAGTAGACTAGCTTGTGGGGGTGGTTTGTACTTTGTAGGATATTTTGGGCACTATTTGGAAGGGCATGGGGGACGTAAAGGCATTGGGAAATATTAACAGGCAAGTGGCCTCGCACTAGTTTTAGCAGTGACTCGGGGAAGAAGTGGGGACAAAGAGCTTACACCCACTTTCCTTGAGGGATTGGTGTTACCTAGCAAGATGCACACAATTTGTTGTTTGTTTTGGGAAGAGCAAGCTGGTTACATGGCTCAGTGAAGAGTCAGGCTGATGATTAAATTGTTAGGCAGTCTGGAAAAGACATATAGGTGGGGTGTGTGCTGACGTTAACTGGGGTGGAGTTGTTTTGGAGAAGGTTGATGGGACTGTATGGCCTTGTGGAGAATATAAGATATCTGGCATGGGATTGGTGAAATCCGTTCTAGGCCATTGTTATGGTGGTCTTAGTGTGTGTTGGTGGCAAGGTACTTGATTGAACTGTGGTTGCTGGAGAAAGGAACTGGGCAGGAGGATGATCCCATCTGGTGTAGGGAAACTCGGACAGCGATGCTTGGAGAAGCAGAACAAACAAGATGATGCTTGATGCAGCTGAGTTAGATGACAGTTTTAAGTCTAGAAAGGAAGATGACAGTTTTAAGTCTAGAAAGGAAGATGACAGTTTTAAGTCTAGAAAGGCTTTCCCCCTGTTTTTTTCAGAACTCTTAGAAAGTGCAGAACTTAAAAAAATTATATTTCTGGTAATGGTTCTCCCCCTACCCCGCGCCCCATGTTACAGTTCAAATAGGAGAATACATTGACCCCTGTATTAACCCAGTTCATAGGTCCCTGATGTTTTGAAGTAGTGTCAATAATACCTCCTAGAAAAGACATCCTTGTGTTTGTTTTGTTGTGGTTACTCCTTTCTGTGGTACACCATTGTGAATTCTCATTTGTTTCTGAACGCTTTAGGAAGAGTCAAGGCCATGTAGCAGTGTTGTGCGTGTCTGTAACAGGAAGGCTGCTTGGTACCTCATTCATGCTGATTGCCCAGAGTCAGGACAGTAGTGGGTAGAACACATACTGAAATGACTGTACACTTGTTCTTTCTATTAACCTATTTTTTAAAAAATCTTGCTTCACTGATAATCTGTTCACATGTTCTGCTAATGCTTAATTGTTTTGTTCAGGTTTTGCATTAATGAAATTACTGGAATGATATCGACATGTTGTTGTTAGATTGCTTTTGTTTACTCAGAGTATTATGTAACTGAAGGCAATATTTGCTCTACTAACTTATTGTAGATCAGTGTCTTGAAGCTGTGTTTTGGGTAGCCATGGAGTTCCTTGGAGGAACCCTAATAGTGGCTTACCACTAGTAATTATCTCCAACAATTTACAGAGCAGGAGTATTTGTGGTGTATTCTTAGAGTGCTCTCTCAATTTAATATTTTATTTATTTGTTACATTTTTATACTGCCCAATAGCCGAAGCTCTCTGGGCGGTTTACAAAAATTAAAACCATGAAGAGCGTAAAAACAACTAACAATTTAAAAACACGAATACAAAATACAATATCCAAGGGAAGCTCGGAGGATGGCAACAAGGGAGAGGGCCTTTTCAGTGGTGGCCCCCCGACTGTGGAATGATCTCCCCGATGAGGCTCGCCTGGCGCCAACATTGTTATCTTTTCGGCGCCAGGTCAAGACTTTTCTCTTCTCCCAGGCATTTTTAACAGCTTTTTAACAGCATTTAACAACGTTAAGTTTGTTTTTAATGGACCCCACAATTGTTGTTTTTAAATGGATACTGTTGTTTTTATACTGTTTTTATGTGTGTGTGTGTGTTTTTTTAAATTGTATACTTTTAATGTTTACTATTTTTAAATGTTGTAAACCGCCCAGAGAGCTTCGGCTGTGGGGCGGTATATAAATGTAATTAAATAAATAAATAAATGAATATAAAAAGCACAACCAGGATTAAAACCACACAGGATTAAAATATGGGGCCACAGAAAGGCTCAACAGACCTTCCCAGTGTTCCTTAGGCCAAAACAGGCATTATTTTACATCTATATCTAGCTGCTATGTCTTTTTTGATTTTTACTTTAAAAAAAAAAAGTCTGTTTTGGCCTTGTGTGAACTGCATGTGTCTTTTGCAATGTACAAGAATTCTAAGACAGATGCTCAAAGATTCTTTAGCAGGCAACTCAATGCAAACAGTATTTTGAAGACACTATAAAGGGTTGTTTTGGAATTAAATTATATAATAAGAATCAAGGTCAACAGAGGGTACAGCATTAGGAAGAGTCCCCTTCCCCATAGTTTAGAGGGGATTATCATGATGCTACTCTGATTCCAGAGACACTTTAAAAGCGTCTCTTTTCTTCTGAGCTTACAGATGGGTGGGGAACTCTCCTTGTCCTTGCATGGACTTTGGAGGTCCTCTGAAAGCAGCAAGGTTCCCCGTATAGGAGGAGTGCAGGAATGTAGAAAGCTGTATTATACTTTAAAGAAAATATTGTGAAATTTAAACAAAACAAAAAAAGAGAAAAATGTAGCTAGAACAATTTCAGTACATGCATATGAAATGTATGTATATGAATTATACATCAACAACAAAAGCAGAGCAAATATCCATATAGGTATCCATTTACAACTGGTTTCTATGTGCCGCTCGTTCAATTGTTGAAAACATTGTTAGATCCTCAGTTCATTGCATTGTAGGAGGTGGTGGTTCACCTTCCAATGTTGAAATATCAGTCAAAAGGACGTGGAGAATCGATTTGCATTGGCCATACGTTAATCTACAGGAAGCAGGTAGATAATTTAAGAGGACATGTACATCAGTAAATAATGTGTTTCAATAAAAGGTTTATCCATATAATAACCTACTTCCAAAAGGAAGCAACTACTGGGCTTTACCAAAACTTATGGTTAAAAGAAGCATTAGCTGTGTTACATCTGCAGCAAGACTTAGACCAACTCGACTCAGACAAAGTATTAAAGAGATATTGGCTGAGTTCGGATGGCACGCTAATCAACTAGGGGTGGGTAATAGGAACAGAATGGGAAACAACCGTTGATTAACGTGTCAGCTGAACTCAGCCATTGTGTTGTCCAGTAGACACAGAACAAGAGTTTTTACTCAATAAGATGTAATCAGAGATCCATAGGTGCTTTGGATAGAGATGCTAAGGTGATGGTCTATTGATTAGGCAATATATATTATATTTATTCACCAATATTGAGTATTTATAAATGCGGTTTATGTGTTGATCTGCCTCAATAAGTGCTTCCAATAGCAAAGGAGGCTTTGAAGCTGTAAAAGCGGCAGGGCTAAAACCGGTGCCAGACTATTTTGCGCCCTAGGCAAGGTGAGCTACTTTCACCCCACCCCACCCCCAAAAATGCCAACTTTGATTTTTAAGTGGCTCTGGGAGGGCGGCTTCTGGGCAGAAGTCCGAACGTGGAGCTGCCCCCCCCCCAAGCGTCCCTGGCTTCGCTTCAGCTGTGCGGGCGTGGGGTGCCATCTCGCCCGCCCAGGCCCAGCTGAATCCTCGGCCCGGGCCGGCTCACAGCCAACGCGCGGGAGTGCTGCACTGCGCCTGGCGCCCCTCTTAGCTTGGCGCTCTAGGCGGCCGCCAGAGTGGCCTCTATGGTAGCACCGGCCCTGGCTAAACCTAAATTCTAACAAACGTTGCACTTGCTAGTATTGCCATTAGCTGTAGCAAACAAGTTGCATTTGGCACACAAAGCTGGGAATGACAAAAAAACTCACATACTGAACTCTGCCTTATACTAAGTCAGATCATTGGTTCATTCACCTCAGTATTGGTTGTGTTTGCATGTCACACTGACCTAGGGTTGCAGAACCCCTTTCAACCAAAGGACCGGATTTCATTTCGGTGACGCTCTCTTTGGCTGTATTCCAGTGGTGAGTGGGGCTGAAAGAAAAAGAGTCAGGGCCAAAAATACTATAGTATTGTAGCTTAAAGTTTTTACTGCCAGTAACTAAGCCATAGAAGAGGCATTTCAAACTTTTAGAGTGTGGTAAAAATGCACAAAAGGCAGGAAACCACCAAACGATCATAGCTACAAGCACTTCAGCAATACAGCATGCAAACAACTGACAGCCTTTCTCTGATTGCTGTGCTGATTGCTGTGCTACTTTGAGGATGATCCCACTGCCCTGCAGATCCCAGGTTGAGAAGGATGCCGGGGTCATCATGCTCAACAGAGGATGGTGGCCTACTTGCCATTGCAAGCATGATAAGCCAAAATATAGAGCCCTATGCATTCTCCTTGCCTATAGAAAATTGATGCTAGCTGCTGATAAGAGGACTAGGCTGAAATTTCCTTCCTGCCTTCTGAAGTGGTATTCTGCCTTGTGATTTTGCTAAATGTGTAGACTGGCTCTTGCAATACATTCTTATGCATGTCTACTGAAAAGTAATCTCCATTCAATTCAATGGGACTTATTCCCAGGGAAGTATATAGGTTTGCAATGGTGTCATAATTAGAAGGTGCAAAGCGGTGTCTTCTTGAATTGTCCATCAACATGTTTATAGCTTCTCCATTTATTTACTTTGAAATGAAATGTGGCTAAATTGACTTGCCTTAGGGGAATAGAGGTGCTTTAATTCACTTTAAAAACCTTGATATTCTTATGGATGTTAACATGCTAGGCAGCAGAATTCCTTTTGCCACAGTTTTCACATTACTCATTGGATAAAGAGTGCAATTCCTGATTTCAACCATTCAAGTTTATGCAAAACCACTCTTGGGTTATGAGGTTATTTTTTTGAACTGAATGTTGGTAACATTGAGTAATTTGACCCCTTGTATAGGTCCCTGACATCATTTAGGTCTGGTATATGATATTTTTTCTATTTAATCAATTGTGTTATAGTGCTTCCACAGCCACTATCCTTTGCCCTTCAAATAGCATTCCTGGTGTGCTTTCCTTCCAGTGGATGTGATGAGAACAACCCTAGGGGTTGTATCAGTATAATGCTAGCAGAAGTAGTACAAGAGGAAGCCAGAGATATGAAGGCTTGGGGGGGAAACCTAGGGAAAACCCATTTCCAAATATCTCTGGAGAAAAACAGGAAAAAAAGTATTTACATAGTTTTACCCTATAGGTTTTTTTCCAGGCTTTCACATCTCTAGAGGTGGCATGTTCCATTCATGCTTGTGTGTTCTGCTAGTAGTTGAGCAAGCAGTAGCGGAGCAACTAGAGGAAGAACTACTGAGTGCAATGAAGTTGTAATGGCTTGTGCAAGTAGAATCAGAGTATTTGATGTGATACTTGATAAGGATGAAAATGATGTTTCTTCAAGTGATAGAAGTTTTGTGCTAGTAGAATAACACTATTGGTTGCAACGTAGAGATGTAAAACATTTTGAAATCTTGAAGCCATTGAAAACAATAGTTCCCCCCCTTTTTTTAAAAAAAAAATGAAATTGAAATATATACAATGCTCTCTTACCAAAACCTAAATTTTATTTCTTTGACAACCAAACTTGCATCATATAAATTAAGCATGTAAAATCATACTATTTAGCATATTTATTATCTTTGCAGAGCAATTTTGTTTTCTAGCCTGCATTTTGGGGTAATAGCCCCCCTGCCAGGCAGCTTATATAAAGAATCCTATGCATTTGTACTCAGAAGTAAGACTCATTTGGTTTAGTGGAGCTTACTCCCAAGTAAGTATGCACAGTATTGCAGTCTCAAAGCTATGCATGCCTTCATTTTGTACAAGCAAAATTGCAAATATAACTAATACTAGAGAGAGAGAGTGAGAGAGTGCTGACTTCACCCTATGCTACTAAGCACATGCTTATTGCCATCTGAAAAGCAAGAAAAAAGCAAGTATTGTTTATACCAGCATTCCCCAACTTGGTGCTCTCCAGATATTTTGGACTTCAACTTTCATCAGCCCCAGCCTGCATAGCTAATGGTCAGGAATGCTGGGTATTGTGGTCTAAAACATCTGGAAACACCAGGTTGGGGGAATCTCCTCTAGATAGAAACAGTCTCACATAGTTACAGTATTAAGAAACAGTAGTGTATTTAGATACCAATGTAAATTTTATAATGCTGAACTATACAACCATACACAGTAGTTATCATTTACTAATGTTGTAGATAGTATTATATCGACATCTTCATACTTCATATTTTCAGTGAGTAAAACCTTGCCTTAAAAAAGCATTTCACTAATTCCAAAACAGAGAATATTTCATAAGATTTTTTTCTGCGTTCCCTCAAATTTTGAATTTTTCCATTGGAAAAACAGAAAAAGTTCTGCAGGTGGGGAGACAACAACATTGTTTTCCTGATTTTTTTTTGCTCCCCACCCTCCAGGCCTTCACATCTCTAGATACAACCCTAGGGTAATCTCTATAACACTGTAATTTACTAAAGTCATTGATTTGGCTTAGTATATCTGTTCAGGTAACGAGGTCCATCTAAAATCTTCTACTAGAATTTGGATGCCTCTAAAGGGCAGAATTTTGAAAGGCAGTGATGGGCCTCTTTTTGTACGTTGGCTTTAATTATGGTATATTGGTTTAGTTTGAATTGTATTTAGCAAAAGCTGTAAAGGAAGAGACTATATAATGACTGTGTTGCATATCATGCAAAACCATAGTTATAATTTAATTTGAGAGAAACCCTACTTAGGTGTATTGTTGAAGTAAGACTCTAAATGCTTTGTTGTGTCTTACATTATTTTGTTTTAATGGGAGGTTCTTTTTTTAGTAGTCTGACAGGTGTACAGCTTTTCTTGTCATGGAGTTTACTTCTGTGATGACTGAATCTGTTTTCAGGCAAGTACAAATCTATTTGTGTCGCACTTAGTCATCTTCAAAGCTACATGTCAAAAGAACAACTTGCAAAAGTTGTTATGAAGGAATTATAAAAAGGCGTTTTGAATATGGGGGGGCGAACCAATATTATGATCTAAAAACTGCCAAGTATTGAGATACAAGGCTGACCAGTTCTCTTTTAAGATTAAATTCTTGTTAAAATGTAACTAGATTATATGTTTAAGATTTGAAGTACCTGGATTATGCAGCAGATCTGTTATAATGAGAAAAATGACTTCTCATCTATCTACTTTGAATATTGCAGATGTTAACATCTAACAGTAGAGTAACTTGTCCCTTGGAAGAGAAATGGCAGACTTTCTGGTTATGTGCACATACATGTAGGAATGTCAAGTGGACCTAAAACTTTGTTAACACTAGCTTTTCATATGCTGTACTTTTGATATTCATGCAGTGATGGGGTGCCATCCGGACGGCAGAATGTGATCTATTGCGAATGGTATTCCTCTTTATCAGCACATAGCATCATATATATTGGGGTAATTGTAGTACAGGTTTAGTTACACTTGTCCTATAAGATGGGTTTGCACCATCCAGCACCTTTCTGGGAGACATAAGGGCAAGTTTCCTGTACTTTAGGATGTTTAAGTGATGTAATCTGGTGCCCTACATATGCTTTGGATTAGAACTCCCATAAACACTGACCATGGGCCATGTTGGCTGGGGCTGATGGTAGTTGCAGTCCAAAACATCTGGTGACACCAGGTTGCCTATAACTGCTCTAGAACTTGTTCCCTTTTTCAATATCCAAAGCACTACTGGCTTTTCTTTCTTTCTTTTTTTTTAAAAAGCATTGGCTGTGTTAGGACATAAAGCTAAACCATGTTTTGTTCAGCTTTTGTTCTTTGTCTATGTTTGAACATGTCCTGCTCAACTAACTATACTTGGTTTGTGGCTTTGTTGTTGTTCAGAGCATTCTGATAAGTGGCAAAATGCCCAGCACTTGATTGTTTCATTTCTTTGTTTCTGAACAAAAGTAAGACTATCAACAGAGCTATTTAGTTTGTCTAAATACAATAGGAATTGGAGTGCAATGGGCACCAGAAAGTTTTCAAATTGTGTTCAAACAGCAAATGTCTATAGGCAGAAAGTAATTGGTTTCTCACTACTTCCTAGCTTCTCATTCTTCCCCAAAAGAGTAAAATTTAATTTTATCTGGAAATAGGGTTTTCTTGGAATAAAATTATATTGTGATGTCCTAGGGTTATAAACAATCAAACTGAACTGAGCTGGCATAAAATGTTCTAAGTAACATTTTTAGATTGTATTTAGCGTAAAACTAAATAGCACTATTGTATATTCCAAAGGCCTTAGTAGAACAATCCATTAAGAATAGCTATTTTTGGAAACTTTACTTTTCTTGCAATTCATTTTATTCACATAAAGCACAACTAATTTCCACCCAGCGACTTGCAGCAATTATATCAATGCGACTGATCCACAAAACAAGGTATAAGAGATGGGGAGTGGGGCTGAGTAAATATGGCAGCAAGGTCATATTGTACTCTCTTCAGTGTTTGCCACTGATGTGTCTACTGCAACCTTCCCGAACCTGCTGCCCTTCAGATATTTTGAACTACAACTCCCCATCAGCCCCACATACCATGACCAATGGTCAGGAATGCTGGGAGTTTTAGTCCAAACCATCTGGAAGGTACCAGGTTGGGGAAGACTGGTCTATAGTATTTGTCCTTCCAGCTGGCAACATTGCTACAGAAATGTATGCTTTTTTCTCTTACCCCCCCCTTTTTTTTTAAATTAGTGAAAAATAAATAGGTGGCAGTCAAGTTATTCTAAATGCTGGTGATATGGGGTGGAAAATTTCCCACTAATATATTTTTCAATTGAAGATTTTTCATATATACTAATGCATTTTAATTTAATTTTAAATAAGCAAATGAACACAATATGAATCAAATTTGGCAATTGAAATGGATAAAATACTAGTATAGTGAGATCTAAAAGTCAAAGTTGTAGTTAGCTTTTTATGGGTGACCATCCATAGGAAACATGCGTATTTATGTACAGGTATGCTAACATTTAGTATATTAAAGTTTGAAATGTCTTGTATCAATGTAATCTAAGAAATTGTGTAATTTTGAGTTGTCAAGTCTTGAAGTATTTATGAATATTCCAATAAAATCATTTCCAAATAAAACTTTCAGTTTGTTTGAATGTAACATCTAACACACTAAGGATGCATTTCTGTGTACCTGGATGGGTATACCAGGGGCCATAGGATACTACAGATCTCCCCCTCCTTGGCAGAGTGGGGGTTCTGCTTGCAGAGTTCCTCCCTTCCACTTCTGTGGCAGCCCTGCTGATAGTGCTCCATCAGTGGTAAGGGTAAAAATGGTATGTTCCATTGCCATGTCAGGGCAGATCAGGGGAGCTTTTGATCCAGTCACTCTCCCAGAACATGGGAAAAATTATGCCAGCCCTGGATCTGCTGGTGGTGTCTTTTCTGCTATCAAAACCCACAGAGGGAAAATGAAAGGGAAAAATGGGTACTACCACCATGAACAAAGATGGTTGGGGAAGCTGCCTGACCCACTTCTGCCCTGGCCAGTGTAAGCCCAGCAGGATTTTGGAAGTGCCTGAGTTGTCCTCTTAGTGTATGATATATATGTTTCTGTGTGTGGAATCTGATGCAGTTTTCAGTCCCCATACAGCAGTTTAATCCAGTGCTTTTGATGCTGTAACTCTTTCAATAAGCACATTTTCTGAAACTTGGGATAACATCATGTGTTGGATTTCTTCAGATAAGCCAGTATTGTGTGACAACCGTTGTTTAGTTATTGCAAAGATCACCATACAATACTCTGGCATTGCTAGATATTTGAATTCATCCGAGTTCTGTAATGCCCTTAGTACTTTTTCTGCAAGTACATTGCCACATGCCATCTTCATTTATGGAGTACAGTTTTCCTGCACTTTGAACTCAATAAAAATTTCTTATAACCATAAACTAAACTGGTGAACACTGTGGTATTCATACTTCAGGGGTGTGTCATTTGTACTCTGATTATGAACTGTTGAGTCAGCTTTGCAATAACGTTGTTGAAGAGAGCTAATTTCCAGTTATATAGTTGGAAGGTATTTTATAAAACTTATTTTATGCAAGGAGTGTTGAAGCTGGCATTGGAGAAATTTTCTGGGTCACTGAAAGTAGGAATTAAAAGTCCCGGGAGATCACCCATCTTTATGTTCAGTGTTGACTACAGCAAACAGGGTAGCTGGTGAGAAGAGGGAGAAAAAGGATTGGCTCGTCTTTCTTATAGGAGTCTACTACAGTGGCACTTTTTTCTGCATGGACTAGAACACTTGAGCAGTTGGTATGGAAGCAAGAAAACGGAAAGCAGAAGTGCTTCTCATATCCATTGACTTATAGTTGGGTCAGGAGCAAAATTGTGAATCGTACCTTAGATAAATTCCTCCTGTGTGTCTGAGAGATCCAGCCTTAAAAAAAGATAACAAAACAAAAAGAGGCTGGATGTGTTCCAGTGGGAATTTGTGGAAAGTGACTAAGGGTATGAGCCCTACTGGTGGACTACAGACCATAGGCTCTGCCTTCCAAACAAACTTATGCTTTTTTAAAAAAAGAAAAGAAAAAAGCCTTTTCACTGCGATCTCTCAGGCTATGGCCTCTTTCTCTTCAGGCCAATAGCAGTGGGTGTTGCCATTAGCTGCTTTCTGGTTCTTCCCAGGAAGCACAACCCACTCAGGCTGAATCCTGGAGTTCTTTTGTGTTGGTACACTGGGCAACTGGAAGCAGTATTCTCATATGTTTGTTGTAACCCAAAAGTGTCAAAACTGACCTTTATTTTACTCTGTTAGCTGGTTTAAAGATGAAGGGAGAAGAAAAATAATAAAGTATCGTTGCAATGTATTTCTGAAATTCTTGTTTCTTGTAAGTGGTTTATAAGTGGCTTACTTATTTTTGACTGTTTTCTTGAATGTTTTCTATGGAAGGTTTACCAGCTTTGCAAAATTCTTCATAAATTAACCTTTATATCAGGAAGGAAATATTCACTGTGATGTTATTTTGTGTTTGTACAGATTCCCCGTCTATTGAAGTTAGTAGGGAAGTCAACACATAGAGGGCAGCTTGCAAGAATTTGCTCAGTTTCTCATATTATTTGAATAGATGGAACTTTCCCATAAGTACAGTTCATTTTGTGATAACAAACACCAGTACTATACACACTTAACCTAGGAGTAAGTCCCATTGAAATCAGTAGGATTGTGAGTAGGCATACATAGGACTGCACTCTTAATCTCAAACTGGATATTGGCTCAAGTGTGTATAATGTACCTTCCCAAGTGGTAATTGTTAAATTTACATGGATCTAAGTATATCTTTTTGTTGTTTATTTGTTCAGTCGTTTCCGACTCTTCGTGACTTCATGGACCAGTCCACGCCAGAGCTTTCTGTCGGCTGTCGCCACCCCCAGCTTCCCCAAGGTCAAGTCTGTCCCCTCCAGAATATCATCCATCCGTCTTGCCCTTGGTGGCCCCTCTTCCTTTTGCCTTCCACTTTCCCTAGCATCAGCCTCTTCTCCAGTGTATCCTGTCTTCTCATTATGTGGCCAAAGTACTTCAGTTTTGCCTTTAATACCATTCCCTCAAGTGAGCAGTCTGGCTTTATTTCCTGGAGTGTGGACTGGTTTGATCTTCTTGCAGTCCACGGCACTCTCAGAATTTTCCTCCAACACCACAGTTCAAAAGCATCTATCTTCCTTCGCTCAGCCTTCCTTATAGTCCAGCTCTTGCAGCCATAGGTTACTACGGGGAATACCATTGCTTTAACTATGCGGACCTTTGTTGTCAGTGTGGTGTCTCTGCTCTTAACTATTTTATCAAGATTTGTCATTGCTCTCCTCCCAAGAAGTAAACGTCTTCTGATTTCCTGGCTGCAGTCAGCGTCTGCAGTAATCTTTGCGCCCAGAAATACAAAGTCTGTCACTGCCTCCACGTTTTCTCCCTCTATTTGCCAGTTATCAATCAAGCTAGTTGCCATAATCTTGGTTTTTTTGAGGTTTAACTGCAACCCAGCTTTTGCACTTTCTTCTTTCACCTTTGTCATAAGGCTCCTCAGCTCCTCCTCGCTTTCAGCCATCAAAGTGGTGTCATCTGCATATCTGAGGTTGTTAATGTTTCTTCCTGCAATTTTAACTCCAGCCTTGGGTTCGTCAAGCCCAGCATGTCGCATGATGTGTTCTGTATACAAGTTAAATAGATAAGGTGAGAGTATACAACCCTGCCGTACTCCTTTCCCAATCATAAACCAGTCCGTTGTTCCGTGGTCTGTTCTTACCGTTGCTACTTGTTCGTTATACAGATTCCTCAGGAGGCAGACAAGATGACTTGGTATCCCCATACCACCAAGAACTTGCCACAGTTTGTTATGATCCACACAGTCAAAGGCTTTAGAATAGTCGATAAAACAGAAATAGATGTTTTTCTGGAACTCCCTGGCTTTCTCCATTATCCAGCGGATCTTGGCAATTTGGTCTCTAGTTCCTCTGCCTTTTCTAAACCCAGCTTGTACATCTGGCAATTCTCGCTCCATGAATTGCTGGAGTCTACCTTGCAGGATCTTGAGCATTACCTTGCTGACATGTGAAATAAGTGCCACTGTACGATAGTTGGAACATTCTTTAGTGTTTCCCTTTTTTGGTATGGGGATATAAGTTGATTTTTTCCAGTCTGATGGCCATTCTTGTGTTTTCCAGATTTGCTGGCATATGGCATGCATCACCTTGACAGCATCATCTTGCAATATTTTAAACAGTTCAGCTGGGATACCGTCGTCTCCTGTTGCCTTGTTATTAGCAATGCTTGTTAAGGCCCATTCGACCTCACTCTTCAGGATGTCTGGCTCTAACTCACTGACCACACCGTCTGAGCTATCCCCGATATTATTATCCTTCCTATACAGATCTTCTGTATATTCTTGCCACCTTTTCTTGATCTCTTCTGTTTCTGTTAGGTCCTTGCCATCTTTGTTTTTGATCATACCCATTTTTGCCTGGAATTTACCTCCAATGTTTCTAATTTTCTGGAAGAGGTCTCTTGTCCTTCCTATTCTGTTGTCTTCTTCCACTTCCGCACATTGCTTGTTTAAAAATAATTCCTTATCTCTTCTGGCTAACCTCTGGAATTTTGCATTTAATTGGGCATATCTCCCCCTATCACTGTTGCCTTTTGCTTTCCTTCTTTCTTGGGCTACTTCCAGTGTCTCAGCAGACAGCCATCTTGCCTTCTTGGTTTTCTTTTTCTTTGGGATGTTTTTTGTTGCCACCTCTTGGACAATGTTGCGAACTTCTGTCCATAGTTCTTCCGGGACCCTATCTACTAAATCTAGTCCCTTAAATCTGTTCTTCACTTCCACTGCATATTCATTAGGAATATTAGTGAGCTCATATCTAACTGATCTGTGGGTCTTCCCTATTCTCTTTAGTTTGATTCTAAATTGTGCAATAAGAAGTTCGTGCTCTGAACTACAGTCAGCTCCAGGTCTTGTTTTTACTGTCTGTATAGATGTCCGCCACCTTTGGCTGCAAAGGATGTAGTCAATCTGATTTCGGTGTCGGCCATCTGGTGAAGTCCATTTATAAAGCTGTCTTTTTGGTTGTTGGAAGAGAGTGTTTGTTATGCACAGTGAGTTGTCTTGGCAGAATTCTATCAGCCCATGTCCCGCTTCATTTTGTTCTCCTAGACCATGCTTACCATGTTTAAATCTTCATATTGGCTAATGACAATGTAGCTTTCCAGAGAAATAATAATAATAATAATAATAATAATAATAATAATAATAATTTTGCATTTATATCCTGCTTTTTCACCCTCTAAGGAACCCAAGGCACCACACATAATCCTCCTCTCCATTTTGTCCTCGTAACAACAATTCTGTGAGGTAGTTTAGGCTGAGAGTCTGTGGCTGGTCCAAAGTCACCCAGCGAATTTCCATGGCTGAATTGTGACTAGAACTGGGATTGCCTGAATCCTAGTCCAACACTAACTACTACACCACACTGATTCTCTGTTTAAATAATTAAATGGGAAATGTTTATGCAAAGTGATTATATGGATCACAGTATGTATTACTGATTAAGAATGGTTTGATTTTTAAATTGTCTTCCATACTCTTAAGTCTCACTTTATCGGTTTGTCTCATTTTCCCCACACAGCTACTGACCTCCTTCTGGCTTGGAATCCAATTTGTCTGGGCTTGATCGAGGGACTTATTGGAAAAGTTCAGCTACATACAGGTATGACTAGTAAAAAATCTTTATTTTTTTCTGAGTCATAGTTAAGATAATGTTAAAATTGCTATGGCTATTGTGCTATTAACCCACACTGACAAATCCTCTGTGATTGATAAGACTGAAGTGGGCTTTGTCAGTGCTTCTTTCAGACTGATTGATGTGACACTTTAGTTTGTCAAACTAATAGATGTAAGTGTCTGAATTGGAACTCACAATAAATGGTTTTGTTTTTGTATATGGTGGTTCATGCATATCTGATAAATTGTGTTTTCATGACCTGAGCAAATGTGATGAGTGAGGAGGGGGAAGCGGAATAGCACTTCTCTGTAAATAGAATTTCTTGAAGATACAGGAGGTAAGTATAATTGAGATGCAGCATTATTTTCAAATATTAATGAGCCAATTCTTGTACTTAAACAATTAATTTTGGATTGTACTTAGAGATACCAGATGGACTGCTACAAATAAAAGGAATAGAAAAATCACTGTGCTTAGAGGAACATTCAGGTTTTTTAGAGCTTTGATTACTAACATTCTTCAAGGCTTGCTTTCAAAACTAGTTTCCTTAAATACTATCTGCTTCATGTTTTTATAGGAAAAGCTAGACAAGCTTGCTTCTATTAATGGAATACTATTGGAAATCCTGCCAAAGAAACCGCTCACACACCAAATATTTCAAAAGTGAGGTCAACATGCTTCAGATTCCTGTTGATGTTTGCTCTGGCTTTGTCTAGCTGACTTTTTAATAATTACTGTTAACAAGCAGTATTTCTTTGTGAGTTGAACTTTCATGTTTGTTAGAAATGGATTAAATACCAATAGTTGCCACAAAGCAATAAGGTAGAGGTGTGTATATTAATTTAATAACAGTAGAAACACACATCTGATTTAATTTATACCTGAAAAACCAACATTGTTACTATTTTATTTTAAAATAGATCACTAGTATTATAACTGTCATGGAATAAATATGGCTGTGAGACCCCACTTCTCACCCCTAGTGACATGCTCTGTTTAACATGAGAATAGTTAGACCATTCAGATTTCACTCCAAGCTCCTTACACCTCTAAATGATACCACACTACCTTTTAACAATTGGTATTTGGATATCTACAAAATAATGAGTTTTGGTGTACAGACTTATGTGCAAATGCACTGGTGCATGGAATAAGGCCTTGACGATCTGATGATTGCCATGTGGAGCAATGACTCAGGTAAATGCTTTTCACATGTCAATATGCTTAAATCAAGCTTGAGTTGAAGGTTTCCCATGTATAGAGTTCTACCAAGGTACATGCTTGCATTTTAAAAACAACAACAACACTGCTATGATGCCCCCAAATATGAGTTCCTTTATCCTGTTAATGTACAGTATTATCACTCTGAACAGAGTGAAAGCAATGAGATAATGGTGTCTGAGCAGAAAGGCACTCTGGCTCAGGCAAGGTATCTGCCCTCCCCCGTTTCACTGATTCTCCCTTTTGTTGTAGTCTCCCTGCACCCTAATTCCAGCATTTCCTGAGGGTCACCTTGCCATCAGATGCTTTTTTGGTAGTTGGGACACAAGGGGCTTCAGTGGGAAAGAGGAGATGAAAAATCCCATTTATGCATTGGAGTTCCCACTCATGTAAAATTGGATGCAACCATATAGCTATGTAGATAACATGTTACAGGTATCAAACCACCATTAATGAAGGCAGAAGTTTGTGGGAGAGTACAATCTATTCTTGATACAGATGTGGCAATCCAGAAAATACTAAATGTGGGAGAGATAAGCACAAAAAGCAATACTAGTTCCAAGGCTTATATTCACCCTACTGTGCCTCTTGCGTCTTTTGCTAGAAGGTGGGAGAGGCATCAACAGCTCTTTAGATGACAAAGCCTCACAAAGTGAAAGAGGCTGACATCCTGATAGTTCCTTTTCATTATATTTTAAGTACATTGTCTGCATAATTTTAGTTGGAAGGTAGGGTATAAATATTTCAAACAAATAGAAGACCATTATTCCCTAAAATATATTAATATTGGTTTTCAGTACTTCTTTTTGTTAATACTGAAATATTTTCTCAGTTTCTAAAAGTGAAAAATAAATAACTTCATTGTTATTGGCAGTTATTAAATCCATATCAGCAGTTATTAAAATATAATATCGTTCTTTAAACCAGGAGGTCAAACAAATTTTGGTTTGGTTTACTAGTCAAACCCATTGTTCCTAGTCACTGCTTCCTTCCATGAATCATGTGACATGTACAAAGAATACAGAGAATGAAGGGATGTTTGCCTTTGTGCTGGGCTTCTGTACAAGGAGAACTTTATTATTGCTACCTCCCTTCCTATTTCTCCAGTAGGAAGGGAGAAATAACAGCCCTATCTTCTTTTTCTCTGTGGAAAAGGGAGTAGTCTGTCTCTCCTCCTTCCTGTTGGAATTTTGCAGAAGGTGGCAGTGGGCAGCAGTAAGGAACTGCTTTCATTTTATGCAAAAAATAGTCCTCAGTAGAGAAAGCACCTGTGTTTTGATCCACACTTTCCATAGAGGAACGGAGAGCTAGTTTCTCTCCCATATGTTGGTCTCTGCAGAATTCACCAGCAGCTCTTTGCTGGTGTATCCTGTAAAAATAATGAGATGAATGGAAACAGCCCCATCTCTCATCCATGGAGAACAGGGAAGAAAGCAGAGGTGGGTTTACTTCTTTCCTATAGGCCCTTTTCAAGACACAACAGTAAGCTGGCTCAATGATTTTTTACAGGAAGCAGCAGTGAAGTGCTCCTGCTGCTTTTTGAAAAGCCCCAACACATATGAAAAAGTCAGCATTGCAGGGAAAGACAGGTAGCTTCTCTCACATAGCAAGATTTTATTTGCAGCACAGGGGTGCTTGCTGGATGGGGGAGGGACATGCTCTGCTACAAGCAGGAAAGTGGAATTGTGGAACCCTGCTTAAAACTAGTTCGCCAATACTGTTGTATTACTTGTGCTGTTCCATAGCAGTGTAACCTTAAATCAGTAACACTCTCAATTGTCTAAATTTCCTTTTAAATGGAAACCCTTAGACATTTAAATAAGCAGGTTTATATTGGTCACTTTTCCTTCTCTGAAGAGCAATGCAGCCATCTAAAATGAAGAGGTTATTGTTCTTTTCCAGTAGTATAAATCATTAAAAATGATGTTGCCTGTGATTTCAGTACATGGTTCTTTCTTGCAATAATGCAGTGATTTCAGAGGGAAGAAAAAAGACTTCTTCTCAAGATGTCCTTGGAGCTCTTTTAAGCTCTCTAGAACAGTTATGTAACGCAGAATATAAGTGGTTAGAAGGACTCTTTTATCTGAAACTATTAGGTTATTTGTGGAGTCAGAACTGTTCTACACATTGCACAGAATTAGATGATGGTGTTCTTGTCTGTACCACTGCAGGTCAGGGAGATCACATTTCTTCCCCTCATGAAAAGCTTCCTTCATGTAGGAAATTAACACTTTGAGGGAGAGGTTTAGTGTAGCCCTCTTCCTGATTTGTATAATATGCAGGGAGTACTCATATAGGAAAACATTCAATTATGACCCCCCTCCCCCACCCCCAGCAGTCTGAAGTAAAACAAACCAGAACTCTGGTATGTCATTCTGTGTAATACATAGAATGGTTTTCATTGCACCAGTTAGAGGACATTTAGTGTTATGATTTCTTCCTTGTTTTTTTTTCTCACTTCAATTTTAACAAGAGAAATACTATATTATTTTGTTTTTTTCTTCCAGTTATCTGCAAGTGCTAGTAGTGACAACTGACATTCCTTGTTTAGATTTGTGTGTGATGTATGCAAATGTGCATGTTTCTGATATGTTCAAAGTAGATAAGGAAAAACGATATAATACATGGGATTTTTCCCTGCTGTCCACAGAGCAGCCTGGATGAAGCCTTAGTTTTGTGAATGTGCTAAGCACCGCCAGTAAACACAGAACTGTCAGGATTAAGCTTTTAGCACTGGAGAAACTATAACTATTGGTTGATCATCTAGCTTTCCCGGGTTTAAATGTAGTATTTGATTAAAATTTTATAAGCAGGCTCAGCTTGATGTGCCCAGGTTAACAATAACACTGCATCATCAATCTCTTGAAAGCTGGCTGGTAGTTATTGATTCTTTGAGGAGCTGAGCTGGAAACATTGCTTTATTTCCTTGCCTCATGGAGCCCTGTGGTAATTTTGAGTTAGACATGATGTAGAGCTTTGGGTACCATGCTTTATTCATTGATTAAGAGCCCAAACCTTGAATAAATAAAAAGGCCTCTTAGCAGCATGGAATTGTAGGAGAAAAACTGCTTTGAGGACTTGGAATACATTTTAAAGGTTTTCATATTTGCACGTTCTCATTAGTAACTACATAGGTTTTGCAAGTTTGTGAACAAAATTATACATTGTTTTGTAACAATAGCTGGTACTTCCTAAAAATTCCTGTGAATATACACTTCTAAAATGATTGACCAGGACAGAATTAAAGCCTTACCTGCCCCTTCATGTAGCAGAACAATTTAATGTGATTAGCATCTCTATTAAAAACCTATCTACTCTATGGTCATCTCCCAAATGGAAAATCTACTAAATTTTATTGCAAATTGGTTGTATGTACAATTTAAAAAAAGCAATCTGTCAATGAGAGAGGTAAGGACAGCATACATTCTTGGGATGATAAGCATATTTTTAGGACCATACACGAAAGCATGTTCCCCTTTAAAGTTTTGATGAAATGCTCTTTTTTATATGGCTTTCAAAAAATCATTCGTTAGAACACTTGTGGGGAATTTGTGGACTTCTAATTGCTGTTGGTGTGCAACTCCTACTATCCATTAACATTAGCCATGCTGGCTGGGGATGATGGGAGTTGGAGTTTAACCACTTTGGGAGGGCTGCCGCTTTCCCAGGCCTGCAGTAGAAGCTCCGTTTTATCTTGTATCTATTTTTGTACAGTATCTTTTAACTGTTTTGCCTGGTAGGAAATAGCCTGTATAAGTATTATAATTTGTTACCCCTGAAAATACACAGGCTCCCCTTTTAGACCTTCACCAAACATGTTGAGGTTTGTGTGATGGAGCTGGGAGTGACATTCCTGTTGGTCTGGCTCCCAATTCCAAGCATTCATAGAACTGATGGGGCTACACTGTGTTATGCTTGGTGTTAGTTGATACAATGGAAGTTTAGTAAGAACTTTAGCGAGAGTAAGCTTTTCCATCTTGTGCTTTGGCAGCATACTTGTGTTTTCCTAGAAACTGCAAATACATTACAAAACACAATTGTTAATATTGCTTTTGAGCAGTGTATATAAACAATGGCTGTATTAGTACTGGCTTGTCTCATCTTGCTCTGCATGAGAGCTGGGTTGTAAGCTTTAGTGGTTGGCTTCTGCCACTGAAAGGCAGGGGTGCATTTTCGCTGTTACGGAAAACAAAGGGAATATCCTCTGTATTGGATTTATTGTAGAATTAGCATTGAAATATACTAAGGGAGAATATAACTATAAACGTTGTATATTAACATCTACATGTTTGGAAAATAGTTAATTATGTTCTTTAAAGTGAAAAATGTGTAATTAAGTTTGGGCTGAGTACTAAAAGGGTCAACTCTAAATACGTTAAAACAGTCCTGGAAAAACTTTGCTACTTAAATTGAAAATTGATATTTTTAAGATGACGAGGGAGTGAAAGGTAAATAACTAAGGCTAGGCCTTCTCTTCACAGTGTTTTGATTACGTTGCAAAAACAGTTGGCTTGTGTAAATGAAGCATGTAATCCCACCTTTTTGGCAACAGGTCATACCCATTTTGTGTAATATAGTGATTGGCTTCTGATGAAAAGCTCTCTTTATTCCCCTACATTAGGGATGGGAACTCTGTGACCTGCCAAATTTTAGATTACAGCTCCCATCGTCCCTGATCATTGGTCATGTTGGCTGGGGCTGATGGAAGTTTAACATTGTAGGGCCACTGGTTCCTCACCTCTGCCCTACATAACACTGATGGTTGAAGACTTCTGGAGTTTTGAGCTGTAGAGTAATCAATATTGCAGATGATACCTCATCTCTCATTTTCATCTGATCCCAGGGAAGTGATGATCCTGTTTGTTTGCTTTCAAGAACTGGATGTGAGAAAACCAGGTGAAACTTAATTCTGACAAGCAGGAGCTACTATTGGAGCACTCCCCCTAAAAAAATCAGATTTGTAGTTTGGCAGTTTTCCCTGACTGTGCTTCTGATGTATGTGCAGGTGGCATCAATAAGGAAAAGAGTTTTCTTCAGCTAGTATGCCAAGTACAACCCTTCCTGATAAAGACAGACTTCACCACAGTCATTCATGCCCTAGTGACCTCCAGATTAGGCTATTGTAATGTGCTTTGTGTAGGACTGACCTTGAAAAATGTTTGGAAACTTCAACAGGTACAAAACTCTGTAGCCAGATACTCGGTTGGCATGAGGCACTTTGAACATGTTATGCCTATTTTGTTTGAAGTACACTGGTTGCCAATGTGTTTCTGGACTTAATTGAAGGTGCTGCTTTTAATCTATAAAGCCCGAAAGCGTTTGGGACCTGGATACAATGTGGAAGAAGGCAGTTCATGACGGCTGTTGATTGAATGTTTTTAGTTTGAGATAAATATATATATATATATATATAATGCTTTTACCTTCTTTGGTCCTCTTATACTGGTTATGTTGGTTTTACATTTGTTTTATATGGTTTAAATTATTTTTGGGGGGTGCGTTCTTGTTTTTGATGTGCATTTTGTGAACTATCTGGTGGAAAAAAGCAGAATATAAGCTTTTAAAATATCACATGCAAGGAAGGCATTGTCATTGACTTATAATTAAGTGTGTATTATAATCCAGCTCATGCCTTGTGTGGCATCCATGCCAATCTATTCCACCTGTAAATTCTTAGATATTGAAGAATTCCATGCCTTTTAGATCAATGAGATTGTACTTAAGTGCACTCAGTCTTTCATATTAGTACTAAATGTAATCTAGGTAAGTCATTATTTTGGCATTTCAAGAGCCGATGACCTGAGTAATGTATTGATAATTGTATATGGTAACTCCAACTAAGTTTGTCAGCTACATAAAATCCATAATCAAAGTTGGTGTTAGCATAGTAGAGCTATTCTTTTGCCTTGTAAAAGGTGACTTAATCAAAACAAAATCTTCTATGGCACTCCCCTGTTAATGCAGGCACCTTAGAAATCAAAGAAGCAGCACACTTTTAACATAATTTCTAAGGTGTGTTCCATTACATCAGCATCTTTCTTTCTTGAATTTGTGGATATTTGTTAGTGCCCTATGGTGCATGTGCTCTTCTGCTTCAGTCTATTTGTTTCCAGAGCTTGCTCACACTGTGGAATATATATGTTTATGGGTTTTATTTGTAGAGTTTTTGATAAATATACTTGTAACATCAAACATTTAGTTATTTTTAGTGGGTAGTTGACTGTCTCTTGCTCTGCTTGCCTATGCTGATGCTATTCCCTATCACTGCTGCCTCAAGGCTAGACAGGAGAGGTCAACAATTTGAGCTACACATCCAATTCCCTGTTACAGACTGAAGGATCCAGAAGCTCATTAGAGCTAGAAGAAATGGGAGCACAACATAAGGATACACCATTGTTTTAAGTAGTTTCCCCCTAAGGGCAAAGTACATAGTTGACTTCAAAGGATTGACTATGTTGTGTTGAATAAAATTAAAAGATGATGTTCCAGCTTACAAATTCTTATTAATATAAATCTTGTTCTATGATATCTCTTCAGTAGTTCTGTTAGCCCATGATATGTGCTGTTAAAAATCAGTTGTTGCTGCAGATGCAAGAAATATAACAGAAGAATTAAAAATGTGATATGTGTTTTCAGTGCCTTTTTGAGAATAATAGTATATGGTGGGCAACAAACTCAGATGAACAGAATTCCAGTTTATTTTCATGCAGCTGGTTTTTATTATTTCAAGCCAGTGCTTGGCTACTAATAACTAGTTACTATTTGAAATATCAATACAAACTCTTTAGAAATAGAAAATACAAATGTTTTCAGTATAGCATTCATGCTATCATAAAATGACATTAGATTCTTACATTTAATTTTATACTTTCCAGAATATTTACAAAACAAAATAGCTATAGTTATAGAAGTGTGTGCTAATTTAATAGAATTGTCAGTATACTGTTAGGAGCCTTTTGACCTATCTTTGGTCTCTCATTGGAAATGGAACACTTTGCAGGTGGAGGGAGCAATCCAGATCAGGACTTTAGTATGGAGGGTAGAGGGGCTTTAACATTTTGCCCCCTGCTACAGTCCCAATCTGGATCCCCCATGCCTTCTGTTTACATTGTTGGGTTGCAGGGAGCTTCATTCCTTGGAGTTATTGTGTAAATCAGCTTCCCCAACCTGGGGCCCTTCAGATGTTTTGGACTGTAACTCCCATCAGCCCCAGCGAGCTTGGCCAATGGTCATAGATAATGGGAGTTGTCTACAACATCTGGAGGGTACCAGGTAGAGGAAGCCTGGTATATGTGATAAATATCTTCAAGTAGCATTCTGATTGGCCTGGCATTGAAGTATTCCCAGGTCTATCTGGCTGGGTGTTCAACTAAGTTAACCTTTAATAAACTGTCATGTTGTGTATAAGCCTTGTGTATTATTCATCTTTCATAGCTGTTAGAGTCAGTGGTAAATTAGGGTTATATGCAATGTTAGTCCTACCTAGTGTAGAGCCATTCATTTCAATGGTCTACTCTAAGTTATTATTATTATTAATTTATATAGCACCATCAGTGTACATGGTGCTGTACAGAATAAAACAATAAAATAGCAAAACCCTGCCGCATAGGCTTACATTCTAATAGGACCAACATTGGATATAACCCTTAGTTCTCTCTAGTCAAGTAGCTTGGTTTAAGACTCAGCCATTGAACAAAATGCACAAACCTTGGAACAATAGCTAAAGTATTTTTGAGTTAGTTACAGTCAAATGCAAGGTAAGTGACACTAGTAAATGTATTTGGGTAATTGAATGTAAATTTTAATGACTGAGTTTTGGAAAAGGATGGTGTTGCATTAATTTTGGTGGGAGTGTCCTATAAGTGGAATACTGCTCTCCGAAAGTCTGGATCCAAACTATTGGGCTACTTGCATGTCTTTTCTGCTCCTTTTTGTATGTGCTGTTCAGGTCACTTAAGGATAGCACTTCAAAGACTTTTACCTGCAGGCTGACTTGTTATGTAAGCTTTTAATTTTATTCAATACAGAAATCCCGTGCTTGTTTCAATCTGTCCCTAAAATGAAACCACTGTTGTTAATGACCAAAGCAAATATAATGGTAGCATAAAATAATGGCTTAGTTTGGCTCCATCTTACCGTTCTGTGAATAAAGATGCTATAACAGATGTGAATTCTGACTGTCTAGTCTCTTGGGCTTCAATTGCCATCACATCCATATGTGCAGATAATTTTTGTGTGGTGATAGGGCAACAAAGAAAATAACGCCAATTTAAAAATGTTTTACATGCATTTTCAAAATAGATGTTAGCTGCTGTGATCTTCAGAATACATTTACAGATTGAATTAAGTTGCTGAAACACTCCTGTTGGTTCTTGAGCAGTAATCCTGATCTTTCCCTACTGCATGCATTTATATTACTGAACTTCAGTTTCTGTTTATCTTTACACTCCCTAAAATGGAATGTTGTTTATACTTATTGGTAGTGATCTGTCTATCTTTGCATGAAATAATACTACACTGCCAACCAACCAGGAAAAAACTGATTGGGCTATTTTTAATTTATGTTTTACCATTGTTGACCAAGTGAGTGAGAAAACTATGTGTTTTCTAATCCTGCCAAATCATTAAAAAAAAATCTCTTCTGCTTCATTTCCTTGTATTGTAAAATCATGCTGCAGGGAGGCCAGGCCCAGAAGCAGAAGCTGTTTTCTTCAGCAGCTGTGGCATTTTAAAATGCCTGCTGCTAGGGATAGGAGGTAGGAGAAGGGAAGAGGTGCCATGGCAGAGGCAGGCAGTGATCACTCGTGGACCAGACCAGCAGAAGTGGTAGGCATTATGGTCATGGTGGGCATACTGCAGAGCATTATTTTTTGAATAGCCAGGCAGATTCCACCAACCTCCCCCAAGATGAGCACGTTGTTGCCAGTCATAGAGAGGAGATAAGGGACAACTATAGCCAGCAAAAGCCACACTATCCCTGGGCCAGCATCCCCACTTTGGGTATGAGAGAAAGTGTAAGAAAAGGTATATGTTTCATATTTGTTGCATGATGAGAGATTTTGTGTTGCCTACATGCTTAATTCCTTGATTATATAATGTGTGTGTGTGTCTTGAGCTTCTTCGTGGTCTGTGTACATCACACATATGGGCTCCGCATGGGAATGTAATGCAATATTGATCTGAATGGTTAAACTTGAAGAAAAAGGTTTTCTGAATAACTTGTAAATAATAGGAATCTTGATGCCAGAGGAATCCCTTGCGTGTAACACAGAATGCTAGAAAACAAAGCTTGGCTATTCTTTAGCTGAGACAAACATTGTTGCATAAGTAATTTCTACTTTTAAGTTCCTGTACTTTTGTAAGTCATTGTTACTTTCTATGGAATAGATGTCCTATAGCTATATAACCTTGGGGAAAATGGCAAAGTCAAATATCAATGTTGTCATTATTTTACCAAATGTTTGTAAACAATTCTAAACACGTTTTTAACATAACAGCTTCCTCAGAACATTTAGGGTGAAGCTACAGACAATGGGACTAGATTCTCTTATTTATGTATAGCTCTACCTCCAAGCATGTATAAAGAGGTGTTGGGATGCCTGATTATAAGAGAGAGACTTGGTGATCAGAGTTGACCCCTTTCCCAGTTTGTTGCTAGAACTTTTTATCCCAGCAAGAGAAAAGTGATAGGGGGCCCATGGTACGCTTCCCTCACTCTCTGATTCACTAATTTTGTTCTCATACAGTGTTGCCGTCCCTTCTATTTGTTACAGGATAGGGGAGGCCCATGTTTAAACAACAGCATCTGCCGCTATAATGACTATGAAAGTTCTAGATATTTCTTCAAACTGCTTATGATGGTTGAGATTCCTTCATTCTCTCAGTCTGAAACAGAAGTTAGAATGAAAGTAAGTTGTTGTTAAGAAAAACAATCACATTGGGCTCATCTACACCAAGCAGGATATTCTACTATGAAAGCAATATATAAAAGGCAGGAGCCACACCAAGCAGCATATAGCAGTATGAAAGTGGTATATAGTATGTCTCATTGAGCCCCAACAGTTGCCAGTGCACTTCAATACTGCTATAAAGCAGTAGTGTGGCTCCTGCCTTTTATATATACCACTTTCATAGTGGGATATCCTGCTTGGTGTAGATGAGCCCTTAGGGTCCTATTGTCGGGTCCTTTTAAAGCTTGTTTGCATTTGATAGCAGGTTTTGAAGCAAAGCTGGTGAAATTAAGGACGCTTGTAGTAATGTTTACAGAAAACTTACAAATTTTACTTTGTCATTTAGATCTTTTCCTTTTTGATTGCTTAGACGAATATAAAATGTGGACAGTAACCTGGTTATTCTATTTCTGCTCTTAAACTGAAGGACAACCACCAGTCTCTCTTGTTGTCCCTGCTATAGAAGTTTGCCTCATAGACTGACACCAAAGATGTTCAGGAACAAGTTTTTTCCAAGGATTTTATGAGATTTTCTTCAGCCATCAAAGCCAAGCTGCTGGCTATCATTTGAACAGTACAGTGATATTTGGAGCCATACAAACATTGTTTTTCTGGGCATAACATTAAGTAGGCTGTTGATGTTTTCCATCTTTAGTCTGGACTTGCTTTTCGCCTCTTCATGCATCATTACTGATTTAGGAGAATTCATCACTCCCAAATATTCTGTTACTGAACATTGTACATGGTGAAGCAAAGTACATACATGAGTGTGTTGTGGCTGAAAGCAGCTACCAAATTAGCCATGAAAACTCCGCTGCTGTCTCTTCTGGGGAGATACTTTTCTGTGAGAGAAGAGCTTGGTTTAGAGCAGCGGTTCTCAACCTGTGGGTCGGGACCCCTTTGGGGGTCGAATGACCCTTTCACAGGGGTCGCCTAAGACCATCAGAAAACACATATTTCCGATGGTTTAGGAAACTGTATTGACTGAATTATGTCATGTATCATCTTTTGTATTATTAAAGCTATTGTTATGTATTATTTTCATTAGCAAACCATCCCATGACAATGGATCGTGTACAGAAGAACGAAAATAATTTTATGGTTAGGGGTCACCACAACATGAGGAACTGTATTAAAGGGTCGCGGCATTAGGAAGGTTGAGAACCACTGGTTTAGAGGATGGCCTGTTAGGGATTACTCGGTGAGGCAGCACTTCATTATAAATCCTGGCTATTCTCCTCTGGCTGCAATGTGGAGAGGCCCTGTTCTGGATGCTGTATTCTGAGACCACCTATTTCTAGTTCTGTAACCTTGGTTTCCTTACTGGTTCAAAGGTTTTCTTCCCTGCTTCTGGGCTGTAGATGAGACTCTTCAGTACAGGCATTGGCGTGCGCACAGCAGGTTCAAGGGGTTCAAATGAACCCCCTAATCCGCTGCCATGTTTGCCCCGCCTGCACAGTGAGTCACTTGAGGGAGAGAGGACAAGCGAGGCGCCGCTGCTCTGGCCCGAGCTCCTCTAAGCGCGGCCCAGCCCCGCAGCTGCTCTGCAGCCTTGCTTCCCGGCTGCCCAGCCAACTTTCACAGGAAGTAGGAAGGCTTGCAAGAGTTCCTGCGAGACTTCCCAGCCAGCAGCCGAGATCTCGCGCGATTCAAGAGCGCGCCGAAGACCCCGGCTGCTGGCTGAGCTGCACAGCAAGAAGCACGAGGCGCGAGGGCCAGAGCTGTGGGCAGCGCGAGGAGGGAGGATGAGAAGCAGCAGCAGCAGCAGCACCTTACGAGGCGGAGGGAGTAGCAGCGGGAGGCCAGCAGCGCTGCCAGGGAAGGTACGTGGCCCCCGTGTCCATTCCCCATCCTCAGCTGCTTGGTTTTCGCCCGCCTCCCCCTCCGCAACCTCTAATAATGCCCAACCCAGATTGCTTCTGCTGCAAAAGCCCCCTAGAACAAACGAAGCTCTACTCCAAGGGAGGCTTTGTGTAGGAAACATGGGCTTTGGATTGTGTTTGTGCCGTATTGCTATCCTGGGGATAAGCACACGTCAGGAGGTTCCCACCATCTGTATCTCTCTCTTTTTCTTTAATGTAAAATGTCTTGTCTTCTGTGAGCTCAGCTTAAATACTTTCCAGAGAATAAAATCTTTGCCTATTCTTCTGTTATATTTTCCCCCCCAAAAGGTTACCGGTGGCTTTCTTTAATATGTTTTGGTAGTCTTCATATGTGGCAATTAGGTTCCCAATTCTGACAAATTTGGGAGAGATAAAAAGCTGTGTTTTATTTTTGTTTTTAATTTGACAAGTATTACTTGGAAGCAAATCCTCTCCAAGGCGGCGGGGAGTTACTTCTGAGTAAGCCTCTTGGTATTGTGGTGTTAAGCACATTTCAGCTGTTGCTGTATTGATATTTTTGAGAACTGGAGGGAGGAAGGGGAGGAACGCCTCCTTGAAAAGCTGAGGCTGTTGATCCGATGGTCTACCCAGTAAGATTGCCCGGAGCTGCAGATTGGGGCCCTCCCCCCTTCGGAGCTGCCGCCCTCCTCTCCCCATCAGCCCTGCAGGTACTGTAATGTTTGGGAGAAAGAGGGAGAAGCTGCATGTTTGCGTGCCTTCTCTCCTCATCGCTGCCCCACCGCCCACCCCGGTCTCCAGCAAGAGAAAAGAAAGGGGGAAGAGGGGAGAACTGCAATGCCACCCCCCCCAGGACCTCCTGGCTAAGGAGGGTTCATTCAGCAGCACCTTTTTCAGAATGCATGCAAAAACAATTCCTATCTGTCCTTGCTTATTTTAGGGTGTCCAACCCCCTTCTTTCAAGCCATTCTTTTGGTAAACATTGGATGTGTGCATCTTGTGTCACTTTAAAACAGAGCTGCAGCACAATCCTATGTATGTCTACTCAGAAGTAAGCCCCACTGAGATCAATCAAACTTACTCTGAGGTAAATGTTCACCGGATGCAGCCTGAAAATGAAGAGAGGATGAAGAAAGGACAGGAGAAAAAGAATTGTAGAAATAGAATTGCAAGGTAACTGTGGGATATTTAACCATATTAAGTACATCCCACACTGGGATATTTAACCATATTTAAAGACAATAAGTACAGCAAAATTAGTGCCCCTCTACTTCAGTCCCAATCAAATAATTACAACAGTGAACCAGCCAGGTCTTCCATAGGAAAACTCTGTACATATGTAATAGTCTTATAGACCCCTTTATGTCTTAAAATGCATTGCTTCAGTTCAAATGGCAGATATATCTTCCACACTGACAGCTGCTACATTCCTGATACTAGACCAATAGTATATATATGATTCAACACATGTGAGGAGTTTCACATTTTAAACTCATTTAAGGTGCAAGCCTGTGCATATTAGAATGTAAGCCTATGCGGCAGGGTCTTGCTATTTACTGTCTTACTCTGTACAGCACCATGTGCATTGATGGTGCTATATAAGTAGATAATGATGATACCAGGTGATAGTTATTTTTAAATTTTAATTAAAAAAATATTATCCTTTCCTATAACAAAATGGTACTTACTCCTAAGTAAGTGTGTCCCACTGAAGAAGGAAATCCTATTTGATTCCTGTATTCCTGTTAGTGTGACATGATAAGTTAAAGGCACAATTTTATGCATGTTTAGACAGAAAAAAGTCCTTCAACTCCTAGAATCCCCTAGCTGGCATGGCTGGCTGGGGTATGCTGAGAATTGTAGGACTTCTTTTCTTTCTAAATATGCACAGGCTTGCACCTTAAATGAGTTTAAAATGTGAAACTCCTCACATGTGTTGAATCATATATATATACTATTGGTCTAGTATCAGGAATGTAGCAGCTGTCAGTGTGGAAGATATATCTGCCATTTGAACTGAAGCAATGCATTTTAAGACATAAAGGGGTCTATAAGACTATTACATATGGTTTCTAAAATTGCTTAACACCATTGTAAGCTACTACCTGATTATGCAGAGAGAGATGCCCAGGCAATTACTATACTTTGCCATTATAGGCAGCGTGACTCCTGGCAAGGGGAGGAGTGGGTAGACTGGCTGTTGACATATTCAGTGGAGTGCCATAGGCCTTCTTTACTTGTTGCTTCTTCCAAGCTGCCCAGGCCCCTTATCTGGGTCAAGGGGGCAGAAGTGGCACTACAGCAAAAAGGGATATGAGCACCAATGTTTGGACTGGGGCAAAATAATACAGTATGTGGGTATGTGGTGTGGTTTGGCTTGAATTGCTTGTGTCTGGATTTCCTTTCTGGACTGTACTTGCTGGTTACATGACCCACAAGGCCAGGTTGTGGTATAGTCCTCTTCTTTTGTGTTCAAAAGCCGTAAAGTATCCTGTGAGATCTGGAAGACTCACAACTTTATTATGGCATAATAAGCTGTTGTCCACTGGCCTCAAGTGCCAAAATGACTTTACTGGCTTTGCACTGTGAGTTTGGGGGTGGGGTGGGGGGTCATGTCATTTGCTATTCCACTTTGGGCAGCAAAATATCTTGGGCCAGCCCTGGCAAGAGCTGGCTATAATTTAGATACTGAACAACATACATTGGGTTTCCTAGGTGTACAGGGCCCAGGTGTCTCAAGCAGGATCTATACTACTGTTTTCATAGAATCATAGAATAATAGAGTTGGGAGAGGTCTATAAGGCCATCAAGTCCAACCCCCTGCTCAATGCAGGAATCCAGGTTAAAGCATCTCTGACAGGTGGTTGTCTAGCTGCTTCTTGAATGCCTCTAGTGTGGGAGAGCCCACAACCTTCCTAGGTAACTGGTTCTATTGTCATACTCTAACAGTCAGGAAGTTTTTCCTGATGTCCAGCCGGAATCTGGCTTCCTTTAACTTGAGCCCATTATTCCGTGTCCTGCACTCTGGGATGATCGAGAAGAGATCCTGGCCCTCCTGTGTGTGTCAATCTTTCAAGTATTTGAGGAATGTTATCATGTCTCCCCTCAGGCTTCTCCTCAAGGGTAAACATTACCTCTGTTTCCTCTCCCCTCCGGGACACTCCTACCTCTCCTGTCTGCACCCTCTCTCCCTCTTCTACCCCCACACATAGGGGCATTTCTCTCTCTTCTTTCCCCAGGGCTCCCCCTACGCCAATCCTCTTCTTCTGCCCTTATTTTATTTAGAGTATTTTTATCCCGCACCTCAGCCTAAAAGGCTCCCGGAGCGGCTTACAATTGATCAGTAAAGAAGACTGATGTGCCCTTGTGACGGTTTCCCATCCTCTCTTTTCTCCTTCATCTCCTGTCTTCTGCCAATAGCCCCTTCGCGGCCTTCCAGAGATGTCCCTACTTCCAGATCTCCTACACTCCCACAAGTTCTCCAAATCTTGCCAGCCAGCCCTCTCTTATGCTAGGCTCGCAGCCACCCCTCGTCCTCACTATATTCACCCCAGAAGTCTCTCTCCTGGACCTCATTCCAAATTCTTTGCTCAGCAGCACACAGGGCAATCTTTTAAAATCATTATTAGGGCATTTTATGTATGGTGTATTCTATGTATGGTGCTGGAACTTAAGATGACACTCGTTGTTAATGTGATAGAATCTGTTTTAAATGTGAATCTGTTTTAGAAAGTTTGGATTAGGTCATTATCTGATTAAATTTAAAGATGGTGAAAATTGACTGTGTCTTTATATATGCCTGGTTATCACTACAGCAAAAAAATAGTATTCAGAGTCTCCATTTTAAAATGTGTATTTTTAAAGTGCAGATTACTTGTTAATTAAAAAAATACAGTTTACTTCAGTTTTCATTTATTTTGTTTGTTTGATGAATGAAAAAAAGTCCTTTATTACTGTATATTTAATCAATGTTTACCTTAAAAAAAATCCCTGGCTGAACCCCCTAATGAAATGTGCTGCGCACGCCTATGAGTACAGGGGAAAGCTAGCTTGAAAGGTTGCTGTTAACTATGTTAGCAGTATAGTTGGTACTTCCTTCTCTTGCAAACTAATAGATTTGGGTTTCTTTCAGATTTGCCTTGGTGGCTGCTTCTGATTCGCCAAAAGGTAGTAGTCGGCAAGCTTCCAGGAGATCATGAAGTATGTAAAGTAACAAAGATTGCAGCAGTACCACTCTCTGAAGCAGAGCCTCAGGATCTGGAGCTAGAGGTGAGGTTAAAACACACAATATGAAAACAGCAGATTAAAAGGAAAATGGTATTGAGTTGAGATTATAGTTAGTCCCAAAGATGAGACATGGTTGAATTGGTCTGCCATTGTAATTTCTCCCATATTGGAGTAGATGCATCTGGGTTTGATTCATTAAGGCAAGAGGGGGCAACCTCTTTTGATCCGGGGGGGTGAATTATCCCCTCCCCCAGACCATGCCACCAGGCCAGAACATGTCAAGGGGATAGGACCCCATCCAGAAGCCCCTCACCTCCCATTATATTCACGCCACCCACTTTTTTCTTTTTTTAAAAAAAATGTTTTTAAAATGTGAAAAAGGGACTCAATATATGGGAGATAATATGGTGATTCCTGTCCCCCAGGAAGCAGGGCTTGAGAAGAGACCCATGGAGAATGCTCAACCCTCAGCTGGCTAGAGGTTATCCTCCCTTGCATTAAAGCAATTGTCATGTTAACACTTATTTTATTTATTTATTTATTACATTTCTATACCGCCCAATAGCCAGAGCTCTCTGGGCAGTTCACAAAAATTAAAACTATTCAAAGTATAAAACAACAGTATAAAACCATAATATAAAATACAATATAAAAGTTCAACCAGATAAAAACAGCAGCAATGCAAAATTACAAATTTAAAGAGTCTAGACAGACAGTTATATGTCAAGACGACCACTGAATTATGAATAGATAAAGTAATTAGTTATGAAACATCCAGAGTAATCCTTCTTTTTGACCACTGAGTTGCCATTTTGTTAAGTGCTTATTGAATGCTCAAAAAACAAAATCAAACCTGAGTTATTATTTCATTTCCATTTCTGTTGTATTTAAGTATCTCAAATTATGTTTTATGACAGCCCCCTGCTATGATTGCTGTACAGATGAGATTTTAATTTTAATTAATTAATTAATTATAGTACTTTTATCTCACCCTTTAGCCAAAAGGGCTCTCAAGGCGGCTTACAAAAATATTAAGAAATATTTTTGTAAGCCGCCTTGAGAGTCCCTGCCCACAGTTCCTGCCCACAGGCTTACAATCTAAAAAAAATGACACAAAAGGAAAGGGGATTGGGAGGGAGGAGGGGAAAAAAGGAAAGAAAAAAAAGTAAATTCAGGCACTTGATTCTTAGTTGCAAAGTTCAGCAGTTGCTTCCTCTGATGGCCTTAGCAGTGACAGTTGGTAGCAGGAGGGAGGGGGCTCTCAGCTGGACCTGGACCTAGGCACGATGGAGAGGTGTCTGGCTTCTGCTTCCTCCCCCACTGATGGCCTCTGCAGAGACAGTTGGTAGCAGGATGGAGGGGGCTCTCAGCTGGAGCTGGACCCAGGCATGATGGAGAGGTGCCTGGCTGCTGCTTCCTTTCCCTCCGATGGCCTCAGTAGATATTTTTATCCGCTACACAAATTTGCCTGTCAGTTAAGGCCCTTCTTACAATGTTCTGGCCATCTGAGCTTAGAGAGGTAGCTATTGGAAAAAGAACCTTTTACATGGTGGCACCAAATTCTGGATCTCCTTCTCCAGGAATGCTTGCTTCGCATCTTCATTATCTTGCAGGTGCTAGGCAAAGTCTACCCCATTCTGTTGTGCTTTTAATGGTATTTGATGGTAACTTTTATCTCTGGATGCCTTTTCTGGTAATGCACCAGCACTATGATATTTGATGGCCTTTCTGCACCAACTGGTCTATCTTGTAATTAGATTACTTGGTGGTTATCATTATCTGTTGCCTCTGATGAATTTGTGGTTTATTATTTTATTGTTAATAACCTTGGTAAGCTGCTTTGAGACATACATGAAAAGTGGGATTATAAATTTCCCAAATAAAGTTTTTTTTAAAATTGATAAAGATGCAGCTAGTAGTAGCATTTATTTAACTTCTTTTTCAGAATAAATGTGTTTAAAATTAATTTGTGTATAGTTTACATAGTCATTTGTTATTTCCCCCCAGCATTGTGTTAACTAAATATATTGTCTTTCAGCTGTGTAAAAAACATCATTTTGGAATATACAAACCAGAGAAGATCACACAGTCTCCAGATGACTCTAAATTTCTGCTCAAGACCTTCACTCAGATTAAATCAAATGTTTCTGCTTCTAATAAAAAGAAGGTGGGAATTATTTGATGGCCTTCAAAGGGTTGTAGAATGGCTATAAAGATAGTCCACATATGTATTTATTATCATGCTCCTCCTTCAAAGAGTTGTTTCATATAGTTCCCAGACATTAAAAACATACCGCTGTTTCATCCATTCTAAAAAAAGCATCCCTTTATCCATTTTGCCCCTTCTGTTGTCTGATCCCTTCTACCCTTTGCCTCCACACCTGTGGAGCATGCTGCTTATTCCCATTATCTTGATTTTTTCTTGACCCTCTACAATGTGGCTTCTGGAATTCACTGAAACCTTCTTGAGCAAAATTGCTGATACTCTCCTTACTGCTAAATTAATTGGTCTCTAGTAGCCCTCATTCTACATGACCTCTCTGCTGACTTAGATATAGTAAATCACTCTCTCCTACTTGATTCCTTTCATGCCCAAGGCTTCAATGACTCTGTCCTTGGCTGGTTCTCTCTCTACATGACTAATTTAATTCTGCCGTGGATGGAAGCTCTTCTTCTGTTTCTCCCTCTCTGCTGGAATCCCTTAGGGATCTGTGTTTGACCTTCTCCTATTCTCTCTCTACACACTGACTAATAAAAATTGTTCATTGCTTCCTATACACATGAAAACACCCAGCTCTACCTCAGAACTTCTGTTGCTGTCAGGCCCTGCATCTCTAGGAGTCTAATATTTCTACTTAGACATTTTATTACCATCTCGGTTCAGTGTGTCTAAGACTGTACTTCTAATCTTTTCTCCAAAGCCTTTCTCTTCTCCCATGCTGTCCATATCCAACTTCATCATCTAACCAGTTGATCAGACACAAAGTTGTCAAAGTCTAATTTCACTCTCTTGTATTTAGAGATTATGGGTTGTTGTTAGAGCTTGTGTTTGTGGGCTGATAGAGGGGAAGGGAAATGAGATTGGGTTTGCTATTTGGAGCATTTCCAGGGAGGAATGAAAGGTTGGTAGACATATGACCAACAAGATGAAGGGATGGGTTTATAGACATCTCAGGCCTAATAGTCTGGTCTTCTACCCAACTAAGGTTTCCCAGATTATTGTACTGTTTTCCCATTGGGTCTTAACATCATACTCTTTAATGCCAGGTCAGTGCAAAAGAAACCTGCTGTAATTCATGACTTCATTCTTTAAGAGCTTGCTGATCTGGCTTTAACTACAGAGGCCTGGGCAGATGAGAGCAGTGGGGTTTATCTAACATATTTTTAAAAAATATTGCTGATTTCATTTGTTCACTGCCTTAAGTTCCCTCTCAGGGGAATAGGCAGGATATAAAGTGTGAAAATAAAATATATAAACCAGTATATTTTGGAGTGGAAAATCTTATTATCAGAATTACCTAGGTCTTTTGCTCAGATCCATCGAAGACCTGGCCCATGGGTTGCATTTCTCTTATGAAACTTGTATATGAAGAACTTGATTTCTGTTATAAAGTGTAAGCTAGAGGTTAATTAGTTAAACAAAGCAGCAATTTCCTACTCAGTCAGTGCACAATATGAACTCTAATCTGATGTTTTGCAGGTTAAAGAAAGTAAAGAGAAAGAGAGACTGGAGAGGCGGTTGCTAGAAGAACTATTCAAAATGTTCATGGACTCGGATTCTTTTTATTACAGTTTGACTTATGACCTAACAAACTCTGTTCAAAGGCAAAGTGCATGTGAGAAGGCCAACTTGCCACTTTGGAAGAAGGTAATAGTGTAGCTCCAGAATGTGTTTTGATAAGGGTGAATTTGCTAGAGAAATTGTTCAGTGATTTTTGGATAGAAAAGATTCACATTGTGACTTTTTTTCAGGTTGATGACAGATTCTTTTGGAACAAACACATGATTGAAGACCTGATAAACATTGGTGTGAGTAATGTTCCATATGCATATGTACTTTCTTTAGGCCTTTCAAAGCACCATGTTTGAGTCCTCCAACATCAGCACTGAGCTCAGTGTGCTGCCTGTGTTAGTTGCAGGCACCATAACATATGATCAAATCCTTCAGAAAGCCTTTCCCTATCATATGCATTTCCTTCCTTGGATTTTTATGGAGTTGTAAGTTGCACTTCCTTATATGTATTTTTTTTTAACTTTGCAGAAATCTGAAGTTAATTCTTGGATTATCCCAGTCATCCAAGGATTTGTTCAGATTGAAGAACTTGTAGTTAATTATAATGAAGCATCTGATGAGGAGAAAAGCAGTCCTGAGACTCCACCTCTAGAGTCTGTTTGTGTGGATGATATACACCCATGTTTTCTTGTGGCACTTATCTCACGCCGAAGCCGCCACAGAGCTGGTAAGCACATGTAGTCCAAGAGATTAAGAAACTGAATGTACATAGCCTGTTGGATGATCTGAACAAAGTAGTATCAGAATGGATAACCCCCAGATCTGTAGGAGGATCGTGACAAGGAGTTTTCTTAAGAGCCATATATTAAGGGAAGTTCAGACACACATAGGGAAGGGCTATTTGCAGTTTGCTAGGTGGGGTGTTGCTAATTTCCTTTAATAAGACATGCAAGATCCAAGAGAACTAGTCCCTAGTATGAAAGGGAAGGCTAGCCTCTACTTGTATCTAAAGGGATATAACAGTTTGTAGGCCAGGAGTAACTTGTTTTGCTCTCTGGGCTATATGGGTTCCCTACACTCCAGTAGACTGAGTATGGACATAAGGGCCAATAGCTTTATTATCAAGAACTATTGAATATACAGAAGCCTACAAACAATTACATATTTCTAATTGCTTTCTCTTGCTGATGGGCCATTTGGTAGACATCACAGAATTCCCAGCTGCTACCAGTGCTCACCTTATTTACTGCTGTATAAATCAGGAACGCCAATAAAAACATGGTATACATTTGGTTTGTTTCTCCCTCCTAGAGTTAGTTTGCCTACCTGGTTTTCCTTACAATGATTACACGTCGTTGGTTTGATCAAACTTGCTTCACTTTTATAATAAGCGAATTACATTTGATTCACCTAAGCACTTTAATTTCCACCTTCCCCAGAAATCTACTTCAGGGCTAATCTACTGGTAGCAGTTTCAGTCTTGATTCCCAGAGAAGTAGCTGTATTGTAGCAGAAACTCTTGATTTGAGATTTTGATCTCTTTAACTTTGGGCTCTCGTAAAGTAACATTACAATTTAGCATATGGGAATAATGTGGACAAATGCTGTGTGTGGCATTTCCATTAAAGTCCTGCATCCTTCTTGAGAATTCTTTGCTTATTTTCCAGGGATGCGTTACAAACGAAGAGGGGTTGATAAAAATGGGAATGTGGCAAATTACGTGGAGACTGAACAATTGATTCATGTCCATAACCACACCCTCTCTTTCGTTCAGACAAGAGGCTCTGTGCCTGTGTTCTGGAGTCAGGTTGGTTATAGGTACAATCCCCGGCCACGACTGGACAAATGTAAGTGTTGGCGAATTATCAGCAGCTTGTACTGTTAGTAAAGTATTCGATGGGCTTATTTTATTGCTGACTTTTAACTTTATTTCATGCAGCAGTAGAGGTGGTTACTTTACATGTATCCAGAGAATTTGTTATTGCTGTCATCTCCATGGTTGTTCATTGCTCCAGGACATAGTAAACTTTTGTCCGCATGGTTCAGATTTTCAAGTGTTTCACAGCTAGGGGGACAAGCAACACTTATGTATTGTGTGTAAATATTGTAAAACTGAGTGATATGGTGAAAGTTTTATATAGTCTTAGAGTGATATTGGAGCATCCATTTTTTTCTAGATACATACCAAGAAGCGTTTTGGTTTAATAACATGAGCCTGCTGTCATTCTGTTGAAGCAGTCACACGGCAAATTAAATCTCTGGCATCTTGAGGCTCGCATCTGTGATGTGCAAATTCTGCCATATACCTATTTTCCTTGTTTTCTCTATATTAGTAATTTGGATTACTTAACATTTAGTTCCTAGCTGAGCTAACAAGCTGTTTTTGAAGCTTTGAAGTGATTATAAGGGATCACTTTATATGGAGTCAGACCAATGACCCATCTATTTCAATTCAGCTAAACTTGACATGCAGAAAGTTTTGAATGTTGTGTTGAACTAGATCAATTGAAGCCCTGCTGCTACAGATCCTGACATTGAATTTCGGTGTCAGGGATTGAACTCAAGTTGCACTCTGCCACTAGGTGTTGGGTTACCACCCTCCTTCCGCATAATGCACAGCTTCTCATGTAAAGAAGAGAAACTAAATTACATTCTTGCATGCATTGTAAAATACCTATGGCAGTGCTGAGTTTACTTTTTAGGTTTTCCTAGCTTATTGCAAGGGCAAGGGCCCCATCATCATCATCAAACTTATGCCCGGCCTATATACAGAATACTCTAGGCAAAATACATCTACACTGGGCTTTTGTTTAGGAGATTAAATGCACTTATTCATTACACCTGAGCTTTGTCATTTCCAGTGGTATTGTATATGGGTTATAACAATTGTCTGGGATAATAGCAGGGGCCAGCATTGGTTGTGGAATCAGATGGGATGTTAGCATGCAGTTCTGTATTGTGTCATAAGAACTTTTAGGCAGACATCTTCATAATGTTTTGTGTGGTGCTGAACAGGAAGTAGAGATTTCTGTGGAAAGATATTTATTTCACCGGAAATGGCTACATATTCACTTAACAGTAATTTGTTACATTTCCTTAAATGGCTTTCCACAGAGGCTCATATATGATTCTATTACGATCCTGCAGCAGTATTTGGATACACTTCAATGTGACTGTTACATTCCCTCCGCCTCCATTCACAATGGCTCTTTGCTTTGCAGGTGAAAAGGAAACTATCCCTTATTTCTGTGCTCATTTTGAAGAACAATTAAAAATTTATACAAAACAGGTGGGTTTGGCAGTGTCTGACTTTGCCGTTTACTACTGCTAACAAAAACAAGGGCAGTAGTAGTAGTAACAACAATAGACAGAATACTCTCAGGCATACAACACGTGAATGCCTGAGAGCATTACAATTACTGCTGCTGCCCAGGCGAGGGTTCTATGTGTATATTTGTGTGTGTGTGTCCTTTTCTACCAAACCCTGTTATAAAGCTACTTTTAAATGGGGGTGGGGGGAAGAAATTGTGCTAGCTGTTAATTCCTGAGTTGCATCCAATTAGTTTTGCACTAGTGGAAAATACTTCCACTCATGCGAGGTGATGTACCTGATTTTTGCTGATCCCCTTCTTTTTAGTGCAGCCTTCTGTGCCATATCCCTTACTGTTCCAGAAGGTGTCTCAGCCTTCTAGAACAACTCTTTAGGGGAATGGGAAGTTTCAGTGGATAGAGGAAATCAGCAAAAATTGAGTGATCTGTCTTGCACAAACAAAAATAGCTCAAAGCCACCTTGGGATACAGCTGTCTGTTCAGTGTGTTCTAAATTGGCCCATAAAGCAAGTTTATATGTAATGACTTGATAGTATGATAGCACTGTAAAGGACATAAAGTATTGATGGAGTTACTTGCATACATGAAATACCTGACAATTCTCCCAGATTAAGTTTTTTGCCACTATACAAAAAACTTCAGCTCCTTAATACTTGGAATCTCTAAGGAAATGTACATACTTGATTGCTTTCCATAATTTTTATACATACTTGCATTTATATTTTGCTAACTTTAAACAGATTATCGTTAACTTGGTGGACCAGGCTGGACGAGAGAAAATTATTGGTGATGCTTACCTTAAACAGGTTTTACTGTACAACAACTCAAGCCTTACATACGTATCATTTGACTTCCATGAACACTGGTAAGACTGTCAAAAATACCTTACCCTAGCAATTTAATACTAAAATGCTAAACCATAATATGCTGTTGTCTTTATACATGTTTCTTGTAAGCTGGTATAGTGTGACAAATGTTCTTCAGGGTTTAAGTTGACAGCTTTTTTTTCAGGTGCTTCTGTAAATGATTTGAAGAATTTTGAGGTTTTTGTATACTGTTTGGATAAGTGTTTTCTTTTATGTATTTGACACCAGAAAGTGAGGATTTGGGCATGTGGTTTTTCCACCCACATCCAATTTACCAAGTGTAAATAAAAAAACAGACAAGGCTGTCCAATTTTATTTTTTTTATGGCTTGTTTTGTAGCAGATGGTAGAAAACATGTAGAAAATACACACAACCTGATTGCTTCAGAGTTTGGGTGATATAAGCTGTGCATTCCTTTAGTAAAAATCATACTAAGTCATGTTTTGTTTGTATCTTTTAGCCGTGGAATGAAGTTTGAAAATGTTCAAACGTTAACAGATGCCATTTCAGACATCATCACTGATGTGAAGTGGTGCTGGTTGGTATTAATATGTTCCCTTTCTCCCTCGAAAATAGAGAATAAACGGCGTAAAATAACTTGCCCTTTCACATTTGTAATGGTGCATAACTTGTTTGGATGAGTGGAAGCCTGGCGAGGCCTGGGCATCTCCATTCAGTGCAATATAATATTCTTGGTAAAGCCAAGGTGTTAAACCTTTTTCAGCCTGAGGGCTGAATTACATTTTGAAGAAGTTCTTGGAGGGGGGCTAAAGGGAAAGGGCGCAAGGCCAAAAAACCCAGCATATTTGAGCTTAAAATTCATACTGTAATGCAGCCTCAGTAGAGGCATTTCAACCTTTCAGAATGAGGAAAGCCATCAAATGTTTGGTTGGATGGGGAATATGGGGTGGGGCCAAGGAAAGGGCGTATGGCCATTTGTGGAGCCCTTGATTGATGGGCCTGAGGTTCTGCTCCCCTGCCACAAAGCATAGTATAGTTATATCACATAGCCGGTAAATGCTGTAAGTACACTTTTCCATGGGCAGGAAATGAAAGGTTCCCTAAACCATTTTCTGTATTTTTCCTATGGCATGGAAAAATTCTCTCACAAATATATGAGCACTGGAGACTAGTTTCTTTCAGTAAGAGCATGATTCTTCTCATTAAGAAATATAGGATAGTCCTACTTTAAGATCCCTAATTATTTAACTTTACTTTTCGTAAGGGTGGACCAAGCTGGTGTGATTTGTAAGCAGGAAGGAATTTTCCGGGTTAACTGTATGGATTGCCTAGATCGAACCAATGTTGTCCAAGCTGCTATTGCCCGTGTAGTTATGGAACAGCAGGTATTATGACTTTACAACTTCAATTGTTATAAATGCTTAATAAGATGAAATGTGGTTGATCCTCAGCTAGTAGGTCAGTATGGAAATGTGTGCATTGTCTATTTATGGTAAAATTGGTCTAGAACAAGTCTTCTAATGCAAAATATGAACTTGCTGAGGAACACTAGTTCTAATGATGCATGGACTACTTCCTATATTGTGGTTGAACAAATGTTGTTGAAAAAAACACCTTAAAGTTAAATCTTCAAATGTTCTCCTATCATGCTTGATGACTTTTATTCAGAAGGGTGATTTGGAAAGGTATTTTTGAGATCCTAACATGATAAACTCTAGATTTAGCCTGGTACACATTATACAGGAGACAGAGGACTGTGTTCTATTATAAAGGACGGGGATGTCCTGCTTTGGCTGTAGCAAGCTCTAAATGCAGTGGACTCTCAAACCTACAGGTAGTTGGCTGATGGGGTTCCGGCTGCAGCAGAGGTGGTTTAAATCCAGGTGGAAATCAAAGCGCAGTCAGTCAGTCAGACAAGAGAATCGGGCAACAACAGGAGTGGTCATGAGAACAGGCAAGAAGTCAAAAACAGTAAGTCAGGCAGGTACTTTATGCAGTCCAGAAGCAGGGTCATTCAGCAGTCCAAAGGTCAGGAAACCAAGCATCAATCACAGGGCACAGTTCAGGAGGCTAGGGACATGGCAGAGGTGGGATGGACTGAACACTGGCTGGATTTCTAGCAAAGGCTTTTAAGCCCAAAGCCTGCTGGATCCCACTCAGAGCTCAGCTGCAATCATCAGAGCTCCCTTTCTAGAGCCCTGCTCTCAAGGAGTCACTTCCTCCTGAAGAGACCTTTTCTGGATGCAGGCACTCCTTCATACAGGAGCCCTACTAGCCTGTCAGTTGAGGTGATGGTGTTCCCAGGGATCAGGGGGTTGCTCAGCCTCTGCCTCAGAGTCCTGTCTCCTGGCAGGGATGGCCCTGCAACCACTTCCCTCAAGGGCTCAGATCTGGTGGCAGTCCCTGGTCTGGAGTCCCCAGGGCTTCTGAAGCCTCCAACTCTTCCTTTGAGGAGGACTCCTCCGGTAGGAGCATGACAGGTGAACAGCATTCTCCCAGCAAACACACACTTACGGATGGCAGTCTACCAGCTCTCAGAGTATCTGACTTTTTTGAGAATCTGTGGTCAGATCTACACCAAGGAGGATATAGCACTAGGAAAGTAGTATATGGTATGTGTCATGAGCCCCAACAGTTGTCAGTGCACTTCAGTGCCATTAGAAAGCAGTAGTGTGGCTCCTGCCTCTTATATACCACTTCCATAGTGCTATATCCTGCTTGGTGTAGATCTGGCCTATGTCTGGATGTCAGAAGAGATGGCTGAAGAACTGTCTTCGGTCTTCATGGTTAACAAATGTGAAGAATTTAATAAACCTGTTTTCTATAGTTCCGGGGAAAAAGGTATTATGGTGTTACTATTAAAGCACAATTACACTAGTTTAAAAAGTATGGCACTTAGTAATAACAAACAAATTAAATTCCAGTTGAAAAAGTTGGGTGTGATGCCACCAGAACAACCATTGCCAGTGAAATGCAATCGAATCTACCAGATCATATGGGCTAACAATGGTGATGCCATAAGCAGACAGTATGCTGGAACAGCAGCTTTAAAGGTAAAAACATATTACTTAAAGTAAAACCAACCAACCCATTTTTCAACCCTTCTCAGGTTCTTGAATTTATTTTCACCATATAACAGGAATAAATCACACTGTGTATGTATGCGCTTCTTTTTGTCTTATTCAGCAGTTCACATCTATAGAGGCAGTATGAGTTATTCAAACAAGGATGGCTTACTCTGCATTTTGATAGGCTGGTAAAGGCTGATGTTAATATCATCTTGATTCGTGGTATATCATGTCGAAGGAAGGGCTAATTTAAAACCAATTCTTAAAGATGAGTGATACAATCCTGTCACCTTCTAGCTGATTGAATATTTGCTATGTGGCTTAATCATTCTAAGGGGCTGTGCATATGGGTACTTTAGCTATCTTCTTCAGTTCTCCACTAGTTGTATGTTTTGCCTCTAGTTGTATGTTTCATCATCAGATTTTATGCTATAGAGTAATACGTTTACTTCTGAAATAATATGGTCGAAGTGTTAGAAGGAGCTGCATTTTAACAAAGTAACTTGTCTTTAGAATTGCTGAGTAATATTCCTTACCAATGGGAGATGGTACTTTTTGAGAAATACTGCTCACAAGACTGACATTTTTAGTATGTTCCTGAGCAGAAAGTATTTTTTAAAATGAAATGTACATTATGTACGTTATGCATATAACACAAATGATTATACTGTTAATATTACTGTATATCAGCCTTCCCCAACCTGGCTAGAAATGATGAGAGTTCTGGTTGGAAGTATCTGGATGGCACCAAGTTGGACAAGATTGCTGTAAATCTTGTATTTAGCTTTCTGCAAACATATTTTACAGATAAAGGGCAGCTTTCAAAAGGTGATTTCGAAATGTCTGATTTTAATGTCACTTTCAGATTAAATGTAAGGTATATGCTCCTCAAAGCAAAGTCTTGAAAGTTTAGAACAAATATCTGACACATGAGTAACCAGCACACTGAATTATTCAAAAATGTGTTTTGTGCAATAGGGTGACTTCACGAGGACTGGTGAAAGGAAGCTAGCAGGAGTTATGAAAGATGGAGTTAACTCTGCAAATAGATACTACTTAAACCGCTTCAGGGATGCTTATAGGCAGGCAGTCATAGGTAATATAGTTTCAGTCTATTTCTATACTGAATAATTGTTTGATATGTATCTGTTGAATTTTCTTTTCATTTGACTTTAAAGAAAAAGCTTAAGCTTATGTGGATTTATATTACATGAATTTGTAGCGTGGTGAGGAAACACTATTTTGGAGACTAAACTTCAATTGGTCAAAAACGTACTTTGTGTATTAAAAAATGTGAACTAAGCTGGCCCATTTGATTTGATTTTTCTAGAAGTATTAGCAATAGATTTTCCTCCATCTTTAACCAACATATTTATTTTTTAATACTTTTGTCTTGATTAAAAATACATTTAACATTTTTGGAAAAATGAGTACTTTGGTTCAGTTCTCAAACTATGGTGGCAAAGTAGGGGTGTTGTTGTTAGTGAAATCCACAAGCCCCACTCGCTGATGCCCCCTTGTAGGTTAGGGGAACATTGCAAAAAGTAAGGGGACCAGACCTCTCTGCACTCCCTTTTAATTAAAGCACTGTTTTGCTTGACATATGTAATAAAATTAAAATATATTTATTATTATTATTATTATTATTATTTATTTATATAGCACCATCAATGTACATGGTGCTGTACAGATAACACAGTAAATAGCAAGACCCTGTTATTACTTATTCAAAGCCTCCCATTTTAAGGCTAACTCATTTTAAAGCCACTCAGTTTTTCTTCTTTTAATCTTGTGATATCTTACTCTTGGGCCATCATTATACCTTCTGTGCTTTTTGTGTAGATTTAATGCAGGGTATTCCTGTGACAGAGGATCTATATTCCATATTTACAAAAGAGAAAGAACACGAAGCCCTGCACAAGGAAAACATGAGAAGTCATCAGGAACTGATTAGCCAGTTATTGCAAAGTTACATGAAGTTGCTTTTACCAGATGATGAAAAATTCCATGGCGGCTGGGCACTTATTGACTGTGACCCAAGGTATGTAGAATGTATGGTTATATTGATCATATAATACTGTGGTATTACTAAATATGTCATGAAGTGGTGCACTGGCAATGGGGAGGGAGATGGGCCTTAATAATAGTTTTACATTCAATAATAAACCCTCCCTCAACCTAGCAAACCTCCAGATGTGTCAGGTTACAACTCCCATCATGGCTATGCTGTCTGGGGATGATGGGAGTTGTAGCCTGACACATCTGGAGGGTGCTAAGTTTGGGGAGGCTAGTATAATGAGTGCTGTGTTGTGAATTACGTTGTCAATGTGGAGTTTTTAGTAAATGGTAAAAGCTAATGTTACTAGAAAACAACAGACTGAAGACCAAGATTTTCTGTTTAAGATGCAGAACTTTCAGATGATGTTATCAAGCCCTCACTATATTCACTATCTGGCAGTTTGAAACTCAAAGGGCAATTTATGTTGCCTATTTGGTATGGTACCTGCTTACTCATGCCTGGATCCTATGCTGGTTTCGTTTATCCATGTTTTGAGTATTCTCCAGATTAGATTACTGTAATACTTTATAAACAAGACTGCCGGAAACCTTAGTTCAAAATATGGTTGCAAGATTGCTGAGACTGAGTGTCTGATTGTGTTCCTGCTGATGCTTTGTCAATTGCACTGGTCCATTTCCAGGCCCAGTTCATAGTGTTGGTTGAACTTTAAAGCTCTTCATGGCTTGTGACCAGGGGACCTGGCACATGTCTTCTCATACATTAAGATCTTCCACAGAGGCCCTTCTCTGGGTGCCCTCACTATCTGAAGTGTGGTGAGTGGCTACTAGAGAAAGGGCCTTTTTCAGTGGCGGTGCCCTGATAATGGAATTATCTCCTTAGGAAGGCTTGCCTGGTTCTTACTTTGTTGTCACATTAGTGCTAAGTGGAATGCTTTTTCTTTCAGCTTGTTTTACCTCCATTTAAAGTTTTATGTAATTTTTAGATTCTGACATTTCTGGATGTATTTAATTGGTTTTGTTGCATTTTTATTCTGACTTTTGTTAGCTGCCCTGGAAACATGTTTGGAAGTTGGGATAAAAATCGCTGTAATAAACTCTACAGTGGTAATGTCTGTTAACCATGTGAAGTGGTTGGGTCATGAGACGTTGCTGCACCAATGATGCAACTCTAGGGGTGTTGTTGTTGCTAGTATAGTAACACCCCTTGTGATTGCATGAAACAGGGTGATCTCAATACTTAGACTGTTGTGGCATAGGATCTGTTCACAAAAAGTGCATGTAAAGTCTACTAATCTGGCTAAGGAGGTTTGCTCTTACTGGCACCTTATTTAATGATGCCAGTAATGGCACCTTATTACCTCAGCAGGTTAATATATATAATTGAGAACTGCATTCTTGGTAACAAAACTTTGAAGTAAGCATCTGTGAAGACAGTTCATTGTATTCTTAATAACGGAAGTGAAGATTGGCTTCTTATTAGTAGTGGGGTGTAAAAGGCTTCACTACATCACTAGCATTATTGTAAAATATTGTCTTCATTTTTGTTTAGCCTCATTGATGCTACTCATAAAGATGTGGATGTTCTTCTTCTGCTTTCTAATTCTGCCTACTATGTAGCCTAGTAAGTAAGATTCTTTCTATTTCACACATTGAAAACAAAGATGCCAGGACATCTTAGTGACTTTTTACTACATTGTAATGGGATTCAGGAACAAATTGATCCAGATCTAACTCTAGGCATTGATGTTTCTTTGTCTAGTTATGATGATGAAGTAGATAAAGTAAATCAGTACCAAAGGCTGAGCCTTGAAGATTTGGAGAGGATAGAAATAGGTAAGATTCAAAAGCCATTGCATTTTAATGCATTCTGTCCCCATTTCCTGCCGAGATTATTGTGGTAATTGTCACAATAATTGAAAATGTATGAATAAGTGTTTGAAAGAGTTTTCGTTCTCATATATTGAGCATCTAGAGATTGTTCTTTATATTTATACCCTGTTCCTGTCAAAGCAGTTAATGTGGTTAGTTTAAAAGAAAAGCTAAGAGATACAATACATCAGGGATATTTGTATTTATTTCATTTATATCCTGTCTTCCCTCTAAGGAGCTCAAGGTGGCATACATAGTTCTCTCTCCTCCCTATGTATCGTTATGACCCAAGATCGCCCAGTGAGTTTCATGGTTGAACCTCCCCAGTCTGTCTTTCACCCTAATAACTATGCTACCTTAGTGGAGGGAGGGAAGAGGACCAGCAAATCCATTATACCACCTGTTTCATAATATGTAATTGAAGCTGCATAATGGAACTGAAGAAGACTGTTCAGGAAGGGGGAGGAGCCAAATGACAGTTGCCCCCTCCCCACCAGCTCAGTGGAGGGAGCCTCACTATTCCACCTCTCCTTCTGATGCAGTGAGTAGAATAGCTGTGGAAGAAAAGAGTAGAAAGGTGCTGAAGTGTGTTCTTTGGAAAGTTCATTCTTTGTTCCTAAAATGCGGATGCTTTTTTTTAAAAAAGGACCTGAACCAACTCTCTTTGGGAAGCCCAAGTTCTCATGCATGAGGCTCCATTATAAATACAGAGACACAAGTGGATATTTCCATACCCTTAGAGCTGTGATGCGCAACCCTGAAGAGGATGGAAAAGGTAACATGCTACTTTTTAGAGGTTTCTGAGCATTGTATATAGGTAAAAGAATTAAATATATGAATATAGTTGGATGCCTAATTATTTGGACAATAAAATTTTCAGCAAAAACTTGATTGGAAGTAAAAGGGTAATGGAACCAAATACCTGTTTTAGAGATTGGTTTTACTGAGTTAATTACCAAGACTATAGATGCTATCTCATGGGTGAGAAGGGGGAGAGGGTTTGATGCTCTGTGTTCTACCTCCCCCCCACCGCCCCTTGCCCTTTCAGTTGGCCCCTCACCTGCTTTACATGTGAATGGAGAGACCTACAATTAAGGATGTGGGTTTGGCATCATGACAGTTAAAGCCAAGCTCACTCTTCTTGCTAGTTTTCTTTGGGCAGGTATATTTCATTTCTTTATTTAATCCTGTGCACCCCTAACTATTCCAGATGCAGGATTACCACCTCAGTGAGAGGTAGGCTAAAGATGCCAGTAGGAAATCTCATCCCTTTTAAGATTAATTCTTCTCTCTCATATTCATAACAGCAAATAGCCCTAATTCTGCTCTGTTTGTGTTCAGTTATTAGGCTATGTTAATGTGTAAGTCATTTGATTTTGTTCTGACTTTATACTGTTAGTTTTACCCTACCCAGTGCCTGTTTACCCTACCCTGTGCCTGTTTGCATTCTCTTCCCCTCCTTATTGTTTTACTATGATTTTATTAGATTGTAAGCCTATGCGGCAGGGTCTTGCTATTTACTGTTTTACTCTGTACAGCACCATGTACATTGATGGTGCTATATAAATAATAATAATAATAATTTGGTACAAGGTGTGGTAGGACGATGGCCTCACATGTTATTTTCCTTGTGTTAGACAGATCTTTCCTAGGAGACCTAAGCCCTATATAAGCACTGAGCCTGAAGGTTAAAAGTGTGGTGGGGGTGATGGTACATGCCAAGCCCCACCTCAGCATCCCCATGCACCTGGCTTCTCTGTAGACCTTTGCATATTGAACACAAAGTTCTGCGAGAGATTTGTAAGTGTGTTGAGCTGAATGTACTAGAAAACCAAAGAGGTAAAGGTGATAGATTTCAACAAACTTGTACAGTAAAATAAGATGAAATATACAATCAAGACTTGATTGTATATTTCATCTTATTTTACTGTAAAAGTTTGTTGAAACCTATCACCTTAACCTCTTTGGTTTTCTAGTATACTGCTTGTGGTTAAGGCCAACACCTGTTTTTTTGTGCAAGAGCTGAATGTTCTTACAAACTTACCCATGATCAGAAACCCTGATAGCAGTCCTGATCTCAGGGAGGTTTGTAAGTATATTTAGCCAAACACACTTACAAAACTCCTGTGGACTGAACAATAAACATACATTAAGGTCTTTAGAGGTACCCACATGCTCAGAGCTTTGGGGACAGGGCTTTGTACATGCCTTTGTGTGTGCCTCCCCTCATTAAACTCCATGTGTGCAGGCTGTGTGTCTGCATAGGGCTTTATTGAAAAGCTTTACCTAAATGAGAGATGACCAGCATATAAAATACTTCATTTAATAACATGGTGGATTAATAATTTGTATTTCAGATACTCTTCAGTGCATTGCAGAGATGCTGAGAATCACAAAACAAGCCATGGACTTAGATGTGCCCATTATTGAGAAAAAACTGGAGAGGTGAGTTCTACTTTTTCCTTCTATGAATTCTCAGAGCCCCAAATCACTTGGGTCATAACTCTTATACTGAGTGCTTACAGCAGTTGTCCACTGACTTTAGTAACAAAAAGCTATGTGTATGTCCATGCTAAATAAGGCATAATGCCCATCTGCAGAGTTTTGGTACTATTCCCTTTGTGGTGTGTGTGTGCCTTTACAGCTATTTAATATAGGTGTTGGATGTGTTGGGCTGCAAGTACCCAAATAGTTTGCTTTTTCTCTCCCAGTACCCTACAAGAGATTCTCCCTTGCAATGGGTTCTGGATGTGGGGAAGGAAGGAGTCCTTCAATATCTAGATCAATAAAAAAGAATCTGGAGTCAATAGAAGTTATGGTAGGCTTAATCACCATTAAGCAAAGGATTCTTTACTAGAATATATGTAAGGTATTGGATGTAGATCTATTTCTGTATAAAGAGGAAGTTATTAATCTTCTTAATTCTACAGGAAGAGCAGTAAACCCCACGAGGACATCATTGGTATTAGAACCCAGAACAGAGGCTCCTTGTCTCAGGGGAAGAACTACTTAATGAGCAAGTTCTCATCTCTTAATCAGAAAGTGAAACAAACCAAATCCAATGTAAACATCAGCAACCTTAGAAAGCTGGGGAACTTTACAAAGCCTGATATGAAAGTCAACTTCTTAAAGCCCAATCTGAAAGTTAATCTTTGGAAATCTGACAGTAGTCTTGAAACCATGGAAAATCCCCTGGCAGATACTAAAGTCAACATGGAATCAGACATTGAGATTTCCTCAGATAACGACTCATTCCATTCAGATGACTTTCTTACAAATTCTAAATCCGATGATGACCAGCAGTTCATGGACTCCTTAGAGAATGTGGATTACGTCCTACCTAGTTGTGGTATCATTGCTGCTGCTCCTCGTCTAGGCAGTCGTTCCCAGTCTATAAACAGCAGTGACATCAACATTAGCATCCCAGTTCCTTCAGAAATCCATGTTGCACAGTATGGAAACCAACCTAACAAGTCTGAACCTGAAGGCAAAGCATCTGAGGAAATTCCTTCCACTGACAATGCAGCAGCGGAGTTCACTAAGCCAATTGATGCTTATTGCCACAGATTTGTACAGGACGCTCACATTAAGATGACCAGTGTTTCAGAAATGGAGATTGGTTCTCAAGAATCCCAGCAAGAAGCAGATCATGTTAGCAATAATACTCCTAACAAAACAGAACCTTCTTTGGGAAGAACTAATGAGGCTCCTTCTAGGCCATCAAAACTCGATGTACCATTTTCAGAAACGGGATCACAGTTCTTAAAGGTTGAACAGACTAATTCTTCTAGGTGCCTAAATAGCCCAGGCTCTTCATCTAGTGTTCTTGATGTTGAGCCAGGATTTCATATGACTCCTTCACCAGCAGAAAGTAACGGCAGTAGGGCAGTCTCACCCTTTGCAAAGATCCGCAGCTCCATGGTCCAGGTGGCTAATATTACACAAGCTGGTTTGACCCAAGGGATCAACTTTGCTGTTGCTAAAGTGCAGAAGAGCCCAGTTGAACCAGAATCTGTAAATGAAATTCAACCAAATGAACTGAGAGAGATGTTTACACAGTGTCAGACGCGAATAATTCAGATCTAGAGCTCAGCTCTAATATCCAGTTGTACATATTGCTAAACAAAAGGTTTATAACATTACCCCTGGAGAGGAGGGGCAAACTGCCACTGAGTATTGGTATAAAAATGCCAATAACTATGTTTACAGAAAGGTTTGAGAGAAGTTAAGTGGGTTCTGAACAGGTTTCGGAATTATCCTCTGGTAGCTGAGCTGGTGAAGGTTAACCGTATTAAGCAGGTAGCTCATACACAGGTGTCCGATGTGCATGCTGTTAGTCTGAGTGATCAGTTGCACAATTAACTCTCTGAGACCCGTTTTCATAGGTCTTCTGATTTATGTAGAGTATTTATAGTGAGGGGCTGGTACTGAACACCTGTTACCTTATTAATCTTGCACTGTACCAGTGAATATTTTACTCACAAGATGACATCCTATTTATTTTTCAGACTAAGTTTTTTATTTAATTTTTAAAATTTGTGTTCCTTGATCTAGTTGCATTTTTAAGGAAGGGGGGTCCCTGCAAAGGGAGGATTTAAATATGTATGCCTAAGAGTTTACTGTCCTTCCTTCTCTAACAATTCCTTGCTTCCTCCTACCTCTGTTAATAGCTATGGTACTGTGGAGTAATCTAATATAGTAATATGTAAAATCTTGCAGGACAGCTGCTGAAAGGAGTTCCTTATTAATATATATATATAAAAATCCTTAAAAATCTTAGTGTGTCGGGAAGGTATTGTGTGTCTTCTGTATTGAACTGGCTCCTTGCTCCTTACCACTTTTTTCAAGGAAAAACAAAGGTCTTTAACTTCAAAATGCAGAATGTCAGATATGTGCTATTGTGTTCATATGAGGAGATATTATATTGCTTAAACACAAGTGGGAAAGCGCCAAATATAACAAAGAAAAACCTAGAAATCATACTGCTATTTAAAACCAGATTAAAGTGTTTCAAAACAGTTATAGTAGATGTAATCTCTTGAGACCAATTCTGGCTTTATCACAGCATTGGCTGGAATGAGGTTGCATTTAAATGTTTGCCTTGGGAATCTGGTTCCAAAAGTCTAAGAGGTAAATTCCTATAGCTCATGCTGTTGTTTCCCAGAGCAGTCTTGTGGCTGTTATGTAGTAGAATGTAGCAGCAGAAACAACATTGGAAACTGCTATCTTGTGCTTCATAGCCTCAGTAGTCCTTATTCTAGAGTCAGGGTCTCTGTATGTTAGTACATGTGTACTATAGCTAGACTGCACGTACTGTTCTAAGCAGTTAACAAGTGTCATAATGGTAGTATGTCTTTGAGTATCTCTACTATAACAGAAGTGATCATCAACTTAACCTGATTGTCTTTTTTTTGTCTGATACTTTTGATACTGTTTCCATTTTGTTATTTATTTCTTACTGCTGTAATGTGTGTTCCTTTCTTGGAGTGTCCATATAAATTTGTGAGTATATTTAAAATAAAATAGCGTTGTTTTAATGTGGGAGACCTATGGGAAATATTTTAATAAAAAATCAAATAAGCATTTTGATGTACATGGTTGAAAACATTTAAAGAACTTTTTTAGATCTTCAACTTTAAAATATACATGCCTTCCCGTTACTGGTCTAAAACGGTCTATGAGTCTTCTTGCTCTTGATTCCTCTTGAATGTCATCTACAGCATTAATCTCTATAGTATTTGAGTTTTAAGATGAAAAAAATCCACTTTGAGGGATACCTTCATGGTGGCATCTTGGTCCATTCCATGGTATGGTGGTTACCTCTGAAGGGACAACTGCCTGGCTTTTCTAAGAAACAGCATCCTTACGTCAAACCACCATACTACTAATAGAAAATTAAAGGATGTCAGACACAAATAAATGGAGAGACTTGCCACTGCTTTGCCTCAGGGAAAATATAGGGTCTGGAAGATATCAAGAAGGTGGACTGTCACCTGATTATGTATTTTAGTTGATTAAATCTGCTGAAATTTACATATTAAAATGGCTATCAAGGAAAAACCCTCTTCTTAGATGCCCTCAAGATAATATCTAGCGCCTGTTGGTGAAGTACTTGTGTTAAAGCTTGCTTTAAAAACAACTGCCTTTAAAAATCTGACTAGTCCTACAGATTACTCAAAATCATTTGTTACCTTGTAGAAAGCCCCATGACTGAAGAATTCTTTCCTTGGTAACAGCCTTGCACCTGTTCTTATTTTGGCAGAGAATTTTTTGCTCTTGAAGGCCTACTCAATGGATGGAAGTGTGCTTGCATGACCGGTCTTAATCCTTCTCCCCACATCTCTGAAAATCTGTTTTGGGGGAGTCCCCAACCCTCTGGACCAGGTTGAGAGCACACAGAGGAGGGGGAATTGCACCCTCCTAGTTCTGCTGATGGAAACGGCTCCATCAGTGGAAAGACTTCATTTGATTCTACCCAATATTCTTAAGGAGTGCTATGTTTTGAAAATTTTCAGTGCACAGCTAGTCTAGGACAAACATTTTCAAACCAAGTTTCCTTAGAAGCCTGGGGGGAATTCTTCAGTTAAATCAGCAATAGTATACAAGTTTCCCTGAAAGCTTGCTCACCATACCAAATTCATCCTGCAATGTACAGCTGCATGTACACGTTAGGAATGTTCATTCTGAGTCCTATAAAGCCAGGCCAGTATCCTGTGTACAATCCTGGAATGCCTCACTGTGTTCTATGCAACACACAGCACAGAAAGTGTGTTCAAAAACTTTCCTGAGCCATTCTGCTTTGGAAAGACTTTAACGTTTTCAATCATCTTTGAATGCATTTTCAGTAACAAAATCTAGCTCTTCATTTCAAGACATTTGTGCTGGGTCCAGGTTTTATATAAGGTGTGGGTAGGATTGTCCAGCATATAACCACCTAACTCCAGGTTTGTGAATCTTGCCTCAGCCATTTAAATTGTTTATTGGAACCGCTTCTCAAAATGTAGGTGTAGTATCTGTACCTTTGACATCAGTGAACATCACCAAAGCTGCCAAATGTGTATCAAATGCTTTCTACAAAATCTCACTGAACTCCATTTCCCCGTCAACTCAAGACCCAACCCATCCTAATGAAATTAGTGGTCTTTTGCCCACCTACTGTGTATTGAGGCCACAAACATGTGTTTAAAATATCCTGGTTCTTTAGAAAAGATAGCATTTTATAGTAAATCTTTAATATCAAACAGTTTTCCCATAGTTGCTAGTTCAGTTACAAAACAAGCTCCAAAATTTTCAGTGTATCTATTGAACACCATAAATTGTGTTCAAGTTTGAGAACAGCTATAACTTTGATATAAATTATCTACAAAACCCAATATAAACATAAGCTCCCTCATATTAGCTCCACATGTATTAGGCAACGTTTGCAGTCATTTAAGCAAGGCAGGTGCTGTATCTTTAGAGTTCATTTCCATTTACACATTTCTGCTGTTGTAGTCTGGCTTTACGCAATGCCTCCAGTTGCTTTGCTCTTAGCCACCGCTCTCTTGACAGTGTTGTCTGCCCAGCACTTAGAGAAAGGAACCTGTAGGCAAGAAGTGCAGATAAGTTGTAAATGCACAGGCTTTTAACTCTACTAATTTGAGTGGTAGAAAAGCACTGAGCAATGGATTGCCCTATAGTACAGATTGTACCTCACAGAAATTCCTGCTGTATTTTAATGCAGTTGCTCTAAAGGCAAAGGGAAAATCCAGCTCTAAACTGCTAAGGAACAAGATTCCCTGAAATGCAGAATTCAAACAGGTTGGGGAGAGGTGTGGGAAGAGGCATTCCTTGAGGTATAACGGACCCATTTAGGACTAAATTAGTAACCCATGGGGTAGCGAGTGCAGCTTTGAAAGCACTTGTCACATGCTTCCCTGTACATCTGGATAAGCAATTACATTTTCCATCCAGACTTTACGGGTAGAATTTAAAATTAACAGACCACATAGCAGAGGTGGGGAGCCTGTAACCCTCCAGGTATTTACTAAAACTCCCAAAAGACCCGCCCAGCATCTGGAAGGCCACAGATTACCCACCCCCAGCACAAAGGATAGAAACAAGTTTTCTATATTCCAGGAAGGGAGTAATGACAACTAACCAGAAATAATTTGAAAAGGAGATTCCTTGCTGTAACTGCCATATGATCATTCAGGAGCAAAGCTTGGTTCAAGTATACTCCCATAATCTTTGTGCATGAGAGTGTGTAGAATATGGACCTGTATGCTTGGTTAACTCAGCCACTTGATAACAGCGTGGCTTGCTTGTAGAAACCAGTGATTCTAGATATTTTCTTTGCAAACCAGGTCAAATATTATGACTCATGTTTTATTTAAAAGCTCCTAGGAAAGTGGAATTGCATGATATTTACAAGATGTGACTTAAACATAACCATGTGCAGCAGTCACAGCCTGCTCACCATCTAACTTACAGAGTGTACAGCTGTTTGCCAGAGAAAAAAATCCTCATACTCAAAAGGTGAAAAAAGGTGATTGACTATAAGGAAATGTAGAGTGGTGGTAAGTCCAGAAAGAGACAAACACAAAGCTGAGAAAGTATATTGGCTCTTGGGTAAGTGATACCTAAAGAAATTAAGAAGTGTTTGTCCTGATGCTAAATTGCATCCAGACCCCTTACCTGGCTACAAGCAGTGTTCTATGAAGATCATCAGCTGTAATACTCTCAGGGTCATTTTTACGCATTTCCACAAAATCATCTTCTACTGCCTGTCAAAGAGATTTGATTAAATGCAGGTGTTAAGTCTTTTTTCTACCTAAATATAGGATTTAATATACAAGTCTTAAACTAAAGTTACTTCACTTGTGTTATTCCACTTTTTTTTTTGAGATTTATCAAATTCTAGGCAAGAAGGATTGTTTACTTGCTATTCAAAGTAGACATTTCCCACAACCCCGTGCTATTTTTAGCCACTCTACTTGTGTAGGAATGCAATATGTTATTAACAAAACTGCCTACGGCCATACTACCTTGAACACGCCCGATCTCGTCTGATCTCGGAAGCTAAGCAGGGTCAGGCCTGGTTAGTACCTGGATGGGAGACCGCCTGGGAATACCGGGTGCTGTAGGCTTAACAAAACTTTGTGCTGAAAAAGGGAATATAGTTCCCAGACTGGCAAAATGTTCTATCCCCCATATGAGAAAATCAGACCAATGTTAGCTACTTCATTGCTCAATACTCACTACCTGTTCATGCCAAATAAGCTTGCTTCCTAATAATGAACAACGTAACTGTTTCTAGGTAAGTACTTCATATTTTTTCAGGAAACAATGGGCTAAATTAGAGGCCCTTTCAAGTGTTTCTAAAGTCTAAACAGAAGTCATTGAGATCCTATTTATAGTTCGATGGAGGAGCACCTGTTAAGGCTGATATAGGTGATGTGCAAGGTAACACTGCTTCAGAGAGCTACAGCAGTCTGGAGAGAATTATTTAGTCCCAAATCAAATACTCAGATCTACAATACTCATAAGGCAGAAAGTTCTCTGTACCTTGGTTACTTCATCAGATATGCTGTAATCCAGCAGTCTCAACAAGCTTAGGTAAATGCGGAACTTATTGAGAATGGAAGGCAGCACTGCTGTGAGAAGGCTGTTCATATACTCCTCCATGTTGGGTGGCAGGAGCTGTGGCTGCAGGTGCACCTGGCAGTCCGACTGTGGAAAGAAGTTGTATACCATCACGTATCAGTCCCATGCACAAGAGGTGTATGGCCTTTTTATTGTACAAAGCAAAAAAAAAAAAAAAGTTAAGACCAAACTAGCCATTTATTTACCAGCCCTGAAAAATGTATTTTTTATAGCATCGCTGTACAAAAATAAGGGGAGCAGGAATCAATAAAATATTTGGAGCAGTTCTTTTCTACCTTCAATCCTATTCTAACATTACTTCAGACTTTTACCTTCAGTTTGTTGTAAAATGCTAGATGTGAAAAATAGAAACCAGTTTTATTGCTGTACAACATTGAAAGTAACATAGTATAAACATAGCTGGCCTAGAATAATATGTTCTCTCCATTAAGAGGCTAACACACAAACACACACACGAGGCCTTGCTTTCAAGTGCAGCATTGCCATACCGGTAGGAGTGACCTAGCCTCTGAAGTGATAAGGACATTAATGTTGCATGGGAATTCCATCTGGTGGTAACTGAAGTCATAATCCACCTTCTGCCAAGTTATCAGGTGGCCCAGCGCTGTCACATTGTGTACACCTAGGGGCACAACAGAAGAAATCCTTTGATGACTGAGTCCAAAGTCTTCAGATTTAAAATAAAACACAATCTTTTCATTTTCAGCTGACAGGAATAGTTATTCTGCACAGTGTACTAGTATCTAGGCAGAAATCCTCAGCAGAGAAAAGAAAAACATTTAAAAATCTTTAGACTATTTAAACTAAGAACTTACCTGAGAATTTACCCAATATCACTACAAATTGAAAAAGGCATTATACATATTTTTGTATGGAGACAAATATGGAGAATTACATTATGTACAAGTATATTATAAATTCCAAATATTAATTGGGTACATCCCAGCTGCTCATCAAACACCAGTGTTTGAGCAATGAACTCCAGATACTACAATGTCTGAACCTTCCAAGTAGTAAAATATTATGCTAGTAATTCCAACATTTCAACTCTAAAAACTTGTCATCTAGTTAGGATGAGTGCTAAAATGGGAATAAGAACTAAAATATAGTGTGGGATGTGGGTTTAGTTTGATAGGATGCTTTTCTACAATAGATTGTGCAGAAAACTGCTCACAACAAACATTAACTGATCAAAATGTATAACATAAATAAGGCAAACAAATGAATAAACAGACTATATGCAACATTGCAATAAAATAATGAAACTTTATACAAAACAAGCACAGAAAAATACAAAAATTAACAGGCAAAACACACCCAAAATAATAAATTGACAATCTCAAGAAAAACAGACCAACTGTGAGATAACTAAAATAATTAAACAGTGGACAGCCATCATACTTCCTAAATGCAAAGATTTGGTTTCTTATTAACGTATTTTAATGCAATCACTTTGTATTTGCTTAACACGTGGATGGCATTCAAATACCAACCTCTAGTGTCAAGCTGTCCTTGCTCAAGCAGAGTCTCATCTATGACAAGAGAGGTGTTGCTTGCCAGCTGCAGTACTCCACTAACCAAGCGATTAGCTGTGTAGTCCTTGTGTGGGTTAAACTGTAAGCAGTTCATGTTCTCTATGGTCATCTGCAGGTGATAGGACTGCCAAGAAAAAATAAGTTCTGAGTTGTCAGCTAAAAAGTGTCCCTAATAGACAACTGGGGTTACTATATTTCACTAAAACAAATAACCAGATATAACATGTAGGTGAAGATTAAAGAAAAAACAAAAACGAGAGGATCAATTAGGTACAAATAGCAACCAAAAATACACCACATAGTTGTATGGGGGATACCAGTCATATGCTCAATACTTAGATCTATCTTATTAGTAATTGTCACGTATTAAGTTTTTTTAAAAAAAATATTAGCTTTAAAAGATATCCAATAAATATTTATGTTCTGTTATCCTTAAAGCTCCAAGTTAACATGCATCATATTGCCTTTGAATAAAAGTGTATTCCAAACTATATAGGATAGAGTAACTCATACATCTGCTTTTTTGCCTCCACAAAGAGGTGTAGCGCATTACCTTGACCTACCTATTCAGTATATTGGCAAGTAAGCTGGACCACAAGTCAGACTAGTGGAGTGATGGAGTTCACTCAAGCTGTCTCCTTGAAGCATATAGGAATTAAAATACTCATCCATATAGTCTAGAGCAGCAGCAGTAGCTGGGCAGCTATTACTAGTGAATGATTCACATGCTTACTATTTTCAAAATTCCTTACAAGTGGTGGGTCATCAGGGACACATGCCAGAATGAATAAAGCAGATGTAAACACACATATCCAGCATCATGGAGCCACTGCACAACCAGTTTTCAGCTATTGGTACAGAAATACTGTGGGGGGAAATGTACCTGCTTTTTGATGGTATACTTCCACCATCTTCAGATGTGCAGTAAAACATCCCACCAGAAGAACAGGTGGCTACCATATCAACATACTCATACAAATGAACTACTGCAGTTATTCCAAAAAGCATATATATGTAATTCTTACTGCAGGAACAAGCTGCTGAATAATACGATATATGTGTTCTGTGAAGACACTATTTCTTGGACAGCCGCTTAGATTGACTGTGAATTTTCCCAGAGGAAGGACATCTCTTCTTGCATAGCTAGACAACACACAAAAGAGAAGTTGAGCATTGGTGGAGTGTATATACAAAAAATTATTTGTATGTACTTGCTGCTCCCATAGTTTTGGCGGCTACTCAGAACATGTGAAGATCGTTTATTCTTTCCACAATTCTGAAACATGAACTTCAGTTTTAGACATCTCTGTACTGACAGTGGCCTTAGCTTCATGTGCAGATGACCAAGGAAAGTTGGAGTCCGTGATCTCTAGCAATGGTAGAACACTGTAACTATGGAAACCCGTTTCATGGGTTGTTACCACACAGTGAACTATACTTTAAGCTTTGCTAAATGATACAGCTGCTCAAGTGAGAAGCTGTTTAGAATCCTGACGGCCTACGCTCTATAGCTATTTAAACTAACAGAGAAGGCTGGAGAGGCTTGAACACAGATGTTCTGGTTTGTGTGGAGCGCCTCCATGGATACAGGAGGCTCTTCTCTTCAGACATCCACGTGTAGAGAGTGATGAATGTGATGACGGAGGGGGTAGGGCTGGAGCACTCCCTCTCCTCACATTTGCTCTATTCAGGTACAGAATACCTGAATAGGGCTAAAGTTTCATCTTTGTCCAAGGTAAATTTGAACCAAGTGAAAAACATGAGAGCGTATAACATGTAGGACATTCAGCTGCTGATCTTAGAACAGCTTAGATCATGACATAATCTGAAGGCTCCATCTTGGCAGAACATTATGGAAATTTGGACAATTTTTGTCTACAATGTGCCACTCTTGAGCACTTGCCCATTTAATGGTCTTGTTTGGATATTAATGAGAAACCATGATTTAGCATAATGTGAATAAGTTGTAACAAGCATCAGGTTCACATGTTCTCCTCTTTCCTCTGGTGCAGCTGGGAGAAATCCAGAAGCTTTTGTTTCCATTTTAGACTAACTGCAGTTAAGCGTTTTGTCAAAACACAAACTAACTTCAGCTAGCCTTAATTATGTTTAGTTGAAACAAGCCAACTTCAAACCATAGTTTATGAAGCTGGCTTGTTTAACCATAGTTAAGAGTAACCATAGTTAAGGGAACAGAAGCAAAACCTTCCAATCTCCTTGCAGCTGCAGTGGAGAAGGAGGGCATACACTTTATGGCCCCGTTCAGACAACACGCTAGAGCATGCTGCTTAATCACAAAATAGTTAATGGAATGCATGCATTCTATTAACCATTTTGTGGTTAAGCAGCATGCTTTAGCATATTGTCTGGACGGGGGCCACTGTGTAAGCTTCCCAGAGTGGTTGATTTAGGGAAGCACAATCTTGGGACTTTTTGGACAATGTGAAGGGTTGTATTTAAAAAAAATAGTTTAAATGCAAAGGACTGGATTCAGAATTTGCTCTGCCAGAAAGAGCAAGCAGGTCCTGAGCAGAATTCCACTTGGATACGGTGTGATTTTCACCAATCCCCTTTCTGTTAGCAGAAGGGAAAGTCTGAATCCAAGCCAAAATATTCTCAGTAGACGACTGTGGTACTTACACTGTGGAGATGAGATGCAATATAAGGTACTCTGCAGCCAGGCTGTCTCCTAAGAAAGCATGTGTGAGGAATCCAAGAAGCTCTGCTCTCACCGGTGACAGTTCAGTCATAAAACTAGAAATAACTAACCAAGACAGCAGTAGGTAGTAGTTAGAAACATCACAGCATTCATATCAAATAGGCTTTTTTAAAAATACTAGGGATAGGCAATTTATACAGGCCAAGGGACATATTAGGTGTTGTGTGCATGCATACGCCTCCACCCCCAACGGATGAAGGTGCTTCGACGTTTCTTCATTAATATAACTAAGTTACAGGAACAATCTGTTTATTGATTAAAACGATTACCACGTCTCATTCAAAACCATTGACAAAGGGATTTGGGGAAGAGATTAAAAAAACACTATATTATAGGCAACTGCAAAAGCCTACCCCTCCACTCTCAATGATATTAACTCATGATTGCAGGAGCAGCAGCAGCACTGCCGGTATACAGGCAGCTCTATGGTACAGGATGGTGACCGAGTGTCTTTCTGTACTATAGAGCCCCGAGAGAGCACAGACTAGAGTGTCTCACAGGTTTACAGGGAAAGGAGAAGGAGGTAAGTCAGCACCTTTCCCCCCTGTGGAAAAGTAGCAGTGATTTCAGTGTTTCTGTAGGGCAGGAGTGGAGGGTGAGGTAGTAAAGAGGGGTGGTGGTAGAGAGGATGGATGCAGCAATGTTGGTGTTTCTGCCTGGGAGTGGTGAAGAAGAGAAGGAGAAGCGAGGAGGGAAAGCATTGTAAAACCTTTGCTGCAATCAGAAAACTAATATGTTCTGGTGCAGTTCCATATGCAAACCATTGTCAAAACTATGCTCACTATTAGCTGTGCAAAATGAATTTTCACATATGGAATAGGATCTCTAAATGCAGCTCATTTCCTTGCACATAGTTTTTGCACAAGAAAAACAGCTATGTTGCATGTGGAAGTGCTTCACTGGATTATCGTCCTCATTTCTAAAATTTGGATGAAATTCACTAAGTTCCAGCACTGATGACTGATCTTAAGGCTGTAATTAGAAATGAAGTAATATAATAATTTGAAATAAATATCTATTAATCCAAAGTTCAGGGCTGTGACCAAAGAAATAAGGCAGTAAATATCTGTGGAACTGTTCTTTATTAGATTAGGGCTTTTTTTTCATACCGGAGAAGGAAGTGTTTCTTTTCAAGCAATTACTTTTACAGTTCTCAGAAAATTTCCAGAAATTACTTCATGTGCAATCTAAGCTTCAAAAACAACATATAATGAGTGCCGTGTGTGTGTGTTTGACACTATACAGATTACATAGAAACACATCTCTACACACTTGGAAAGTATTTGTCATCATGAAGGCCCCATAGCCCCACACCATTACCACCACAAGGCGAAGAAGACTAAAGCTAGACATAGATCTTACATGATGTATTCCAAACTTGTGCTGCGGCATCCAATGCCACTGCAGAACAAGCAGGACACTTTTCCTTGCCCCATAGTCTATGTGTACAGAGGTGTGTCAACAAACAGTGCCATGAGATGATGGCAGCACCCTCCTCCTCCTGAAAAACCCTGGCCTACTGTTTCTTCATTGTACTGACTCTGATAATTTAAGCTAAATGCAAAAGAAGATGGAGGCTACACCTCAAGAAGAAGGATGCTGCTGTACTGCAGAATAACCTCCATCATCCTATCCTGCTTCAAGTTTGTGAGGTCTGCTGCTTAGCTTCTGGTGTGTGGGTGACCTCTGGAGGACAGGTCCAATGAACACACTAGCATACATGCAGCAGTGTGTTCATTGGAAATATAATAGGGGATGTGTAATAAATAACAAAAGATTTGATAAGAAAGTAAGAAGAGCTGTGCTGGATCGGATCATGGGTCCATCTAGTCCAGCATTCTGTTCACACAGTGGCTGAATAGTTGTTGTTGTTGTTGTTGTTGTTGTTATTATTATTATTATTTATTGCATTTTTATACCGCCCAATAGCCGAAGCTCCCTGGGCGGTTCACAAAAACTAAAACAATTCAAAGTGTAAAACAAACAGTATAAAAACATGAGATAAAATACACATTAAAATGAATTAAAACATACCATATATGATTAAAACATCCTGAAAACATTCTAAAATTTCACGGGATAAGCCTGCCGGAATAGATCAGTCTTTATTGCTTTTTTAAATTCTAAAAGACTGTCAAGTTGACGAATCTCCTCCGGCAGGCCATTCCACAGTCTGGGAGCAGCAGAATAGAGGTGCTATATAAATAAATAAATAAATAAATAAATAATAATAATAGTTGTTAATCTAGTTTTTGCTAGCTGAAGTGGATTCTTCCCAGAGGACCTGAGTGTGCGGGGCGGATTGTACGGGAGAAGGCGATCCACAGGTAGCCTGGACCCAAACCATGTAGGGCTTTAAAGGTAATAACCAACACTTTGTACTTCGCCCGGAAACTAATCGGCAGCCAGTGAAGAGATTTTAAAACTGGTGTAATGTGGACACCCCTAGGTGTACCAGTGACCAGCCTGGCTGCGATATTTTGGACTAATTGAAGTTGTTGACAGGAAACCCACAAACAGGACACGAGTGCAACAGCACCCTCCCACCCATGTTCCCCAGCAACTAGTGCACATAAGCATGCTGCGTCTGATGCTGGAAGTAGCAATGTAGCCATTCATAGCCTTATCCTCCATGAATTTGTCCAATCCCCTTTTAAAGCCATCAAAATTGGTGGCCATCACTACATCTTGTGGTAATGAATTCCATAGTTTAATTATGTGCTGAGTGAGGAAGGACTTCCTTTCATTTGTCCTGAATTTCCCCACAATCAGCTTCATGAAATGACCCTGAGTTCTAGTTTTACGGGAGGGAGAAAAGTGTCTTCCTATCCACAGTCTCCACAACGTGCTTAATTTTGTACGCCTTTGACTCCCCTTGCTTCTTTTCTAAGCTAAACAATCCCAGCTGTTATAACCTTTCCTCATGGGGGAGTTGCTTCAGTCTCTTCATCATTTTAGTGGCTCTTTTCTGCACTTTTTCCAACTCTACAAAAACTTTTTTTGGTGCGGTGACCGGAACTATACAATATTTGAAATCACACCATAGATTTGTATAATGGGAGTATTATCTTGGTAGTTTTATTTTTAATTCCAAAACTGGATGTTTTGGGAGCCAGCAAAGCTACTGTAGCAGAAAAGGAACTTTTATTTTCATTAAACAGGATTGTAATTAAGAGCTGTTCCCTTTCTTCCAATCTTTTGCTGAAAAATAGCTGATTGGGGATTGTGAATCCTGTTCACAATGAACCTTCATAAAATGAAACTGGATTTGAATGTATACCTTTGATTCCAAAAACTCGTTTCCTGTAATGAGCCACAGCTATGTTCTTTGCTACACATTACCAATACATATACAAACTCACACACAAAACATCCCATTTTGTGTGCATTTATTCATTAGACAAATGTATAAAACCCAGACCAGAGTCTCAACTGTTGCTACATGGAATGGGTAAAGGCTGTTGTGTTATTAGACTGGAGTGGTCTGAGGCTTTTTAAGAACAAGCACTTACTTGCAGATTATTTAAAGTCAGATTTGTGAAACAATCAAGCAATCACAATATAAATGTGTTTGTGAAAAATGTTGAAAGCCTTCTTCATAAAATAGAAGACATTAAATGTTTAAAGACGTACGTTTGTACTTTAAATATGAAGCTCCCTGGGAACAAACTGTAATCTTTGTGTATGAGGAAATAGGAACAATAAAGTCCAGTGCAGACATTCAATAGTAATGAGGTAATTTTCCTCTTAGTAGCTTAAATACTTACAGTTCTTGCTTTCCTCTTCATTAAGGCAGGCGGGCAACAACGGATTTATGTGTTGAAGTTTCTGTGCTAAAATCACATGGATTCTGGGAACTAATGAGGCTGGAGGACTATGAACCCTCTGTTCTTCCACTGTGTCCATACAATCCATTGGAGATGAATTCTCCCTAGAAAATAAAAGTAGCTGAACTTACACATATGTATTGTGTCCAATTATGCAGCTGCAGTTAATGAATACAGTTAAATATAGTATCCACAAACTTGGATCAAACCAATTCACATCATGAAAATTAGGAGGGGCAGTTAGATGACGATTCAACCACACATGGTAAGTCTGGCTGCTTAGAATAAAACCTGTTGTGTGCTTTTTTGGGAAGAAGCAACAAGGTCTATAGGGGAGAATAGTGTCCCTAATATTGTCCCCAACAGCACTTGGGGCCAGGATGGAGCAGCCTGTGCATGAAAGGAAAAAGGCAACCTGGCTAGAAATTTTTGCCAGCATGCAGACAAGCAACACAGCTAGGAATCTAAATGAAGATGCAGTCACTCTTCACAAGAGACCTTACATTCTATTGGGAAACTGCTGGTATCCTAATGGTATGATTTATGAGGGCCTGAATCTATTCCAGGAAGTTGGAACAGTAAGAAAGCCAGCTCCTATTCTCTGATATCTTACCAAAATGTTACATTTCGAACTCTAGAACATATATCTTTAATCATTAAAATAGTTTATAAAATACTCTATAATTCAGCACTGTATCTCCTTATGAATACTTTAAAGAAAAACAATATAAAAATGAATGTTTTAAATGTAAGTTGTAGGTACCAGAATCAAAATAAACCACACACCAGATGATGCTCATTTTAATTTAGTTCACAATTATGCTGGGTGTCATAATAGCCCCACCACTTATCTCCTTAACTAGTGCTCCTGAACTGGCCATTTTTTACTCTGAAAATGGTTTGCATTACAACCTCAAAATACATATTATTTACTTGGTAGCACAGTTATCAAGAGTTAACTCCATCTGGGATACAACACATTTTCCCTATACTTTAACTTCACCCCTCCCATCAAGATAATGATAAGCAGAAGCAGATGGGATGGTGTAGGGATACTTTTAGAAGTGTGGCTCATATGATGGGATCAGATTGAAATATCAGGGTTGTAAACAAATAAGGGAAAACAAAGACTGCAGAGAAGTGTGATTGCAGAAGGGAAAGCACAGTGAACATAACAGAGTGTTCGGTTCTACAACAGCAAGCACGCAGCAACATGCACACAAAGGGCTCATCACACGGAGTGGCGAAGGGAGGTCTTCATTTTTCACACTAGAGCTTCTGTGTCAGCCAACCTTTTGGTGCTGTGGCCAGTATCCAACGAAGCATTTACACGCCCATTAATTCCCTTGTGTCCCGCTGATTCCCCACCGCCTGCACAACCTAATCAAGCATTTCCACTCATTTCGAGGATTCCTCCAGGAAACGCTAAATCTCCCTTGCATAAACACTGGGTCCTGCTTGGGCAACAGAATTGGTGGTGCGGAAGAGAATCAGCAGGGGTATAAGTGCCTTGTTGGATACTGCCCAAAATATGTAGGACGGGGAAGGACATATGCAACTGTCCCAAATGTCCTGACTATATAATAGCAAAAGTTGTGCTCAGTGTGCTGTTGAGAAGTTAGTCATACTTCTGCTTAATTGTATTGTATCTTTAGTTTACAAAATACTTCATAATTTTTATAATGTTCAGCATTGCCATAATCCTATGAAGTAGGTCACCACAATTTCATAAATGGGAAACTGGGGCTGAAAACTACTGGTACACAATAACGTATGCAATGGGGCTGTTCACACGACATGACATAATGACCCACTGTGAGGCTGTGCCATGCGCGGCTTCCATTTTGAATATACAACTACCTGCTTGGAGGTTGTCATCTCATGTGAACTTGGCGAGCGTGGATTATGTGAGCGTTGAACAACCCTTGCATATCCCAAGGACTGTTTTAGGGTTATGTGAGGGTCATTTAATGCTGTTCACATGACATAACAAACCCTGGATGGGTTGCATGGAGCTCACGGATGTTGCAGCTTATCATGGGTTAAATAACCCACCATGAGCCACAGTCAATGAGTCCATGGAAACATTGGGACTCAAAGCCATATTCCTCTCATCTTTATGCAGTTCTCCGTTCATTAAATCACAGTGGAAACAAAGCAGGATCTGTTCACTCACTGGCTAACACCAGTAGTTTCTGGGAAATCATAAATCTTCCATTTGTTTCAAAGCATATGAACCCACCTTGAGAGGATTCTACCCTTAAAGACAACCTAAAGTAATTTTAAATGAATACAGAAAATTCACAAGTAAAATATTTAAAATATTGTTCATAGATCAAGAGTTTATACCATTTGGTGCTCAATATTGCAAATTTGGATTCTATGATTAGGGCCAGTCCAACACATTTTGCTGGCTGAGCTAGCGCAGCAAATGGTGCCCCACTATTCCCAAGGCAAGAAGCATAGCACCCAAGGCTGGTCACATTATTTTGACATCTGTGGCAGAAAATCCCATCCCAGCAGTAAAAAATACAATAATAAATCACATAACTAATAACTGAATGTCTTTTCACTACACCCAAAATCAGTTCCTTGAGGCAGCCACTTCACTTTGCCTAATGCTAGGTCAGCCCTACGTATAACACCAAAATGTTACCTTTCTTCGTTGTTCACTATGTTCAGGACAGGATCAACAGATAAAATTCCATACACCTCAAGAATGTCATTCACTTTGAAACTATCCCCATTTTCATATATCTGCAACAAAGGGAGCATGTTTAAGAAAAAATTGTAATTTAATGCAAAACACAAAAGGTAGTGACTGTGTTTGGACACAATGATACATTATGGTTTAATGTTATAGAGATGAGTCACACCAAGCCATTGCATTTTTTATTCACTTTCTTGAATTTCTCAGGAGTCACACGTCTCATGAACCACAATTTGGCTTCATATACCATAGTGCAACATATAAATATTGTGCTCCTTCTCTTCTATGGTAACTCACAGAAAGTACATGTTTACATGAAAAAGTACATACATAAGCTAATACCTTAAAATAAGTTTAAATAAATATCTTAAAATGCCTAGAGAAATAGGGTTAATGAAACATGGCTTTGATTTTTTTAAAGGTGAACACAATTGCAGCTACCCAGGATGATCACTTCTCAGTGTCCAGAATCATAGTCCTATACCCTGGGTCAACATTGCCCTGAATGACAGAATTTATTTTGAAACCACGTAAAACTGTCAATGTACGATTGTATCTACTATCATTGATGCTAGTACTGTATATTATTTAATATAAGGAACATAAGATTAGGTTTCATTATGGTACTGTAGTATAACTGTCCTAAATGTACATTTCTGTTTTCATCCATAGATATAACACCTTCACAAAGCAGCCCCACTTTGAATATCACTTGATAGGCTTATTACCTTCACAAGACATGCAGGGCCTTTCTCTCCTGGGAGTGGAAAATTTAAATCTAGTGGAGGTGAGCAGTTTAAGGAGATCATCTGGTGTCTTGCAGAAGCTTCTGTTTCTAATCGTTTTGGCTCTCCACTGCCATGGATATCAGGAACACTTCCTGCAAGTTGAAAGAAACAGTTTCCAACATCTCCAAGCCTAAAAGTTGAAATTAAATATTTTTCTTGACTTTAAAAGTAGTTTTAAAACATGCTTAATTGCAAAGATTGGAGCAGAACAAAATGCTGCAGTAAGTGAGGCTTTGGTCTTTTCCTTTTAGAGGACGAGAAAATAGCATTACCTCCAAAAACGTGTTTCAATTTAAATAATTCAACACAATAGTACAGAGCCAATAATTCTGTGACAGCATTGTAGCATACAGATTAAAGCCTCTTTGGAATTTATATAAAAACAAAAGACAGAAGGAATTTTGACATGTATACTAATTCTTGGCAATGCAGTCCTGTAGCTTTTCTTCAGCTGCAGGTGCACGAACAAGACCTTATGCCAGCATTGTCGCACTAGCACTAATCGGGCAGCTCAAGAATTATGAAGTTCACCCCAATGTCCAACTTCCGTAAAATCCAATTTCAGCAAGCATCTCAAAGCAGCAATTTCAAACAGAGAAGCATCAGCAGAAAGAGGTGGACCGAAGGTGACTTTCTCACCCCTCCTAAGGGTTAAGTTGGGTGGTGCCCAATTTTTGGCGTCCCTTTTCCCCTCAACTCCATGAACCACAGTCCAACCCATTCAGGGAAAGGTCCCTGACCCATGAGAGAGGTTTCTCAGGGGGTGGAAAAGCCACCTTTTACCACAGCTGCTCTGGATCCAAGCCTAAATGTACTACTAATCCTCCATTTAGGAAATAAGTTGATTTCATACTACACTTGTGGAACAAAGGGCAGAACTAATTAAATGGTGGATATGTACAATATCGCTGCAACCATAAAGACCTTTGCTGTATCAGACCAAGCATCCATTTCATTCAACATTTAGTTTTTGACAATGGCCAGCTAGATGCTTTCAGGAAGCATCCAAGCAGGGTGTGAAAGTGACAGAAACACTTCATTATTTTTCTGCAGCGTCTGGTATTCAATGGTATACTGCCTCTATTTAGCTTTCATAGCTAACAAGTTAATAGACCTACCGTCCATGAATTTGTCTAATTAAATGCTATATCCTACTAATACCCAGAATCTTGCTTGCTTTTATAACGTATCAATATATACTCATTTTGTAGGAAAACTGGCCAAATGCTGTCCTTGCAGGAGAAATCAAGTTGTCCATGTATAAATGTGTTGCTGCATATTCTATCAAAGACGGGTGGATGAATCTTACGGTTGCTGCCTCAACTGCATTCAAGTACACCCCAAAAGACCAAAGACACACCCAAACGACTTGGGTCACGCTCATTATATGACACAATATCCCTGGAATGACTCCAATCTGGTTATTCTAAGTATCAGCAAAAAAAAATTAACACAGCACATAGATCATACACTAAAAATTTTCTGAGCTGTCAAAGCATACCGCTTTAGAGCATTTGGGTGTACCATGAAGTACTAATCCTGAAAAATAAGTGACTTTAAAAGAAAATCATCAGTGTCTCAGCTGATACCCAGATGTTGCTCTCTCAGTTTAGATGGATGTAACTCCATATCTTCATCTTCCTCATAACTCCTCTTGTGGCGACTTGGTGTGTAGGATGTCGAAGGGCAAACCCGAGCTTGGCTTGCGCTGGTATAGGCGTAAATTTTAGGTTAAGGACAACTTTATTCACTAATATGATACTTAACCAACACAATTTGATCTGGTATTTTGATCTAAATATCTAAAAATTTAAATATTTAAAACAAAAGTAGGTGGGGTAACACTATCTTTTCATGAGATATCTGTGAAGGAAGAAATACAAAGTAATTGTATTTCTGATACATACTCCTGAGCATAAGTATTCCATACTCCTAGCAGTGCGTATGGTTCTGCAGAGATAGGAGTCAACCGAAGAAAGTGTGGAAAATTCAAGGCGGATCCTAGGCAAGTGGCAGCAGGCTGTATTTGAATGGGGAGCCTGATTTGGCTACCACCACCTAAGATTCACCACCCTTGAATTAAATCTTCACCAGCACATTGCATCATGATAAAAATTCCAGATCCAAAATGTCAAGTTATCAAACACTCTTCATAACACTTCCTAAACTGCCTCATACATGTTTTTTTTCTCTGCAAGTTACTCCTTTCCAACTTATCTTCAGAACTAGCATAAAGCTCAGGTTGCCATGGGAACTATTACTCCTGCTCTTTTCTGCCCCCTCACCACAGAGGGGCTCATGAATAATGCAAATGTGGCTTATGCCCCCCTCCCTCAGGCACCTCAATTGGCCACCTCCATCCCTTTCCCCCTCCCTGCTGGTGGTGGCACTCTAACCGCGCTGCTGGGCCAGGGCCTGCCTGGGCCATGGACTGACTGACTGAGCAGGACTGTCCCTCAGCCCTGCTCAGTCAATCAGTGTGGTGCGATGGCAGGCCCCAGTGCGGTTAGGTGAAGGGGCTGCCTTTCCTACTTGGAGCAAAGAAAAGTAATTGCTTTAAAGTTCAAGCTTTGAACTTTTTTGAACTTTCAAAATTTTCTGCATGTCTACATGTTTAAAACAAAAATGAGCAAAATTGGTCTGGTAGATCTCGAGTAACAAGCCTTCCACTACCGTATTCTTATATAGATTCTCTGTTGCCTAAAGCAGACTATCTACTTGCATGAGAAATATCTTGGGAACAGAAATCTTCTATCCCATGTAATGGACTTTAGGAAAAACTGACAAATATCACCTAAAGTTTGAAAATTAGACCTCAGCTGTAGGATTCATTCCTCATAAGGCTAATTACTCAACATACTTCAACCAACATTTTGTTGCAGTGTAATTTCACTGGTCGTGAACTCTATTAAAATTACCTTTGCTTTCTCAGGAATTTTAATCTACACTGTACATTAAATTTGATGGAATTTACCAGAGAAACTGTTGTTCATGAACCAACCACCAGAGGGAGTCCTATTATCAGAAGGCTTCAATCTGACTGTATTGTAAAATTAAAAGTGTATAAAATTACTAATGTGCTTGTGTAGACATGCTTAAAAAATCCATTATTTTCTTTTACAGAACTAAAAAATAATTTCAAATTTTGTTTCTACAACAGCACAACACTTTTTTCCTTTCAAGCCTTCAAGGACTTACTTCATTACCATCTTCTCCTCCTACATGATATATATCTGTATACAGCATCATTTGGAAGGAAAAAAAAACCCTACAAAGGATATTTCTTTCACCCATGCTGATTCTCCAGGCACCGGAACACAGTAAAAAGTCTGTCTGTCTGCAGTGACCATTTGTTTAGGGTTTAAGTCTATTTCTTGGTGAGGCTGGAATAGAGTAAGTGATGTTATACAGTGCTAGAATATTTCTAAAGTACATGTAGAGTTGTTGTAAAGATGAAATAATATATGCAAAAAACGCTAACTTAGTAAAAAGTTCTTATAATAAAAGTGCAACTAAATATTTAAGAACACTAGACCATATTTCCCCAAAGCAGTTCTAAGAAAATAATCTCCAGCCTATTGAAATCTTTTACTCAGTTTACATAACAGTTAATGTATTAAGCTATATTCCTAAGTACCAGAGTATTTTTTTAATACAGCTGGGGTAGGGTAGGGAAGAGAAGGGATATAATGATATTCCATTTTGCAATTAAGATGCTATGTAATATCTTCTTCCGGTAACAATCTTCATGATACAGCTGATATTTGTTACCATTTTGAATCCAATAACAGAAGATATGCAGCTGGCTTCCCTGTTATGGAGCATGAAAGATATAGTATTTGGTCCTTAACAAATGGAAGAGCTGCTTCATTTGACGCACGGGATTTGCTAATTACACTGGTATGACACAAACAGCTACAAACATGGGTTTTGTATTAAAATTAGGAGGGGCTGTAGCTCAGTGTGACAGAGCACCTTCTTTGCATGCACAAGGTCTCAGGTTCAATCCCTGGCATCTCCAGGAAGAGCTAGGAAAGAATCCTGCCTGAAATTCGGGAGAGCTGCCATCAGGCATTGTAGAAGATACTGAGCTAGATGGATCACTGGTCTGATTCAGTATAAGGGAGCTTCCTATATTTTAATTCACAATTCTCATTTCGAATTGTACCTTTCATTCCATAATGACTATATTAAAGTATTAATACTCACATTACTCAAACAGAAGTACTGATACAGCATAAGGATTCTAATACAACCAAGTTACATTAATTACTAATACTAAATAAACCTATTCTCCAAATGCTGATCCCTAAAACAGCACCATCCACATACAAGGGTAGCCTTGGGGGACCTCAAGGTCTGCAGAATGTCTTTAGAACCCTCTCCTCTCCCTGGGGTGGAAGGAGGCTAAGGGAACCCAGAAAAAAAAGAACTGAGAACTGGTCTCAGAACATAGATTATATATTTGAGGAGGAAGGGTGACACAAAAAGGAATTGAGAATCCTGGAAAGGGGTAGGTTTGGCTGGCTAGCATCCTGTGCAGGAACACTGCACCATGCAACATTTTGTTGCAGGTCCTACTTGTTTATTATTTAATCTCAAATAGTTTCAAAGAACTGCAAATGGCCAAATGACAATCCTAAGAAGAAAATCAAAGGTTCTTATGATACTTTATAGAATAATAGTCATTGTGGCATGAACTGCTGTAGGCAAAAACTGCACACGACGGAAGATGCAGACTTTTGTCCATGGGACCACATGCCGCAAGGAGTTTGTTAATGTTGAAGTTACCACAATACACTTTATTGTTTTTGTGGCAATGGAGTAACACAGTTACTCTTCTAAAACCTAGGCTGAAATAGGACTTCAGTACTAGTGGACGCAGTACTAGATGCACCAAGAGAGTACTACAGTCAAAACCTTTTACATCTTGATAGTGCATTCTCTCCTTCACATCACTGTTTTGTCCATCTATATAGGGTAGAGGTACAGTCAAGTACATTGCTAAATAAATGCTTTGTAGTAGTACATTTGACTAAAGGAAACAGCTTGCATGTTCTTGTTCAAATGAACATCTTTCTAATAATACTGTTTCTTTAGGGAGAAGAGCAGGTGAAGTATGAGGAAGGCACACATACGGACTGAACTTGTTCCTGTAGAATTCGAAACACTACTAGTTTCAAGGCTATATCCCTTTTACAGCTAGATAAAAAAAGTAAAAAAATATAGATCAAGTAGCAGCTATATTGTGATTGCCTGCTATACATTTACTCAGAGATCACTGCACAAAATAAATGCTCAACTTGTTTAAATTTACAGCTATGTTTCATATCTACAGTATTTCCACTTACCCCACATTCTGCTACATCTCTGTATTTTCCAAAATGCAAAACCTGTTAAACAAGAAAATGTGGGATAACTGTTGTATCCTATATCAATTTCTATGCTTAACAGGATAGACTCCTGGTCAAAGCACTAACTCTTCAATTCTACTTGTGCAGAATAGAGTGTGCATTGGCACTATGCTAGACCTTTCAAAATCTGAATCAAAATAAATTTGTCAAAGAGTTTAACAAGGTAAAATGTGCCTATGCTCCCCTTCTTAAAGCAGTCACAAAATACTCTTAACTGTAAAGCCCCAGAAAGAGAACTGCAATTACCCAGGGTGCAGGTAATCACATAACTCTGTAACGATGGTTGTGGCCATATTAGCCAAAAAATTCAGAGCCTTCAAAATGTGATTAACACAAAAAAGAAAACATACTTTTGATGACACCATCTTCTTTAGAAGCAAGCACTTTATGTCCTGACCTTGCTTCCCAAGAGCACAGAGGAACCTTCTTGCACGGTAATATAGAAAGCAGTTCAGCTGAGAGTGAGTCCAAGGCTAGCCCATCTATACTATGAACAAGTCAATTTCTTAAGAGACCAAGGCCTGAACATTGTGCAGGATCTTCTCAGTAGGAAGGATTGCAGGGCTCACCCCTCAAGTGAGCTGGGTCATTTATTTATTTTATTTATTATTGCATTTATATCCCGCCTTTTTTTCCTGCAAGGAACCCAAGGCGGCATACATAATCCTCCTCCTCCCCATTTTATCCTAACAACAACCCTGTGAGGTAGGTTGGGCTGAGAGTCTGGGTTTCCATGGCCTATTGGGGACTAGAACTCGGATCTCCCGACTCCCAGTCCGACACTCTAACCACTACACCAAACTAGCTCTCATAACCACATATGCTAAGAAGCAATGCTCTTGAACACTCAGCAGCAAGAAGATGGTTTGCCCTGTTTCTGATGGCACTATGAGAGGTAGCAGGGTTCCAATAATTCCCTCACTAATGAAGAGCACCTCTTCTTTGAGTACTCTGTGAATAAGACAAAATGTAGGGGAGTAGAGGGATCCATCTTCCTCAATGTGATTGGAGAAAGAAGAATCTCCATTCACTCTGGGCTCTGGGGAGGTGAGTCATCATCATGCTCCAAACATTCTACTAATCCACCAGCTTCACTGGAACAGCAGAATGGACCTTAGAGGTGTGTATAAGTGGATTTATTGGGATAGTTCAGATCAAATCCTCCTCTCCATTTGCCCCCTGCTCAGACAGTCATGTCATGCTCACAGCCTGCACAAGGATCTGCAACTATGGCAGCACAAAGTCAGTGAAATTCAGCTAGCATGCCTCTATTCTAATTACTCACAATACAAATCTTTGATTTAGTTTTTTTTTGCTCTTGGTGGTAAGTTTTCAACACACACACCCCTCTCTTTTCCAAGGGCATGGTGATCTTTTGGGTTCAACACCTTCCCTCTATCTTTTTAATGGTTTGTTTTAGAAGGGCAGCATAGAAGATTCTCCTTGTTGCAGACAATACACTGCTTTTCGCTCCCTAGCTCCACTGTGTACTGGGAGAGATTAGTAATAGGTAAGGATAAGCATGGACTGTGTTGATACTGACTGGGTTCAGACTACACACCACTACTTGTCATGGGTTATTTAATCCACGATGAACCATGGTGCCCAGCTGCATAGCCAACCCCCACATGGAGGTTGTCATATGAATTTGGTGAGCATGGATTCTGTGAAGATTCAAGAACTCTCATATAATTCTAAAACAGACCATGGATTATGCAAGGATTGTTTAACCCTCGCATAACAATACTTGCTGGGTTTGCATGACACGACAACCCGAGCAGGCGTTACACATTCAAAATGAAAGCCACACATGCCCCATACATGTCGCATCCTCAGTGTTGGTTAAATAAATAACCCACAATGGGCTATCATATTGTACAAACAGCCCCACTCTATGCATGCAAAAGCAAGGAGTGGCAGAAGCAGGGGGGTGGGGAAGAGACAGGTTGGGAATTGTTTAATTTCATATGCGGCTTTTACGGAAGCAGAGCAACTTACGTTGCTTCTGCAAAAGCCCCATGAAAATGGAACAAGCAAAAGACTTAGGAGAGGTTGTATACAGTGGCAATTAGAAACAATGCCTAACTACTAAAGCTAACAAAAATGTGTGGACACCTGCAGGCTGGAGACAGTAAGAACATACATGTGAGTGAATGAGTGATTGAGTGGAGAGAGAAGATAGTAAGGACCACAATAAAGAAGGATTACTTACACGTGATTTAGTATGTGTGTCAATTGTTTCATAGACATTCATATAAAATTCAGGATCAAACATATCTTGGACCATACAGCGGAATTTCACTAAACTATTGGGCTTCAGATAATGTAGAGGGACATCATTCAATGATGGTACCTGTAAAAAAATAATTAAAAAAATAAATAAAAGGAAGGATTATCAGTTTCATGTGAGGCAAACAGAATTTCACTCCAATCATTAATATAATGAAAACTCAACTCACAGCATTTTTTAAAAACCAGAGGATATGTGTAAAAAAGTTTGATAGCTAATTTGCTTTAGGCTGGATCCATACTGATCATACCTAAGAGTAATCCTACTGAAATCAATGGGAGTTACATTAGGTATAACAAACCTATTCTATTGATTTAAATGGGTTTACTCCAAATATGACTAAGTTTGGATTTATCCAATTCTACAAAAATCCAGCAACCTTTTTGTTCTTTACTTGACTTGAGGAAATACAGTTTGTTAGGGTTGCAATATTGTTACTAGATAATACTGATGTATTTTATCAAATAGGTTCAGTTTTTTAGAAGTAGTTTGGGGCTACCTATGAAATGAAATGCTCTGGCATCTCACACAAGTCACTTCTACTCACTAAGCTCCACTTCTCAATCTGTAAAATTTATAAAGTACAAATTAAAAAGAGTTTCAAAGAATTTGAATTACCATGCTAAACAGTAAAGCTGAATTAATACAATGCAATTCTCTCATCACTCAAACCTCCTTTTTTGAATCGGCATAGATTAAATTCAGTGTATACTTTCCATCACAAGGCCTAATTACCCATTAGGCAAATAGTCTCCCAGACTATAAGGATATGAGACGCTTTTCTTGCCAGACAACTTGGATGTTCGAATATTTCATCCCAACTAAGCAACATCAAGCAATGTTAAAAAAAGTTGACACATAGAAATAAAGCTATCTTACTCCTAGCATATAGGAGTATTTATCTTACTCCTATATGCTCATGTGGTTTCCTTTCCTTGTTCATGCCTACTCTTACTTATAGCATGTTTTTATCCTAAACATATGATAATCTATTCTCCATAGGAAAAATATTCTCCATTCAACTTAGGGAAAGATGACAGGATACACTTGTAATGGATTTATGGCAACACAGTCATAGGTCATTGTGTGTACTACCTACACTCCACAAAGCAAGATATCAGATACCCAAGCCAGGACCTGGCTCAGGACACATTGCATATATGCAGCTGGCTCCTAATTCCACTGCAAACAGCTGCAAGCGGTGTCATAGAGGATAAAAACACAATTCTGCCAATGCAATTCAAAATACTTTTGACTATACCTGCCCCAAATTTCTCAGTTCGAATTACCAAAAACCTTGCTGGACAGCCTTCTTATAGAAACTATATCCAATTCCATAGCATTTTCCTGTTTGTATTTCTGTGTCTATCATTTAGCTAACAAGATCTGCATGTCCCATTCCTGGTTGTTGTCTCCATCCAGAAGCTCATTCAACTTATTCTAGTTTCAATGAATTTAAGATACAACTATTTTGTTTGCCTTCTCCTAACAAATATTTTCAATTCATATTGCAGTTAATCTACTTGGAATTGCACAATCATTTTAGTGGTTTTTTCAGACCAATTAGTAAATTCCTTAAACGCAGTGCTACAATAATATCTTGCATAAAAAACTATAGTATTGTCACCAAAGAAATAGGAGAAGAGCTTAAGGTGTACATAAGCAAGCACATTCTTACCCAGTTAGTTGCATTATTTTCTTTTAGTTTCTCTCTGAAGTATTCCGTTACTTTTCTCTCCCATTCAGGATTTGGACTATTTTGAGCTGGAATAAACACAAACCAAACTGAATTTCAGTACATTCAATTCTCCAATATATTTTGGCAACACAATAGGATCTCGACCAACAACTTGCAAATTTATCTTTTGTCTACTATAAAAAGAAAAGTGAAGAAAAACCTGTCCTTTATTCTGCTGTGATATTGCAAGACTAGAGTTTTGAGCGCTTGCTGGGCTAGAATCTGGATTCCTGCAAGATTGGCTGGCATACTGAAAACTATTTTCAGTTTTTAGACAGACAGATTAGGGGTTATACGGCACACTCATCTTTTGTGCCAAAAACTGGGCATACATTTTAAGCAGTTGTTTGCCAATTAGAAACTGTCCAATGATTAGCCTCCTGTTCATTTAAACAATTGTCAATGGTCTCTAGTTCAAACCCCCATTTCTTTCACAGCGATCTTTGAATTGTTCAGTGGTGGTAAATAATAATAATAATAATAATAATAATAATAATAATAAATAAAAAAAAATTCTTACCCGCCTCTTCGATTAGATCGAGGCGGGGAACAACAACAACAAGCATAAAATACATAAAATACTGATTAAATACATGGTATACACTGTTTAAAAACATCCTAAAAGCATACTAAAAATATCCTAAAATTCTACTGGATAGGCCTGCTGGAAGAGATCAGTCTTGATAGCTTTCTTGAATGCTAAAAGACTGTCAAGCTGACGAGTCTCTTCCAGCAGGTTATTCCACAGTCTGGGAGCAGCAGAAGAGAAGGTCCTCTGGGTAACAGTATAACAACTTTGAATTGTTCAGTGGTGGTAAAAACTTTAACAGTCTTTACTTTAAATCGTCTACTATGTAGCATCCTCTGAGTGACTCACAGTTCTGACATGTCTCTATCCTTGCACATCCCCTCTTAACAGTAACAGCTGTTTCTTAAACAAGACAACCCTTTTCTTTTTTAGACCATCATTGGGCCACAGATGACTAACAGAGGCATCTTTTGGGTATCTTTTGAAAATATTTGTGGTAGTAACTTTTACAAACTTCCAAGACTGTTCTAGATTACTGATGTGGCTTCAAATGCCTAGATGTAACCTTGCCCATCTGGCTTCTATTCATTTTAAGGAGTGTGGATTTCAGATAGGGCTTTATAGGAAACATGTTTTTTACCCTGTGGGTAATGTGGAAAAAAATCTTATTGTTAAAATTTTGCTTGGCACTCTTTTTATACTCAGATGCTAGCCTAAATCAAGCTGCTAAGTGTTAAAGAGCAAAGAGGATATACCCTATTTCTTCAATTCTAAGACGCACTTTTCCCCCCATATAAACATCTCTAAAAATGGGGTGCGTCTTAGAATCGCGGGTGTGTCTTAGGTTTTTTTTCTGCTGGTGATACTGAAATTAGTATGCGTCTTACAATTGATGGCGTCTTACAATCGAAGAAATACGGTATATTTTACACACACATGAATCGCAACTACTGGAAGCAGGAAAAAATATTAGGTTTTCAGGGTGAGTAAAACAGGTGGGATTGGTTAAGAATTAAGAAGAGGGATGAAATCCTTGTTTACGGAGGAAAGACACTCAGGGGTGGCTTGAAGCATCGCAGCAATACTGAGGAAAGATGCCAGTATCTGGCTAGACTTTCTCTGAAGTGCAAGATCAAGGACACCCTAGACACTACAAATCCCAATCCATGGACATGACCTAAAGAAGAATAAAGACTTTCCAACTGAGGGTAATGGGAACTGCTTTATTAAACACTTTAGGGGAAGTTATAACAGGGGAAGGGATGGAGTTAAATGATCTTTAAATTTGCCTTTGCTCAGCTATTAGAAATCCTTTTGGCTTTTAATATAATCATGTTCTCAGTGAAAATCCTTTTAAAATAAAAATATTCATCCTATGTGGTTTCTAGTCTCTGCTAACTCTGCTAATACAACTAAAAAGCTATATGTAATAACATATAGAGGCTTATATCTGACAGTTTTTCTTCATTATATAAAAGAGCACAGGTGGGTAATGTGGGTCCCTCTAGAAATTTTGTTCTACAGTTCCCATCAGCCCTAAACCGCATACCCAATAGTGAGGGATGATGGAAGCTGTAGTCCAAAACATCTGGAGGGCCACAAGTTACCCACTCTTGTACTCAAACCATGCAGGAAAAACCCTGTAAAACTAGTTGTTTGTTCATTCAGAAAGGTATGTTTTCTATGACTTTTTATACATGCAAGACACCACTCTTTTGCTCAAGCAGAAATTTTGATGTAAACGTGAGAAGAAAAACTGAAAATATTTCTACTGCACTATTATGTAACCTACGTTGTTCCAAAAAGATAATCACATTGTTAGTATTCTTTGTAAAATTATTCCACCTTTTTCTATAACAATTTTTCTATCATTCACAGTTCATACAGATATTTTCCGAAATACTATTGTGCCCACAGGTTAATGATGTAACAGTCATCTTTCTCCTTCTGCATTACTCAGATTCCTCTGTGTACTGCAAGTCTTATGCATTAAAATATCCAACCAAGTAAAAAAGTAGACAGCTTACCTTAGGACAGGAGTGAGTAACTTGTGCCCTCCAGATGTTTTGGCTTACAGCTCCTATCAGCATAGCCAATAGTCAGGTAGTCCAAAGCATCTGGAGGCAATAAGTTGCCCACTGCTGATTTAGTTATTTCAGTTGTCAAATTCCAGGCTTGCACTCTTAAATTCATAGGAGGAATGTGAGTGAGGGATCCTCCTTACCTACAGTTCCATACATAAAATTTATTCCCAAATGTATTTATTTAATTTATATCCGGCCTTTCCTCCAAGGAGTTCAAGGCAGCTCATTCTCCACCTAGTTTATCTTCATAACTCTGTGAAATAGGTTATGCAAAGAGATAGTGACTTGCTCAAGGTTACCCAGGGAACATCATGGGTAAATGGGAATTTAAATCTGGTTCTCCCCAGTCCTAGCTATATTGTAAGCACTATCCCACACTATTCTTGGGTCCAATATCCCAAAACTCAATCTCTTTTATAATTTCAGTTGATATTTTAGCTTAATCTCATTCCAACATTCAGGTCAAATATTTTCAAGTATTCAAACATTTGTTTTATATTACACAGAACAGCAAGCTATGCATTTCTGGTGGCTGCAGCACCTCACTAAATACTGAAAATGTTATCTTCAAACACTGACCTGGTTCGCATGATGGAAACAAACCACCATGGCTTGTTTTAATCCCCTGCATGTGCCAGGTGCCATTTCCCTAATCAGTCATTGGGTTATTTGAGGGTTGTTTCATATTGGTTATTCTATCTCAAATCATTACCTCCTCAAGGTCTAAATGAATGGATTCATCTGTCAGTGTTTCTGTAAAGTCTGTTTCATAGCCAAACCAGAATCACACCAGGGAGTTGATAGACTTCCAGATATAACTTTTCTGTAAATTTGACTGCCAAATATAACTGACATTGTTGTCAGAAAAATCAACTGTCTAATTCATATGGCTTTTTTGAAAAACCATTAGCATAATTGCAGTATTATGTATTATAAACTTTGCAAATTATATATAATTAATTGGTCCAGTGCAGAACAACCTACAGTGTGTGGTTTGTGCACCCAATGGACGATTGGGCTTGCCATGGTTTCTTTCCCCACTCTTCCATCTCAGTCTACCCAGTATCCCACAGTCCTGCACAGTAGAACTGGAGGAGACTCGTCAACTTAACAGTCTATCAGCATTTAAGAAACCTATTAAGACTGATCTCTTTTGACAGGCCTATCCAGTGTAATTTTAGTATGTTTTAAAATGATTTTAGTATGTATTTTAAAATTATTTTAGTATGTTTTTAAAAATGATTTTAGGAAGTTTTAACAATGTATATTATGTTTTAATTCAGTTTTATGTATTTTATACTTTCTGTTGTTCCCCACTTCAATCAGAATGGAGAGGCGGGTAAGAAATATTATTTTATTATTATTATTATTTTGTCTGTCTGCCCCGATTCCCTTCCTATTCCAATCTCACTACCCCTTTTCGATCACTGGCTTTTTCCCCTATATATTTTTGGTCTAGTCTTTCATGGTAATGCTATAGCAGAATAGCAGTAGGCACCATGAATAAAGAAAGAAGAGGGGGGGGGGGGCAGAAAGCAGCTGATGTGAGTAGGGATGAAACTGACCAAAACATTACCAGAATGAGGAAGGTAGTGAAAACATCTCCTTCAGAAGGGAAAAGTGGGGGTGGCATGCTCATTTCAAAGAAAACGAAGGAATGCCGACTTGTGGAGAGGTGCTCTACAAGGAAGACACCCCCAAAGGTCAGATCCACCCTTAAAACCTTGGGATCCCTTGCAAAGTCAATAATGTGATGTGCTTTTGCCTTTTAATTTTTTAAAATTTCTTCACGATGCTATAGTGCTATTCCGACAGAGCAACTGATAGCTACCAGGAACATTGAATCCCCCATCATCGTAGTGCTTGTACATGATGTTTTACTACTTTCCCTATTCTATTTCATCTGCACTTTTGCTGGCTGTTTTCCATGACTTTTTAAAATTTGTTCATGGTGCTATAGCATTATTCTGCTATAGTGAAAGACTGAGGCCTTAGCTAGACCTAAGGTTTATCCCGGGATCATCCCTGTTCATGTAAATGACACACAGGATATCCTGGGAGCAGGCAGGGATGACCCAGGGACAAAACTTAGGTCTGAAAAAAAGTCTATTTGCATAAATGGCTGGAACATGTTGGGGGGGGGGGAAGAAGGCAGGGAACCAGTGACAAAGCCTCCAAACTGCCATTTGGAAACTGTTAAGAGGGGCTGCCACTGCTGAGAGAGGTTTGACCACAATCACACCCATGATTGTTAAGAGCCACAGAGGTTTTTGCTGCTTTTTGGACAACACAATAGTCAATGGTGGGTTAATAGTCAACTCCACAGTTGATTGAGGGGGCACTCCCCAAACAACATGATTATAATCATGGATTAAGGCCAACACTGAATTGACTATTAGTCAATGGTGTATTTGACTGACACATCCACTGCCATCTCTCTCTTCCCAGTCCTCCCGCTGGTATCCCACCAGCCATTGTGAGTTCTGCCAGCTGGACTAGAGTCGCAACCACTGCTTTGGTCACTCTTGCCAGGGGTCTCTGTAGGTGCCAAAAAATAACCAACTAGTCAATACATTACATGATAAACAACAGTTGTTCAAATAATCAACCCTGCACAGCATTGGTTATTTCAGTTGAATAACCAACTGTGGTGTGAAAGTCCCGACAGATGACACAATAACCAACCGTTTACAATTTAACCCTCCATTATTCAGTGTGTCGTCCGAACTCAGTCATAAACTAGTTATGACTAACTTTAAGTCCCATTGGTTTCAGTGCATCTACTTGTAGTATGACCAAGTCAGGATCTAACTCTCTCTTGTGCAAAAGACATTGTGCACTGTACAATTAGAGATTTGGGTATTAGATTCTTGGTAGTATAAAGACTCTATTAAATTGCAATCAGATGTGTTTAACTCTTATAGTAACCAATTATTATGCACACTTAAGAAAATGCTTGAATAAGAAAGTTGGAAAGTGGATTTAGACATTTCTCGTGGAGGATTAAATCAATGGCTTAAAATTGATCGCCCTGTGATACACAAATACTCAAAGATACCCTAGCAGTTAATGTCCATGGAGAAGAAAAACAGATAAAAGCCCAAATACACAACACTGCTTGACTACTAAGTGACACACACCACCCTAATACCGTGTCCTCACCCTATTTTGACCCTTTCAAGTGCGCTAATTGAAAGATTACACTTTCAAAAGAAGGTTGCCAGGGGCTGAAGTCTTCTTGGAAGCCACAACTCCTTACTCGGAAAATCTATCATCCCCACTATTCCCATTGCGGAGGTGGTGGGAGGAGAAGGCACCCTGCACACACTCAGAGACGCTGTCTTCTCACTGTTACTCAACTTTCAGGGCTGAGCCCTGGCACTTAAAGCGGGTTCCACAGCCGAGCTCCGCCACACGATGAACTCCGGCGTGCAGTTCCGCTCTGCCTACCCCGCAGCGAGTGGGAGGGAGCCTGGTGCTTGGTGCGCTCTTTCCCGACAAGGCCAAACTCCACACGAGCGCCTGGCATAGGCCCACTTCTTCCCACCACCTTAAACTCTCTCTGTGACCCAAGCCGCCGCCGTCTTCCTGGTTGTCGTCCCCGGCCCTGCGCTATTCTCAGCCGTCGCTATAAACTTCTTTTCTCTCTCCTCTTTTCCTCACACACTTTTGGTTCTGTCGGTCTCCCCCGCTCTTGCCTGCCTCATTCCTAGCGGCATAACTCCGACCACCCCGCTACCGCCCACCCTGCCAAGGTGTTTCGCTTTTTGCCCCCCCTCACCGAAGATGCCCTGCACGATACTGAGAGGGCAGTTCAGCCAGTCCGCCACACAAGGCATCTTTTCGGTTCTTCGAAGTCTTTCTCAAGACGGGAGGCACGCCAAGGTCTTCAGAGCCGGGCAATGGCGCTAGGGAAAGGCAGGAGCAATGCTAGTGGCGGCGCGAGCAGGCCGAGCTGACTCCTCTTCTTCTCCTCACTTCACTTCTCTCTTCTCCTCAGCGCGGGCTCGGGTTGGCGGGAGAGGAGGGGGAAGAGCAGCGACTCCGGCGCCGCCATCTTGGAGACGGGCGGAAGGGGCTGGGCCGAATCGGAGAGGGACAGAGAGAACCGGAGACGTGGAAGCACCACAGACATGGCTGCCCCTAAAGCCTCTGCGGCTGGTAGCATCTCCTCGGCCAGTAGCGGCACTAACTTGCTCTTCTCTTCGTCAGCCACCGAATTCAATTTCACCGTCCCCTTCATCCCAGTAAGCCAAGCCCCGGCACCTCCTCCTGCCGCCTCGGGGCCTGGCCTTCTGGCTGCAGGTAAGTGAGAGGGGTCTTGGCGAGGGTATAGGGTGGTGGTGGTTTGATTCCCCACCACACACGCACGTTTATTATATGTGTAGCCTGCTGTGTCCACAGGACTCGAGGCAAGTCAGGACGCTTGCCCATTTGTAGATGGGCAACTCCTCTTGCTCCCCTCCCTCTCGTGGCCTCGCAAATTGCAGAGGTACACGATAAGCTGAGGGAGGAGAGGAGGGGTTTGAAATGCTCCTCTGCGAGGGAGGCTTAAAGAAAGTGCTGCCTTTGGTAGACGTGGAGGGAAGTGAGTTGATTAGAAGGGGAACTTCGCGTTGAGAAGCTGTTGGGGCTTGAGTTGTGCTGGGGCCCCAACCCCAGAAACTTTTCCCCAATGCCAGTGGTCAACCTTGTAGTATTTGGCACAGTAGAAGGACCATCAACCAAAGGTGGATTGTCTTCCTCTTACCGGTTATTGTTATTGCGAATGATGATTTCTCTTTCTGTAGAATTGTCACAGACTTTACTTTTTTGCATTTTGTTGCTATTTTGCCCCATTCTATCTCTCCACCCCACCCCAATAGCTATAGGTATATTTGCCAACTGTTGACTCTCGTTCACAAGTTTATGCTACAGTTTACCTGCTTGTATTTATGATGCCAAAAGACTTACCACTGAATAATTACAGGCATTCCCCATGGATTGGGGGAAACATCTTCCTAATCAGTGGGGTTCCCCCCCCCCCAGACTGACTTGGATCCTGGCTTTTCTTTTTCTTGAGTCTAAGCATTGGAAGGGGTGTATGGTGGGAGGTAGCTGTTCCACAAGAGAATTTATCATTGACTGGTCTTTTCAGAAGGGTGCAGATCATGAAGTGTTGGGAGAGATAAGTAACATTGAGAAACAGGGTATGGGAGAATAGCACTGGGATGTTGATGGAAGATCAACAGAAGGTGCTGATGACAGTGGGTGTCAGGTGTATAAGATGAGAGTGGAAATGTAGCTTCTTTAGGGAACCCAGCTGCGTTTCTGGGTGGTTTTTGGTGATGAGACAGCATTTTGGTAAACATACTTAGGAGCTAATGACACATGTTAATCACTCTGCTGTATTACGAATCAGGCTAGTGTGAGGGTAGCCCCCCCCCCCCCCGCCAAATGTTCTGTATTTCAGATTCCTATCTTTGTTATTGATTTTGATTAAGGGAATGTTTTGTATGGTAAATGAATCCATGTCTGATGAGGTGAGTGTAGTTTTAGAACTAATAAAAAAATCTATAGTGTTCCTGTTCTCTTAGATTTTTAATAAATGTGTAGCAGCATAGAGGTTAGGAGTTAATTTTCATTTCGCAACACTTGTTGCTTTAAGCAATAGACTTTTCTGTACGATTCCATGCACAAAATTCTTGTATATTTGAACAAGTGCAGAGATTGGGCCTGATGATAGTCACTGTTAATTTGGACTGGGTTGCAGAGTATGTTCCAAGCTCTCCTGTAATAATGATTGGGCTTTGATTTTTCATGATGCCAATTCTCCATCAGTGTAGATACTGAAGTTGTGTGGCAACAGGCAAACCTGAATTGAGTTGAGAAAAAGTTCCGGCTTCTTTCATTAAAAAAAGAAAGAAAGAAAAAGATGTCCCATACTGGACTTTGGGACTTCTTTGTTACTGAGTTTATATATTCCAGCTATTCCAGGAAGCTGCACTTCTGTATGAAAACAATGACGAGCCTTCCGCTTGTCATTAAAGCCTAAAATGGGGTTCTTGATTTTCTTGGCACTGTGAGAGCCCCAGCAGCAGTACTTCTTCCTGTGTTAATGTTTAAAGGGAGAAGTCAACACTGGCTGCCCTACACAACAGCAGCATCAGGCAGATTTTCTAGGGTTAATACTTGCATGCAGTGGAGCCGTACTAGCATGGTCTCTTCCTCTGTAGTCCTGGACTTCTCATCTTACCTGTGATTGTGGGAAGGAGTCTTACTGATGCAACTCCCACACTGCTGAAGTAACATAGGTTCCCAGTCTAATGAACGTATTGTAACATAGGTTTTTGAGCACTAGAGCCTACTTCATCAGATGGATGTGTGAACAGATCTTAGGTCTTCACTTTAAAAACAACAATAAACAACTTCAGATCTATTTAGAGTGGTTGTTGCTGATCTGTATGTCCCATTCTTTTCTTTGCATCCTTTATTTATTAGAAATGGTATGACGTCCTTCTACCAAAGCTATTGTTAAAACATTTGCTAATGTGAACTACATCGGAGTCTTTCCTATTCTGCTCTTCTAGTAGGATAAAAATGTGAATTGTGATTTTTCAAACCTTTTAGGAAAAACAAATGTTTCGCCTTATGTATTAGTATCTGCATTTTAGAGACTTTGGGAAACTTGGCTTTGGGGAGGTGGGAGAGATTGCAAAATGAAGACTACATTACACTTCAAGAATAATTTATATTTTCATCCAGAATATATCAAGTCAATACTATTGAGCATTCTCAACATTGTAAGATATGACTCTCCTACCTGTTTTGGTGATCTTTATTTGAGAGGAAGAAACATAGGAAGAATCTAGGCTTTGTTGAAATTGTTACCCTGTTGTTTTTTTTAAAGATAATGATTAAGGACAATCCAAAATAGCTGCATAGTAAAAATACATACTGAAATGTCTTGGTTAGAGGCTGCCTGGGAATACTGGGTGTTTTAGCCCCTTTCACAAAGCACATGTTTGCATATAGAAGGTCCCGGGCTTAGACTTTGTTATCTTCAATTAAGAGATCTTTGGTATTGAGAAAGACCTTGGGAAATTGTTATGAATTGGAGTACAGTACTGGAGTTTATAGTCCAACAGTAGCCTCATTCCTGACATTTGACATGTATTCTTCTACAAGTATGTAGACATTACAATTCTGAAATTAACAAATGAAGTCAATATATTATGCCTATATCTTCAATGGTGTGTGTGGGCACACACACACCATTCTAATGAAGTACAGAGGTTGAGAACTCTTAAAAAAATAGATACAGTAAAGAGAAGCAAGGACTGGCATCCAGCTTTAATTTTCCATTTAGATTTTAAAAAATGCTGCTTTGTATTGGTATTTCATGGAATGTTTATTTGAATTTGGGATGCTAATTACATCAGCCAGGTGTTATGAAAATCTAGTTATTCTTTGCTTGTCACTATAATTTTGATTCTAACCGCAGAATTAATCTCAAATTTTGGTATTAAACTGATGGTTGGCTTTAAACAAAAATCTATTCTCACATTAATGAATAACTGGTAATAATTTTTAGTTTTGAGTGTTTTTTAAAATTTATATCCCAGCTTGTCTACAGATGTCACGGATTTATATCATAACCTTATGATAACAGGCATTATCAATGTTTTTATAAAACAATCACAAAGTTAAAATAACAAAACACAAAATAATGCTATGAAAAGCCTGTCAGTAAACATTTATTGAAGCAAACATGTCTTACTGTGCCTCCAGATAGTGCTGAGGCACATGCTTTTGTAAATATCAGAAGGAAGAGCGTTCTGAGTGATGGAGACTAGGCCTTGAGAATGCCTTTGTGAGATTATCGGTAGGAGCCATGATGGGACATAAGGGAGGAAATCTCTGTAAGGATTTGTCCATAAGCCTAACGTACTAAAAATGTTAGTGAAGGGAACTGGTTACTTGGAAAGCTAGTTTGATAAATTTAATAGGTGACTGCACACCCTCGAGGGCCACATGTGGTGTGGATGGCAGGTCGGGTGGGGGGGGGGGGCAGCATGCCAGCAGTGGGTGTGAGCCAGTCAGTGGTGGTGAGGCCTGGGCTCTCTCTCCGACTGCTCTCCTATGCACACATACACAAATACAAAGCCACCCCCACTGCCCATTCACTGCTATAGGCACACACTCTCTAACCCCCCTCACTGATTGTCACTGTCTGCTCCCCCCTCTCTCTCACGCACACTTCCCCACATATACCCTTATCACCCCTCAAAGGGGAAACTTCTCAGTATCCTGAGGGAGACGAGGGTTACATTTTTCATCCTTGGCTTTTCTCTTCCTGCTCAGAGAGAAGAGGTAGCTGCTGTAGCCTACTTTGCTCCGTAGCTTCTCTCTCAAAAATAAAATTCATGAGGGAGAAACCACAGAGAGCTATAGCATCTTTGCTCCCCTGGCTTGTATTCCCTGGTTTCTCACTCATAGAGTATAGTGAGCTAAAGTGGCAAAAGTGTCTGTTTTAGGCCCTGAAGGTACAGAGAAAGAGCTGTGGGGAGGGAAATTGGGAGGGGGGCCAAGGGCACCTCTGGGCTGTAGGGGAGAGACACCTCCCCCACAGGGCCATGGGTTTCCCACATGTGTTTTAATCTCTGCTTTTGGAATTGATACCAGTATACCTCTAAACAGGGAAAATCCTTGAACTCTGGGACAGTGTGATATAAGTGAACAAGAAAGCAACAGGCTTGAATAAGCTTTCTTATTCAGGAAAAAATGTTTAAAATAGTGAGTTTAGAGTTACTTTTATTTTAATAAAACTGCTATATCCTTGGTTGCAGATGATACTACTGATGTTGGTGAAGAAGACAGCTTTCTAGGCCAGACTTCTGCAAATCCTAATCCTCCACCAACTTTCAGTTATTTCTCCCAAGTTCCCAGTAGCAGTGATCCCTTTGGAAGCATTGGGCAGCCGCCATTAGGAACGACATCTCCATCCCAAGTTGGAACGTCTGTTTTCTCTAAGCCTGCAGTTTCTCTTCCACTTTTGCCTGGCTCACAAGATGGGCCAAATGCTTTCTCATCATCTCTCCCCAAATCACAGTCTTTTAATTCACCACCTACTTCACTACAAGGAGTTGGTTCTTATCAAATACCCCAGCAGAGTGGTCCTCCAGCAACTGGCTTTTCAATTCCGCCTCATGGCACATCGCAGCAAGGCTACAACCCATATCGTCATACTACTTTAAGCAGCAGAGCTAATCCTTACATCACCCCACCTCAGCTCCAACAAACACAGACACCCACCCAGAGTGTCCATCCTCCATCTTCTGTACCACCTATGCAGATGTATCCAACTCCTCCAGGGCCACTGCCACCGGTATGAAAATTGTCCTTTCACTTCTTGGAATGACTATAAAATCTTCAAGGGCTGTGCAGTGTAATGCTTTTCTATTGGTCCTTGTTACATCCGCCCAACTTCTAGCACCTCTGTGCTAGATTTCTTATTTTCAGAACATGGCCAATAAGAGAAGCTAGGTCATGTGACTTAATTGGCAATTCAGAGTAGAACAAATGCTTTGGAGAAAGTTAGTAGGGAAAATATGTCTGCTTCCAAATTTAGGGAATTTACATTTGTATGCCTGTCATTCCTGCCTGAAGCTGTTGGACTGCAACTCCCATCAGCCCTACCCAGCATAGTCAGTAGTGAGGGGTTATGGGAGTTTCAGTCCAACAACATCAGGAGGACTGTAAGTTGCCCACCCTTGTTCTTGACATGGAATATTTCATAACTGAATCAAATAACAGACAGTTGACAACATTTGTCTAGTTACGTGATTACTGTCCCAATCCAAAGGTGCCTACAACATTTTGAGACTAACTAGTTCTTTCATTTAACTTGATAACTTTTGCAAGTTACATTGAATGGAGTCTTGATGCAGAGCTCAGGTGTGGAAGTTGGCAGCTCCCAACTTGAATCAAGCTTGGATGTAATTAGTGATCAAGCATATGGAATTAAGTAACTTGGAACCCTGTTGCTGGATCTGACCAGAGGCCAGTCCTAGAAGTTAATTGAAGAAATGTTTGAGAATAATGAACATTATTATAGTACTCCAGAGGGCAATGGATTTTATGTGTGTGCTAGTCTGGAACTAAAAATAGTGTAATACTTTGAGTAAAGAATTACATATATATTTAAACTGGTTTTATTTTCAGTTTTCATCACCGCAGTCATCACTGCCACCTCAGACTTCCATGTCAGCAGGCGCACTAGTAAAGGCACCTCCCGTCTTCTTACATAATCATTATGAGCCAGTTCAGCCCCACTGGTTTTACTGCAAGGAGGTGGAAAACAAGGAGCTATGGATGCCATTCAGTGTCCTGGATTCTACAACTCTAGAGGAAGTTTATAATTCTGGTAAGATTACAGAAGACATCTGTATCTTTCCTTAGCATGAGGGCATTTTGGTTATGGATGTAACATCTTGTGATTCATGATGAGAGGAGCAGATCCTGCTTAAAGCTGGACATATTTTTGCATATTCTCATTCAGGGATTTCTTCAGTGAGAATGTAGTACCTGGCAGATCCCACATTCGGAGATGAACATGACTTCTGCTTACAAATTTGATGCCTTGCTTTTGTTTTTACAGTAGGGCTTTGTTTCATTCTTCCTGACATCGTCTCTGTATGCAAACAACAAGGCACAACTTGCTAGCCAGGGGACTGTAGAAAGGACAGAGCATTTGCCCCAAGCCCTATATACTTCTAAGAAAGTTGGCTTGGCTGTATAAGAAGTTCCAGTAGAAATTAATACATAATGAAATTAATGCATTTCTGACTGCCGTAATACAGAGCAAGATATCAAATAAAACACATGCATTAACTTTTTACCACAATAATTCATGGAGGAATAGACAGTAATGACTTTCAGTGGATGAGGATGGTTAGATGAAATGGGTAGCAGTTACTGAGCAGGGGGTACATTTTAGTTAGAATGCAGTGTTACTTAACATAAGCAATGAACACTGATCTAATTTATATAATTGTTTGTGTCTTGAATATTTTCCTGTACAGTATTGCAAAGAGCAAATAAGCCTAGGAGCCACTTGCTTTCCCTTGTTTTCATGTTATCCCTCCTGTTTCCTCTTCCTTCTGTTTGGTATCTATTGAACTTTCCTATTCTGTCCATTTCCCGGTACTTGTGGTGCTGTCCTTTCCTACAGACTCCACTCTTCAGAGTACTGGTAGACAATTGAAACTGATTGGAATTCTTTGTCTGTGAGAATGCTAGTGTATTTCACGTTGTCTGCATTCTGACCTCCACCAGGGAACAAAGTGGAACAACTGGGGAAAGAGACATGCAATAGTAAGTCCAGAAAACTTTCCAAAATGCCACATTTCCCAGTAGCATCTTTGGTTGAACTTCAAAAATTCCCTGTTCTGTATAAAACTTGAAGAGAAAAAAAAGAGAAGGCTTTCCCTTACTTCTAATATGCATAGGTTAATCAGTTGGAAGAGGAAGAGACATGTTGCGAAGGTAATAAAACAACTGTCTTTATACTTCTAGTGCAACCTGATCCAGAGAATGTGGTGTTGAGTACTGATGGGGGACGTTATGATATTTACTTGTATGACCGAGTAAGGAAAGCTGTATATTGGGAAGAAGAACAATCTGAAGTGAGACGATGTACTTGGTATTACAAGGGAGATAAAGACAGCAGGTTTATTCCTTATACAGAGGATTTTAGTGAAAAGCTAGAGGTGAGTGTTCTTAAATTGGCAGAATAATAAATAACTTGTTGTGAACTTCACTGAAAATTAGGACCCTTCCGATTGCTATCTGCTAGACAGAAGCCTCTGATGTTGGAGGCGTGTGAGTATCCTATGTCCTGCTGGGCTGCTTCCAGCAGAGTGGGGGAGAGCAATGGAGGAGATTTTTGCCTCTGTCCTCTTTTTGTTTCCCACTAGATGGATCTCTGAGCCGATCCATTGGAGTCATGCTGGCAGGGGCAGGCCTGGGGTTGGAGAGGTCACAGGATACAGCATATCCTGACCTCTCCTGCTTCCTCACTGCGCAAGAGCGTGCCCGCTTTTTCCTCTCCCTGTCCTTGTCTATGGTCATGAGGAGCTTTCTGAGGCGGTTGGAAGGGGGTTAAGATCTGTAGCTCTGTTAGGGCCTCAGAGTGAAAATCCCCAGTAACTTATGGTCCCTCAGGCAATGTCTAGGGTTCAAAGGATTATGACCTAAAAGGCTTTGATTTTATGAAAAAATAAAGATGCAAAATACTCTACCTTGGGCTGACAATTATTACACAACCTGGTAACCAACCGTCCTATGTAATGGTGTCAAAACATTATTGTTTTCAGCATTGCACAGTGGCCAAAATGAATTATTTCTTTATCTGAAATGCTCATTGTGTTAAGATCAGTCATGTGTGCTTCATATATACTGCCCTGATTATTCGTTCATATTTCCAGTAAACATATAGGAGGCTAGAGTGTTCTGCACTACCCCATTTGCCATTAGACCTAAACAGAACTTAATATTGTTGATGTCTGATCTGCTGTAGCCCAGAGATCCAGCAGCAAAGTGGCAATTAAAACATCTGAACCATGGGAGGAAAACTTTTTTTAATACCTTTGCCCCTCTCTGGTAACACTTGACTTTTTTAAAATTGTCTTTTAAATAGTAAGCCACCTCTAGAATTTTTTTAAATGCTTCAAATACATAGAAACATATATTAAAATACTTAAAATTTGATATGGTAGAACTATCAATAAATGGAACTTGGAATAGATTCTAACATCGTTCTTTGCCATGACTTCTTGATGTTTAAGAAAGTTTGATTTCCATCACTAGCCTTTCTTTGCAGGGAGAATATAAGAAAGCTGTTACCACAAATCAGTGGCATCGACGACTGGAATTTCCAGGTGGAGAAACTATAGTTATGCATAATCCTAAGGTAATGAGAATTCACATTGCAAAGTAGTACCATATTTCTTCAATTGTAAAACGCCATCGATTGTAAGACGCACACTAATTTCAGTACCACCAACAGAAAAAAAAAACCTAAGACACACCCACGATTCTAAGCTGCACCCCATTTTTAGAGATGTTTATATGGAGAAAAAAGTGCGTCTTAGAATTGGAGAAATAGGGTATTGTATGTTTTGTTGTAGAAGTATTTAAAACTCAGCATTGTTCATAAATATACTTTTCTTTGATTGAATCCTAAAAATGGCATCACTCATTTTATTTATTTATTTATTTATTTATTACATTTTTATACCGCCCAATAGCCGAAGCTCTCTGGGCGGTTCACTCATAGTGCTTCCTACATGGAAAGTAAGAGAGGTTAAACCAATAATTCATCCATCCTCTGTATTCTGCACACATTTCCCTATTTTAAAGGTTAGCCACTTCACTGAAGTTAGTTTTTAGTGAAGAGGAAAGTTTTGGTAAATACAGTGCTTTTTATTTAAAAGACCCATCAGTTACATTCAGATTTTAGTATTGCTGTTAACTCAAGTGAATGACTGCATTAGCCAACAGTGCAATTTCAGATTTAAGTTGTATAATTGAATGTCGCTGTCACAGTTCATTAGCTCAACATTTGAAGGGTCTTCTGAGTCATTTATTACAGTTGTCAAAATTATATTTGCCAAGTCATGGGCAGAATAATCCTATTCAGATTGATTTGGAAGTAAGTCCGATTGTGTTCCATGGAGCTAGTTAAGTTAAATGTGCATAGGATTGCAGCCTTGCTTTCCCCTAATCCATTTTCGGTTATAACATTAAGATGTGTATAAATGTGGTGTGCTGTCTGTGTTGATTTTTCAGGTTATAGTTCAGTTCCAGCCTTCTGCAATACCAGATGAATGGGGTACCACGCAAGATGGTCAGACGAGACCAAGAGTGGTAAAACGTGGGATTGATGATGATCATGAGGAAATTCCAGATGGTGAGTGAACCAGGATTTGGGACAAAGGACTCGCATCCTAGACTTTTTCTTTCTCTTTTTAATATGCCTTCATGGGTCATGAGATTGAGTAGAATTCCTAGTGGTGATAATATCTGCTAGATAGTCCAGTGAATTGTGTAGCCTGAGGGTAGACTCACCCTACGTGACCTTTCAGTACAACAAAGTAGTATTCTGTCCTGATGTTGCCCTTTTGCCCAAGATTTACATAAGATTAAAAGAATTAAAAACAATATACAAAACTTAAAACAACAAAAACAGCATACACAGAAACATATATCTAAAACCAGCTATAAACAACTTTATAAACAACTATAAAAACAGATCCAGGATGGATGAAGCTCATCACATATTGCTAAACACCTGGGAAAGAAGAAAAGTTTTAACATGGCGCCAAAAAGATAGCAATGTTGGCACCAGGCGGGCCTTGTTTGGGAGATCATTCCATAATTGGGAGGGGGGCACCACTAAGAAGGCCCTCTCCCTTGTTGCAATCCTCCGAGCTTCCCTTGGAGTAGGCACCTGGAGAAGGGCCTTAGATGTTGAATGTAGGTTCATGTCAGGAAAGGCTTTCCATAACGTTTTATAGGTTAGAACCAGCACCTTGAATCAGGCTTGGAAATGTACAGGCAGCCAATGCAAGCGGACCACAGTCTGTCTTCTATGTTCAAACCTTCTGGATCATGTTATCAATCTGGCCACCGCATTTTGCACAAGCTGCAGCTTCTGAACCGTCTTCAAAGGCAGCCCCACATAGAGTGCATTGCAGTAATCTAACTTGGAGGTTGCTAGAGCATAGACAACTGAAGCCAGGTTATCCCTATCCAGATAGGGGTGTAGCTGGGCCACCAACCAAAGTTGGTAGATGGCCCTCCGTGCCACCGAGGCCACCTGATCCTCAAGAGATGGTTCTAGGAGAACCCCCAAGCTATGAACCTGCTCCTTCAGGGGGAGTGCAACCCCATTCAGAACAGGCTTTGAACACCCTCCGTCCGGTCAGAAGAACCACCCACTAACAGCATCTCAGTCTTGTCTGGATTGAGTTTGAGTTTATTAGCCCTCATCCAGTCCATTGTCGTGGCCAAGCACCAGATCAGCACATCTACAGCCTCACCTAATGAAGATGAGAAGGAGAAATAGAGCTGCATGTCATCAGTGTACTGATGACAATGCACTCCAAAACTCCGGATGACTGCACTCAACGGTTTCATGTAGATGTTGAACAGCATGGGGGACAAAACTGCAATGCAGTGCCCCCCACTCCCAACTCAGCCAGTTGCCCCAGAAGGATACCATGGTCGATGGTATTGAAAGCTGCTGAGAGATCAAGGAGAATCAACAGAGTCACACTCCCCCTGTCTTTCTCCCAACATAGGTCATCATACAGGGCGACCAAGGCTGTTTCTGTACCAAAGCCAGACCTGAAACCTGACTGAAATAGATCCAGATAATCGGTCTCATCCAAGACTGTCTGGAGCTGACTTGCAACCACCTGCTCAAGGACCTTGCCCAGGAATGGAGCATTTGCCAATGCCTTATAGTAACTAAGTTTTTCTGGGTCCAGGGAAGATTTCTTCTGGAGTGGTCTCACTGCCGCCTGTTTCAGACGGCCTGGGACCACTCCCTTTCACAGAGAGGCATTAATCACTTCCCTGGCCAAGCCAGCTGTTCCATCCCTGCTAGTTTTCATTAGCCAATATTGGTGTGCTGGTAACTGATTGGTGGAGAGCATGAGAGGACAGAGTTTTAAATAGGAGTTAGGGAGTTCGTGTTAGAGAGTGCAAGGATGAGTTGTTTGTTATTTTGGTGCTAGAGGTTGAGGGAGAAATTGAGAGTAGCATAGGTATAATAAAAAAAGAAAGAAACAACTCTAGTGTTTTATTGAACATACACAAATACATCCTGTTTACTGTTTTAAAGTGTTATTAATAAATATTTATTTTGTTCAACGTTCAGTGTGGTATCATTCAAGATAGTCAGGGAAGGGTACAACAGGTGTCATTTTTCCATGCCAATTCCGTTCTGAATTTACTTGGTGCTGCTGCTATTTTCTCTCTCTGTTATATAGGTGAGGTGACTCAAATTGACCATTTAGTATTCATGGTCCATGGAATTGGCCCTGTCTGTGATCTACGATTCAGAAGCATTGTTGAATGTGGTAGGTATTTAAACCTCTGTGTGTGTGTGTGTGTGTGAGAGAGAGAGAGATTTATTGTTAATTTGCACAGTTGATACTTTATTGCTTGTGTCCTTACTTACTCCCCTCAAAGCTTTATATATAGCTGATAAAACACATTATTGCTGATAGTTCCATTCCGTAGTGGTATGTGTACAGAGGCCTTTAGGCAAGCCTGCACAATAAATGTCATGTGGAAGCAGCTTTAAATCACTCCAGCAGGTGGGGCATCCAAAATCATAATTTTTAAACTGAATTAAAAATCTATGTGTGTGAGAGGGGAAAGGAATGGATGAACTGTTTTTGGAAAGGACTGCATCCTATGTTGATAGATTAAAAAGCTGTCAGTGAGGGGAAGCATAATTAATACTGTTGATGAAATTACTTTGTACATAGGAACTGTGATGACTGCCCTAATAATCAGGATGAGACGGGAGTAGGATGGTCAAGGTGAACTACTCTTGAAGACTTTCCCCACTGAAGTACTAGTGTGACTAATGTTTTGGATGGTCACTCTTCCAAAACTTTGTGGGGTTTTAAAATCAAAACATGATTGAATAAATGCAAAACACCAGCCCTGTCTAGATAATGGCTTAAAGGTATAAGGATCAGGCCTGTCTCCCTAGTGTGGGCTATCAATTGGAATCAGGTTCTGAACCAGAAGAAACAGGATTAGAAATTTAACAGCAAACACAGGAAGCAGGGGAGGAGATTCTCCCAGGCTCTTCAGGAGCCAGGGATGAATTTTCACCAGACTTTATCAGAGAGAATGCTAACTATTCAGAGTCTGTAGGAACTCATCTTTCCTCAGAGGTGGAAGGGACTTCAGAGTTTTCCACAGGGTCAAGTGGGTGGAGTTGAAAGCAGGGGAGAAGCATTCAGCTCCGGTAGCTTCTCGCCAAAGACTTCTTCAGAAGAATCCTTCCTGAAGCAAAAGTGGCTCAGGGGAAAAAAACCTTCACCTTTTGTTGAAAGGACAATTGCTTATTTTAGTCAGCCAAGTTTTAACCTAGAGGAAAGCTCCCAGTGTTTACACTCCCTTCAGGTGTAAAGAGATGTTTATTTGCTGAATAAAGTTTTGTGGATTATTGGCAGACCTCTTTATTGTCTCACATCGCAGCGGGAGGGCTTGGAATCATGACAAAAGGTTTTTGTGGCATTTTTACAAATCCATATTTTCGAGTACACTTTATGGATTGGAAAGTATAGGTTAAATTGCTGTGGCTTTGGTAATGTGAAATATTGTTGGAAAATATAGTTGAACGCCCACAGTGACTATAAACTTCTTTGATTAATATTAACCTCTGCTACTCCTACTTTTCTTTTCTTTTAAAAGTTGATGATTTTCGGACCGTGTCTCTGAAACTGTTGCAGACGCATTTCAGAAAGTCAGTAGAAGAACTTAAAGTGAGCAGGGTTGAGTTCCTGCCAGTTCACTGGCATACTGCTTTGCACGGAGATGCAACAGGGGTGGATAGGTAGGTCAATACCAAAATGCTATTTTTGTCTAAACCATCTTGATATGTTTTAGCAGGGCTGATTTGTTACTTGATAATTGGTAACTGACCCAGAGATCAGCAACTGAGATTGCAAATGTGCTGTGATGCCAATAATTAGCCTTTTTATGGTTAATTATGTTGCTAACTCTTCTTGTTTTAGTAAAGTAAAATAAACCATTGAATCTGCTTTGGCCGATGCTATTAAAAGTGCTCATACAGTAATTGCTTTAATAGTTATTGGCTGTGTTTAGATGTCATGATAAACCATAGTTCATTGTGATGGGAACAAGTTTCAGCAACTAATGTTGTCCTGTGAATACCTGTATTTGCCTCCCTAAAGATGCCAGGTTTTAAATTGCTGCTAGGCCAGCTGGGTGATTTTGAACAATTCACTGTCTTTTGGACTCAGTTCTTTATTTGTAAAATACAGATTATGATGACCTAGCTGAGAGCTGTACTGAGGCTGAATTTTTAAAAATTGGTACAACAGCCTTCTTTAGCACAAACTTATTTTATTTATTTATTTATTTATTTATTACATTTATATACCGCCCCATAGCTGTAGGTCTCTGGGCAGTTTACAAAGATTAACTTGAAATTCTGAAAAGTTCGTGTACGGTGGGGAAGCAATACTGATGTTAGGCATGCTTCATAACATGAAATCTACATGATCTTCAATTTTGTGGGGCAAGGTTAAAATATCTGTTTATATTTGATTCTATGCAAGTTTACCCTGCTTATTTACACATTTGGCTGGTTCACATGTAATGGCAAATCATGGGATTTACCATGCATGAGCAAGAGAGAGTGCATCAGCCACTTCCCCTTTAATCAACAACTTGCCATTGGCTGGGTCACAGGTTGATGAGCATGAAGTGCAGAATCAGTGCTGGACTGTTTAGGGTCTAAATAACCCAGTGGTTAACCCATGGTTTGTTGTTGGGTTAAGCACTGAGTAGTTTAGCCCCTAAACAACCCAGAGCTCTGGGTTTGGATGTCATACTTACAATCTGGCCAAAAGTAGGTTGTTGATTAAAAGCAGAAGTGAGGGGTTCATGGGAGGCAGTATGCTCACTCACTCTCGGTCGTGCATGACAAATTGTGGGTTAAATAACCTACGATTTGCCATTACGTGTAAATTGGGTCATTATGTTTGATACACAGACGTGAGGTGTGCTTCTCAAATTGGGTCTTGGAGTGGATTGGTATCAGCAGGCAGTTATTTAAACAAATAGGCAGATGCAGAGGGCATGAAGAAAATAGCTAAATATTGGAATTATGAAGTCTTGAAAGGTAGTCTGTGAAAACTTCCTTGACAATCCCTAATTGCTATTGGTATCCTTCTGCTTTATTAAAGGTTATTAAAATTACTGTGCTTCTAATCTATTGATTTTCTGTTCCTAGAAATATAAAAAAAATAACGTTACCAAGCATAGGACGTCTGCGGCACTTCACCAATGAGACTCTACTTGATATCCTGTTTTACAATAGCCCCACCTACTGCCAAACAATTGTGGATAAAGTAGGATTGGAGATGAACCGTCTGTATGCACTTTTCATGAGCAGAAACCCTGAGTTTAAAGGAGGAATCTCAGTTGCTGGTCATAGTTTAGGTAATTCTGTGATTTTTAAAGAAAAGAAAAGAATGACTAGCTCTTTCAACAGAAATTTAATTTTTAAGCACACAACTCTTGACAGTTGTGGTCTAAGTGATTTGGTTTCTGGCTTGTTGGGCACACCAGTGCTAGAACTTGATTTTCATGCAGGAAACATCTCTGGGAATTCTGAAATGGTAAAAATGTTTCCCTTTTGTCAGGCAAATGGGAGGTTGGGAAAGCCTATCCATGTGGTTAGCATATAAATCTGTTTCTGGATGATCAGAGGACCTTGAAGGTCACTTTGTACCAACTTCTTTTGTCTCTCCAGGTTCTTTAATATTGTTTGACATATTATCCAATCAAAATGATTGGGCTTCCGCACCTAATTCTGTGACTCCAGTTGCTGCCAATGGTATTGTGAAAGATGTGGCTGAATATGACCAGCAGGTATTTGTGCTAATAAGCATTAAAAACACTTGTGTGATTGTTCAAACACTTTGAATAGTTACGATAATCTTCAAAATACTGGAGATATGCAGCCTAGTCAGTCTGCATTGTCTTCATACGTTACTGAAGGAGTGCCAAAGCATTTGGTATTGGGAGGCTGAATTTATTTTTTTATTTTATTTATTACATTTTTATACCTGGGCCCTCCATGGGCTGGATGACATCATTGGCCATGGCTACAACCACTGACATCCTCAGCATGCCTGTTTTGATTATTTTGAGCCACTCTCAGCAAGGACAGTGCTGGAAGGAGCAGCATCGGGCAAGTCCCCGGCTTTGTGCGGCACGTGCCCTGTCCCTCTAGTGGTGATGTACACTGTGCAGACAGTGCCGAGAAGAGCAGCTGCTCCTTGCAGCACTGGCCGCCCACCATCTGCGTCCCTACTGCTAAGATTCCTTGACTTGGAGGAACCCAAGGAGGCTCCATAGGCTGGAGGTTCCACAGCTCTGCTGAATGGGCTGTCTTGTCCCATGTCATATGTGTGAAGTCTTCTTAAGACAGATCGCTCAGTCTTTTTCCCTCCATGTTTTTATTAACTCGAGAGTTGCACCTTTATATAAAACATGGTAAAGTGTTTTTTGTCACACACGTAATAATACAAATAATAATAATAATAATAATAATAATAATAATAATTCTTTATTTCTTACCCACCTCTCCCTTTGGATTGAGGCGGGGAACAACATTAGTACAACATTAGTATATGAACTTAATGTACATGGATACAGCAGATTGCTGGAAGTTCCTCCCCACCTCAGCATTTTCATTTAACTTCCTAACTTTTTAAAAACAGAATCCTGTCTCAAACATCAGAACTTCCATCAAAGGCTGATGAGGTGGACATTCTCTGCGTCCCTGTGTCACTTTAGGGCTTCCTGCAATACCATCTCTCGGGGAGCAAGGACTTCAGCATGCAAAGCATGTGCTTTTTGGGTTCTTTTTACAGCATGGTATATTGATGTTATTGTCAAAGCTTATATTCTCACACTGGTATATTTTTGAGCTATCCCCAGAATAGGATGATTTATAGTCCGCTGATTGTTTAGTTAAGTTGACCTGGATATCCTTTGACTTCCATATAGTGTTAGGAATTATCTTATGTACTAATGTGTATTTTCTTTCTTTCAAGTCAACAGTGGATTCTAATTCTGCTAGTTCCTTGCTTTCTCTTTCAAATGATGATCGTGATGTGGAGGAAGATATTCCAACCTTGGAAAGAACTCTGGAAATGCTTAGCTTATCTGAGTACATCAGCACATTTGAGAAGGAGAAGATTGACACAGAATCTCTGGTACAGCAAACACTTTAAATTAGCAGTGTGTGGTAGCACATTAATATAGACTATTTATGGATTTGGGGCATCTAAGGTTGAGATGAAGTACTTAATTGTTTAGGTGTACCTCCCCACCCCTGATATATGAACATAATAATTTATTGTGATAAGAGGGGTTCAGTTCATGCACACATTTACTCTGAAAGTACTCATAAGACAATTATTTAGGCGGTGTACAACCATTTAAAACAAAAACATCTTGCAGCAATAAAAATAAGAACAGTAAAACATGAAAACATTAAAAACAGTAAAAACATGACAACAGTATCAACTATACAAGACAACTTTAACAACTATACATGACAACTTTAACAACTATACATGATAGCATTAACAACTATACATTTTAAAAGGCTAAATTGAAAAGATGGTGGCTTTACACCCTTTCTAAATGCCAACAGAGTGGGAGCCAAGTGTAGTTCTTAAAGGAAACAGGATCGTGCGTAGAACTCCATGTGAGGGAGTTCCTGATTGGGCCAGGACCCCCACTCACCCTTGTATTGAGGAGCTCTACATGCATTCAATGATGTGTTAATACTGAGCTTGGCAGCGGGAGGGGTGGGCTGGCCTCCATGGCCTCCAAACCCCTTCATATTTTCTTTCTATGAATGAGGGAGGGTGAACCCCAAGGGCCTTTAGCCAATATCTGACATTGTGTACAAATGCGCTACCCTGAATGCCGTTGGAGTTTTGCAAGTAATTCCCTTTAGTGGAACAAAGATAAAAATCGACTTTCATATCAATTTTCTGACAACTCAGTGTGAAACAAACAGAATAAGAATAATCTATGTGAACACACAATTGATTGTATTCAAGTCTGTAGGTCATAAATTATATGGATTGACAGTATTGTCAGTATGGCAGTCAATACTGAAAGGTCTCTGCTGACTATATTCAATGACATTTCTCTACTTTCGTAAGAGTTTCATTTGTTCTTTCCTAAAGCTTTCTTCACCTTGTATCTTCCTTCTGCTCTCTTTCTGCCTTCATTCTCTACCTCTGCTTACACTTCTCCCAACAACTATCTGATACCTCCATAGAGAAGCCTGCCTCACATGAGAAGCATGGTGTCAGGAAATGCATCTCTTCTCATATGGTCTTATTGCTAGGGACAGCATGGAAGTTGTATTATTTTATATAGTGCCATGGATGTGCATCAGGGGAGGGCAACCTCCTGCTCACACTGGGGCCCAATCCACCCCCTAATCCAGCTCCCTTTCTGCGCCACTTGCATCCAGTTCAGAGATTGGAGGTAAACTGGGGATTCCCTTCCCCCACTTTTTCTGCCACTCGTGCCCTGATCAGAGCACGAGCAGCGCAGGAAGTAGTGGCATGACTCGGCCAGGGCTTGCAGGAGCCAGCTCCTTTCCTGCACCATTTGGATCCTGATTGGGGTGTGAGCAGCACAGGAAGGAGCAGCTTGACTTAACCGGGGCTTGCAGTCCCTTTCTCCATGCAGAAAGAAGCATGGATATTTTTTTAAAAAAATAATAAGTGGGCAGAGGTGGATGACATCATGGGTGGGGTAAGGCTTCAGAGATGAGTTCCTGCCCCCTTGATGTCATCTGGCTCACCAGCTTGGTTAGAGGGGGATTATAATCCAGCTCCTGGATCAAATGTGGTTGCCCTCCCCTGATGTATATAGTGCTTTATAAAGAATGAGAGGATAAATCCCTGCCCCTGAGTAATTTACAAACTAAAAATAGACACAAGGGAATGAAATGGAGACAAGCATACATTGGGGAATAATTTTCTATCATTTCAGTTACTTATATTTAGATTTAGTTATACTGGAGTATTCTGGCATGTGTTGTATGTCTTGTGATTGACACTGTCACAATAGTGATTCCATAATGCTGTTGAAATATGTCTCCCTACATCTCTTTGTAACTAAATTATGTAATAGGAAATTCTCATCTGTATTCCTTTAAAGAGAATAAGTAAGCATTATTTTTATTATTTTTTAAAGCTGATGTGTACAATTGATGACCTGAAGGAAATGGGAATACCTCTTGGGCCACGAAAGAAGATAGCAAACTTTGTAAAAGACAGAGCAGCCAAACAGGTAGGTAATGACTATTTTGCAATCCGTAAGTCTCTGTTTTCTGGCAATAATATTATGTTGCCATAAAGCACCTCAGAAATACAAAATAGGCATAGTGCTACATATTGGTCTTTCCTGTCTTTGGGAGGAACAACTCTCTACCAAATTGTTATAAACAGTATGTTTCAGCTCCTAATGCAAGCTGTTCAATGTTCTAAATGTCAGACTTTAACTTCAATCAAGAATTGCCCCCAGGAGTTCAATTAAAGTGATGGAAAAGAAAGTATAGCACCGTTAAAATGGATCATGACTGACACAGAAGCCTCTCTTACCTTGCTTATAGCTAACAAGAAAGGGTTGTGCAAAGTAGACTAGAAACTAGAATGAATGATATGTTGTATCTCTGAGAAATCTTAAAACCTAATGTGTGCAAGGCAAAACAAACTAGATAACAACTGAAAATTAAGAAAAGCAGTCTTCTGTGAAGGAAGCTTACAATTAGAACTATTTTTTAAACTACAGTGATATTTTGAAATTGTAGTGGCCTGTTCTCACAACATGAAAACCATGCAGTGTGGCTATTTTTGGAACAACCCATGGTGTGCCCCAAAGACGATCAGGTTCATTGTGGATTGTTCTCCCCCTCTTTCCTCCACCCAGTATCCCAGGGTCCTGTATTGCAGAACCCATCTTGTCTGCCCATCCCATCACCCTCTCTGCTTCGATCATGACTCCTTTTTATTCCCCAGCACGACTTTTTAAACAACATCATCAACAACATTTGCACTATTGAGACCGTAATATTTTTATTTTTCAGCCCCAGGAATATGTGCAAATGTCTTTATTTTTTTAATTGTCATTTTTTGCAGTTGTACATTTGCCCACATACAACTGGCAGTGTCCTTGTATGTTTCATCTGTGAAAGGGAACAAAGTGTACTAGGGAACATATAATGTAATTGACAAGATGAGACTGCATATAGGCTAATTTGACAGCCTCTGACAGTGACCAGCTGACACTTGTGGGTGCCCTGCTTCCATTCCACACTTTCCAAGTCCCCAACCAGTCCTTTTAAGAGAGATCTAGGGTCCACCCCCTTTTTGTGGCTCCCATTTGGATCAGTTCCTGCTGTGGTAACTGCGAATTGAATAACCCGTAGAACAATCTGTGAGCTGTCAGAGTCGCTTTTTGCCCCAAAGTAAGCGAACCTTCGGGAAGTGGTACAGGTTTGGACAACACAACAACCTAGTGTGGCTTGTTTCAAATGACAACCCAAGATGGGCTGTTGTGTCATGCAAACCCAGTCAGTATCTCTTCAAAACACCCCTTGAAATAAGTCCCTCGTTCACAAATGAAATATTTTTATTGAAATGTTTTAAGATTTTTAGTCACAAATTAGATGCAATTTTAAATGACTAATTTCAGTTTAACACAAACTTAAATAGATGTTGTACAGTTACCTAAGAACTCGGAAGGAGTGAAGCATCCAGGAAGTCTTTGGGTACCAGTGAAGAATATCGGGCATGAATTACAGCCTCACTACTTGCTCTTCCTGCTATCATTTTAGTGTGTGTTTGTGTGTGTGTGTGTACAAGAGAGAGAGAATGAGAGTGAGAGTTGGGTAGCTGCGAAAGACAGGGGCTTCTTGGTGGCAGCACCTTGATTGTGGTGCTGCTCATGCAGGGATTTTTGTCAGACATTAAGCAGCTATAAAAAACTGTTCTGTGTGCACAACTTTTACTGTAGGTGTGAGGAACCTGTGGCCCTTCAGATTTTTTTGGCTACAAATTCCATCATCTCTGACAATTGTTCATGCTGGCTGGGGTGGGGGCTGGTGGAAGTTGGGGTCTAGCAACATCCCTATCTTTGTTAAATTATTGTAAGATGCCTTGGGAACTACTTTAATTGAAAGATGGGCACACACTCACATACTTGAAATAAATAATAAAAGATGAGTTGAAATAGTTAAGTGTTGGTTGATGGCAATATTTTAAATAGGATAGAGAAAAGGGTTGGCAGTTTTGCCTTCTTTCCTGAGCTCTCAAAATCTTTGTTTCAACAGGAACAGAAAAAAGCAGCAATGGAGAAAAAGGCAGCAATGGATGCCTTGACACGGAACCAGGAAGAAGCTGCTCAGGCAGTAAAGAAGGTGGCTGATTTTGCTAAATCTTCAGAATCTGGTATGCCTCAGGATCCATCCAAGCGAAGACTTCCAGTTGGAGCCTCTGTTTCATCTGTACACATAGACTATGAATATTTTGAAGTTGGTACTGGTCAGGTATGTGTTGTACACGTTAAATATTATTTTGTTATTTATTACGTTTATATACTGCCCCATAGCTGAAGCTCTCTGGGTGGCTTACAAAAAACAATCTACTTCATTCCCAACTGGAGGAACGGCCTCTTTTTGGTACATGGCCCTATCAGCAGTAGCTGGTGCTTATGGCGATGGGGGTCACGCATTGCATACGAGATGGACTATTGACCCACAGAATAATGCAATGGCACTATTGCAGTGCCATTCAGTGGCAGAAATACAAGTGGGTAGACCATTATGAACCCACCCACAGAGTAGCACCTATTTCAGAATAGTACTGTTTGAATGAGGTATAATATGTGGGAGGAATAAGTCATCTTCTGTTTATTCTCTTTCTCCTAGGTATCTGTGGTATACAGCACACTCGACTTTGAGCCAGAGATTTTCTTTGCTTTGGGTTCTCCAATTGGTGTATTTCTCACTGTAAGAGGAGTGGACAAAATTGATGAAAACTACACACTCCCCACATGCAAGGGATTTTTCAACATTTATCATCCGGTTAGTGAGAAGTACAGTTTTCACCTTCAGTGAAAAGACCATCGACCGACTAGCCATTAACTCCTAATTGCTCCTTTTTAAAAGCTCAGGAGAATAATCTGTTAGACTGAAACTGATACTGTTGCAACAATGTGTATCTATTTAGGAGCACAGAATTCTAAGATGGCAATTAAATATCTTTATATACAATGGCCCTGATGCAAATCACTGGAACGTGTTGCATCACTGCACGGGATTACAGCCAGTCTTTTTTATTTTGATAGTTGTTAGATCTTATATAAGTATTTTAAGTGTAGGTTCCTTGACATCTTGGGATTTCCCTGTTGTCCTTTTGCTGGCAGCCGAAAACATTTTAATTCAGGTAGTTCATTGGGACATAAGCTGGCCTGCTGAAGGGTCAGTGCTGCTCATCTTTTATCGTTACGTTTTTAATTGTCTTTTTAATTGATTTGTGCTTATATTATGTTTTAATTAAGATTTTGTTTTTAATCTGGATTTTACTGCTAGCCACCTTGAACGCCATTCTTTGGTGGTAAGGCAGGCTATGTTTTAAACAAATAATAAATAACATCTTTGCATATTTTATATTTGTTTCCTACTTGTAGCTAAGCAGTGGGGGGTGATTTCTGCCTAGTTTTAGGTTTTTAAATCTATCCAGCCAGATTAATATGATCTTCCTGTTCAAACTTAAACTCTGTGCTAAATGTATGCTTTAACAAAAGGTCCTGTTCCCATACTCCATGTGCATACAGAACTTTTGTGCACTGGGAGCTGTCACTTTCAATTCTATGCAGGATGAATTTTTAAAGATATTTCTTACATATTGAAGGAAGCGAAGCTTCCTCCTGCTTGTGCTGTGCTCAGTTTGCACATTGGAGCTTTTGTATATATACTGGACCCAATGAATCCACAGCCTAACTGGGTAATGAGTGGATTTTGTAAAATCCATTCTGTCTGCTTTTCACAGATTGTGAGATGCCTTTCATTCCCTCATCCAGTCATTGGCAGAATTGGGTTTTTTTTCAATTTCCTGAATTTACGCAAATTTACACTTGCACAAAACCTCTCCCTAATGTGCAAATCTCTCCTGAATGCACATTTTCATGCTTTAGCCTATGGGGGAAATGTACATTTTAGGCTGGTGTTTTTTTTATTTTACCTATTTTTCTATGACTGAATTTGCATAAAATTCCGGAAAGTAAAAAAACACACCATGTCGGATTCATAGAAATCCGAGCTCATTTGATTCTGTTGTGGATTTCTTCAACATCCCTAGTGTTTAGTATTTGTGTTTTTTTATCTCCTTTGCTTACTATGTGGTAATTACTGGATATCTATGCACACCATAGTATACTTGCAAAGCTATTGACATATCTGTGAGTTAAAAATATAATTTGGGCAAAAAGAAGAGCTTGAGAATGCTTTAGCTTGAGTAGAGTGTTTGATTTTGAATAACAGACCCACTTTGTACCTGCCATGTCACAGTTTTCTTAAGTTCTTTCAGTTAAGAACTAAGAAAACTTGTTTGCCATATGACACTGGTTACTTACGATGGAAAAATGAAATCCCCCTTTGGTTATGAAAACAGTTGTGCCTTTTTTTAGATAACAACCACGGGTGTTTGATATTTAGATTTACGATTACCGTTTTTTCTCTTTTGCTTCCAGCTCGATCCAGTGGCTTACAGGCTAGAACCTATGATTATCTCTGACTTGGACATAAAACCAGTTCTCATTCCACATCATAAAGGCAGAAAAAGACTTCACCTTGGTAAACAACATGTATTCAGATATTTTCAGATACGTTTCCTGTGCGTAGAAATAGCATGTAGATTGTAAATATACAAACGGAAGAAGCTGATCAAAAGAGGGAGGAGAGCATGTAAGGTTGGAAAAGAAAAGATTAAAGAGAGAAAGGATTGAAACTCTTGCAACTATTCTAAAATTTTGCAGGTTACTTACCGGGGGGGGGGGGGGGCACCTCTGCAATATATGCCATTTTCATATATGCCCCCAAAAACACAGGGTAAAAAGCAAATCCCCCAAATATTAAAAAACATCTATTGCACACAAAACTGTGCATCTATCTGTCTGATAGGCTTCACCTCCAGAGAAAGGGTAAACTATATCTGCAATTTTATCCAGTTGTGGTAAGAAATAAGCAAATTTATAGGCATCCCCCTTAAAGAAACAAACAAAAAAATCACAATTTCAAGGTGCCTAGCATAGAAAGTCCTATATGGATTTGGTTAAAATTTGGCAGGTGTCATCCATTCAGAAGGGCTGTGAATATCACTCAGTTCTGTCAAAATAAGCAAGTTATGGCTATTTCTTCATTTTCCCATGATAATCAAAGGGGAAACCTGTGGAACCAAGGGGAAGCAAGTTGGGCCTGAACTCGTTTGAGGAAAAGTCAACTGCAATCTGAAGTATTGCAGCAGAATCTGAATCAAATAGTGACCTGACTTGCATGATCACTATGCAAGTTAAACTATGGCTTAATTACATTATGAACCTGGCAGGGAATAAGGCATTTTAATTACTGTACTATAAATCCAGTGCTGACTGACTTGCTTTTACATGTGTCGGAAAATATTTTAACTCATCTGATTTAATAGCTTTAAGTTGATTTTAGGTATAGCTAGGCACAAATGGCCTCTCTAAATCATCCATCCTATTTGTGGGCAGAGAAATTGGGGTACCATTTCACTGAATTTTGCCAGGGGAAGTTGAAATTCTCCCAACTATTTCTCAGAGGTGGGGCTCACTATTAGCAATTGTGCTACAGCTTCTTCCTTTTTTCATGAGGGTTTTTTGAACTTCCACTGTAAGTGGCAACAGCTGCAAATGTTTATGGCCTGGTCACTATTTTACATCCTCCCATTCCCCATGCCCAGTATTATTCTGGGATATGGGTATGGAAGGCAGGTACCACCAAAAAAAATTGAGACCATTTGCCAAAATATTGCAAAGCAACTTTCTATTTCTTGGGGGAATAAGAAAAATCTCAGAATGTTTCTCTCTCTCTCTCTCTGTCTTTTACTTAAGGCATGTGAGAAAAAGAAAAATGTCTTTTGAGAAATTTTGACTCAGCTCTACTTGTCATTCTTCAGGGTATTCCAAATGTTAAAGTTTTGATTGTGGATACATCTAGTCCCCTTCCCAGCAAACTCTGTAGCGAGTGTGAGGAGTGCGTTGTGTCTGGCTCCAGGGAGAGGTGGAACTAGTGCTGTGCCAATACCTGTCCACCAATTTCCCAAAAGCTTTCTTTCACCATGAAAGAGGTTTTTGTTTTTATGCCTCATTGTCATGGCATTTTAGATTTTTAAAAATTGCTTTAGTGGTGTGTTTGAGCTTATCTTATCATTGTAAAGTGGCAGAGTGGGGCTGTAATACATCTCGCCATCACTCTGCAGTCTCCCTGGCTGCCTATGCTTCCTGATCTGAAAAAAGCCCATAGAGGAGGAATTGCCTTATGAGGTCTTTCCATTGGCTTTAATCGAAGTATGGAAAGTTAGGGAGGCTACTGGCTGTGGAAGAGATAAGTGCGCAATAAAAGGCAGGATGCTCACACATACTCCTCGGCCACTTTGTAAGCAAGATCCCCAAATTCCACCCATAAGAATTTCTCTAAAATGTTCTACCCCTTTGAACATTTTAAAAAAAGCAATTCCTTTTATGTCAAATTGAATTGGAATGGTTAAAAAATATGGAAGAAATTTTCAACACAGCACTAATTTTAGAACTTGAAAAATAGTGCTGCAATTTTTCCTGAAGGTGGCAGAATAGCTCATTTCTTAGTACAACTTATGCTTTGTATTTCCTTCTACATGTTCTCTACAGCTCATCATTCAATAAATTGGTGCCTCTTCAATAATGTTTATTTCTTACAATGGTTGGGTGTGTGTGTTTCTCTTTTTAGAATTGAAAGATTCTCTCTCTCGTATGGGATCAGATCTGAAACAGGGTTTTATCAGCTCATTGAAAAGTGCTTGGCAAACTCTTAATGAATTTGCACGTGCTCATACCTCCTCTACTCAGCTTCAAGCAGAATTGGAGAAAGTGGCTAATCAGATCAAAGAGGAAGAAGAAAAAGATGAGGCAGAAGGTGAGTTGGTACATGGCTGTTACCATTTTCAATACTGTGGTCAGTGTTAAAACTGGAACTTTGTCTTCAGAACGTAAGCCTGGACCCTTTCAGACTGCTCACCTGTCTATAAATGCTCACCTGTCTATTCTGACTCTGCAGTTCTAACCCTGAAACCTATAGATTGCTCCCCCAAGGCACATAGCATCATATCATTTTTAAATGTTATTTTTACTTTGAGCATTTTGCTGGAAGGAAAATTCTGTGTGATATTTATCACTTTATACAATTTGAAGTTTGTTAGTCAAATTAAATGCATCACTTCACTAGCTGTATGAGGTTCATGTAATGATGGGGTATCTCTGTTAAAATGAATGACCATTGTGGCAGGCAGGAACGTAATACCTTTTGCAGATATTGGTCTCTTAGGAAACAGGTAGCTTGCCTGCTTCATCCTGTCTAGTGGATATTGTTTACTACTGATTTTGTGATTATTATTATTATTATTATTATTATTATTATTATTATTATTATTCATTACATTTATATACCACCCCATAGCCGAAGCTCTCTGGGCGGTTTAATCTCTCAGTTTTTAATTCTCTCCAAATCTGTATCAGAGTAATCAAATGGAAATAATGTACTTGTATTGGCAAGGTCCAAAGATCTATATTGGGCATGCCTCATGAGAGCGTTGACTTCTGTCTTTTAATAGCAGATGCTTCTGTGCCTCATCCCAAATTGCTTTTGATTCTCTCTTCAGTTTTTAAGAATGGCTTGCCATATAGTATGAGAGGCTGCAGGGATCCCTTAGTACCGGGAGCAAGTTCCACAATTTAATTGAGCTTTATTTGTGACATAATACAATGTAATCCCACTCTAATATTTGTTTGATTTTTTTGGTCCTAAATAGCTCCAAACTTTGAAGTCTATAACCTATCCTTCAGTTTTACTATACCATATATTTAAAAGAAGAGAAACCCACAGCTGTAATAAAACCAGACCATATTCCATCAATCTTAATACAGAAAAGCTATAATAAAAAGATCAGAAAGGTAGAACCAAATAATGATCAAGTATTCAACTTGTAATGCACTTATCATGCTCATTTTCTTTCTACTCTAGCAGAAAAGATTGTTGAAAGTCCAGACTTTTCAAAAGATGAAGACTTGAGTATAAAAGTTGGTTTGCTGAATGGAGGCCGTCGTATTGATTATGTCCTGCAGGAAAAGCCCATTGAAAGTTTTAATGAATACCTGTTTGCTCTACAGAGTCACTTGTGCTATTGGTAAGATTCCCACCCACCCCCTCTCCCCAAAGCACACCTGATGCAACATGCAATACTGTATTTATTCAAGTTATTTTTTTGCTGACCTTTTTGGACTTTTATATTTTTTCAGCTTCATTTTGCCTTTCACGCAGAATATTACAATATATATATATATATATATATATATATATATATATATATCTCACCACACTATACAGTTTGCTAAGTACGCAACCACTGATCTTATAAAAATCCATATATTAATAGCACAACAAAATCAAGATTTTTTTTTATCCGTTAATATAAAAATAATATAGTCTGTCATAGGTTTCTGTTCTGTATGGCAGAAATTGGATAGGTTTAGATCAAGAGTCCTTGTACCAATTTGGTTTTATGAGTAGTGATGCAAACTCATGTTGTTGCACTGATTAAAGACCAAGGAAGTCTCTCCCAGAACCGGTGTGGTCTTGGCAACCACAAAGCCTAAATGTGAAGTGCCAAGTGCTGCAGGCCAGGCAATCACTAGAGAGTGCAAACGGAAGTGCAGTGCAGCCCTTTGCAGTCACCCACAGGATTGGGTTGTCTATAGCAGTGTGGTTTAATGATAAATGGCGACTTGGAGTTAAGTTTGTGAATATTTTGTTGAAAGCCTTGGGGTGGGGGTAAGCTGTACCTGATGTATGCCAGTAAAAAGCAGTTTCCCTGAGTGGCTTTCTTAGGAGCAAACAAACTTGGTTGTTGCATGGAGGGTGTGTGTGTGTGTGTCTTTGTCTTTATTTTTCTTGAGAAACTGTAAGTGAGAGTAATTCCTATTGACCAATTAAGTCTTCAAAACACGAAGTAATGCTTGAACAAACACTTTTAATTTGAAAGTTTGCTTCCAGTATTTCAATTGACTAATTGGTATAATAGAAGCTATTGCTGAACTCACTGTGTGTGTGTGTGTGTGTGTGTGTGTGTGTTTCCTGCAGGACTAATGCTCCCATCTATTTTGCTTATCTATGCTGAAAAGTATCTGTATATTTTCACCATAAGGTGGCACTGTTGAAGATTTTAAAAATAATCTTTTGGGCAATAAATTATAAGACTTCTTGAAAGTACTTCCTAACCTGAATAGCAGGCTGAGGCTGAATGACTGACTGCTTAGGTTTCTCTTGATAATATTTATCATTGTTGTTTCTTGCACTTGGCAGTATAAGCTTGATCATATGCATGGGTTCATGTAGCAGACATTCAGTTTCCCTGATTGCTTCCATTCCTTTTTGTACAGTGTCTACTGTCAGACTTTAAACCTGTGGGCAGGGAGTGTATTGTTTTCTGAGGGTGGTGTCCAGGTAGCCCCTCCAGCTGAAGGGACTAGGGACCCTCCACAGGACACTTTGAGAGGCTGCAGTGGTAGGGTGACCATATGAAAAAGAGGACAGGGCTCTTGTATCTTTAACAGTTGTATTGAAAAGGGAATTTCAGCAGGTATCATTTGAATATATGGGAACCTGGTAAAATTCCCTCTTCATCACAACAGCTAAAGGTGAAGGAGCTATACTAGAGTGACCAGATTTAAAAGAGGGCAGGGCACCTGCAGCTTTTACTGTTGTGATGAAGAGGAAATTTCCCCAGGTTCCCCATATATACAAATGACACTGGCTGAAATTCCCTTTACAATACAACTGTTGAAGATAAAGGAGCCCTGTCCTCATAGAATAGCAGAGTTGGAAGGGGCCTACAAGGCCATCAAGTCCAGCTCCCTCCTCCTTTTCATATGGTCACCCTATGCAGTGGGGAGGAAGGGAAAGCCGACTTCTGCTCACATAATGTTAGATTTCACCCTCTTAATTTCTGTACAGTTCTAGAAAACCTTAAGCACTTGACAAATAAATAGCAGCAGATGATGATGGTAATGCTGAATTAATTATCCAAACTTTTATGGAGAGAGAATCTGGCATTAAATGTATCGTCCAAAAGTTTACTGTTGAGTATGTTTGGGGATGGTGTTGATTTACTTGAACAAATTCGAACATTGCTTGAATATATTTGAACACTTTTAGTAACTTCTAAAAACAACATAGATGTTACAGCTGTTCCATACTGAAATCTAAGGTGGTATAAATATAAACTAGATTGTGTATATTGATTTATGGTGCTGGAGGCGGGCAGTGGGGATATGGATGGTTCTGCCTTGCAGGATAAGGTTAGAATATATAATTTTTGGAGCCTTGATATTAATTCAGATTTGCTGCATTCTTGGGGAAAGTGATGTTGAAATCCATGCATCAAAAATGGAATAAAGAGAGAGCAATGAAGTCCAATGGCAGATCCTGGCCAATATTAAACCGGAACAGTTGCTGGCTGGTGAATGCTGGGGGTTGTAGATTGTGCCCACAGAAGGTGGCTAAAGGAGGGTGGTTGAAGGAATGAGCAGAATATGCATTAGAATGAGATACAGGAACCTGAGGGACATACAGGTGGGAAACACAGGGAGCAGAAGAAAGGAGAGGACCATAAAAGTTATCTCAGTGGGATTGGAGTGCTGAATGTCACACATTGATATTAACGTTTTGGCTAGAAGCTTTTAGTTTAAGTGTAATGGCTTAAGTAAACTGAGGAGGCTGAAGGAGAAACAAACAGTTCAGGTGTGTAGGAAAAATGGATTGAAAAGAAATAAAAGAATCAAGCTGGCAATCTTTTGGTTAGCAATACTGGATAGTTAAGTATTTGTCTGTGCTGCACTTGGAAAAAGGAATGCAGAATAGGTTGCTCAAAGTAGACAATTCCTTGACAAACCAGCAAATATTTTTTATCTTCAGGGAATCTGAAGACACCGCTTTGCTTCTCCTGAAAGAAATATATAGAACTATGAATGTTTATCCTGAACAGCCGCAACATTGATGCATGGATACCTATCATTCCGAATGTGTAAGTGGTTCTCAATATAAACACAGCACACAGGTGTGTCAACTTGAGAGTACAGAATTCCTTGAAGGGGTAGGGAAGTCATGGAGCTTCACAAAAAGTTGTATCAATCAGTCAATCAATCAGTCAGTGTTTATCTTGGTGGAGAGTTGCCAGCAATGCTTGAAATGTATTGAGACCTATTATATGCTTTTCCATTTAAAAAACCGTCTCCTGCAAATGTTTCAGTTGCTTTTTGACCTCAGTGTAAGTAAACTCTGCATGCAGTTTAACATTTATCCCCTCTCAGGGGAGTTCAGTGGGCATGCTAGTATAAACCATTTCCCCCTTTCTTCATGTCTGTGGCTTGGAATATAAAGCAAACAGACTAACATTTACCTTGAAAATACTGAGTGGCTTTGGACATTTAGATACAGAGGGAAGCAAGAATCAGAAATGTCCCCTGCTTCCAGATCTCTATGCTTCCAGATCAGACCTTTCACATCTTCTCCTTTTGCTTAGCTACATAAGTTGGCCCTGCATTAAAGGAACAACTAAAGCCACTGGCAAAATAATCTTTATGCTAACATCATAAAATCCCTCTTCCCATTACACATAAGCTTGGCATTGTTAAAATCTCTCCTGTCTGATATAGAAGCATGGGGTTGTTGTTTTTTTAAGTGACTGTGAGAGCATGAGCAAATCTATTCACTAATATAAGCGATAACTTATGCAGTGGGTAAAAATAAATTTGTGCTCATCTTTAGAGACTTGGAAGTGCATTTGTGCTAGCACATGTGCAATATATGCTAGGATGGGAGTAGATTAGATTCTCTTCTCTTTTTTATGTGGCTCTTCTACCTGGTGTCTCAGGAGAGAGGTAAATGCAACAGAAAAGAAATCCTAAATGTATCATTGCAGATTAAATTCCAAAACACTGAACTTGTTCTAAATTTTTATTCAGTGGATTGCCAAGTATTTCAGTTCATCTACCTCCAGTCTAGTATGCTCAGTTGTCATAGTAACATTATTTAGCTAGAGAATTGTGTATTGAAAAGAGTTCGGCTGAAGCATGTGTATACTTAAAGGATCTGAACTTGTACCATGTATTTGTTTTGTAGTTCTTAATTAGATGCCTTTGCCAGTTTCCCTAAACACACTGTGGGGCAAGTGTATATGAAATATTAAGCACCATTTGCTTTAATATCTTAGTGTTTTCTTACATGACTCACCTGTTACAGTTATAGTAAACAAATAAAACACAGCTCTAGAAATTATTATAATTACTCCCAGGATTCCGTGAAATATACAGTTTGGTTTCTACCACGCTGCTTCATGACATATTCATGCTTTTGCTTGTTAAGCAAAGCTTCATTTAAAAATGCCTGTAATCTTATGCACTACATGGCTTCTAAAATGTAGATTCCCCAAATGAGCTCACAGTTAACAATGTGGGTGGGAATCCTGCACTCACAGATTACATAGATATCAAGGCTTCTCACAGGTAGCAATATAGGTGCCAAAATGTGAGGAAACATCTGAGCTCCCTGCAATGATGGCACTGCTTCCATTATAATAGAACATTTTTCTTAAAATGTTTTATGATTGTGTAGCCTCTGTAAATTTATTTATTATTTATTTAAACATTTATATCCCACCCTATATCTCAAGGATCTCAGGGCAGCATACAAATAAAATCATACATATAAAATAAAATAATAAATATACAATTCTAAAACAAATGTTTTAGCATTAATGTTTTAACATTTAACTAATGTTTTAACATTAATATGTTAAAACCAATATGAAACTTTAAAACAGTAAAATCCAGTTAAAACAAGACAGTGTGCAGGAAGGTGGATTTAGCCATCAAAGGCTTTGTTAAAAAGCCATGTCTTAACTTCGTGCCGAAATAAAGCCAGTGCCAGTCAGGCCTCCAGTGGGAGGGCATTCCACAGCCAGGGTGCCATAACAGAGAAGGACCTCTCCCATGTCCCACCATAGCATATAGCTCACATTGGTGGAGAACGGAGAAGGGCTTCTCCAAGCCTGGTCCCAGGAGGCTGTTAACTACTTGGAATAATTCTGCTGGACAACATTTCGAGGATGAGATAACAGATGCAAAGTAGGATTGTTTTGCCATCCTCACTGCCGCATAATAGGCACACTGAAGAGTTTTTACTAATCTTCGATCATATTCACTCCGAGACCTGCACCACCTGTACTCTAGCCTTCATCCAGCCTGTTTTATTGCCTGCAGATCTTCTGTAAACCAAGGGGAGTTACGGGCTCCACAGCACTGGAGTGGGCAATCGGGAGCAATTGTATCAATGGCCTTTCCCATCTCACCATTCGTTAGTGAGACCAAAGCCTCAACTGAATCGCCAGTCCTATCAGCCAGGAAATCCCTCAGAGCATTCAGGAATCCTTCATACATCTAGGGCATATTTCTGCCCACCAGATGGATGCAGTTAAGAATTCTCAAAGTCAGCTACTTTTATCTATACCCCACTTTTCACAGGCAGTGCAGTTGGCCATTAGCTGGAACAGGAGATTTGTGTACACTTCCCATTCTCCCAAACAGCTTTCCTTCTTTGCCTCCAATACATAGTACTTATACAGTTCAGATATCCAAGTGCTTTTAGTGAATGCTTAACGAAAAGCACCTATTGTGTTCATTGGTGTTTCATTGAGGAAACGTTCTTGCTTACATTTTGCATAAGAAGTCCCAGCTTTCTGTGACAAATCTCCTGATCTCCTGGGCGAGTAATATTCAGTGATTATTAATTGACACACCATGTGTTTTTTTCACACACAAACTTGTACGAATATAAAGTGCGAGACTTGTATTGGTTCCTGTACCAGGGTGGGGGTGGGAGAAGCACAATTGCCACCAGATGTTTTAAAAATTCCAGGTAGAGGACCTAATCCAGCTTTAGGATTTTGGGCTCATTTTTAAGGGAAGCAAAGAATAGTCACTAGATACCCTTTGCTATGAGCTGAGCCGCAGTGCCAAGCGGTCACAAAACATTTGTGTGGGTCACCCTGCCAATTTTAACTTGTCCAGTGGGCTGCATGCAATCTCCCACATACACATTTTATTGGTTTATATTCTGCCTTTTAGAAAAAAATATTGGTAAAACAAGAGCAAAACAATAAAATACAATTATTTTTTTAAAAAAAAAAACCCCACAGTTAAGCAATTATAAAAGGAAGTCAGCATACACAGGTAAAATCATGTTCTCTCTTATGTGCGCTGGTGTTCCATCTCGACGTTTCCCATGCTGCTTTTGCATTCCTTGATTCGCATCTGGCTGACAGGGACATTTTCAGCTGGGGCCAAATGTAGTGGAGGCATTAGAGGAAGCACACAGGAGGGGGGGGGGAAGAGGTGTAGTTCCAAGTTGCAGCCTCTGGCACAAACTGCAAAAGTTTTACCTGTCTTTTTTTTCTTTTGCAGCATTTCTAATCTTCCTTCAGACTTGCCAACCATCTTTTGAGAAGGCAGCGCCAATTCCCACAGATGACAGAAGTGTTTTCAGTCTACAGCCCTATTCTATACTGCCTTTTTGTTTCATTTTGAGAGAGAAAAAATGGGTGGGAAAAAAGAAAATCAAGTCTGCTCTTAGAGTACACACATTTTCCCAGCATTGAATCATTTGTGGAATAGTTGCCAAACATAAATGACCCTTCAAGAAATAAATGCAAATTAATCTGTAATGGTCAATAGATTTATCAGACCTGTGGCTGTATGTTTTGGTTAATTTTTAAAAGGACATATTGTTGGTAAACAGCAATAATAACCTTTTGATTTAATAAAAATACAACTTTGTCCCATTTCTTTAAAAATGTGAACCTAACTTTAAAGTGCTTTAATACAAATTTACATTGAACCCTTTATATTTGCTGAAATGAACAATTGGAGCCAATGTCTTACAGCTAGTCAGTATATTATTAAGGTTTTATAAAAGCTTCTTGAACCTCTGAGAGAGTTTTTGGAGGGTTTTTTATGCTTGCAACGTGAACTTTTACTCTAGGTAGTGTAGATTGCTGCTACAAACTGATTCAGCACTTGCACATCTTGCTGTGTGTCTTTCTGCATAAGGAGGGGAAGGATGAGCCAAATAAAATCTTGGCTTGACAATGGTGTTCAGGTTGAGATGCATGAGTCTACGTATGATTTGAATACTGAACTTACAGGAAACAGAAGTGTATGGCTTTGCAGCAGAAGAAGAGTCTTTTGAGGATCAGATTCAGGGGGAGTCCTGGCTTTGCCAAGAACACTTCCTATATTCTTCTTGTGTAATACGTGATTGTTTAACACATAACATTTCTAAACACTGGACTTATATAGCTTCTTTGTTTCTGATTTCCCCCCCTTGTGTTTTGTCCAAAAATGGTATTGTGACAGCTTTTATTTGCTTCCGTTTTACAAATAGTGAATTCTCCTCTACCAGTAGCTTTTTTAAAAAAAAGAATATGGTTTTGGGGCAGTGTGTCTACATTATTTTTTCTATAGGCATCATTGCAGTGTTGTTTTGGAGAAGGTGGTACAAAATATATGAGGTGATGGTGTAACTATATCCACTTCTATCTCTGTAGGATCTAGGCAAATTAAAATCTTGCATATTCTTAGATTAACAACAACAACAAAAGGTTCATTACAGTATACTACCTTTAGTTATTTTGTAATGCTCTATAAATATTGTGACTAATATTAAAAGATACTGTGATACTGGCGGGCCTTTCCAGCAAACATTTATTCTCCTTTCAGCAACAGTTCTCACTTTACCTCTGAAGGAACAGGGTGTTCTCTCATTTTGAATATTTCGTGCTCCATTCATTGCAATGAAATTTCCCTTCAGTCATTTGTTAAACTAGAACAAATTCTGTCAGAAGAATGGTGGATGAAGCAGCTTCTTGTCAGAAGGAATAACAAGTGGGAAAGCCCTTCAATAAATCCTGGATTAAAGTTGTCTCCAATTGTATGATTGGTATTCAAATCACATTCCCAGTCATCCTGCGTAAAATACCAAAGAATGAAAGATGTGCAAAGGTTTTGAAGAATCAACAATAGTATTGAGAGTGTGGAGTTTACTGAAGTGAATGTGTAAAAGCAGACCAAATAAATATAATGTTCCCAACAATGAAAAATACAAAGGTGTTATAATTTACCACTTTTAATTTAAAGGAATTTGCTTTGTGTTTCACTTGTTCAATATTGTTTAGTGCTCAAAAAGGAAATAGCTCTGGAAAGCTGATTAAGCTGTTTTAATGGGTTGCATATCACATAGAATTTGTTTGGTTTTGAATAATTTAAATTTATCAAGGAATTCTTATTTCAGCAAATATGTACTATTCTTTACTCCTCCGAATAGTTGGAGGAATAATTTTTAACTTCTGATTTATAATTTTGATCTGGGTGCTGACAATGCAGTTTTTGAAAACATAGTCTGAATATTGGCTATTAAACTTTATAGCTGAAACATTGACATTTGTCCTCTGTGTACATTCTCAGTGTGTTTCTTTTCCTGCCTTTTAATCCTGTGGACTAAATAGAATCCAGCAGCTGGATTCTATTCTATTGTAGAACTCTTCAAGGCTCCAGGGATGAGAGCACTATTGACATATACTGGATTTCCATAAGAACAGTATGGAAGTATAATCCCAGTCCCACATTGGCGTAGCAATTTGGGATAAGATTCCTCTTCCACTTGGGGAGAGAAAGCACATGCATGCGTGAGGAGTCGTAGCTCTACTACTGTATTTCTTCAATTCTAAGACGCACTTTCCCCCCCGTATAAACATCTTTAAAAATGGGGTGCGTCTTAGAATCGCAGGCGTGTCTTAGGGTTTTTTCTCTGTTGGTGGTACTGAAATTAGTGTGCGTCTTACAATCGATGGTGTCTTACAATCGAAGAAATACGGTATGTTTCACCAGCCAGGAAAATGTAGCAGCACTGTGGCAGCTGTAAACACTCTTCTCAACCTGGTGAGAGACCAGACTAAAAACAGCACTAGGACTGCTGTGTTTGGGGTATTGCGTGTTTATGCTCCTCTACTGGCAGAAAAAGAGAAGGAATAGAAATTGGGTAAGAACAATAAACCCAGGCCCATCAGTATTTGGTAACCCCAGGCAGCTGTCAGGGCTCCAGGGTCCACTGGCACTACAGCCTTCCCTGGCAACAGCAACAGTGGATGGCCATTTGAATGTATCACAAAGCCTTGGGGCAATGCTATATTGGAAGTGTTGTGGGAAAATGAAATGACTGCTTGCTGGGTTTGTCTAATAGCAGCAAGCAGTCATTTCATTTTCCCACAACACTTCCAATATAGCATTGCTCTAAGGCAGCGGTTCTCAACCTGTGGGTCGGGACCCCTTTGGGGGTCGAACGACCCTTTCACAGGGGTCGCCTAAGACCATCGGAAAACACATATTTCCGATGGTCTTAGGAAACTGTATTGACTGAACTATGTCATGTATCATCTTTTGTATTATTAAAGCTATTGTTATGTATTATTTTCATTAGCAAACCATCCCATGACAATGGATCGTGTAGAGAAGAACGAAAATAATTTTATGGTTGGGGGTCACCACAACATGAGGAACTGTATTAAAGGGTCGCGGCATTAGGAAGGTTGAGAACCACTGCTCTAAGGCTTTGTGATACATTCAAATGGCCATCCACATGCCCCCTCAAATCTGGAGCTAGCCCTGACAACCTCTCAAACCTTATTTGCAATGATGATTTCTTTCATTATTTCTTGTTTGATTTTAAGCTTTGTCGAGTGAATAGAAGGAGGAATATTGACCTATTTTGATGGTCCTTTCCTTCATGAATCCTAATGTCAGTAATCCTTGCTTTATTGTTTAGCATCTAAAAGCATGGTCCATATTGCTTTCTCTGGCCAATTCTACTTAATGTAGTAGTAGTGGAGCCAAAAGTCAAGTTCTTCATAGACCTGTTTCTATTACTTGACTTTGTTCTCCGCTACTTATCATGTTTATGCTTTTTTCGTTTCTCCTGACAGCAGCTAAATTATTTGCATTTCAGTAAAGTTTCTTGTCACTGAAGCAACAGAATGTTTTAATGAATATTTTGCTAGTTTGTAATAAGAGTGTCTCTTGGTAAAATGGTGAAACTTTAATACTGAGATTAACAGTTTACCATGTTCTATTCAGTTAAGCCTTGTTTTAATTTTTGCTGTCTTTCCTATGACTATGTGATGTGTGTCAACATGATTATGAAAAGGTTGTTGATAGCAATTCTATGGAGCCCAGTAACAAGAGTCTATTAAATAGATGTGGAAGACTTAGTCAGTGGTGCTTTCTTATAGCCACTCTTGGCCATATATTGAATCCCAATCAAGAAATATGGCTTCTACCACAAATGGTTACATTGTGAGATTGTTTATGCTATCTGCTATCATGCTGAAGAAAGTTTTTTTAAAGAGATGCTGCAAATGTGAACCTGTTTTTAAATATCTTTACGATAACTTACATATGCAGCACTAGGGTTTGAAATACATGTGAGTAAATGCATACACACACACACACACACACACACACACACACACACACACACACACCATGGATGTGGATGACCAGTTGCGATACTGCATCTTTTATCAATTTTATCCTCAATAGATTTGGTTTGTCAAAATGTGTTGGTCAATAGACCAATCATTTAATGGTCAGGTATTTAAAAAAATATTAGAACAACTACAAAAAATAATAGAAATCATTTAGAACAAAATAGGTGAGTTTCTATATATGTGAATATTTCACCAAACTGGTCTATTTGGCCTTTACCCTGAAACACCAGGATTGATCTACACTATATATGTGTGTGAAATAAGTAATAAAATACTAAAAAAAACCACCTAAAGTAACTGTTTAAAAACCTTCAATTGTTTTTTTTTATATCTATTTGAATAATCATATGTGTCATCGGTATAATCCTGACTTGTGACGACTAGGGGGCAATCAGCCTCCCTTCCTGCCCTTGTCTACAAACAGCACCATAATACAATTTAAAAGGTAAGCTGTTACCTACACAGTGACTGGGTTCAGACATCACAATAACCCACAATACGTTTAATAAGCTACGATGGCTTATTTAACCCATCATGGGTTATGTCATCTGTCAGGAGTTTTTTAACCAATGATGGCTTATTTGGCTAAAGTAACCCACTTATAACCCACAGTCTGCAGAGTGGGGTATTTAACCCATCATGGGTTATTGTGTCATGTGGCAGTCGCAGTGAGTTATTTAGGTCACCTACAGAGTCGCTTGGCAAGACTGGTCTAAACTGCCGCCACTGCTCTCCTCCAGCCTGCAGATCTCGTTTCCATGTTCTGCCTAGCAATTGTTTGCACTCACAGCCCGACCCCACCTTAACCCTTCACCGGCGGTGCACTCTGCAAGCTCCCCAAGTGCCAAACACAATCTTGGTTGGATGGCGGCAGCTGTGCAGGGTTGTCATTTTTCCTTGTGAGTATCCCTGTAAGGGGATATGTGTATGAAGTTTTATCCTGTTCCTGCAAACTTCCATGAAGTTATAGCCGCCACTCCCTTTTTGGCAAAGAGGTGCTTTTGCTCATGTGGCTTTGTCAGCTTGCAAGCTTTTCAATGGGCCTTGTGACATCCAAGCTAGGGGAAGCTGTGTATGAAGTTTGGTCGTAATCCTGCAAACTTCCAAAGATTTATTTGCACCATCCCCTTTTTGTGAACCCGGGGTTTTCGCTCCTATGTCTTCAAAGTTTGTATGAATCCTGCATTCATCCAGTGCTTTAGAGCTACTACCATCTTGTTGGGGTGATGCTGGAAGCTTTGGATTAACCTCTCCCCTCTCATTGGGATATTGTGGAAGGTTAAAACAATGTGCTGCGACGTCAAGTAGTAAAACAGCGCCACTGCTGGGATGGCAGGACAGCAGCATGATGGGGCGGGGATTTGACTCAGGTTATGCACAGTAGCTAATAAACTATGCACAGTAGCTTATTTGTCTGATTGTATGGGTGATGAGTAGTTTATTTTGAAAATAGCATTTTAAGTTCTCCCTGATATGTGTCAATGTATCTTTCATTTGTCTGGAAAAGGTACTTTTTAAATCTGGCAGCAATCTTTCCTGTGTGTTGACAAGTTTTGATAGCTTATTGACTTCTAACTTTCTTTTATTCCCTCTGCACAGTACTAATAAATCTCTCCTATTTACACTTCGAAACAGAAAGATTTTTTTTCATATTACTGCCTTAGCCGTATGTACACATTCTTGTTTTTTTAAAAAATTGACCATGAGATTGCTTTTCTGAATGAGCTTATGTAGGCCTAGAGGAAAATGTTTCTTAAAATGTTCCAGCCTATGTGAATTTTTACAATTATGAGAGAATATTCTCATGAACACAGCAATCCAGAACTCTGAACTCAGGAGTTTTGCTTAATGTTTGGAAAATTTAATTATTAAATGTTTAAATTTTGCATCATATAATTAATTTGCCACTTCTAGTATACTCTGTTGTGAAGCAGAAATCCAAAGGAAAAAAAGTTAATTGTAGTAGACACTGATGGTGCTAGACACAAATTCTTATGTCCCATGGACTATAGTGAAAACTTAACATGAGTAACTTTCTCTAGTATATTCATTGCTAATCTTATCCAGCTAAGCAAAAACCTGCCACTAACACTATTTCTGTGCTCCCAAAGATTGCAACATATTTCCAAATATAATTTTAATGGCCCATTTTTTTTAAAAAAAATGGCAACATTTGAATTTCGAACAAGATGATTTTATCTTGATTAGATTACTGATGTAAACAATTCAGAGAGCTGGTATGCCAAATTTTTCTGAAATTAAAGTCAAATTTTCCAAAATAGGAATTTGTAATATTTGTAAAAAGTGAGTTAAATATTTTAGTATTCAATTTCACAATTTCTATTGCAGATATAGAGGGGGACTTTTGAATGCACAACATTTTACTCTTACTAGTGAGATTTAAGTGTACAATGCTTTATTCTTACAATGGAGACCATATTTTGTATGCCTCCCCCCCCACTCACCCGTTAGTCTCCATCAAGTTTGCACAATCATCTAGTGCAGCCTTCCTCAACCTGGGGCGCTCCAGATGTGTTGGACTGCATCTGGGAGTTGTAGTCCAACACATCTGGAGCGCCCCAGGTTGAGGAAGGCTGATCTAGTGCTATTAAACCATCCCTTCTATGGCACTTCTCTTCTTTTCCTGTTTCTCTTGCTATTAAAAGAGTAGGAGAATTCATGTTCAAAATGTTTAGGAAAACGATATTTGCTTGTAAGCTTACGTTTTACAAGATACTTAAATTTCCAGTGAGTTTGACCAATTTGCACATGAATTCGCCCTTGATAAGTAGAATTTAGCAGTCAAAGGGAACACAGGGTATGAAGAACTGTTGACACCTGCAGAGTAATCTGATGATTAATGTCTGAATTGCTGAATCTCAGGGTTACAAGATGAACACCTTCTTACAACATTGGACTTTTAACAAGTTGAAAAGTATAAACCATGCAGGAGATGCATATTAAAATGCACTATGAATGTAGAAATTACTATGAACCATGGGGCAGATGATCCTTGGGTGGCCTGAATGGCCATGGTCCTGTCACAGCAGCTCTGGTAATCAGTCCACACCAGCAGAGAGCTACTGGCCCTTTTAAAAGAACTTTGATAGGCATCAAATAACACTTGGTGAGCTAAAAGTTAAAAGAGAATTTTCAATCAATGTGAATCTTCCTGGGCTGAGAACACAGGTGGCGTTATGGGGCTTTAACTACAAACGGAGAGCGAGAGAAAGTAGAGAGCTAAGAAGAGGGAAGTGTAATTGGAAAGAAGACAGACGTGAAAGTTGGTAGGACCTGCCTGATGCAGCTGGAAAGCTCTGCATATTAAAAAGTTTAGTGTTTCTACTGTAGAATGCAAACAGCCAGAATAAAAAGGCGACAATCTGAGACAACTGGGATATGGGTGGCATTGGTATGCAGAAATAACAAAAAGCTTAAGGTGTGTGGGCAAACAAGATCAGTTTTCTTTGTGGGAAGTGACGTATAGAAGATGAAGAGACTTACAGCTCCCATCAGACTAGTGTTTTATAGCACGCTCGTTATTGGGCACTCACGGGTTTTTGTGGGTCCCTCTCACAATGCTGTCTGCCTCCTGCGTGCCTCTGACTGGTTTCCCACTCCTGCCATTTTTTTCATAGTAAAGTAGTCCAAACAAAATGCAACTCTAATGAGTTATAACGAAATTGGTCGCCATTTCCTGCCGTGTGCAGAGAAGTTTTACTATAAAATGCCCACTAGAGGCGCTGTCCCACTACAGTGAATGGGCCACGTGGTTGCAGCTTGTTTCCCCTTTCTCTCCGGTGTGATTCTTCTTGTCCCTATAGTGGAAAAGCGGCAGGAAGCAAGAGCGAAGATAAGGACACGCGATTTCCCCCCTTCTGATGATACCCCGGTGAAACACGTATAGAGCTGTAATGTAGGATGTGGGGAACCAGACACCTGCATTGTATCCTACTGTGTTTCTTGTGATGGGTGCTTAAGTTGCAGGAAGCTGTGCTGCATTTTTGTGTGACTTATTTTTCCTTCCTGTGGCAGCAAAACATTACATTAGAAATCAACATACTTTAGTAATCGGGAAGGATAATCTTACAGCTGAAAAAAATGGAAATTGCCTTGGAAAAGTCAAAACATTTTTTACGCCGTTTACTTTTTCTCTCTCTTCCTTATCCTGTTCGGTACATTCCAACACCTTCCATCAGTGTGAACATTTTATCATTCAGTGCCACAAGTCAGTATTGTTAGAATAAGCATCCATGGGTATCTGAGTACAAAAGCTTAGGTTTATCCGTAAGCTTTCTTTTTTCTTTTGCTGTAGAGCATGTTAGCAGTATTTTGTCTAATCCCTCACCCTTCTGGATAACAATTGTTATTTATCTTAGTGGAGACCAGATGTACGTATAAATTCTTCATCACATTTAGAGGCCTTCTATAGCGGACTGGCCTCTTATCAAGTTGGAGTCCCTTGGAGGGTATCAGTTCAGTTATAACTGGCCTCTCTTTCTGGTGGGGTTTAAGAGAAGGTTAGTGTAATGTCATTTACGAATGAATGTGGCAGGTAAAGGGGATTCCAATTCATGAGCTTCTTAAGATGAGCATTTTAATGCATGCTCATGACTGGCCACTCATGGATCCTCTCGGGTCATTTTAACAGTGTTGTGCTCTTCTTGCACATCTCCTGCATCTTCCGCCATTAATCCTATAGTGTTAATCCTATATACAGTAGACCTATTGAAATGAGTAAGATTTTATTTATTTATTTATTTATTTATTACATTTCTATACCGCCCAATAGCTGAAGCTCTCTGGGCGGTTAGGACTAACACTGGATACTACCCTTGGACCCTAATATAAGTAAAGGAAGCTCATGGGATTAAAGTTTACCACTCCTTTCTCCCCATCTGCAGCCACTTGCGGACTCTGAAAAAGCCCGGAGTGCCAGGAGGGATGATCATAAAAATGTGGGATGGAGTGATTGGGAAGGGATAGAAAACTTACCTTCAGCTAACTTCCTTAGGTTAACCTATTTTAGTTTCCAAGCCCTTTTTTTACTCCTAAAAAAAGTAAAATATGAACCTGCCATTTCAGTGCACATGTACACCTGGATATGTTCATCATAGAGATGGTTAGTACCAAGATATCACATGTGTTTAGCTGCAAGCACCATGAGAACTTGCTATTCTCATGGTAAAGTAGTGTTTCAGGACACTCATGATTTTCCTTTTAGGATGACTGTTTCTGTCTAGACTTCCAGGCAGCATAATTTTTTTTTTTGCTTTCACTGGTATTAAAGTTTTTATAATTTATAGAACAAATAAAATTCTTAGCAGATGGTTTCTCAGAGGTGGTTGTATATGATTTTTAGTTTAGATTAGATTTTACCCCCTCCAGGAAAGGTTGATGTAGCCCATATATCTTTCTTGCATTAATATTTTCTGAAAGCAGATGATATCTTGTTACTGTTCATCAGCCTGTCAGAGTTGTATCCATAATGTGCTGACATCCAACTGTCCCTGCACTAGACAATCCAAAAAGGACATTTATAATCAAGTAAAATATGTGCACAATATTTCAAACTTGCAACGAAACTGCAGGTCCCAGAATTAATAGTATTAAACACAGTTTTATTCAGCTTTCAGATGTATTTAATGTTCCCCAGGCATTATACTTTGAACGGTTTTAATTTTTGTGAACCACCCAGAGAGCTTCAAATATTGGGCAGTATAAAAATGCAATAAATAAATGTCAGGTTTCTAATATCTTACTAGGTTTTCTCTGTGACCTAGGTGGCTTTGTTTATTAAGCAGAGATCGAGAGTGAGTAGTGAGAGAACTCCTAATTGGCTGAAACCAATCTTTCACAAAAGAAAACTACACAGCTTGCTATTGCATCTTCTTTCCTTGAAAAGAGACTTGCAGAATGTCTAAGCCCTGGCTGAAACAAATTCAATATACTTTAAAGAAAACTCTCAGCATGTTGTCTGCAGTGTAGTGACCTAGTTCTGGATGGATACATTACTCCAGGTGTCTGGTATGCTGTGTACAACATTTTGCTTTCTATTTGTTTGGTAGCTAAAACTGGTTGGAAGGCCTCATAATAAATGGACTCAAGGACATGTCAGTATTTATTTTAAGGGTGTGGGCAGGGAAGTATTGAGTCAAACCTTTAAGGTTCTGACATAGACTGTTTTTCAGAATTAGCTATTAATACAGAAAAATTAACTTATTAATGTGACCATACCTAATCAGAAAATTAGAGGAAAGATACATACATAATTATATTTCCATCCAGTTAGGTTTTAGGGGTGATTGTGGGATGCTACATCACATCCAATCAAATATTGTGATGAACATACTTTTACAATAGGTGCAACTCCCACTCTAGTAATAAAAAGCTTTAGGAGTTATTAACATTAATCAGGATACAGGTCAAGAAACTACCATACCTAATAACATATTAAACAAAACCAAAAACAAATAGCATGCTCTTGTGTATGGATCTCTCTGAGTTCAATTTGCCCTTTGCAGAGTTTTAGCTGAATACGGAGGTTCCATGAACAAAGAAGAAAGAAAGAGGGTAGAAGATACAGTTAGAGAAAATAGACAATAAGTAACACTTTACTTCTTTTACTTTCCCGTTAGCCCCTCCTGGACCTAATGTTGTCCATTGCTTCCTTCTTCCTTTCTAATTATTTCTACCTATATAGCTGAAAGTATGTGTGTGCGATGTATGTCCGGATGTGTTTACCCCATTCTAGATGAATTAGAAACTTGAAATTTGACACAATGATAGGTCTGACTGTACAATGCACCAGACAAATCTAAAAACATGAATTTTGTGGTTTTAAGTATTTTTAAAGAATTTAATAAAACCTAGGTTTATACCTACAACTCCCAGCATGCCTTAGGTGGGAGGCCAGACTTACCAGCCTTTGGTGGCCATTGTGATTCCTAAGGTGAATCTCGAGCAGTCAACTCAATTCTGCATAAAATGAAACAACTCACATAAATGGGCTGCATCCATTTGCAGTGTCTCCTCCCACCTGCCATGTGTGGTTTTAGAATCATAACTAGGTACAACAGTGTGACTTTGTGAGGCTGAACTCTAGACATGCTCAAAGGCATCCCGTCCTGATAGCGCTGTTTTCTCAGAAACTAGGGGGAAGCGCACATGCAGCCTTCACCCTTAAGAGGGAGGGAGGAGAGGGAAGAACTCTGCCCATGCCCAGAAATAGGCCCAATGAAGGGGGCAAGTAGGTGGGCCGGCCCTGGCCCTTCAGTACAGGCTCTTGATGGAGCACTTGGTGGGCAAGAAGTGCGGGCTGGGACAGTCCTGGCAGGACTTGGTTGGAGCTGGGTGTGTCCACTGATAGCCGCTTACTTTCCCTCCTTCGCAATACTACTCAGTCCTCTATCAAAGGGCAGCATTGGCAATGAGAGGAGGGAAGTGCCTCTCGGAGGACATGGGCACCTGTGGGCCACTAAAGGAATGCTAGGAGGTGTAGTACTGGCATGTAGAGTGGATGATTTTAAATAAATCATGGGTTAGCAGTCCAAGTCACTATGTGCAAACCAGGTCGCTATCTCTCAGTCCTAATTCAGCCCCCACTTTCCTGACCTCTGGCTAACTGTCTTTGTAAAAATAACAACCTGGGAATGAAGCATTCCTAGGTTGCTAACTGAAACCAGAAACAGCAAGCAACTGGGAGGCAGCATTCCAACTATCCCTGGTTAAACAACCCAGGAATTGTCATTACATATGAACTGGGTTGGTGTTTTAGATCATCTGGCAGATATATTGGATAGTGTCAAGGATTGTGACTTAAGCTTTCTGCTGTGCCACTGAACCGTGGAAGAACAGAGCATCATATCTCATTAAGGTAATCAAAAACAGAAGATCTGTCTCACCAGTCCTATGATATAAAATATTTATAAATATTTTTGCGCTTTATCCCTTAAATTTCCACTGCTACCGTAAAATGCCTAATAAAACTGTATCCCCTTAACACACCATCAATAATACAGTAACTGGGGTGTAGACTATTGGCATGGGATTTCTTTAGAAGTTAATCAAAATATTTATATTTAAAACTTCATCACATAAATGAAGTTTAATAATAGATGACTAAATTATCAATATGCTTTATTAGTTCCTTACTTAGACTGATATTGTTTCTTTAAGGAAAGTACTATAATCATATTCAATTTGTAATAACTTTTCTGCCAGTAAGGCTGCCATCATTAAGCCATGCATATAAGGTAGTCAGGACTTCAGTTAGAAACATTATTGTTATTATTTATTTATTTATTTATTTATATAGCACCATCAATGTACATGGTGCTGTACAGATTACACAGTAAATAGCAAGACCCTGCCGCATAGGCTTACAATCTAATAAAGTTGTAGTAAACAATAAGGAGGGAAAGAGAATGCAAACAGGCACAGGGAAGTGTAAACAGGCACCGGGTAGGGTGAAGCTAACAGTATAGAGTCAGAACAAACTCAATATTTAAAAGCTATAGGGAAAAGAAAAGTTTTTAGCTGAGTTTTAAAAGCTGTGATTGGGTTTGTAGTTCTCAAGTGTTCTGGAAGAGCGTTCCAGGCGTAAGGGGCAGCAGAAGAAAAAGGACGAAGCCGAGTAAGGGAAGTGGAGGTCTTTGGGCAGGCGAGAAGCATGGCATCAGAGGAGCGAAGAGCACGAGCGGGGGAATAGTGTGAGATGAGAGAGGAGAGATAGGCAGGAGCTAGACCGTGAAAAGCTTTGAAGGTCAACAGGAGAAGTTTATATTGGATTCTGGAGTGAATTGGGAGCCAATGAAGAGATTTCAGAAGTGGAGTGACATGGTCAGAGCGGCGGGCCAAGAAGATGATCTTAGCGGCAGAGTGGTGGACAGAGACCAGCGGACTGATGTGAGACGAAGGAAGGCCAGAGAGAAGAAGGTTGCAGTAGTCCAACCGAGAGATAACCAGTGCGTGAACAGTCTTTTAACCTTTCCATTGTTTAGTACTTGCAATCACAACAATCTTAAATTCCTTAATACATCCTACTTTTTATGTTTACATCACACTTAAGGAATATTTTACCTCAGACTTGATTCTCTACAGGTAGTAATTAAGAGCAAATAACTCGGTGATTGCACTCTCCACCCTCCAACTAGGCTACTTTCCAGAACAGAGGAAGAATTAAACATAAAACCACTTTATCCACTAATGCCAATTAAATCCTGAGATTTAATTATAGTGTTCAACACTTCCTGGACTTTTCCTTGTTAACCTTATTTATCATCATCTCTTTTCCTGAGTAAATTTTTGAAACTATTCAAAGCATATTGGAATGTCCTGTTTTTTCTAATCAATGGACCGTTATTTCGGCAGCAGTATCTGATATATCAATGGACCTCTGGTTATGTTTTATTCAGCAAAACCTTTTGTTTCAGGTCTATTAGACACCACAACATCACTTTAACAAAGGTTTGTCTAACTCAGCTAATTGCTGCAGGTGTCATACAGTTAATGGTTCTTTTGTTCACATGTTCTGGCAATGCCCAATACATGCCTCCCTTTGGGAGAAAGTCATTATGTGCAAAACTTTGTATTGGAAAGCTCTTTAATATTTTCTAATGTACATGTTATCTTAACTTATGTGCCTGCTTCTTGGAATGTAACCCATGGTTAGTATAAATAGATTTTCCACACCATCTTGCCTGCTAAAAGACTGATACCACAACATTGGAAAGATAACATCTCATGGCCTATAATGCAATGGATTGACGACATAACAATACTAGCGACATCTGGAAGAGTGATATTTAGGAATCATTTACGAATGAACTTATATTTGGATATCTGGTTTGCCTTTACTGAAGTTTATGTGTAATTTACTTCATTTCCCCTTTTTTCCATTTAAAATGTTGTAATATTTGAAATTGAGACCTTTATAATATGTAGCTACACCTGCATTTTTATTTGTTTTCTTTAAACTTACAATAAAAAAATGATTTAAAAAGGTTTTTTTAAAACAACAACAACATGCCAAGCTACTTTTAAGACCTCAGGCAAGGGGACTATTCAGGTGCCCCCCTCCCCATGTCCTCTGTCGAAAGAAGATACCATTTAGGTAGACTATTGTCTTGATGGCAATAAGCTACCTCAAGTATCAGAGGCAGTACGCCTATGTACACCAGTTGCTAGGGCCATGGTTGGGTGTTCTTGCACTTGTGCCAACAGCTTGTGAACAGAATGCTGGACTAGATGGACATGGTTCCTCTTATGTTCTTATCTTATGTCTCTTCAATATGCATCCAGTGACAGTCACAGCAGAACTAAACAACTGATCTACTTTCTTGTTGAGAAGGACACAAAATCTAATGTGAATGGTCTTACAAGAGCTGGAAAAACAAAGTCAAGCAGTTCCATGCAGACAATAGAAATATTTATTCTTAATTATCAGGAAAACACACCATATCAAGTGAAGAATAGAGCACGGTTTCAAAGTTACATTGATGGGATATGGAGCCTTGATAATTCATGGCCTCCCCTTTTTTTATTGCTGCTGGCCACCTTGAACAACATTTCATGGAAAGGTGGAATGCAACTTTAACAATAAATAAATAAATTTCAATAATTATTGAATAAATGTTGATTTTTGCATCTCTCATTCAAGTCTAGCACAACTGAAGGCAATATGTCAGGTGCTATGGCAAAGGTGAACTATAGGATAGCCCTGCTCTTCAGCAGTGCTTAGAATGGACATGTAGGTTGAAATCCTATGCAGACTTACCTGTACAATGGGACATACTTCTGGGTAGACATGTATAGGCTTGCACTGCTAGTTCCACAAGAGATTGCTTTACTACTCTCAACCCTGGCGTTCTTTCATTTTATTAGCAGGTTTGGCCGCTTTGCTTTTGAAAATGAGTAGGATCTGATTGATCTCTGTTCCTCTAGCAAAGTGGGATAACTGTTTCTCTATACCCAGTTTACAACTCTGCAAAATGCTGCCAAAGGTCTGATTTAGTGCTATTAGATGACACATGCAGTTTTCTGCAAAGCATGGAGGTAATAGTCCATGGGTACTTTAATTTCTTGAATTTAAGACTTGATAAAGGGTCTAAAGATTTCTTAAACAGACCAATTATATTTAAGCCACACCTCTCTACTTGTAATCCAAATAGTTGAACAAGGTTTCAGGGATAGTTTTTTCCTTTTGTTTTGAGGGGCGATTCACACATTACAAAAGGACTCTACATGATGCAGCCTGTCCCTAGAGATTCATTCATGCAGAGAACAGCAGGGTATAATCTGAGACCTCCACTGATGTAGTGATGACTGCAATTATTGTGGCAGCTGAAATATGTACTGCAATGGTCATGGGGATTTCAACTGGGAAACTGTGTTTTATATCTGCCAAGGATTCTTTTTACATCTTCTAGTTCCCTAAACACATGTATCCCTGTAGGCATTTCAAGTGCATCATAGGGAGCTCTTTTAAAACATGTGACATATCTTTTTGTATTTAGATAGATTTTGTTAATTGTTTACTGCATGCACTGGTGGATCATAATAATACAAAGCAAAGGAACACACACATACACAAGGGTTATTAGCAATGTCTCTCCCAAGCCCAACTAATTAGAGAATTACTATATCAGTAAGGTGCAGTTTAATAGAGGATAAAACTAGGATGAGGCATTCTTTTCAGTTCTACTGATGGGGTTGGAGTGTTGCAGTATTCATTTTACGACTTAATGCTATCCATATTCAGGTAAAAGTCTATATTCTATTGCACTTTGGGCAATGAAGCCTCTGGTGCTAACTGGTCCATGAAACCCAGTATCCAGGGAACAAAGCTGTTAGCAGGAGCAAAATGTTCACAGTCTGGTCACTGAGAACAGATGGTTGTTGATTTGACTGGGGGTTATTCCCATTCACCTGGGTGATACGGAAAAAGGGCCTATATGGAATAGGTTAAGGACTGGAAGGCAGGGAACAGGTCCCAGAAAACAGGGAACCTAAGTTGCAGAAAGCCCTGATCATGTCATGAATAGCAATAATAGCAGCCCTTTTCTGATGCTCTAATCATGCTAATGGAGTGATGGTAGGCAGTAGTGGGATTAATAGGCCCCCCTCCTCCCACTGGCTTCTCCCCAGGGAAGCTTGCCTGAAGCCTATGTTCATGTCATTTCAGCAACATGTGAAAATCTTTTTTTCTTTTCCAAGACCTTTTCATCTAAATTGTTTTATCTCTGTGAGGTTCCTCTACTGCTCTCTTTAGATTTGGATCCTGCTGCTTTTTAGTCATGTTTATGTGTTTTAAAATGCATTTTATAGTCCATCTGATTTTTTATATTGCAAAAGCTGTCCTGGGAATTTATTCAAAGGGTTGGATATCAATGCCCATAATAAATATAGGTCACTCTCTGCATGATTGAGCCACCTGTTTTTTCAAGGTTCATGACCATGTGGCGGGAGCTCTAGGTGCATCTAGTTGTTCCAGACCTTCAGATGAATACATGATCCTTCGCCCACATGCCCTACCTTATAGGGGATGGTGGTGCATTTTGTGTCCTTGGGTAATTTGTAAGAGGCCACCCTACATGTACATCTGGGGTGGGGTCTGCCGCCACAATGTACACCCATTGAATTCCTGAAAAACCTGAGTTACTACTATTTAAGCTGAAAGGCAATACACATTTTGGCTGGAGGTGAAATCTATTTGGATGGTGCAAGGTTTCCATCCCAAAGATGATTCCAGGATATATTTACACAAACTAGTAGTGCAGTCTAACAACCCCATAATATTCTTTAACGTCTATTCTCATGGAAGCCCTGATCATATGTGCTTTCAAGCAGCCCTGGCTCCACGTTTTTGATGGCCCTTGGGCAAGACACCCTCAGTGGGCCCCCTCCCTCGGGAACTCTACTGCCTTGCCATCATTGTCACCAGGTGCTATGGCTGCTCCTCTTCTTTCTCATTATTGCTACCGCTTGCTTGACAGGCAAAGAGCCAGTGAGCAAATAGGCAGGGACATATACTGCTCCTCCTTCTCAGCACCTGCATTGTCTGGGCCAGAGTGAGAAGCAGGTGAATAACCAGGTTGCCGTGTTGAAGAGGAGGAGCAAGTCTAGTGGGTCCCTGCTGGAGTGTGGGCCCTGCAACAGGTGCCCCGTCATGCCTACCCTTGATGCCAGCCATGCTTACATGGTAGCAAACCCAAGTTTGTGACTGAAGGATACATCTGACAAGTGGCTGCAAGCGACACCACCTTCAATGAATGTACCTGTACAATGTACATTCATTTATCTCATCTCCACATTAAGGGGACACTCAAAACTTAGATGTACACCTAAAACACAATGACCCCGTTCAGAAGACACCTTAAACCATGGCTTTAACCACAATGGTTAAACCAGAAAGCCAGGCTGTGTTCAGAAGACACCTTAAACCATAGCTTTAACCATGGTTAAAAGCCTTATTCACTGTGGTTAAAGCCATGGTTTAAGGTGTCTTCTGAACACGGCCTAGCTTTCTGGCTTAACCACCATGGTTAAAGCCATGGTTTAAGCTGTCTTCTGAATGGGCCCAATATGTGAAGCAGCCCCAAGAGTTATTGTTTGTTCCTCCCTTTCACACATGCCTCAGAGTGTGCAGAATCTTTGTGGTGGAAAGGAATTCCTGCATTCCCCATCTGTACCCCAACTTGACAAACTTATGCCTCCACATTCCCCACACATCCATAAAATGGACACAGGTACATGCAATCTACATGTATAGAGTCCAGTGTGTTGGGTGTGGGTATGCAGAACAGGGCACAAAATGGTGCAATCTTGCTCTCTTATCATGAATAAAGAACTAAAAGTCATATCATTCATGCATATGAGTTGTTTGTTTATGGTAACATGACTAGACATTTACATTACCAATTGCACTGTATGAATTCAAACTGGACTGACACTTCTCAAAAAATAAATAATTCAGTGTGAGATGAAATAAGCTTCCCTGACAGCTCCTGTAATTGCATCTAAGGTCTTGAACTCTGCACTACTTCAAATGTAAAGGGGGTTGTATTGTTTGAATCTTCTGAGCCACCATGAGAGGGTTGTACCCTAAAAGGCAGCCTAAAATATTTTCAATAAATAAAAAATTATAAAAGACAGGCTTCCTGGGCTTTCCAGTGACTATACCTTGAGACGACCTTCCTTGTGAATACTTTGTTCAACTTTTTATTATGAAATACAAATCTGCCTTTCAAAGCAGTGTTGCTTATCTTTCCAAATTTATAGAAGCTGGGGCCAGACATGTGTATCCTCTCTAACTCATTAGTATTCTATTCCACTTTAAATTACTGCAGCAGAGTATGCCGTATATGATGAGTTTAGATGGAATTGCAGAGATTGAGTTTAAAATGAGCTATCACTGATGGGCTGGGCATTTGCTACAAATATGGCAAGCATGCATTAGGGAGACTTTACAGCAGTCTCCTGCTGGATGTTTTTGTGTGTGGAAGGGATGTCATCAACACAATGACCCAGACAGGCGTTGCTCCGTTAGCAACTTTTTGCTTTTAATCTTCTCTGTCACTTTGGCACTAGAATTGTTCTGTGTTGCTTTATAGATAGAACTGGTCCAAAGAAATAGCTGATGCAGCTGTTTATTTCTGAGGCTAAAAAGAAAGGCCTCCAGATTTTAATATTTGTCTAACACTGCTTTTATATAAACAGTAATCTATTTATTTATTTAAGCATTTGTATCCCTCCCTATATGACTAGGATATCAGGGGCCGTGTCTATTCCAGGTTGCATTGGTGCGTCATTATCTGACATCCCACAATTGTGCACCTCCAGGGTAATACCCACGGAAAGGAGTGCAAATGCAGGTTTTGGAGGCTCACAGGGCTGCTGCCGCCCCTAACGGCCCTGTTCCTGCACCCCCTGTTGTTTCCCTCCGCCTCCTCCCAATATCCAAAAACAAAGGAGTTGTAAAAGGGGAGTTGGCTTCTTGTCCTTTTTTTTTTTTTTTTCAAAAACTGGTGTTTTGGGGTTGTTGGTTTTTTTAAAAAAACCGTTTGATTGTAATTGCACAATTCTAGAGAGGCACGGAGATGAACTGGTGTGGCCTTCAATTTTTTAAAATTTTATTTGTTACTTTGTTTTAGGAAGCTCTGCAAGGTCCGTGGAGGCAGTTCAGCGGCCATTTGGCTCGCTGGTCCACCCCCTCCTTTCCCCTCCTCCTGTCTGGACGCGAAGACCAATCAGGGGTTGCTATTGGCTGGGACACGCCTCCGATGCAATACCCGGAGCAAGGCGACAGACAGCAAATGCGCCTCTGCACCTAGGTGACAGGAAAAGGTCATCGTAAGTAGCAGACTTTTTAAAAGCGGCGCTTCGGGGTTTGCCCCTAGATGGCTTCGCAATGGCAGCTGCGTCAAATAGATGACCTGCCGTCACTGCGGATCCACCCTGGGACAAACCCCTCATCAAGACAAGCCCAGGTCAGTGTACAGATAAAACCAGAACAATGAAAACATAAATAATATACACAGCTAAAAATGTATTAAATCATTAACAAATTAAAAACAGTAGATTTTTAAAAAAGCAATAAAAACAATTAAAAACTATGTTTAACCATGGTGAATTTAGCCCTCAAAGGCTTTGATAAAGAGCCATGTTTTAACTTGGCTTCAAAATGAAGCCAGTGTTGATGCCAGTCGGGCCTCCAAGGGGAGGGTATTCCACAAATGGGCTGCCACAACGGAGAAAGCCTTCTCCCATGTCCCACCATAATGTGTATCTCGTGTTGTGGGATGCTGAGGAGGGCTGAACATTACTGAAGTTCCTATGTCGAAGAAAACCTTAGTGGCAAATGACTCAATATAGGAAACTAAGGTGGTCAAGTCATAACATAAACATTTTCCCACAGAAATGAATATCTGAATTTGACCCAAGCTTTTTGAAGCCACCTCTACATTCAACTTATAAGGAAAATTGTACCAAAAGAAGTACAACCTACACTACGAAGTAAGAATGGTAACAGCAGGACAGTAGGGTTACTTAGGCCTTAGCTAGACCTGTAAAATTGAAATAAAATGCTTAAAACTCTCCCCTGAAATTCTGAATAACTTAAATCAAGCTTTAAAAACCTAGCATCACATATATCAAAATATTTTCCAAATACACACCTCACAAATAATAGCACTTGGCATTCCAAATCTAATCAGCTATGTTTTTGGCTGAAGTTTCGCTTAATTGCATTTTCCTGTGATAAGTTGCAAAAAACAACAACAACAACAACACAAAAACAACAACAACAACCTTGAACCTTGTAAGATAATAGAAATGTCACATTTTTCATCTCTCTCTCTCTTTTTGGCATCAGATATAAATGAAACTGTTGTGCAATATTCCATATCCAACAAGAAACATGTAACACTGGAGAACAAGAAAGGAAATCAAGAAATAAAGAAAGGATGATTGATGGAAATAATTGAACTTATTGAATAATGTTATTTTCAGGATATGATGAAAGATGGGGTCAGATTTCAAAGTTAGAACTTTGAGACTAACTGAAAACTTTATAATCAAGACCAGAATATATATTCTCTCTCTCCCTAAGGTGAGTAACTGCTTCTCACTGCACCCGACTAGCTTCTTTCTCAAACTTGAATCGATGGATCTGAGATTCACCAGATCAAGAGAGAATACAACAGTTTTAAAGGACAGACCCCACTCAGTGATAGATTTGCAAATCTTTATTAAGTGTTTTGGGATTTCAAGAATTAAGTATATGGGTAGCGGTTTCTGAAACTTCTCTCAAGCCAAACAACACAAATATGGTATCAAAGAATACATTTTCATTTCTCAAATTGTCTAAGGGCATAACAAGCTTTAGCTAAGATAAGGCAGATCGCAAACCTTCCTAAATACACACTAGATGTATGCACTAAAAGTGCAATGAAAATAGTAGCAAGTATACTATTCATTTATTTAGAGTATTTTTATCCTGCACCTCAGCCAAAAAGGCTCCCGGAGCAGCTTACAATTGATCAGTAAAGAAGGCAGTCCCTGCCCTCAGGCTTACATTCTAAGTATATTGATAACATAGTAAAGCCTAGGTTCCTCTCAACTAACAGTCAATATCAAAGATTAATATTTACAGAAATGGAAGGCATGGTAGGCAAGTTCAGCCTAAGCATGTATGCTAGGATTCTTGTTGTCCCAGGATATATCTCTCAAACTAATAAAGCCCTGGCTTTTTATGACCCTCATTATGCCAATGACCACATCTTTAATTTTGGATCTGGTCATACCACCATGGTATGTCTGCTGCTCTTACCCATAGCACCCAGATGAAGTTAACCCTGCTAAGCTACGTGCTGCTTCCTTCACGTTCATGGCAGCCTCCCTCCATTTCCAAGAATATATTCTATTACTCATACTTACTTCACAACACATACATAGTCACACCTACAAGATACAAATTCTTATCAGATCTACATCCTACAATGCCTGTTCCGCTACATCCACATTGCCCCACCTCTCTTATCAAGTTAGTATCTCACTAAAAACAGGTATCACTCAATTCTTAGTAGTGAATTTACTGGCATAGGATTTGGTGGCTTTGCCCTCACAGAAAGTGCTACTGGTCATTCAAGGCACCCTTCATTTTTGCCAGGTTTTCACTGTGGCACATACTAAATGTAAAAATGTAAGTAACTTTATATTTATTTATATAAATGTAAAAATATACCTACATTGATATATCGCCAAAACCACAACATAGGTGGTGTTTTGAGATGATTGAAGGACATCTGAAATAACTTACTATTCAACAAAAACTACCACTCATGGTCCTATATATCCTGCTACATACCAGAACAAATGTAGACTATAAAAAGAATACCCTTGACTTGCAGTTCCAATGAATGATTTAAAATCGATTCTTACTAATTAAGTAATCCTTTAGTCAATTATACTACTGATTTTAAATCAATGGAAATGTGCTACTCTAATTACCATCCAATGTAGTTGGATAACTCCTGGTGATGAAAGAGAAGAAAATGTGTATTTTGTAGTGAACTTTTAGGCAGCACTTTAGCACTTTCGTCATCTGTGACGCAAACTTCTTTGATACGTTCCTGATATCCATCCATCTCTGTTCAGACATCTATGAGTCTCTAAACCAGTGACAATCAATTTCCTAAATCTGGGGAGAGTGACTGCTCCCACTTCCCAGCCAAAGCTGTTCTTTTCAAAGGGTGGACTAAGCAAACAATTTCAGGGCAGGTGAAGAGAGTCTGTCAGGAGTCCCTTGGAGTTGCTCCTCTTCTTCACTATGGCAACCTGTTTGTTCTCCTATCTCTTGCTCGCACCCAAGCAATTGGGTAGGTAAGAAGGAGGAGCAGTAGATTCCACTGCATACTTGGTCACTAGCTTTCTGCTTATTAAGCAATGAAGTGATAGCTATGATGAGAAAGAGGATGAGGAACAGCAGCAGCTGGGGACAATGGCAGTGGGAAGGTAGGTACCTTAATGGAGGGGGGCATTGAGGGTGCCTTGTTCAAGGGGCCACAAAAACCTGGAACTGGCATTGGTAAATGGACCAGGCTCACTGTGGCTCTGATCCCACTAATTTGTTGCATGTTGCGATGGCTGTGGGCACAAGACAATCTTTTTGGTTTTTCAGCTGCAGGGAACTTTGTGTTGCACACTTTCCCCCAGCTAGGAACAGACATATTAGAAACAGCACCAGGATGGATGGGGAAGTCTAGTGCCAGTAGCCTGGTTGAAGGGAGAGGAAATGAGGAAGAGCATAAGTTAAGAACATAAGAAGAGCCATGCTGGATCAGACCAAGGGTCTGTCTAGTCCAGCATTCTGTTCACACAGTAGTCAACCAGCTGTTGATCTGGAACCCACTAGTAGGAAATGAGTGCATCAGCACCCTCCTGCCGACGTTTCCCAGCAACTGGTGCACATAGCTAGACCAGAGTTAGAGACTGGTGGTTCAGTTGTGATGCTTGAAGGAAGGATGGCATCTGTTGTGAGTTCTCTTCCTATATCATGGCTGTCTCCACCCTCCTAACCAGCTTCAATGATAGCACAAGTACCTGATCATCCTTGAAGATGTTGATGATATAAAGACAAAAGTTGAAGTTAGTAATTGTGTTTGGATGTTATGATGAACTATAGTTTATCATGATGAGAATGAGCCTAGTTGAACTTGGGTTTGCACACTCTCCCTTCTACTCCTTTGGTGTGACTACGAGGAGAAGTTTGGAAGCTTTCCATTTTTATTAAACACTGCTTGTCATGTCATCCAATCCCAACAAACTGTGTCTAATCTTGATGATTGTTTGATAAAAGAAAACTTCAAAACGGGTTATGAAACTGGCTTGTTTAATCAAACCATAATTAAGGTTAACCATGATTTGGATGTAGCTCAAAAACAGAAGTGAAAGCTTCTGATAGTCTTGTGGTTGTGCCAGAGGAAGATAAAGAAGGAGAGGAAGAAAGGGAAAGGAGAGCATACAAGTACAAAGCTTGACTAAGCCCATTCCATCATGATAAGCAATAGTTAGTAATGTCCAAACACAGCTACTGAGACTTTTAGGGCATCCTTCATATTTCTTATAATGATTTTTTACATATTTGAAAATGATGTGTATATTTTTTATTCAAGATTTTCTTAAGGCTCAGCAAATTTACATTGGGAAAAACAAACAAACAAACAAAATATTTTCAAGCAGGAGAAATTCTAAACCCAGCTTCATTATCTCAGCTGAATGCTGTTTCTCTTTGCCTGTATCTTTTCAAAATCATAGTGCTCATGTGTCAGCATAATAATTGCAAGCCATCCTGGTGACCCTCTCAGTCTGTCTGGCCTGGACAGAATCTGGTGCAGCCCCGGTTCCTTCCTGGGGAGCTGTCCCTCCCCAATCCTAACCCTAACATGAGGATTAACACTAACCATAATGTAACACTGAGACTTCCCTCTAGCTACTAAAAGTCAGCATGCAAGCCATCCTGGTGGCCCACTCAGTCTGGCCCTGCTAGACTCTTCTGCAGCCCCAATTCCTTCCCAGGGAGCCATGCCTTCTCAACTCTAACCTGAGGATTAATTCTAACCCTAGCGTTCCACCCTCCAGCCACTGATAGTTAACATGCAAGCTGTTCTAGTGGCCCACTCAGTCTGTCTGGCCTGCTATTCTCTTTTTTGGCTCTGGTTCCTGCCCAGTGAGGCATACCTCCTCAACTCTAATTCTAAACTGCGGATTAACTTTAATCATAACGTACCACTGAGACTTCTGCCCAGCCACTAAAAACCAGCATGCAATTTTTACACTTGCATTTACACTTCCATGAAATTAATCTTGCGTTCATGGAGAATCTTTCCAAGTAAAATTGCGTAATGTTTCGATATTGTATGTACTCCGTGGCTGGAGTGAGATGGGAAATGGTATATATTCTTCCATTCAATATTTAAAACCAGCTTTGAATAGATCTCTTCTCTAGGCCTCTGGCTGGAGGATTTAAAAGCAAAGCAGAAAACAACAAGACAAAGTAGCTCAATATTTTCATATTGTACTCAAAATCTACCTGCAAAGTCATAATCAAATCTATATTTCTCCCAAGGTTTATACGCACTTGCTCACAATTCATCCATTTTTTGGTTCATCGCATTTTTCTTTCGGGGGATTAAGTGGTCCTCATGTCTCTAGAAATATGAATGAGCCTGTTTGCACAGGGATGACAAGAAAGATGACTGGATTGATTTTCGACATGCTCCTTGCCTCCTCTTCTCTTTTTGTACATGTGCTTTTCAATAGAAATAGGATAACAGTCTGCTGTCAAGTCAAAGAGGCAAAGAAGGGTGAGGATTTTTGCAAGGATATTTTACTCTTTCAATAAAAAAAGTGGCTGGTGGTGAGAAAGCCTGACATTGGAAGATGTACCTTGTCAGTCAGGTGAGAAAAGCTGTACCTCCTGAGACTTACACATCTGTATAGCTTTTAATGGTGCAGTAGTCCTGTCCTTCACCATCTTAGTCATCCTGGTCCAGCTAATGATAACTATAAAGGACTAAAACAGGGGTATTCTCAGGAGAAGTTGTATGGGCTGCAGAGAGAAGAATGGCAGAAGGGAAAAGGAGAGACAGCTAAGGTCAACAATCAGTTTTAGAATAGAATGGACTCTAGTTGTAACTGGAGCCCCTGTTGGAGTGTTATTAATTTATTAATGTGGATTTTTGCTCTTTGTGCCAAGCATCCATGTTCTAGTTGTATGGAAATTTGCAATGTTGGTAGCTTACATAGAATGAGAAGAATATAACCATCCTATCTGTAGTGTGTCTCAGTGCAGGCACTGGACCAGAGGTTGGCTGCTTTGTATGTGCTGTGAAATTATAGGGCTCCTATCATTTTCCTTTGACACTGTGGGATAGGAAGCTGTTCCATAAAGTCCTTGAATAGCCAAGGAATAAAATATTTTAGGATTTGATCCTGGGGAGCAAGAAGATATCACCATCTTCCACTACACTGTTATCTGAATGGGGATCTGGGAAGACAGTGAAGCTGACCTACCAAGGACTATAATTTTCAGAAGCAGAGAAGGACCTGTCTTATCTTATCACTGTATAACATTCCCTCTCCCTGTCTTGTAAAGCTAGGTCTTATTACTGGCAATAGCTCATAAACCACTAAATTATAGTGTTGGATGGGACCCAGTACTTCACACAGTCTACCAAAGCGTGGCTCAAGATATTTTGCTGCCTGAAGTGGAGCCCAAAGCTCCCCACCTCCACTATAGATTCAATCATTGTTACATTTATATCCTGTTTTTCCACTAGTTGCCCAAGCTGGCATACATGAGCTTTTCTCTCTCCATTTTATCCACCTAATAACCTTGTGAGTTAGCTTAGGCTGAGAGTCAGTGACTGGCCCAAAGTCACCCAGGAGAACTTCATGGCCAAATAGAGACTAGAACCCAGATCTCTGGAGTCCCAGACCAACATTCTAACCACTACGCAATACTGGCTTTCTAGGGCCAACACAGTAAAAATACTTGCTGCAACACTACACACCAATTTCGGCCTTCAACTAGCATTCTGTCATGGTGCAACTTGAAGTAGGTCACCTGATCCTGCTTCATGGAAGGGTTGGTTCTGACTGCACCCTCTCTGGATCCCTTTCAATCTGGATTCTGTCCTTCGCATTCCACTGAAACAGCTCTTACCAAGATCACCAATGATCTTCTTACTGCCAAGTCTAAAGGCCATTATTCCGTTCTTATTCCGTTCTCCTTGATCTAACTGCAGCCTTTGACACGGTTGATCACGATCTTCTCTTAGATTCCCTCCATGACCTTGGACTCTGTGGCTCTGTCTATAACTGGTTCCCCTCCTATCTAGAGGGTCGCTCTTTCAGCGTGTCGGCTAACGGCAGTTCGTCCTCCTCTTTTCCCCTTTCAGTAGGGGTTCCGCAAGGCTCAGTGCTTGGTCCGTTGTTGTTTTCTTTATACATGCTGCCCTTGGGTAAGCTTATTCAATCTCATGGCCTCCAATATCACCTGTATGCTGATGATACACAATTATATCTCTCATCTCCGGATCTTTCTCCTGATGTTCACGATCGTATCTCGGCATGTCTTTCAGATATCTCAGCCTGGCTGCTTCATCGTCGTTTGAAACTTAATATGGCAAAAACTGAACGGCTTGTTTTTCCTCCTAAACCTTCTCCTCACCTCTCATTCTCTCTTACTGTCAACGATGTCACGCTTACTCCGGTCAAGGAAGCTCGTAGTCTTGGCTTTATATTTGATTCCTCGCTCTCCTTTATTCCTCATATCGAGGCAGTAGCTAAATCCTGTCGTTTCTTCCTGTATAATAATGCCAGGATTCGACCATTTTTGTCTGTCTCTTCTGCCAAGACTCTCGTTCACGCACTGGTTATCTCTCGGTTGGACTACTGCAACCTTCTTCTCTCTGGCCTTCCTTCGTCTCACATCAGTCTGCTGGTCTCTGTCCACCACTCTGCCGCTAAGATCATCTTCTTGGCCCGCCGCTCTGACCATGTCACTCCACTTCTGAAATCTCTTCATTGGCTTCCAATTCACTCCAGAATCCAATATAAACTTCTCCTGTTGACCTTCAAAGCTTTTCACGGTCTAGCTCCTGCCTATCTCTCCTCTCTCATCTCACACTATTGCCCCGCTCGTGCTCTCCGCTCCTCTGATGCCATGCTTCTCGCCTGCCCAAGGACCTCTACTTCCCTTACTCGGCTTCGTCCTTTTTCTTCTGCTGCCCCTTACGCCTGGAACGCTCTTCCAGAACACTTGAGAACTACAAACTCAATCACAGCTTTTAAAACTCAGCTAAAAACTTTTCTTTTCCCTATAGCTTTTAAATATTGAGTTTGTTCTGACTCTATACTGTTAGCTTCACCCTACTCGGTGCCTGTTTACACTTCCCTGTGCCTGTTTGCATTCTCTTGTAGTTGTTTACTACAACTTTATTAGATTGTAAGCCTATGCGGCAGGGTCTTGCTATTTACTGTGTAATCTGTACAGCACCATGTACATTGATGGTGCTATATAAATAAATAATAATAATAATAATAATAATAATAATAATAATAATAATAATATGCCAATTGCCAAGACAGGGAAAACTATGCCTAAGGCTTCCCTAACAGGTGTTGACTCATTGAAACCCCCCCCCAATATTTTCTGTGGTGGTTTATTCCATTACTGAACTTATTAGCCAGCTTTCCATGAAATATTGTACGACACTAGTTCTAAGATTTGCCCAGTGGACTCCTTGAGAATATCTGCATGAAAGCCATCATCAGCCTGTCTGAACTTCGATTCAATCAGATATGGGACTGGAAAGATGCCCACTTCCAAGGCCTTGAGGTACATGACAATACTTAAAACATCATACTGCAATCCAATTTTGTCTACTGAAACAAAAATAGCCCTTGTCTGTTTAATCCAAGACTTCAAAAGTTATTATTATTTATTCATTATTTATTGCATTTATATACCGCCCCATAGCTGAAGCTCTCTGGGTGGTTTACAAAAGTTAAAAACAGTGAACATTAAAAAGTATACAACATTTAAAACCATCAAAAATATAAAAACAACAGTATAAAACAACAGTATCCATTTAAACAACAGTTCTGGGGTCCATTAAAAACAAACTTAGCATATGTTGTTAAATGCCGTTAATACAGATAAGACAGTCTTACAGGACAAAAATGTCAGTCTTTCATTTGGAAATGTCTCCTAAGCAATGCAGTCCCACAGATACAAAGCATTGAATGTCCTGTTACATTGTCTTGGATTTAGTACACAGATCGTCCAGTACAGCCAGACAGATCCACTCTAGTCACTCAGCTGAGACCACCTGCCATTTGGTTCCATCTCTCTTAGAATGATCAGCGGCCATTTCACACACTCTAATATGAAGAACCAGCACCTGAATTTGCTTGTTTTCCTGTTGTCTTCCTGTCCAGTGGTGCATTGGTAAACTTTGAAAGGCGGCGTGCTCATGAGGACAGTCTTCATAGCTACGCCCCCAAGAAGAGACCAAAAATGCAGGGAACTGTGCGGATCCACATGAAGAAACCAATTGTAGCACTTTTCATCTCTACCAGGAGCAGGTCTTTTATAAAGCTATGGGGTCTTAATCACACATTCAATATTAGACCACCCCAAAATACTTTGCATTACAACAGAAATATATACTGCTCAAAAAGATATACTGTTGCCGATAAAATCCACACCCACTTACCACCACTGTGAGGATTGCTGCTAAGCTCAGAAGGAACAGGGAATTCTGAGGTGGGTGGCAGATGACATCAGTATCCCTGCTCACCAAAACATGCCCATACTGCATCCCTGCGAACAGTGGCTCCACTAGACCTTTGATGTCTATTAGAATCTAAGCCTGGAAACAGAGACCTTGTTGTCTTCTGAATCCTTGGCTAGGGCCCAGAAGCCTTTAGGCATTTTAAAAATACGTGAATAAACAAATGGAGCATTCAATGGATATTTCTCAATGTGATGAACATAAGAGAGGGGAGTATCACACTTCTCTGGCAGTCTGGATCTTTGTTAGAAGCTGGTCAGGGAGATGAAGGGTAGGATAAATATGAGCTGGATGTAGCAAGCAAACATCAAAAGGAAGCACCTTTAGGGTTACAAACATGGGAAGATGCAGAGCAGTTTGAGTAGCTGGATGTGGCTTCACTGTGATAGCAAATGGGAAAAGTCCAATTTAAAGATAAAGAACTATAAGAAGGGAAAGCAGGAGCCTTGAAGTTGTCCATCACACAGGTCACCTGTCCACAGTGGACACCCATTATGGTGAGATGTATGGTATTTCCATTCAATTATCGTATTTCTAAATTTTCATCTATGCATATAAATTAGCATTTTCAAATTTTATGCAATTGCTATCCTCTTTTGCCCTTTCTTTTGGGGCACACAGTTCCTCTTTTCTCTCTCTCTCTCTCTTAACAATATATAACTAGTCACCCCAGCAAGAACAGCCACTTTCTAGGGTGTTCATATTAACTCTGAATTTCTGCTTTACTGCCCTGACAAGAATAAATTCTGCTGAGCAAATGTTCCCTTGTGCGAGTTGAAAATTCAGAAAGGGAATATACAATGGGAACTTAGGGCAACTGTGGAGTGATTCTCATATGAATCAGAGTTGAAAAAGAATAAAACAGTTAAGAAAATATATGTATAGTAAAAATACTAGGAATAAAGGATTTTTTTAATGACCGGTGAAGGAAACGAATAGCACAATGTCTCATATCTAAATGGTACCATTCTGATTTCAGGCAGAAAGTACATGAGAATGATTTTTTTAATGGCTGGTTGGGGAGAAAGCATAGTTACATTGCATATCAATAAATGTGGCAATGCAAATATAAAAGAAGTGTTGAAAAAGAATCAAGTAATAAAATTCAATAATCGTAATGCTAATGATGCAGGAATAACCTGTGGGTGGCAAATCAGAGTGCAAACATATAATTTGTAAAATATTGGAACATAGGCTAGCAAACTGATTACAAAGAGGAAACAGACTTTTCTGAAACAACTTGATCTGATTGCTAGAAGCTGGTCAGGGAGATGAAGAATGGGATAGATATGAGCTGGGTTGATTATGTTTAAGAAGACATTAAGAGCTGTTTTGCAAACGTGTGGAACACAAAATCCTCTATGCACAAAGGGGCTGTGCATGGTTCCAGTGCTCCTTCCCTCTTTATTGTTTACTACAATTTATTAGATTGTAAGCCTATGCGGCAGGGTCTTGCTATTTACTGTGTTATCTGTACAGCACCATGTACATTGATGGTGCTATATAAATAATAATAATAATAATAATAATAATAATAATAATAATATCTGATACTGACAATATCTGATGACTTTGACTTGCGCAATTCTTCCAGCTCAAAAAATTGGGGGAACGATCATGTGAGGTGGCGACATGCCTAGGGTGCATAGCGTCCACACTGCATGTTATGGTGTATTCATGTGTACGGGAAGAGAATTGTGGGCCTCGTGCTCCATCATATGATGAAGATTAGTAGTTGTGTACAGTAGCCTGTAGTTCTATCAAGGTTGGCTCAAGTGCTCCTTACCTCACTCAGCCCTCAGTATTTTAGTATTGCTGGATAATATCAACATGCACACTAAGCTGCCCAGAGATGGCTTCTTTGACTTCACATCAGGCTGCAGCATGGGTATTGTACTTGTATGTTACCCCTCCATGGATGAGCAGCAGTTCCAGAAGTTAATTTGCAGCTGGAAATCAATGCAGGGAAAAGGGTTAAATCTCTCCCCACCCCCACCGGTCTGCATGCCATTGTCCCAATCCAAATCAGAGTCACCCACATACAGATGCATTTTGGATCTCCTACCTCACATTTAAGTTGGCCCTTGAATTTTTTAATTGTCATTTCCTTTTTCCAGGGAAACAAGAGAATTTTATCTCTGTGTATGAGTGGGGAGAGACAGGTGTTTGGATTTCTAACAACCTTTCCCCAGGATTCTTTTTTTTTTTTTTTTTTTTGTGTGTGTCTTTAAATTTTTTTTTTTTATAATAATTTTTATTCATTTTCAACACTATATAAACATAGATAAACATTTCCAAAATATAACTGAAACAAACACAATAAGAAAAAAAATACATCAAATATCTGCTGCATACATATTGAATAATTGTTGAGTACAAATATCAAAAACTATTACATATGCCTTATCACACTACAACATCTTCATTCTTAACATAAAAGTGCACCCCCCACCTCGGGATCATTCTTGAGTCCAAAATCTAATCATTTCTTCTGCTGGTGGTTTCCCACTTCCCTTAGTAAACACGAACACTAGGAACTGTTTCCAGATTCCTTCGAACTCATTTATTTTAGTTATGCCTTTTCTCCACTTAATATTGCATGTCAGTTTATCATTAATGGCTATGTCCCATACTACTTTATACCATTCCTCAATAGAATATTCCCCTTGGATCTTCCAGTTCCTAGCTATCATCAATCGTGCTGCAACCAACAAACTCGATATCAGCTCTATAGTTCCTTTTCCACACTTTATATCTTCAAATAGTGACAGCAATGCTATTTTTGGTGTTTGTTCTATTTTCATTCCCACTATTTCTTCAATTTCTGAGAACACCATCTTCCATAATCTTTGTACATATTTGCATTGCCACCACATATGTAAATACGTTCCTTTTTCCCCACATCCTCTCCAACAATTTGCTGAATGTTGATCACTTATCTTATTCAATCTAACCGGGGTTAGGTACCACCTCCATAAAATTTTAAAATAATTCTCCTTTATTCTTACTGATAAACTTCTCAACACTCTTTGTTTCCATAGTCCCTCCCAGCTCTGTCGCCCTATTTGTATCTTCAAATCTGATTCCCAAATCATTTTCTCTGTATTCTCTCTAAACTCCTTCTCTAACAATATTTTATATATTTCACTCATTAATCCTTTTGAAACTATACTACCTCCTTTTCCTTTCTCCTTACTTACTACTAATTCTTCAAACCTCGTCATCTTTCTGCACATTCTATTATCTTTAATCCACTTTTTATTCCATTGTTCTAATTGACCATATTCTAGCCAAGATAGCTTCTTCTCCTTTAACAAATTTTCCATATCCTCTCTTGTTTTAATATCTCTTACCCAATCCTTTAATTTTATTTTATTTTTCTCTTTTAATATTTTACATAATCTGCCCTTTAGATCCTCTGGGAAATTCTTTAACATTATTATCGGTGCTAAGGGAGAGTTGCTCGGAAGCAGCTTCCCTTTAAATTTACTCCAAATTTCCCATTGAGTCCTCAGGAGTGGATTATCTATACTTCCAACCCACTTTCTTCCTCCATCTTTAAAAAAAACATTCTCCAGATTCATCTCTACCTTACTTATGATTTTTTCTTCCATCCAATATAAATCTCCTACTCCCATAATTGCTTCTACAACATGTCTTAATCTATTTGCTACGTAGTATAATTTTATGTTTGGGAGACCCATTCCCCCCTTTTTTGGCTTAGGTACCAATTATTTTTATTCACTCTTGCTCTCTTTTCTCCATTACAATATTTATTAATAATATTTTGCCAACTTTTTATCTCGGTTTCTGATATTTTTATAGGTAGCATCCTAAATACAAAATTAATTTTAGCTAATATCTTCATTTTTATCAAAGCTATTCTCCCAAACCAAGATAAATTTAATCTTTTATATTTCTCCAATTTCTCTAGTACCTCCTTCTTTAACCTCGTTAAATTTTCCCTTTCTAAATTCTCTAGATTTTTTGTAATTTTAATTCCCAAATATTTAATCTCGTTCTTAACTTTCAATTCCATTCCCTTAAATTCCCAATCCTTTTCTTCCTTCTTAGTATAGTTAAACAACATCATCTCTGATTTAGACCAATTTATTTTTAACCCTGTAATTTCCTCAAATTCCCTCAACTGATATTTAATTCTTTCTAATTTTCTTAATGGATTCTTAATGGTCAGTAAAGTATCATCCGCAAACATGTTTAGCTTTATTTCCCTTACCTCTCCAATTCCTTCTAATTCTTTATCCTCCCTTAGTGCCTTCGCCAAAACTTCCATAACCATTACAAAAAGGACCGGCGAGAGTGGACATCCTTGTCTTGTTCCTCTGGCTAGTCGTATCTTTTCAGTAAGTCCGTCATTTACCACCACTACCGCCGTATTTTGGGAATATAGCTGTTCTATTACATTTTTAAATTTATTTCCAAATCCCAATTTATCTATAATACTCTTTAGTGCCTGCCAGCTCACACAATCAAAAGCTTTAAAAATATCTAATGCCATAATACCTGCCTTAATATTTGCTTTTTTTATTACATTTATTACATTTAAAACTCTACCCACTAAATTATGCATATGTCTTCCTACCACAAACCCACATTGATCTGCTCCTATATATTCTGCCAAAAATTTATTTAGTCGTTTGGCCATAATAGATGTAAAAATTTTAGCATCCTGATTTATTAAAGAAATAGGTCTATAAGAATCGGGATTAGTCAAATCTTTATCTGGTTTTGGGATCAGAATTATCACTGAATGTTCCCATGATTCAGGTATCTTCTCTCCTGATAATATCCTATTATAAAGTTCCATTAATTTTGGAACTAAACAATCTTTGAAGACCTTATAATATTCTGGACCCAAACCATCTGCTCCTGGTGATTTACCCACTTTTAACTTATCAATAACCTCTTCAACTTCTCTTTGAGTTATTACTGACTCCATTAACTCCTTATATTCTGATTTTATTTCCTTCTTTATAAACCTTCCAATATACTCCTCCACCTTTTCTTGTTGAATTTCTTTACCCTTGTACAATTCCTGATAAAATTCCTGAAAATTTTTTATTTTAGCTTTCATTGCATGACAATAATTCCCTCGGCTATCTTTCAACGTTTCTATCCCATTCCTCCCTTTTTCTTTTTGTGTGAGCTTGGCAAGCAACCTCGAGTTCTTATCACTGTTTTCAAAATATTCCCTTTTCATATACATTAAATTCTTTTGAATCTCTTCTATATTTAAGTTTTCTAATTGTTTCTTCTTAGCTTGTATTTCCACTAATTTATATTTATCTTTACTTCGCCAATATCTTTCCTCCAAGTTTTTAATTTCTATCTCTAACTTTTCCTGTTCTGCACGTTGTTGTCTTTTTAAACTACATGTTTCTCTAATACAGATTCCTCTTGCTACAGCCTTCATGGTGTCCCAAATGACTGACCCAGCTGTTCCTCCTTTTTCATTAATTTCCCATGACTCCGACAGTTCCTTCCGAATTTTATCTACTATTTTATTGTATTTCAATATCTTTGTGTTCAACTTCCATCTATATGCCTCTTTATAATCTTTCTTAACTGTAAATTCTAAACTTAACAAGGCATGATCAGTTACTTTTATTACCCCCATTTCCATTTTACAAATCCTCGTTGCAAAGTCTTTTGAAACAAATATATGATCTATCCTGGAGTATGTATGATGAACTGGGGAAAAGTATGAAAATCCAGGCCTATTCCCGTTAAGTAAGCGCCACGAATCTAAATAATCATTTTCTTTTACTAATTTATTCAATATAGTCATATTGTTCCTCTTTTCAGCATTAGTGGGATTTGACCTGTCCCTTTTATTATCCATAACCATATTAAAATCCCCAGCTAATATAGCATACCCCTCCTTAAATTCTTCTATTTCTTTAAACAACTTTATAAAAAACTCTCTATGCCTCTCATTTGGGGCATAAACATTAATCAAAGTATAGACCTTTCCCTCAATTTTACCTTTTAACATAAGATATCTACCCTTATCATCCTTTTTTACCTCTTCTAATGTAAACCCACTTTTTTTTGAAATCAAAGTGGCCACTCCATTTTTTTTTGATGTCCCTAATGACTTTTCATAATAGGCTAACCACTTTAATTTTATCATATTCGAATTCTCGGAGCCTTGGTGTGTCTCTTGGATCATTATAATATCTGATCCCTCTTTATTAAGCATTTGTTCTATTCTCTTCCTTTTCACGACTGCCCCTAAACCTTTAACATTGAGTGTTGATACCTTTATCTTTTTATCCATAATCACCCTTTTGAAATCTCTTCCGATCCCTTGTGCTCAGCAATTCAAACTTGCTTACATAAAAACACAAACTCCATACATAAAACCCCCACCCTCCTACCCCAATCCCTCCTCCCCTACCTTCCCCCCCTCCCCACCCCCCCACTCTAATCCCCCCCCATATCCCCGTGAGTCTAGTACTCCAGCCATCTACTTTAAAGGGGGAGGGGGGAGGCAGTGCTGTGCCTGGCCGGCAGGTTTCTATATTAGCATTTCTATTTGCAATTATCTCCAAACATAATTAACAATTCTCTTACTCTCCAGATGTCCCAGCCTCATTCCCTCCCCCACCCACTCCAGCCCCATCTGCTTCCCCATCCAGACCCAGCCTCTTCAGCAAATCTTTACCTTGATCCAATGAGGTTACTCTGTGTTCCCTCCTCCCATATGTAAATCTTAAAAAAACCGGGTAACCCCATGCATAAGGAATTTTATTCTTCATTAATGTTTCCGTTATTGGTTTAAGACTACGTCTCCAATTTAATGTGCGTTGAGAAAGATCATTGTAAATTTGCACTGGTTTGCCTTTACACTGTATCTGAACCTTAGATCTCAATTCTTTCATAATTTGCTCTTTTTTGTAATAGTTACCAAATTTCACCAATATGTCTCTAGTCCCTTTGTAGTTTTGCCCCCCCACACGGTGGACTCGGTCCAGATCCGATCCATCTATTGGTATGTCAGGCATCAGCTCCTTGAACCAGTTCACGATAATTTCTCTAAGATCTTCTCCTTGCGTCTCCTTCAGCTGCTTTATTCGAAGCGAAGATCTACGAGATTGATCTTCCAAGGCAATCAAACGCAATTCCCATTCTTTAAATTGTATATTAATTGATTTTTCGAAAGCCTCTTGTTTCTTCTGGTCCAGATCCGCTTTAGCCTCTATCTCTTTGATCTTATCCGAATTTTCCATCGCTTTATCCGCAATAGTACGCATTTGTTTTCTGAATTCACTCATACGCTGATCCATTTTTTAAAAAATAATAATGTTATTTTCTGCTATAATAGCCTTGATTTCCATTAAAGAGGGAGGGTTACTACCACTTTCTTTTCCCCCTTCAGCCATGTTTTTTTCTTTATTTGGTATTGTATCCAAAGAGACTGGGTCTATATCTTCCTCTTCCTGTTCAACTCCAGGGGCTGTACTTTCCAGGAAGGAGAGGTAAGCCAAATTATGATTTGAAGGTTTCTTTTTTTGTATATTAAGCTTTTCCCAACTTTTGATCTTTTTTTTAACGTTGGGCATGGGTCCCTTCTGGGTAGGGCATAAATCTTAGAGTCCAACTCTCTTCCTTAGCAACTTATGCTGGCTTCTCTATTATATAGCACTCACAGCTCCTTCTTCACGAGGAGGGGGGAAATATCCAGTTCACAACAGCATTCACTAGAGGGGATCAGATTTAATCATTCACAGTCTCTCAGCATCCCACATCTCCCTCACCGAATGCCAAATGCAGCTTTTTTCGCCCCTTCACCCCCCCTTCTCGCCACGCCAATAAATCCAATCAACCACTTCCACCTTAGAAAGCCAGCATTTCAATCGTTCCCATGTGAGATAAAGATGAAAGGTTATAACACAAATCAATGTCCAGCAAGCGTAAATTCCTTCTTTTTAAACTGCGTCAGAGTCAGCGTTTACTTTACTTTCGCTTTTGATAGAGTTGCCGTTTAGACAGACATTGCATTAATCATAGTTCATCTCACCTCCCTTCTTCAAATCTCTCCACTTTCCCAGCTCCTGTTGGTTTTATAATCATTTTCTGTCAGTTGCTCAAAGATTTATGCCCATTAGAAGAGAGATAATTGCCTTTTCCGGCAAGCGCCGTTCAGAGCCTCAGAAGAAACCCGCCATCGCTCAGGCTGCCAAGCTCCGCCCCTCCCCAGGATTCTTGGTAAAAATCCACAACAGTCAAAGTGGCCGATCTACACTAGGCAGGATATAATACTTTGAAAACGTTTTGAAGACTGTATAGGGAGTGTGTCCTGGGCAGGATCTACACTACTGCTTATAACGGTTTATAATGGTTATGACAACTGTTCAGGCCTAGGACACATTACATATACAGTTTTCATACCGTTTTAAAAGTGTTATATCCTGCTTGGTGTAGATCGGCCCCCTGGGCCTCAACAGTTGTCACTACTGTTATAAACCATTTTAAAGCAGTAGTGTAGATCCTGCCCTGGTATATATCAGTAGTACATTATTTGTACAGCAGCTGCAACCTAACAAAGCGGCTGTCATCCATATGGGATAATGAACATGATAGTCGTGCTTAGGTCCGTTTTAGGATTCTCTTCCCTTAATTTATATGTTTACTTCTCATTCCTTCTTTCCATATTTTTTCTCCTAATTTAAATACATAGCATCTGACATGGAACCGAAGGTGCTCATAGGGGGCATAATTGGTGTTCATTGATTTCTGCTCTTTGGAAAGCTATATGGAATGGAGGGTAGGAAAGTTTTATATTATTTCCCTGTTTTGCATTTTCAAGTAATGAGAATCTTTATACAAAATGACCAGCTGCAACCCACTTTTTCCTCATTTATATACCCGTCACTTCATTTTGCTCAGGATAAAATAAATAGTTTTCTTCTAGCTGAGTACATTTTATTTTTAGCTATTGGTTCTGGCCAATGTATGTTTGAAGTGAAAAGATAATAAATTCTAGAAAATGTCTCTGTCATTGACAGAAGATTACTGTCCTCCAGTTTTTCTAGGAGACCCTGAATTTCCCTACTGCTTTCTGTACAGATACTCAAATAAATAATTCCAAGCAGTAAATATTAAAGTGGACATAATGAAACAATCGCAGGATAAAATCCTACTTTTTCAAATGATATAAGACAGGGGGGGGAATAATAAAATTAATTTAAGTTAGAAGTACAATCACATTACTTTTGATCTGGGGTATCTGTTGTCTGTTCAGGATCTTCATGAATATTGCAGTTGAAGACGTTTTCATAAAAGTGGGCATTTGTAGCAGAAAAGAAAAAAGCCTGGCCTGCAGATGGTTGCACACAGTGAAGCAGAAACTGCATCCCATAAATCAAAGATTTTGAAACAGCACATACTTTGCATACAGAAGGGCCCAAGTTTAGTCCTCAGCATCCTTCGTTTAAAGGGTAGGTGGGTGGCTCTCATTTAATGGAGTTCTTCTAGCAGTGGCTGGACAACCATCTGTTGGGGATGCTTTAGCTCTAGATTTTCTGAATTGAGCAGATGATTGGACAAGATGGCCTCTAAGATCTCATCCAATTCCATAGGCAAGCGCAAGGGGTGTGCCGGTGTGCCCAGGTACACCCTAATGTCTCAAGCAATAAGTGCTGAATTGAGGGGGGCATTGAGTAGGGATCCAGACACAGCAGTAACAGTCCTCCGGCTGCCCTCTGGCTGCTCCATTGCTGCTGCCCCCAATAGCACTCCTTTGCTCCCAGCAGCAGGAGTGAAAAGGATTCACTCTGCCAGGAGCCTCTCTGCTGGGAGCCATGCTTCAAAGAAGCCAGGAGGAGGGCCCCCAAAGGCTGATATCATTTCATAAGCCTTTCTTCTGGCCAGTGTCACCACAAAGCCCCACCAATGCTGGGGCTTTTGGAGAGCCCCTCCTCACCTGAAACAGCCCTCCCGCAGTCAGGCAAGCCAAAATGTGGTATAGGGCATCAGGGTCTACAATGTTTAATAACTTAACAGTCTACTAGCATTCAAGAAAGCTATAAAGATTGATCTCTTCTGGCAGGCCTATCTAGTGGAATTTTAAGATGTTTTAAAAATGTTTTTAGGATGTTTTTTAAAATGTATATTATGTTTTAATTGAGTATTATGTATTTTATCGTTTATTGTTGTTCCCCGTCTTGATCAAAATGGAGAGGCGGGCAAGAAATAAATTTATTATTATTATTATTATTATTATTATTAATAATAATAAAAATGAATAAAAAGAATGTCCTTTATTCAATAAATGTTCACCTTCAAAAATAAATAAATAAATTCCCTGGGTGCACACTCTGATGACATGTGTTGCACATGTCTATGTCCAATTCTATGATTTCATAACTCCATGGATCTCAGGTAGTATTGCTGAGAAGATCCCCAGTCCTATGGCTTGAGTCCTGGAGAGCTATTCCTCGGCTGAGCAGATAATGCTGGGCTAGATGGGCCAATGGTCTGGCTGAGAATACATATTCATCAATGTTCACAGAGTCTTCCTCCTGACCCTATAGCTTCGAGAGAAGTGTCTTTTACATCCCTTGGGCAGTGTGTGGGGAAGAATGATTGTGCAGGTGGGAATGGTGAGACAGGGCCTAGGTACCTGGATGATTACTGTTATATCCTTGGCTGAGCACAGGCAGAGTACTACATCCTATGGAACTCACTACAACAAGATGTAGTGATGGCCACCAATTTCAATGGTTTTTAAAAAGGGATTAGACAAATTCATGGAGAATAACGCTGTCAGTGGCTACTAGTCCTGACCTTCTATATGCAAGGTATGTGCTCTCCCAGAACATGTGATTCTACTAGTTCTGATGGTTATATGTTACCCCCAGTATCAGAGGCAGAACACCACTTGTGTACCAGTTGCTGGGGGGTACACAAGCAGGAGTGTGCTATTACATTCATGTCCTCCTCGGGGGTTTCCCACAGGCTTATGTTCTTATGATAGTTCACATATAGGTCAGAGAGTTGTGGAACCTTAGAATATGGTTCACATATAGGGCTCTAATGCCCTTTAATCCAACACTGGTTTGGAATGTTGCATGTATAAATGCCAGATGTTAGGATGTGGCATTAACAGTTCTGGTTTGTGCTATTGCCCCCACCATAAAAGTTTATAAGTTATGGGCTAGATTCTGCTGTTAGCAATGTCATGGCTGGATTGAACAACATCTGCCATGCCTAATTACAAGATCCACTGCAGTAATGCCTAATACAGTAACTTCACCATGAGAGGTTCAGAGAGTCATACATAATGAGGAAGGTGCTGCTGTCTTAAAGACAATGTATTAGAAAAGAGAAAGATGTATGTTGATGAGACACCTAAATATAAGCAGTAGCTCTTCATTGTGTGAACACATGCAAAGATCTGCCCCTATTTTTATGATGTCAGGTTCAACTTGTGTCTCTCTGACAGGATTTGCAAACTGAAATTCTCTGACAGGCAAGCTAAACTCAACATATGTATTTTCTTTTTCTTTTTTGGATCCACAGAATCTATTTCTGGGGGCTCTTCTAAAAGTATTCTTGAATAAACTTTTTTTTTTTTATGACGGGGAAGCTTCTAATGTGAACCTGATAGTATCTAATGATAGTTTTTAAGCTTCTGGTTATTTGGAAATCTCTTGCTTTTTCAGAAGACAAGATTTCAGATGAATCCATCAACAGGATTTCTACCATATCTAGCCAAACATGATTAATTCCAGTCAATTTATTCCAATATGATGAACTATCTTCATCGTTACAGAGTATAGAAAACACACTTGCTTAAATGGAAACGTCAAATGGATAATATCTTGATATCTCTTGTTAAAACAATATTTGTGCATCACTCTTCTAGTGGTTAAGACTCCCTAATGATAGTTTTTAAGAACCCAGCTATTTGGAAATCTCTTTCTTTTCAGAAGACAAGATTTCAGATGAATCCATCAACAGAATTTCTTCTATATCTAGTCAAACATGCTGAATTCCAGTCAATTTATTCCAATATGATGAGCTATCTTCATAGTTACAGATTATGGAAAACACATTTGCTTAAATAGAAAAGTCAAATGGAAGGATTGAGGAACTGTTTCATTTCCCTCCCCTTCAGCAAATTCATCTGTGAGAGCACCATCACACCAGTGATTTATTGCACACTTGCCATGTCTGGTATGTGGATTTGCAGTGTGGTACTCAAATGATGTCATCTCTGTCCTGCACTCATCTCCCCCCTCCCCCCCTTGTTGCATTTTATTTTGGTGCAGGGCAAGTCTGGATTATTTTCCCCTCTCACTTTTTCCTTTGTTGGGGGCGTGTGCTAACGGAGTCTGGCTGATGAAAGGGGAGGGCAGGGCAGTTCTCCACCTCCAGCATTATTTTGTATTTTTACTTTTTAAATAATTGTTCACCATTCAGGATTTTTTTTTATCAAGATCAAGAGTGGTTTATAAATGTTGCAAATAAACAAACAAACAAACAAACAAACAAACAAACCCTGTAAGAGATTTAGTGTGCCTGGGGCATTCTGGAAGTTGTAGGACTTCTAAATATGTATAGCAAAGCACCCTTAGGGCATAGCTAGATGGTGCGATATCCCGGGGATCGCCCCAGTTTTGTCCGTGTGTCCACATGATACACAGGGGATCCTGGATCAGGGAGGGATGATCCCTCCCTTTCCCGGAATCTCGCCCCACACTTCTAGCCCGCTTTTTCCATGGTTTTGGGATGATCCCGAGACCATGGACCATGTGGACAGGCGTTGCAGTTTGTCCTGGCTCCTCGTGAGTAACTGTGAGGAGCCGGGAGCTAGGCATGAGGCACAGAGCTCCTCAGGGTCAAGTCAAATCAACATCAAAGTTTTGTGCACGAGTGCTCATGTGCTCCATCTCCCTTACAAAAACAAACAAAATGGCGGGCACGACATCCTTTTCCTTCTTGAACATTGCACGCCACGTATAGATGAGTGCGACGATTTCGCGATCATAAAATCGGGGGATCGTCGCCCTCCAACCCCCTCATCTAGCTAAGCCTTAGTCTGCAGTACTATATGCACTTGTCTGGGAGTAAGCCCCATTGAAAACAATAGAACTTACTTCTGAGTAGACCTATATGAGACTGTAGTGTTAGAAGAGTTTTAGATACCTTTTTAGAACAATTGTCTATGGACAATTTAATACCTGAACAACACTAAAGCTCTTTGAGGGTTGCTCTGGTAATCAAATGTAAAGTTTTATCATCCAGGTCTAATGCTCATAGAGCTGCTTGATTAATTGTGCACCTATTTTATAAACGATCACTTTACCCTTTATATTGTCTTGTAAGATTGCTCTCACCTTTAATTAGCCTGTACTTTAATTGTGCTATAGCTGCTAAAAACACGTGAAACCAAAATACATCTAAACATCTAATCCAAAAAGTGTCCCAAAGCTTAATGCATGTTCAACCCACAAATGCAACTGAAAAGTGTTTTGTTTTGCATATTAATAGCCACATTTTGTTGCTGAGACTCAGAAAAGACTTCTAGAAAATGGAATCTTATGTGCTGTGTATAAGAGCTTTCTTACCTGAGGGATTTATTGTGCACTCATCATTCCTTACTCACAGTTGTTTATAGATTCTTTAGACATCATGCTTCTGTTTGTAAATAACACTTTTGGCCAGGTTTTTTTTAGAGTGCAGAAAAGGTGGTAAAATTTCTCATGGTGGAAAGAAAACACCATTTCTACTTGTGTATTTGCACTATTTTGCTATACCACAGTGCCACCTAAAGGTTATGTAACTGAAAAGCAAGAAAGGAAACACTGCTCATGTAGTGCTCTGCAACAATACTGAAAGTAGATGCAAGGGATTAACACAGCCTCGTATAGAAAAGATAGCTTTTCTCTGGGAGTCTTCCATAATATGAGTAGGGAGCTAGCAGTGGGAGCTGCTGTTTTTCTGATCTGAATCTCCACCCCAAGTTGCTATTGGCCTTGTGGGATATAACAAATGGGTAGGAACAAAGACAGGGGGATGCCTCATACTGACTCAGACCATTGGATCGCATGCCACCCCTCCTGTGGCTGCATTTGCCCTTTTAAAAAGCAGGAGATCCGTCATGGATTTCCTGCCATCACATTTAGTTTGGCTCTGTGTTGGTGTACAAAAGTAATAATCGGCACATATACGGTCTAGAAATACAACTGAGTGCAAGATTTGGGGGAAGCAAAGATCCATTCTTGAATATTTAGAGGAAAACAAAAAGAAAAAAATCCTTCTCATTCTAGCTGGTATATTAGTCATTCTCCCCCACCTCACTCCAGTGTTTTTATAAAAAAAACGAATTAAGCCCCCTAGGGTCAAGTCAAATCAACATTGGAGCAAAAGCAGCATCCTCTATAAATAAAAGTAAATTACTCCATCTACCCTAGACTCCCTCCTTGAATTATGCTGTATGAGATCAGTGAGTCGCTGCACTCCTTGTTTTGGATTTAACACAATTTCGAGCAAAGGCATCACATCAAGGTGATATTAAACATTATTGTGCGGTGATGTGGTGCAATTGTTTGCTTTAATTCCATGCAGTGTACCACTGCGCTAATCATTTTACAAATGTAAATAGAATTTTTCACTGCATGGGTAGGTTTGGTTCAGGGGTTCATTGTTATACAAACAAGGATGACAGGTTAAAGTGGAAAACCACATTTTTTGCTCTTCACTTCTTGTCTTTCAGCTTTAATTAAAAAGACCCTGTGTTGTTTGCTCCAGCTTTGTACAGCTGATTGAGCTTAGTGGCACTTGAGAGCTGAAATGCAGACAGTTCTACGGAAATTCCTACTTGAAGAATCAAATTGCTCAGTGTACTATGGATATAATTGGTTCCAGTTGTAAGTCTTATTATATAACCTCTGGGTATAGACAAAGAAGTAATCGGAAGATCAAAGAGTAGGAGCGGCGGGGGGGAGAAGACTCCTGTAACAATAAGAGTGCTGCTATTAGATGCTTGTAAACCATGACATGCAACATCAAAGCTACAATTTCACCCAAGCCATTTATCATATTTTACTACATGATATTGCAAAAATATGTTGTTTGAAGCAATTCTATAAGCTCCATCACACCTTGGAAGAAACACTGACTAATGTTGGCTACCGTCGCTTCTCCGTGGACACTCAGTGCACAAGGGCCATTCAGTCCCTCGTTGTGAACACACTGCTTCTCCCACACACATCAGGAGAGAGCAGCAGCTTCAGTTTAAAAAATATTTGGAGTTTTTCTGATTTTCCTTGCGGGCCAAGGAAGACTAGAAGGGTCGGAAGGCATGCAAAAGCCAGACGACGTCATGTGAGCTACCTCTGAGGAATCTGTGAGCGCCCAGTAATGAGCGTGCAATAAAATACTCGTCAGATGGAGCTTTAAGTCTGACAACCTTAGACCAAGAAGCCAACTTGGTATTGAGTTGACTTATTAAGGCCATCGCTAGCTCTTACAGGATAGGTAATTCTGCTAAGTGCTTTAGAGTGCATTGTCTCATACAAATATTTCTGCAGCCACATGCAATTTTACCCAAGCTTCATAAGGGGGCTGAAACAGTCTATGCTCCTTGTCCATCCCATCCCTCTACATATTTTTTCTTTGGCAGTACAGCTAAACCATAAGTAAAGACAGTGTGTGTGGAGTGGTGGGGGTGGAGGTGAGAGTGGGCCTGCCCTCAGATGAGAAACTAGGCACTCAAGCCCTGGGCTTTTCATGCCTGAACTGTTCTAAACCATCCTGGTCCACTTCTTAATCAGATTCTGACTCTACGCTATAGGGCCCCCACAGCAGCACTTGGCCTAATCTTGACATAATCTAACCAATTTCTCCATTCTGTATTAAAGCCACATATTTAGTAGTCTCTCATCTCCTCTCTAATAGAGTCTATATTATTCAGTTCAAGCCTTGGCCTGTGTTCTATATCCTTGGTATGAGTGAGAAGTGCATCGTGCCTCGACTCTAGGCCCAAGTTTTATTCTTACATTTATCAAATGGTTACACAAGAACACTTAAGTGTCACGGATTCTTCTGTCATGTCCTAATGCAATAAAGGAATAGAACTCGACTGACCAACTGTCCAGATTCCCCTGGACAAGTCTGGAAAACGGAGGGGGCAACCTGGGTCCAGGGGAGGGGGAGTTAATTTATTGGTTGTCTGGAAAATTTGCAGTCTCAGACCTCTCCTGCATGTGATCTGGGCCTTTTCTTGGCCAGCAATATTGGTTCCAGTTGTAAGTCTTATTATATAACCTCTGGTGGCTAGCATAGAGGGGTTTGAAAAGAGCTGACATAAATTTTCAGTTCAGAATTTAGTGACTTCAAATGCCTTAACATTTTAGGGATGAAGTTTTGGTTATCCACACTGTTCAGGCAAACAATCTGAAAATTACACGGCATTGAATAGGCAAACAAAGTCTTCTGACTCATTTCTTATCCAGTGTATTGCTTGAAATTGAACGTGATGCCCAGCCCTGGCAAATATCCATGTTGTAACTACCTTGGCACTCATGCATGCAACACCGCTATAGTTTACTGCCCTCTGGTTAGTTACAAGAATGTACCTACTTTAATAAGATTCACATAAATGTTATATTAGAATGTTTGTGGGAGAGAGGGAGATACAAGGTCAAGTGGTAAAAAATTCTTTTCCCAGAATGCTGTTCTGTGGCTATAGCCTTTCGAGCACTCCTAAACAGACACATTTCATGGCTTACATTTGTATGGATCTGAGGGTTCTTTTATTGGTGCATAAAAGCTATTTCTTCTGTTTGCTTCCTTAACCTTTGTATAGAAAGAAAGCCTGGGGAGCCTGAGATTTTGAATGTCATTGAGCTTTGAACTGCAGCTTTCTTAGGAATACTAAAGAAGCCTGTGGTTTGAACGTCTGAGTGTTTGCCTCAAGGTTTTGGCACATCCTCTGAGCAGCTTTTATGCACCTCAGATCCATACAAAGTGGTTAAGACATAGAGGAAGTATGCCCTAACCACTCATCACAGCTCAGGTCTATTAAAAACTGCCACTTGGAAGAGAAATGGCAAACCCACTGCATTGTAGTTCTAATTCAACAAGAATAAAGAAGAGGTATGCCAGTTACTCACCTGGAACAGCTTGCAACCAACCATAGGCCAGAGCATTGTGAAACATGGTGGGTAGGAGCATTGTGCAGTTGCTTGGGCAACACACTGGTGTCTCCTGACACTGGCACTGCATTTCCCAAGCAGCACTGGACAAACATGCCAGTGTGGTGTAGTGGCTAGGGTGTTGGACTGGGAGTCAGGAGATCCGGGTTCTAGTCCCCACTCAGCCATGGAAACCCACTGGGTGACTTTGGGCCAGTCACATACTCTCAGCCCAACCTACCTCACAGGGTGGTTGTTGTGAGGATAACATGGAGAGGAGGAGGATTATGTATGCTTAAACATAGAGGAGGAGGAGGTATCAGCAGCTCCAGTGACCTTGAAGGTGACAATCTCATCTGTCAGACAGCATATGGCTGCTGCCTTAAGAGTAGCTGCCTTTTCCTGTGCTGTGGATCTCCCCACCCCCTCCTCCCCACCCCAGTCCTCATTTCCACGTGGGAATGGAGCCTGATGATGGTAAGTGACAATAGGGGTTCCCAGTCAAAGTGGAAGCCATGAAGCAGGGGTGCAGTGGGTTATTCTGAATCAATGGTAGGGATCTTAACCATTGAGAACATACCCATTGCTACCTTCAAAGGGTGAAGAAAGTTGTCCCCACAACATATAAGTACTGAACACATGAAGAAGCTTCCAAGAATGCTCCCAGCTAGCCCTGTCTCCTAGACACCAACACACATGCCAGCCATGCACCTGGCGAGGTACGATTTGGGTCAGTCTGAAGGTGGCCCGCTGTGTATATGGATCCCTTTATGAGGACCCAAATCATAATTGGGGTTTACCTTCAGACAGATGCTGATCAGGACTGGCTTTGTGTTTCCACGTTGCTTGTTGTACTGCTCCATCTCCTTTCCTATGTGGGAAAGGCACCAGAGCAGTGGTGCTGCCTCAGTCGCTCTCTCACCCCCTCTGAGCAAGTGGAGCATCACCATGATATACCATGGTGATGAGCAGTTGTGGCTGGATTAACTAAGGAACTAGAAGAACTGCTACAATTGCCCAAGTCAATATTCAAGATCTAAAAGTTGCAATATATACTAAACATAAAACCGTGCAGTAGAACCAAAGAACAACAATAATGTTTTGCTTTCAGGGCACCATCCTATGCATGTTTAGGCAGGCTCGGGAAGACGGGGAGCTATAGGATTTTTTCTGTCTAACACACATAGGATTGCATCCATATTCTCTATAATATGCTAGAAGGCAATGGCTTAAAGAATTAACTTGCATGCCCAGAGGACAAAAAAACAGAGCATATCATTAGAAACAGCAAAGCTTGAACACTACTCATATGTAGGAGAAAAAGGAATGTACAAATCATGGTCTTTGTGACTTAAACCCTCCAGTTCCCAAGCTGAACCGCTCAGCCAGGCCCATGTTTTATGGACAAAGACTCTATGCCTGTACATCAGAAATGGAAACATGAAGGATTTTCCTGATAAAGCTTTATACGTTTGAAGGTCTATCCATTAAAACGGGAGTGCAGAACCTCGGTAGGGGTGGGGAGGAGGGAACAAAAGCTGGCCTCTGAGGTTTTCAGTCTGGCCCTCCGCAGTTCCCCGGAAGAGCATGTCCCTTTCCACTGGACTCACCCCCACTCCTGGGGTGGCCACGTATGCATTGCCACAAAAGAGGGAGTGCATGGTCAACAAAGAGAACACCAATTTGCATAACATTTGCATATGCCAATTTATAGGTATAGGTGGAAATTTAGAAATAAATACTATAATTTAAATAAAAATACAATACTTCTCCCCACACTGGAGGAGACTAACTAGGCGACCTGTGTGTCTGTTCAGTCTGGTGTCCAGGTGCTAATTGCTGATGGGTGACTTCATGCCCCCTCTTCTCCTGCCTTATGCCCCTTTGATTTTAACCTGGACTTGCTAGATCCCTTTTCGGATAGACGATACCTTCAAATAGAGGACTGTTCTTTGCCAGCCCTTCAAAATAGAGGACTGCTATCTGTAAAATAGGTCATCTGGCTACTCTATGAATCTCATTTTCTTTATTTCTTTATTTCCAGTCCCCCCCCCCCCACCAGCCTTCATCTCCAATGCTTCCCTTCACATAATGTTCCACATGTGGTTAACCTGCATGAAGATTAGAATGATAATTGATGATAGGTTGTATGGGTTATTGGCTATTTGAGTCAGAAAACTATCAGTAACTTTAGAGCCTAGTGCTCTCATCTGTCTTCTAAATCCAGCATTGCTTGTGCCAATTAAAAGCCACCTCACGTTCCCAATTCATTGCTAAAGTGCTCTAATCCAAAATCATTCCAGTTTTTAATTTTCATGAATCTGCCACAGCATCAACTTAATATGCAAAGGGGATGGATGTGAAAAATAAACAGCTAAAATAAAATGTCTGACGCTACTCTAGTTTTCTCCAACAAATATTCTGTAAGAATAATCCTATTGTGCTGGATTGCATTGATTGTAAGCAATGTGTAAGGTAACAACAAAAGATGTTTCTCTTCTCTATATTACTTTATCATTCTTAGGTGTAATATCTATTATTTTAAAAAATCCTTTCACACTGAGCCCTCCCTATAGTGACTCCCAATTATTATATATGTAGACCTGTAATTTATTTTGACCTGGTTATGCTTACTGTTGCTTTGTAAGACATTTGAGTAGCTTACTCATCTGCTACAAACTACATTATAGAGGGATACTCCATGAGCAGTAACACAAAACAACTTGGGAGAAAGAGGGGAGAAGTTCCAGCATTGTATGTTCAACATGAGGGGCATTGCCTTTTCACCATGTGGGAAGTTCCCCCCTTCTGTAGAGAGTGAATTAGTGATATGAACCCTCTCCTTTTCACTCAAATCATATTTGGTTCGCTAACTATGAGCTTCCTTTGTGAATAATAATAAATCACACACACACACACACAAACATTACAAGTGTGTTTGGGTGTTTATGCATCCTTGCAATGCTGCTTGGGAAATGTAGTGTAGGGCTGAGCACGCAGTAGTGTGTTGCCTAAACAGCTGCACAATGCTCTTGTTCATCATGTGTCACAATGTCCTGGCCCCTAATTGGCTACTTGGCCATATAAGAGGAAGCGGCATCCACAGCTGTGGTGGCATTGAAGGTAGAAATTTCATCCATCAGACAATCAGGTGGCTACTGCTTTAGAGCAGGTGCCTTTTCCAGCTGCATCCTCCACTCTCTATGTTAAAATGCAGGTAAGTGACCGTGGGGAACCTAAGAACATAGGAAGAGTCATGCTGAATCACACCAAGGATCTATCTAATCTAGTATTCTGTTCTCATTGTGATCAACCAGCTGCCTGTGGGAAACCCACAAGTAGGACCTGAGCGCAATAGCACCATCCTGCCCATGTTCCCCAGCAACTAGCATACAGAAGCATATTGCCTCTGATACCAGAAGTAGCATGCAGCTAGTCATCAATGACTAGTAGCCACTGATAGCCTAGTAGAAGTGGGAATTAGGGAGGTATAGCCTCCTCCCTGATACAACTGGAATTCTAACACTGGGCTGAAAACACACACAACTTTCCAGAAGGGAGAACCATGTTTCACTGAGTAAGGGGTTAAAATCACCAAGACCTGAGCATGCCCTAACAGCCTTGTCCATGTGGTCCGATGTAATCTGACCTCTGAAGTGCAAAACTATCTTGAAACAGGTCCCACTAATTATGAACGGCGCAAGAATTTCCATGTAAGCGTGGCAATTTGTAATAAAAATGAGTATTACAAAAGCAGTGAACATTCACATTATGAGCCAGTTACTGGAAAACTTAATCAGTGTCACTATCTGATACTCCACAGGTTCAGCTTTGTTCCTGTTAAGTAGTTCTGAGTCCCTTTCCCTAGGCAGTATCTCTGGGCTTGTGTTTAATTTCAAGCAACCAAGAATGAATTTTACATTTCATCCTGCTTTGATTGAAGTCAACAGTGCATATCCACCAATGTTCTCCTATTATCATGTACAGCACTACATTTTCAGGTGCTGCATCAAGTAAACAGGTACATGTACCAGGTAATAACTTTCCTGTTGGGTGTCTCCATGCTGAAAGGGACACAAGAATCTGGGGCCTTAGCTAGACCTAAGGTTTATCCTGGGATCGTCCCAGAGTCATCCCTGCCTGCTCCCAGGATATCCTGTGTGTCATTTACATGAACAGGGATGACCCCGGAATGATCCCGGGATAAACCTTAGGTCTAGCTAAGGCCTGGGTTTCCTCAGTTAACTCAGATTGAGCTTGTTTGCATGATTTGCTGCAGACTACCATGGCTTATTTAAGCCAGAGTGGGCTGCAGCACGGGCAGGTGGCCATTTTGAATATTCAGGGCGGTTGCTGAGGCTTATCATGTCATCCAAGCCCAGCGATGGGGGTTGCTGGCATGGTTAACAAACCACCCTCAAACCTAAAACAGCCACAAAAGGGATGTGGTGATCATACAAACCAGGTCAATATGTCACAAAGTCCCCTGCATCATCAGAGAGGTCAGTTTGTGCAGTGAGAAGCTTCACCCACAGTCTCCCTCCTCTCCTTCCATCTCAGGTTATGCTCCACAGTATTGATTTTACTTTCAAACAATGTTGGTGAGTATGAATGACATACTTAAGACCTGGGCCTAATCTATACCTGCAGGCCTTCTGGTATGGTGGGGGGGAAGATCTCGGGCTTTCCAGCTTCCAGGCTTGTCCCTCAGGGTCCAAAAACCAGAACATTGTCCTGGAACTGAAGAGGGATGGTTGTTGTTTTTAAAAGAGAGGAGACATTGTGCAATTGTGTGGGCACAATCCTGCACCAAAAGTAAGGTGTTGGTTTTTTTAAAAAAAATTCCCCTGAAAACTCGACGCTGAAAACCACTGAGAGCCATCCCAGGCATGGTGAAAATATTCCCCCCTCACCCCTGACGGGCATGGACTCCCCCTGCAGAGATCCATGCCTGTTTGGTGAGCCCCAGTACTCACAGGGAGGAGGTAGGACCCCGGGAGTGAGTGTCACACCACCCATGGACCTCGGGTTTGTCCAGGGGACCATGGGGAAAACCCAGTCCCAATTATCCCAGGACAACTAAGAGGTTGTCCCTGGTTGACCCCAGGATCACCTATGCGTCTTCTGGATGCACAGGGATGATCTCGAGCTGACACCGGGATAAATGGCTGGTGTAGACACAGCCCTGGATAGACTTTTGGGCCTTAGCTAGACCTAAGGTTTATTCCGAGGTCGTCCCTGCCTGCTTCCGGGATATCCTGTGTGTCATTTACATGAACAGGGATGACCCCGGGACAATCCCAGGATAAACTTTAGGTCTAGCTAAGGCCTTGCTGTGCAAGTCACAATTTTGCTATTCTGATGCATTATCTGGAAGATGAATTGGAGTACCTAACAGTTAGGATTCTAATTTATATCCCTATTGTGGCCTCAACTCTTGCTCCCCCACCCCAATTTGGTCCAAACAGGTAGGCCCCTTTTTAAAAGTAGATTTTATTTCATTTTTAGTATAAAAGCAACATGCTTTTGAAGATGCAGTTAGGTCTGGCTACTTCTACTGCTCACCAAGCTTTCCCCCGCAACTCTTCTTTCTAGGCAGAAGGGTAAGCCCCTAAAGTAGGGTGACCATATTTGGGAAACCAAAAAAGAGGACACCTAGTGTGTGTGTGGGGAAGCAGCTTTCTGAGTCCTGCAGAAAGTATGTTATTCCCCCGCCACCTTAAAGAACCCGATTGGAGTGGAGTGTTAAGTATATGAAAAGAAATACTTGCTAAGTCATTAAAATTGTGTGTGTATGGCTATCTCAGGGTTAAACAGAGAAAGTATATCTGTGGGCAATTACTTTGAGATAGAGGCTGTTCTGGGAACCTTGCCAAGATTCTAAGTTAGCCTCATCACAGCTGTAAGTAATGTAGATAAGAATTGTGTAAGATGTGTATATAGTTTCTCACTTGTGTAAAATGGAACCGATCACTGCTCTATGATCACTGCTTACTGATCACTGCTCTCTGTACATGCCTCAGTGTGCTGATCTGAACTGATCTGAATTGAACTGCACAGAAGCCTGAAGGAAATAAACCAGCTCTGCTGTGTAAGACCTGCGTGATGTGTGTTTGTTTCTGAGCACAAACAGAGTTCCAGAAGGAGAAAAGTTCTGGCACAATAACCCAACAAAGGTTATGGGCCCAGCCCAGCCTAACCCAGGCAAGTCTACGCCAGCCTAACCCAGGCAGAAGAACCAGAACTTGGTGGGAACGGTGCAGTATCAGAACCAGAACCAGGAGTCTGCTAAAACAGAAAACTGTTGATGAAGGAAGACATCAAGCTAAAGCCAGTGCTGCAAAGTGAGGAAAAATCTCAGTCGGCTGACTCTGAGGAGGACTCTGAGCAGGAGGACGGTGAGATACCAATTCCTAAAGCAGAGGAAATGGCAGGAGCTAATATGTCTGGTTTGCATCAATTGTTGGAAAAGCTGAATGACTCTAACTATGCATTATGGTCTTACAAAATGCAAATGTATCTGATTCAGGCTGAACTGTGGTATGTAGTCACAGAGGATCCACCAGATAGAGCAGATCCACAGAATGCTAAATGGTTTAAGGACGATGCAAAAGCAATGGCAGTTATTGCATTAGCTGTGGAAGACTCTCAAATTTCCTTCATTCAGTTTTTGAATACATCAAAAGAGTGCTGGAATGCGCTACAAGCTGTATATCAAAGAGAAACAGCGGGCAGTAAAGTAATTCTAACCCGGAAACTGTATGGAATGAAGCTGAAACCAGGGGAGTCTATGTCAAACCATTTGAAAAGCATGAGAGAAATCTTCAATCAACTCAGGGCACGAGGGATGGAGTTTACAACTATACACCAAGTCTATGTGATTTTGTCAAGTCTTGATTCATCGTACGACGCGGTTGTCACCATGATGGAAAGTCAAGAGGAGAAAAATTTAACCCTCGAGTATGTAGCTGGAAAACTACTGGAAACCTATGAAAGAAGACAAGCTTCAAAACAACAGAGCCTTAAACATCCTGTGGCTGAATTTCAACAAAGCCATAAATCTTCTGACGTGGTGGCTGCATTAAAGGCAAGGAAATGCTTTAATTGTGGTTCCACAGAACACTTAAGGCGGGATTGCAACAACAAGAAGAAAAAGCTGTTGACAGCAAAGTGGAGAGAAGAAAACAACATGAATGAAGCTGAATCAACAAAGAAGTGTCTTCTAGCAAGAGTCAAAGAGACAATGAATCCTTGGTTTTTGGACTCTGGGGCTTCAATAAGTATGGCAAAAGACAAACTTTCATTTGTAACCTTGGAAACTTCTACTTCAGAGCAAAAGTGTGTTACCCTTGCAAATGAAACAAAAATCCAGATTTGTGGTGTGGGTAATGTATATTTTGATTGTCTGGGAGTTGAACTACAAAGTGTTTTATATGTACCAGAATTAGAAACAAACCTTCTAAGTGTGTTTCAGTTAACAGAAATGGGGTATGAGGTTTGTTTTACTGAAGAAAATTGTACTATAAAACAGGGAAACAAGGTGTGTGTGCAGGGAATAATGAAAGAATCTTTGTATGTAATTAATACTTGTACAGAAAATGAAGTTGTAGCCAGCAAAGTCACAACAAAAACAATAGCCAATTGCAAACCACACCAAGAGTGTATCCATTTAACTCATAAAAGGTTTGGTCACGCCAACTATAAAATAATTTCTAAGATTCCAGAATTGTGTGAAGGGGTGAAAATCAAACCATGTTCTAACTATGTAGAATGTAATGTATGCAGTGAAACCAAGTGTCATAAGTCAAACATTCCAAAACATAGTGAGAGAACAACAAAAAGAATTTTTGAATTAATTCATGCAGATCTTGCAGGTCCTTTTGAGACAAGTCAAGGAGGAAACAGATTTTTCTTGTCTATTGTTGATGATTATAGTAGATTTGGATTTGTGTATGTGTTAAAACAGAAGAGTGAAACTTTTGGAAAGTTTAAAGCCTTTGTTAAGTGGAGTAAAAATAGATTTAAAGAACCTATAGCTAATCTAAGAACGGACCGGGGAGGTGAATTTCTTAGCAACCAATTTAAAAAATTCCTCAGTGATGAGGGTATACAACATGACCTTACTGCTCCATATTCACCATTTCAAAATGGAGTTGCAGAAAGGAAAAACAGAACCTTGCAGAACATGTTAAGAGCTCTATTGAAAGAGTCAGGATTGTCTAACCTGTTCTGGGCAGAAGCTTTGTCCACCTCAAATTATTTGTTAAACAGGCTTTACCACTCTGTACATGAAAAAACTCCATATGAAATGTTTTACAAAAGAAAACCTAGAGTGTCACATATAAGGGTTTTTGGAAGTAAATGTTTTGCTCATGTTCAGAAAGAAAACAGACCAGGAAAGCTAGCTCAAAGAGGTTTGGAATGTAAACTGTTGGGATATGATACACAAACAAAAGGCTATCGTTTGTGGTCTCCATATCACAAAAGTGTAATTGTAAGCAGAGATGTAGTTTTTCATGAACAAATGCAGGAAACAAAACAGTATGTAAGTTTGCCTGTAGAACAGAAAGCTGTAGAAACAGAAGAAATTCCTGAACAATCTCAGCAAGAGAGGGAGGGGGAAGAAACTGTAAAGGAGGAAACTATGCCTGTAACTATGCCAAGACGATCAGAAAGGGAACGCAAAGCTCCAATTCGTTACTCAGATGAATACCAAAGCAAACAGGTTTCTCATAGAGCTTTACTAATAGCCTATGAACCTACTTCATTTGAGGAAATTCAGGAAATGGAACCTACAGAAGCTCAGGGCTGGCATGAAGCAATGTCAGAGGAAATCAGAGCAATGGAAAAAAATGAAACGTGGGAGCTAGTACCTTTACCTGAAGGTCGTAAAGCCATTAACAGTAAATGGGTATTCAAAGTAAAACAAAATGAGGAAGGACAGGTGGAACGTTCAATGGTAAAACAAAAAGAGATCCTTTAAAGCTAGGTTTCAGATTGTAACACAATTTAAACAACATGCGCAAGAGGAGGACTGTTAAGTATATGAAAAGAAATACTTGCTAAGTCATTAAAATTGTGTGTGTATGGCTATCTCAGGGTTAAACAGAGAAAGTATATCTGTGGGCAATTACTTTGAGATAGAGGCTGTTCTGGGAACCTTGCCAAGATTCTAAGTTAGCCTCATCACAGCTGTAAGTAATGTAGATAAGAATTGTGTAAGATGTGTATATAGTTTCTCACTTGTGTAAAATGGAACCGATCACTGCTCTATGATCACTGCTTACTGATCACTGCTCTCTGTACATGCCTCAGTGTGCTGATCTGAACTGATCTGAATTGAACTGCACAGAAGCCTGAAGGAAATAAACCAGCTCTGCTGTGTAAGACCTGCGTGATGTGTGTTTGTTTCTGAGCACAAACAGAGTTCCAGAAGGAGAAAAGTTCTGGCACAATAACCCAACATGGAGGAGGGGAAAGGATTTCATTCTGCACCACCACTATCCACTCCAATTGGAGCCTTTTCTATAATGTCCACGAATGACCCACTTTCCCCTTTAAGACCTCAATTGGAGCTCAGGGTGGGGGAATGATGTGCCTCAAGAAAGCATGTCACTCCCTCCTGCCATGCTAATGGCAGCCTTAAAGGGGAAGGTGTGTCATTCCAGGACATTATTGAAAATTATAGAAAATCCCCCCTGACACCATGGAAAGAACAAAAACCAGGACAAATCCGGGGAAATCCTGACAGTTGGTAACCCTACCTAAAGTACCTCCGATAGATTTAAATTAGGATTAGACAACTTGATGATGAATAATCTATCAATGGCTACTTTCCAGCAGGGTTTCCAGGCAGAATGCTCTTTGTGCTAATAAAGCATTGCTTTTCCACTGTAAAATACAAGCTGAATTTTGACACTATCATTGTATGTGTATGTGTGCACATGTGAAATACCACTTAAACGAAAGAGTGTTATAGTACTATACTCCTATGAGAAGTTCTCTTTCTCTCATCTTGATTTTAGCAAGATGGTTAATTGCTGTGAGTGGAAAGGTTTTTACTTTTTAAAATTAGAATTATAAGTGTATATTGCTATACCCCTGCAATGCTACTTTAAAGAAAAAGTATCATAGCATTATAGGGGCTATACTCTTATGTTGCAAATGTAAACATTATTTCTAAAACAATTTCTGTTCACTGCCATTAACCACTTTGTTAAAGTACTGGCGGTTAGAAAGGGCTATTTTACACCACTTTAAGCTTTTATATATTCTAGAACGACGGAGGCAGGGAACTAAAATTGGGTGGGGGCTAGATAACTCCCCCACCCAGCCCTTCCTCCGCCAAATGATAGCAGGCAGCAGAACCACATCCCCTGGAGACCAACCACATTTGGTCTCCAGCCAACATGACGGTGGATGATTCCCCAATTAGGGAAAGGCGAGGGATGAGAGAGGGGAGTGATGCACACTCAGCTCATGCTTGCAATAGCTCCTGCAAGAGCCAGCTGAGTACACATCTGCTGGTCCTTGTTATTTCCAATCTATTATTGGAGATAACAAAGGGTTTCCTCTCCTTGTCTCCTCTTCTAGCCATGGGACGGGCTTGAGGAAGGGAGAGGTATGGGAAGGGAGAGAGAAGGACCTGTGGAGGGGGCCTTAGCCCCCACAGGCCACATGGGGAACCTTTGTGAACATGATTAGGTTTGGAGGCCAGAGGTTTCCCACCCAATTTAAGTGGTGTTTTTCTATTATTTTAATTTTTTTTTTAAAAAAGTATGTAGCCCAAAAAATGCTTAAGCACTATTAAAAATACAGATTTTTAAAAAATACATGGGTAATAAAAATGATGTCCACTGCAAAAGTTGTACTTAAGGTATGGTGAGCTATGATAGGTTCACCTGTCTGATAGGTCACTGCTCGTATCAAAACCATGCCTCTTAAAAAACACCAGAAGAGTAGTGCTAAGGACATTTACACCTGTGGATATTGTGTTACACTTCTGCCTTTCTCAAAAAGTTGGACTTTCTCAAGCAAGAACAAAGACAGGAGGAGCACTCAGGAAACATGGGGGAATTACAAATGAATTGCAAGGTCATGTGGTGCTCCTGCAAAATTTGAGTTAATGAGCCATGACAATTCCACAAGAAATTCTCATTTGGAAGCAGGCCAGGATAGAAAAGAATGGCTCCATCATATTTAGAGGCAGTTTACCTCCAAGTATCATTTTCTAGGGACAAATAATAAAGGATATTTATTTCCATCTTGCTCTGCTTGCGATGGCCCCTTTAGTATGATACTGTACATTCAAAATAGGATTAGACAAATTAATGGAGGTTAGTCTATCAGTGGCTATTTACCAAGATAGAAAAGAATAAAACTTTTACGTTTTAGGGGTGATTTACCTGCAAGTACCACTTGCTGGGGGCCAATTTATTTCTATCATGTTCTGCTTGTGAGCTTCTCAGGAGTATCTGGTTGGTCACTGATGAAGATAGTATACTGGACTGGATGCACCTTTCATTTGATTGACTAGTTCCATTATAATGCTGTGTGGTGTATGGTCTGTGATAAGCTAGATTGACAGTAGCCACCCCTCCTCCTATAACTCAGTGGGTGGGACTTATGTTCTGGGTTCTTCTCCTAACCTCTGTCAGGCAGGATCTACACTACTGCTTTAAAACGGTTTCTAACAGTAGTGACAACTGTTGGGGCCCAGGGCCAGATCTACACTACTGCTTTAAAGCGCTTTAGCGCTTTAAAGCAGTAGTGTAGATCCAGCCCAGGACATATCGGGGTAATTGCTTACCCAAAAATATAGCAGAGTGCGAAGTAGCAGCAGCGTAGAGTCTGGAAATGGTTTCAGCTTGAATTTAGGAACAAAAAGAAGCACTCACGGTCTTTGGTCAGTAAAGAAGCTTTACTGACACTAAATAAATTACTTACAGAATAAATGGTCATATATACAGTCCTTTCACCAACAGTACAGCAATACAACGTAGCAGTATAACATCAGCAGTCTGATAATGTCAGCAGTAAGTTCCAGCAGTAAGTTCCAGCAGTAAGTACCAGCAGTAAGAAGCCATACAACATGGACTTCTTAAATACACTTTTCTCCTTGGCCCAATTAACCAATAGTCTCTTCATCTTGTACATCTCGTACCGCACGTAGGCCAGGGAAGAATCTGCTTCATACTGGACTTCTCCTGGCAGAGACAATCTGGCCAAGGACATCTTTTTAACTCTTTAGAGTCCTTTTCCTTCTGTGGGTAAAAACCTAACCACAACACCCTTTCATTTTTAACTACAGAAAAAATACAATTTACATTTCATTACATTTCACCTGTAAGAAATCAACTTTACATGTTTACAACAATCTCAACATTGTGTACATTTCTCTGTGTGTTACATTTCCCAGAGACTTATTTATATGTAAGCTTTTCTTTTCTTCTTCTTCCAAGCACTGTTGAAAAACTTTGTGCTTTGGGGCGTTGAACTACTTTGCAATCTTCCAACTTGCAAACTTTCAGCAATTTTAAAACTTTCTGCTTCTGGCTTTTTAGGTAATTTCCTTTGGAAACTTTTCTACCTCTACACCAAGGTAACACCTAACTTTCCCCAGAGACTTCAGTTTCAACCCTTCCTGCAGCTTTGGGCTGAGTTTTCTTGAATGTGGTCTTGGGAACTCCCTGCCACCAGTAGACGAACCACTAGCTCCACAATCATGTACTCTTTTGCTTGCCCCTTTGCATACAGACACGTGTGTTTGAAAACACCCCCTTTCAGTTTTCGCTGCCTGAAAACACTTTTCTTTTTCTTGTTGAGGCAATTTCAACACATCACTGTAACTCTCAGGTTCAGACTTCACACAACACACACTGAATTCATCTGAATACTTTAAAGGTGGAATTCCTTTGTTTTTTCTTTGTGAACGACGAGGTACACTGGCAATTTCTTCCTCCCTTTCATTTCCCTCCTCCCTTCCACTTTTGGGAGTGGAAACACTCTTCTCAGAGATGTGAGGGCTCTGAGAAGTTAACCCCTGAGTTACTGTTTTCTCCTGGTTGTTCACGGTTTCTAACAGAACTTGGGAACCTTGAATCCTGTCCCAACCTGCCTCCTGAAAAGTAGCAGACCTAGAAACAACCACCTTCCCATGACTTAGGGAAAAACGCCAAGATTTGGATTGCATGCCAGAATAACCCACAAAACGTAATTTCACAGACTTGGTTTCACCTTTAGACCTTTGGATATTCACGTATGCCCAAGACCCCCATGTTCTCAAGTGAGACAAATCTGGCTTTGAACCAAAAAGTAAACAGTAAGGCGAACTGCCTGTAACCCTGCTCCAGGTTCTATTACACAGATAGTTTGCGGTTAAAAATGCTTCTCCCCACAAATCTTGCTCAGCGTTTGCATCAGCCATTAGAGAATCTTTCTTCATTTGAAGTACTCCAATTCTTCTCTCAATTGACCCATTTTGAAAAGGAGTTTGGGGATCTATTAACCTGTGTGTGATTCCTGTTTTCCTAAACCACTCACAGAACCTTCCAGAAACAAACTCACCCCCACGGTCCGACTGCACAGAAATAATGGGCTTGTTAAAGAACTTTTCCGCCCAAGTTTTCCAATCCCTAAAAGTTTCAAAAGCTTCTGATTTTCGCTTCAGTAAATAACACCAACTAAAGCGTGTGTAATCATCCAGAATTACAAGCACGTAACTGGATCCCCCTTGTGTAGGCGTGAATGGCCCTACCAAGTCAATAAACACCAGTTCAAAAGGCTTTTGTGACACCCTGTCACTTTTCCTGCAGATGTTCTGCACCCGGGATTTGGTCTGATGACAGATTGAACAATCCAAGAAATTTTTACAGTTTCGCAAGCTTAACCCTGTACACACTTGAGGCATGTGACTTAACACTTTAAAACTTGCATGACCTAAACACCTGTGCAACTCATGAACACAATTTTTATGGTCTGGCACGTTACCAGTTTGTGCCACCCTTTCTTTACCTGCACCCATGTAAAACAGTCCATTTTTAACATGTCCCAGTGCCACATTTTGTCCATCCTTAATCACTTGGCACTCATCCTTCTGAAACGTAACAACGTATCCTTCAGACGTTAGAGCACTAACAGAAAGGAGACAAAAATCTAAATCTGGAACATACAGAACCTGTTCACACTCCTTTTGCAGACATGGAACGTAGCAACAGCCAATTCCTTCCACCCTCGACGTTCGTCCATCTGCAAGCGTGATTGACTTCACCTTGCTTGGTTCCAACTTCCGAAACGCCTCTGGATTATTAGAAATTGTTCTGGACGACGCAGAATCAATCAGCCAAACCTCTTGGGCCTCGTTACACCTAACTGTGGCTGAAACAAATGCATTCGAGCATTCCTTCTCCTCTCCAGCCTGTGTAACTCCCTTCTTCCTCTTTTTACAGAAGCGTTTGATATGACCCGGCTGTTTGCAAAAATAACACTTTCTTACTGCAACTGCGGTTCTCTCCACATTGTTGTCTTGGAAACACTTATCTCTCTGCATTCTTTCTCCGCTACCAAGGGCTGACTGCTTAACCCTTTCCTGGCAGTTTTCCTCCTTCCTGGAAAGACGCCGTTTCTCTTCTTGGAGCAAACGACCCGTCAAATAATGAAGAGTGAGTTCATCAGTCTTCATACTTTCCAGACTGGTTGTCAGAATGTCCCAGCTTTGAGGCAACGACCCCAAAATCAGGTAGCACTTATGCTCTTCCGTAAAAACGATTCCGACCTCCTGCAACTGGACAAATAGAGATCTCACCTGTTGGAGATGATTTGCCAAACTTCCAGCCTCCTCCAACTTTAACCGATACAGCTCTCTGGTGAGGCTCAGCCGTGTGCTTGCCGACGCACGCACATAAATCTGTCTCAGCGCATTCCAGCTGTCTCTTGCCGTCTCATCTCTGTTGATATGGACAATTTGCGAGTCCTCCATACTCAAGACAATGTTTGCTTTGGCCCTTTCATTCTGCTCTTCCCACACTTGTGCTTCTTGAGCAGTCTGACCAACCGGCCTCGGGACACTCACGACGTTCCAACATCTGTCCCGCTTCAAAAACATTTCCATCTTGAATGACCACGTTAAGTAATTTCTCTCATTCAGCCGTTCCACCGGAATACTGGATGCCATCTGAACCTGGGCCATCCTCACCGGCTGGGCTGGAGCGCGACTCACACTGGATACAGACCCGTCTGAGCTCGATGAACTGCCTGAGCTCGACTCCGTCTTTCCCTCCAGCGTTCCTTTGCTCTCAAGCTTTCCAGCAACCAAAAATTATGCCTTCCAGACTTTCTCTGGGCGCATAACCTATCGGGGTAATTGCTTACCCAAAAATATAGCAGAGTGCGAAGTAGCAGCAGCGTAGAGTCTGGAAATGGTTTCAGCTTGAATTTAGGAACAAAAAGAAGCACTCACGGTCTTTGGTCAGTAAAGAAGCTTTACTGACACTAAATAAATTACTTACAGAATAAATGGTCATATATACAGTCCTTTCACCAACAGTACAGCAATACAACGTAGCAGTATAACATCAGCAGTCTGATAATGTCAGCAGTAAGTTCCAGCAGTAAGTTCCAGCAGTAAGTACCAGCAGTAAGAAGCCATACAACATGGACTTCTTAAATACACTTTTCTCCTTGGCCCAATTAACCAATAGTCTCTTCATCTTGTACATCTCGTACCGCACGTAGGCCAGGGAAGAATCTGCTTCATACTGGACTTCTCCTGGCAGAGACAATCTGGCCAAGGACATCTTTTTAACTCTTTAGAGTCCTTTTCCTTCTGTGGGTAAAAACCTAACCACAACAGGACACGCTCCATATGCAGTTTTCAAAATGTCATATCCTGCTTGGTGTAGATCTGGCCTCAGTCCTGTGTTTGTGAGCCTTAAGGCCATTTATATTTGTTACCCTTAATAAAGCTGTTCTCCAGAAGTCTGTTGTGGTGAATGGTGAGGTGTGCAATCACATGAGTAATTGCACAGAGGACCCATACAAGAATACTACATGCTGCTGACTTATGATGTGAAACAATATTACTTAGGCCCATGTTTCTTCTGGGACTCATCAACATCCGTACAGAGGGTATATAAAACGTGGTGGTGCCAAAATGAATGAGAACGGTAGACATAAATGTAATCCTCCCCATCCCCCAAGAGATTCTTCCATATCAACTACGTTATACACCAGGAGGGAATGAATAATTTCCTTTTTATTGCAAATAAAAATGTAAATTAGTCTCAATTACTGTGCGTTTACATGATTTAATCTGCCAACGTTGAAAAAGCAGGGCCAGTAACCTAACCTTCGTTGGTCATTAATGAAGCTATTATAATATGCTTAAGTGTCTTTAGGAAATGTGAAAAATATGAACTTTCTTTGCTTGCAGAAAAAATGGATATGGCTTATATCACATGACTGAAGATCGAGGGCTCTTGTTCTTGTTTTAAAAAGTCTCCTTGGGGCACATTTAAGAGCTGCAAACAACTACCAGGCTCAAAATATTTGCAATGGATATTCCAGTTAGAAGTTGCATCTTTGAAAAAACTATTTATGAATTTTATCTTGCTTGAGGATTAATATTAATGCTTGTACATTAGGAAGAAATCTGATGTGTGTTTTTAAAACTTTCTGTATACTTATGCTATTATTTATTTACCAGGAAATTTCACCACAAGGTGATACAACGTAGAGTCCATTAAAAGAAAATTCACTCTGTAGGTCCCAACCCCTAGAAAGGGAGATGAATCCTCATGTTATCTCTAACACATTGTCGGAGATAACTAGGGGATTCTCTTGTGTACTCCTCCTCCTCCCAAAGGGAGGCAGTGCACAGGAAAAGCCCTTTGTTTAGAGATAATGGTGGGTTTTCCTCCTTTGAACACTGCTCACTTGGGATGCCAGCAGCATGTGAAGAAAGGGAAGGGTTTGCAGGCACTTCTAGGATTGCCTCCTGCATGTGCCTGTGGAGTCCCTTTCTCCATGCAGAGAGAGGCAAGGAGAAAGGAAAAATGGGTGTGGTGAATTATGTCATGTGAGGGGAGGGACTTTTTGGCAGAGCCCCTTGATATCATCTCACCCACCAGTGTGGTCTGGGAAGGTAATCTGCCTCTTGGTCCAAGAGAGGTTCCCTGTTCCTGACTTAGACTAAAATAGATTGTTTCTATCCTCACTTTATCTTCAGCTGATATAATGACATCCACTTGTATCGTCTGGTGATTAGATAGTTCTTTTAATATAAAGGCCTCTAAATTCAAATATTTAATTCTAAAATTATGCCTATAATTGATAAAATGGATAGAATGGATAATTGATAAAATGACCATAACTCAGATGATAGAGCAGAAAGATATGACCTGATAGAAGGCTCCTTCACACATGTTTTTCCCCAGGGGGTTCTTTCTCTGCCTTTCTATATGAGCTTTATCACACCAGCATTATACTGTGCAATCACTGTGAATTGCGTACAAAGGACTCCGAAGTTTTCCAGCTTATAATCTGCTTTTATTGTGAAGTACTCCCATACACCCTGCTTTAATTGCACTTCTTAACCAAAAGAAGTGCAATATTTTGCTACTAGTTTCATTTGTTGTTTTCCGAGTGGCCACTGGGGCGCAGGAGCAGGATTTGAAGAAAAATTAAATAAATGCTTACATCTATGTAAGCTTTAAAGATAAAGACATCAAAATTGGCACAGTAATAGATATTAAGGAGAGCTTTAAGCATACCAAATTTGAATCAGATTGGGTCATCCGTTGATTTTTTATGATTTTTTTACATTTCCCCCCTTAAACCCATTTCCTGGTATGCAAAGGATCTAGCTGCCCAGTAGCAACAACAACAACGGCGACAGCTTAGTGCTGTAGGGGATAATTCGAGGGAAACAGGTACGTGGGATGAAGCCCTATGTTCCATTACACAACCAGTAGATAGTGCTGTGGTGTAGTTGAATTGCACAACTACACCAAGGTTTCATCCTGCCATTTCCAGATAATACCAAACTTTCTTTGAACAACAATAACAACGAAGCCGTGAAAATGGTGACAAAGTATGGAAAAGGCCATGGATGATGATGATGGTGTGTAAAAGACCTTCAAACTACCATGAGTGAGGAATCATGAGCACAAAATAAATGCCTCATGTACAAAGGATCAGAATTTCAAGATTACAGAACAGAGCTTGTGTTGTCTAGAAAAATGAAGGCCTGAGGGGGGGATTTTTTTGGGGGGGCAGTTGAGATGGGTTTTCCCTCTAATTTTTTACTAAGAACCTTTTTTTTAACTGCATACTGGGGTATGAAATAAAAAAGGGGCCGTGGAAAGGGGCGTGGTCATCTGTAAAAACCTCGAGGGGAAAGGATGGAACTTCATCCACTCTCTCCCATGGTCTGAGGGTGCTTCCAGATGAGTCTTTGGTGGTGTCATCATGTTAGCAAAATAAGTTTAAAAAAGAGAGAGAAAAGTCCTGACCCTGCTCCCCCCACACCCCTGATGGCCCTGGATTCTCCCGAGCCCGGCTCCTTCCATCCGATGTCCCCCGTTACTCACGGGGAAGAGGGAAGAAGCCGGGACAGCCAGCCACACCACCGCGGGACTGGGGGAAAAAGCGAGAAAAAAAGGGTATGGCAATATCCCGGGATAATAGAGGGATCATCCCTCCCTGTTCCTGGGATCCTCTGTGTGTCATGTAGATGCACAGGGATGATCCCGGGACGATCCCCAGGATATCGCCTGGTGTAGACATGCCCTAAGTTTTTTTTAATTTTCTACTGGAACTTCTGGCAATTTGGAATTATTTATTTAAATTTATAGCTCACCCCTCGCCTTACAGTCTCAGGGCAGGGTACATAAATATCAATAAAACAATATGAAACAACTTAAAACCACTATGGCCTTTTAAGGTGCCCTACCCTTTCTAGTACTAGATTGTGAGAACGGGAAATGTTAGCAGCCATTCTAGTTTTCAAAAGCTCGATATACTGACAGACGACAGTATCCAACTGGGCACAAGACCCAACATAAATTAGACTAGTGCAACACCAATTGCATTTGCTGGTGTGCTGATTTCCTCACCAGCTAACACTCTTGGTGTTGTGTTAGAGTAGCTTGCGCTAGCGCAGAGAAACTGACATCACCAGTTGAGCCCCAATGATCAGGACCTTCTTTCCTACACTGCCATCTTGTTCAGATGGAACGATCGCCTGTTACTTTTGCAGTGAACTCTGCAGTGCAACTGGATAGGAAGGATGAATTGCTGGATGGATAGAATGAGGTCAGAATGTTGGGGAAGGAGCAGATAGGATTTGTCAGTTAAAGCAGCTTGATGACACCACCAAAGGCTCATCTGGAATCACCCACAGACCATGAGAAAGAGTGGATGGAGTTCCATTCTTTCTCCTCTAGGTTTTTACAGATGACCACACCCCTTTCCCCTGGCCCTGCCCCTTCTCCCCACTCTGGAAAGTGGTCCATGAGAACTTCTCTGGAATTTAGTTTGAAAACCAAGGGATTTTTTCCCCTGCATCCACAAATTTCAGCAGCACAGTGGTTGAGGGGTACAGCCACACTGCGTAGTAGTGGTGGCAGGGTTCCTGCAGGTGACCTGCAGGTTCCATATTGCTCACCCTCTGTCTTAAGGTTACCTGTGGGATCGCCTTCTCTAATAATAATAATAATAATAATAATAATAATAATAATAATAATAATAATTTTATTTATTTATTTGTTACCCGCCTCTCCCTCTGGATCGAGGCAAGGTACAACACCAATAAAAACACCACAAAATACATACTACTAATTCAAATGTTTAAAACATACAGTCCACCCCACACACTCAGGTCATCTGGAGAGAACTTACTTCAGTCAGTCAAAACTAGGCTGACAACTGTTACTTAGAGGACTTTTTTTTCCTGTCACCCCCAGACTGTGGAATGGCCTGCCAGAGGAGATTCATAAGCTTAACTCTCATTCTGAGTTTAAGACAGCTGTAAAGATGAGCCTCTTCCTGCAGGCCTACCCAGATGAATTTTAAATCAAGAATTTTAAGATATCTTGATTGTTTTTTGATATTGTGTTGGTTTTATATGCTTTTTAATTAATTGTATGTATTTGATTTATATTGTATTGTTGTACTAATGTTGTTCCCTGCCTTGATCCAAAGGAGAGGTGGGTAAGAAATAATTATATTATGATAATGATGATGATGATGATGATGATGGCTTTGAACACCCAAACAAATATTCACAGTGAGACCATGGCCGTAGCTAGACCTAAGGTTTATCCCAGGATTGTCCTGGGGTCAAACCTGTTCATCCAAGTGCCACACAGGGCATCCAGCGCTTAGGCAGGGACGAACCCGGGATGATCCTGGGACAAACCTTAGGTCTAGCTACGGCCCATGAGACCTTTTTGACCTGCTGTCTTTGCACTACTTCTGCTTTGCCATGTCCCACTCACAGTCAGACTGGAACTGGGTCTGATAGCAGTCATAACAATTCATTGCACGTTAAATGGGCAAGTCCAAACTCCCACCAGCAGGCCCTGCCTGAATTATAGAATGCAGTGTCTTCAATGAGAGGTTGGTGGAGTGCAGATGAAGAGAACTACATGTTTTGAGGTGTTGCTACACAATGCAATGCTAAGGACGTTTTCTTTCCAGAAATTCACCAACTAGTTCATAAATCTGTTACTAATATCAGATATGGTGTAGGTTTTAAGCACAGACAATATCATACAGATACCAGAGGGGGAAATATTCACTGGTTTTAATTTTTGTCATTTTTTTTAAAAAAATCCCAATGTGCACAGTGTGCATAGGAGTTTGTGAGTAGAAAGAACAAACACGCTCATAAAACACAAGTATGAATAGGGCTATTTGCAGATAGTCTGACCACTGTGAAAAAAATATAGGAATGAATGAAGTGAACTTTACTTAACTCTGGGCATGCAATAATGCTAGCAGACACTTGTACAGATGAGAGGAACATCTGTGCTTACACAAGGCAGTAGAAATATCTAAGGCCATGAATGCTCCAGGAATTGCCAAGCTGCTGTTAAGTTAGTATGCGGTGTGATGGATAGAGCGTTAGACTTGGAACGGAACTTTGCTATGGAGATCTGGATTCAAATATCTATACAGTCACGGAGCTCATGGGATGATAGAGGTTTTCATTACATTTTTAATGTGCATATTGCCTTTCTACATCACAGTAAGGCGACCCTTAGAAATTACAAAATACACAAAAATCACAGCCTAGAGCAATTCAATCAAATTGAAAATTAGTCATAATGAAAATATAACCCGAGAACCAATAATCTAATTTATGAAGTCTCGTTGAATTCCTCCAGGGGGAAGTGCTTGGCTTCCAAGCCCTGGCTGAATTGCATTGTTATCTCATAGATCAGAGGTAATACCCCTGCATAGTGCTGAGGTGAGTGAGGCACAGGGGTATCCCAGCTGTTATTTCCATTCACAGATATGATGAATTTGTTGCTGGCCAAGTCCATTTGCATGCTGCCCCCACAGGGAAGCCATGCTGTGTGCTGCATGAAGCTGTGGACTTGCCCACGTTGTGCCTTTTCCCATTGGGAGGGATGTGGTGTGATGCATCCCTGGTCTAGGTGGCAGCTGGATCAAATGGAGGAAGGCCCAGCATAGTAAAAGCCAGTCTGATCAAGGTGCTCCAGCTTTGCCCTGGTTGTGCCTTCCCCCATTGGGGAGGATGTGGTGTGGGTGAAGTGGCGCTGGTGGATGCAGCAGCTGGATCCTTCTCAAAGGGCAGCTTTTCTGCACACGAGCATTCCCCAACTGGGGAAAGCCTGTGCGTAGTGAAGCTGGCCCCTGGCTGAAGTGCTGTCTGGACCTTTAACGAGTATTTCAGCAGGGGACAGGATGATGTCAATAATGTGGTCACTCCACAGACAGTGGGTGAGAAGACATGGCCCTGCCCCCAGATGTCATCCAGCCCATGAAGGGCTGGGTGGATCATCATTTGCCTTACCTGGCCAAAACTGTTCCCTACCCCTGATCTAAATCAATGAACATAAAATTCAGTAAACAATTTCATATACCATAGCAAAGTAACGTCCACTACACAACAGAGGCTGGTGCTAATTACGATTTTAATAGGTCCACAAACATTAGTATATTTTAGGGATAGTTGTGGGGATCTTCTTTTCTAAATGTCATAGCTACTAAAGCCATATTACCAATATTGTTATAGGACATTTTGGGTAGTATCCAATGATAGTTCTACACAGAGTAGTCCCACTGAAATGAATGGGACGTAATTTAGTTGTGACTAACTTAAGTCTCATTTTTTTCAATGGGTCTACTCTACAAATTACTACCATTGGATACTACCCTTTGAAGCAAAGGGATCTGTGCCTTTGGCCTGCATGCATCCATTTAATTGATGATAACAAAAGTCACTCAGTGCTTGCTTTCTGGCATTTTTCTGATTCTGATAACTAGCAATTTTTAAAACAATTTCCCCTTTTTATTGTGAATATTAACAAAACAACAAAAATACATTGTGAAAAAGAAAAACAAAGAAACATTACCTATATAGGAATATCATCATCCCACCCCCCCAAAAAAAGCAGGTATAATGTTCATTTTAAAAAAGGGTTGGGGAGAGGAAGAGTTATGCATAGGTTTCAAGAAAAGCAGACCACATATCCATGTATTTTAACACATAGTGTCTATCTCACAAAACCTTTTTACCAAGTGCATAATAAAATCACCACATGGTGGCTATTCCATATCAAAAAGGGCTCAATAAATTAAACTTAAAAGAATTCTAATCCAGAACCTATTTATGGTCACAGTATCAAACTACGCATGCCAGAAATTCCCGCACCCACAAAAGATTCCTTATTCATTTCAATGGGAGAACACAACCTACAAATTGAAAGGAATGTGTACATGCTTGAAAGAACAGAGATGCTACCAAAACACATAGATCTATGTGCACATTTAAATATGCTCTGAATGAGGAATTATACTGATACATAAGGAGTATCAAAAGGTGCTATTTCGTTCAGATGGCAACCAGGACAGCCATCTATTGTAATATCCGATACAGGCACATCCGGCTTAGCTGACTGTTTTTCAGATTGTCATTAATTAGAGGAATGACAGGCTGCGAAGCCCAGAAATGGATTTCTTTTAACTTTTAAATTAATTATCACAAGACTATATAAATACAGAAAACAAATTTAATAAAGGAGGCACTCCAGATGGTGGAAGGTAGATGCTTATAAATTCAGAGCATTTCTCATTATAATTGCAATACTACGCTGAGATACAGACTGACACTTTGGGGAATTGGTCGATGAGATGCCTTACAATCTGCTGCGAGGCATAATATTCAGAGAATTTACTGTCGCAGGAAATGCATGATGACAATTGGAAGGAAAAAAAGCACACAGCTCCTCATTAATTGCTGACAGTTTAGAAGCTGGCATTGTTATGTATTTATTACATTTGTTTTGACCCGTAGACTCTTGTTTCACATAGAATATTTAAAATACATGAAGAAACAACAAGATACGGGTCTCACCCCTGGAGCATTTGTGTCTAATTTCCTTTATATTGCTTAATAAAACCCCTTCCCTCGCAGACATTTTGTTGTGACAATGATTCTTTGAAAGGTTCTGCATCAGCTATACAGTTTGCATGTTTTCCCACAGATCTTAAAGACATTTTATATGAAATAACGCATTTAGAGAAAAGCTAAAATTATCTCCTTTCCTCTGCCAATAAAAGGAACAACAAGCTGCTAAATGAAATTGGATTGATTAATGTCACACTATCAGAGGATCTGATAACCTCAAAGTGCATGTAGGGGAGCTACACAATCTGGTGGCTACAGTAGAGGTGCACCCCTGGACACCTTTCTGGGCACCTGCTGAAGTCCTCCCTCCCTCTGTCCTTCCTCCTCCTGCACTGCTGCTATTAACACCTTTTCTTACTGGCAGCTGGGATCAACCCAAGGCAAATTGAGGGTTTCCAGCTGCTGCCCTCTTCATTTCCCATGAATGCCTCTGGGCCAGACATGGGCCTGAGAGACAGGTCGTGTCTACACCAGCTGTTTATTCTAGAATAATATTGATGTCATCCCTACCAGGCCACATGATGCACAGCTGATCCCACTGTGATCTCAAGTCCACCACTCAATCAATCAGGAATATCGCTGAGTGTTTTTATTTTTCCCCGTCTCTTTCACTACGATCCCAAAATCCGCAGATGGTGTGCCCCCCCTTCGCGAAGGTGTTGCTCCTGACTCAGCAAACACCCAACCTGCTGTAAGAAGCGTGTGCATGGGCATCGGTGTGTTTCATCGCTGAGTGGTGTTTTTTTAAAAAACAAACAAATATCTCTCTGCATAGCAGCGCATTTTCAACACAGTACCTATCCCACCCGCCTTGTGTTGCTATGTGCCTGTGCTGGTGCACATCTCTCAGGAGTTAATAAAAAAAATCCGTGCCTTATAGCCATCTGCCTAGTCCCTTCTACTTCTGCCGATACACATTCGGAACCGCCAGCATGGGGCACACGTTCTCCTGCAACAGCTCTCCTTTACTTGCAGGAAACCTCGTTCACGTGTGCCCCATGAGCACTGACCGCAGAAGCAAGGAACCATCACAATCATCCCTCCTTCATTGCAAAAGGGCTGTACTCTTCACAGCATTCATCGATTTAACTGCAGCCTTTGATTCAATTAATAGAAGTCTTCTCTGGGATAAGTTGGCTAAAACAAACATTGATCAGAGACTCCTTTTTCTTATAAAGATCCTCTATACAGATACCCGTTTAAAGGTTAGAACCGGGGTAAACCAAGCTTTAACAAACGACATTCCCACAAGTAAAGGAGTTCGTCAGGGTTGTATTCTTGCGCCATTCCTCTTCAATTTCTATGTTAATGATGTAGTTTCCGCACTACATAGTCAAGAGCTTCATATGCCAAGGATACTGGATAAATCGTTGAATATCCTCCTTTATGCGGATGATATGATTTTGTTCTCTACCACACAGGTTGGTTTGCGGAGGCTTCTGAGAAAATTTAGTTTATATTGCAGGGAAAATGATTTAACGATTAATGGTAAGAAATCAAAAGTGTTAGTCTTTGGAAAGAAAAAGAAGCGATATAAGTGGGTTTTGGATTCTAATGAAATTGACCAGGTGGATTCATTTATCTATCTTGGCTTAGAGTTTACTTCCTCAGGTTCTTGGGCACTGCAGTTAAAAAGAAACGAACTAAAGGCAACGGTGTGTGCAAAATCCTTGAACAAGCTCTTGAATTATAGACATCCTGGTTCTCTTTTGCCAGTAATTAATGTGTACAAGGCTAAAGTGTTGCCGATAATAATTTATGGGGCTGAAATCTGGGGCTTTTCTAAAAGTAGGGAAATAGAAAGGGTCCAAAACCGTTTCTTTCGTATGATTCTAGGGGTTGCATTTGCCTGTCCAGCATACGTGCTTAGATCGGAATTAGGTATCTTGGCTGTTTTAGACCAAATACATTGTAGGCTATTTAATTATTGGTTCAAGCTAGTTTCGATGAATGAAGCCAGGCTTCCAAAGATGTGTCTTCTCGAGCAGATGGCCAAACCTTTAAAAACTTCCTGGCTTTATAAATTTAATAAGATGCTACCAAACTATGGCTTTAGTCTGCAGGCACTTAGCATTTCAAACACCAATATAAGAAATGCCATTAAACTCAGGATTTCAGATATTAGAAGGCAGTCTGATATAGCAGCAGTGTCAAAATCAAGGGCCATGAAATGGCTAGCCAAAACAAAATTCCATTTCAAAGAAGAAAAATATTTGTTTTTTGTTATGAAACGGGCCCATCGAGTAGCCTTTACCCGGCTTCGATTCGAGCTGATGGACACAATGATGTTACAGGGTAGATTCCAAGGTATTCCATCGAAAGATAGGCTATGTATATGTGGCAACCCTGAAATTGAAGATTTAACTCACTATTTACTTGAATGTTGTTTATATTCAAAATGTAGAGAACATTATCTATCTATGTTTTTAATACGCATGAGAGACTGGTCAGCCAAGGATAAATTGGCCTTTCTCCTACGCGGTTCTAACTATTTTGTGACCCAGAGGGTTGCTCTCTTCGCTCTTAAAGCAGCCAGTATAAGGAAAAAAGAATTAGAAAAAATGGATTAATTGATGGGTTTTTATCAAATGTTGCAGTATATGTGGGGTTTTGTTGACTGTTGGTCATGTGTAGTGTATTAATTATGAGCTGTGTGTTGTTTTGGAATTTTGAATCATGGATTTTAAGTATTTGTTTGTTTTTAATAATATGTGATTTTTTTGAAATGGTCAGTAGACTTATTCAATAAAGGTATTCATTCATTCATTCAAAAGGGCTGTAAGGTGTAGATTAGCCTGACATTGTCCTCAGTTTGTAGCCCTCCCATTTTTTCACACTGCTTCTTCCATCTCTAACTGGAGAAAACCCATTAAGGAAGAAAAGATGGAATAGCTGCCTCACGCTTTTTGATTGTTACCATTCTGGCCTTGAGTTCCCTTTGGCTCTATATGTCTCCACGCAGAGCGTTTTTCATAATGGCGCAAGCATGTCCTTAGGCACCACAGTTAAAAACCTCAAGGGGCATTGTTAATTAGTAACTGCCAGGCTTTGCTGTTCAGTTTTAGTGCTTCTGTCTGATGAAGCGACACTAATCATAATTTGTTTTTTTAATCCTGACCACAGTTGCATTTGAATAGATGTCAGCAACCAAGCCAGCTATCAAAGGCTGCTAAATAAACCAGTGTACCGAACAAGCAACAAATGCGCTTCACGGTGCAGTATTTTGGTTACACCTGGTATCCTTTTGACACTGAAGATCTAGAAATGAAGGCAGCAACCACTTTTGCTTAAACCCAGGACCGGCACCAGACTATATTGCACCCTAGGCAGGCGCATTCTGAAGCCTCTGCCCTGCCCCCCCTGCTCGCTCACTCACCGCCCCCTCGCTCGCCCGCCCGCTCACTCACTGCTCCCCCTGCCCCCTGCTCGCTCACCGCTCGCCCCCTCGCCCGCCCCCGGCTGCTCACCCGCCGCCCCCCGCCTGCTTGCTCACTGCTCCGGCTCCCCCTTTGCTCGCCGGCTCGCTTACCGCTTCGGCTCCCCCTCCCTTGCCCGCTCGCCCACCCACTCACCCGCTCGCTCGCCCGCCGTTCCCGCTCGCTTGCTCACTCACTGCTCTGGCTCCCCCCTCGCTCGCCCGCTCCCTCCTGCTCCCGGCTTTGAAGCCAGGATGCTGGAGTTGGGGGGCGGGGTGGAGGCTTTGAAGCGGCGTGCCCGGAAGTAGCTTCCTGGTGCACCGTACTGAAGCCTCCGCCTCCAACCCCAGCGTCCTGGCTTCGAAGGAGCCAGGACGCTGGGATTGGGCGGAGGCTAGGGCGGCTGCTTTGGAACAGCGCACCTGGAAGCCACTCTAGGAGAGCAGCTTCCGGGTACGCTGTTCGGCGCCCTCATTTGCTTGGCGCTCTAGGCCGCCGCCTGAGTTGCCTCTATGGCAGCGCCGGGCCTGCTTAAACCTGTTTGCTCTGCCCTGACCAGAGGACTCACTTTTAGACCAGGTGAGGGAAACAGAAACCTCCCTTTCCCTTCGATTCACCACTCCCTTTTGCACTTTCCTCCGAGCTGAGTGAACTGTCTCAGCTGAGGAGAAAATTGCCTGGGGGACAGATTGTGGGGAGGTAATTGTGAGTGGGGACTGGGTTCAGTCTCCTCTCACAAATGGGCCTAATGTCTTCATGCCTAATTTGGCCCTCAGGATTTCCCCAAGGAAAGCACAATTGTGCATTTTGAATTGAATTGTGCATTTTTTCTTTTAACCAATGAACAGTAAACTTCTGTCAGTGGGTAATTACAACCCTTTGCAGGTGACTAAAATGGACACATTGTTCATTTGCTCTGCATGCTCATTTGAAGGTCTCAAGAGACTATTAAGCTCCATCCGACGAACGTTTTATTGCATGCTTGTTACTGGGCACTCACGGATTCCTCGGAGGTAGCTCACATGACTTTGTCTGCTTCTCGCATGTCTTCCGCCCCTTCTGGTGTTCCTTGCTCCACAAGAAAAACAAGAAAAACTACAAAATATTTTTTAAACTGAAGTTATTGCTCTCTCTTGATGTGTGTGGGAGAAGCAGCGTGTTCACAACGAGGGACTGAATGGCCCTTCTGCACCTTGTTTAGTTCTTGTTTGAAAACAGGAAGTAACTGAGTGTCCATGAAGAAGCGACAGCAGCTAGCGTTAGCCAATGTTTCTTCCAAGGTGTGATGGAGCTTTATATGCTCACATGCACATGTAGGTATCTTACTGCACAATCAGAAACTATATTTTTAGGGTCACTGATCATGCACAGACCACCCTGTACACCAACAGTTGTATGCCTGTAGACTCCCTTCAGCCCCTCAAACAAACATGCATAAGTCAGGGCTGGGGGGTGTTGTTTGCAACCTCGACCTGTCTTCTTTGTGTATTAATCCCCCACCCACACCCTAGAGACTGAAACCAGAAACATCTGAAACTAGTTCAGTGCACCTGGATTGAATTAGTGTTTTAACATGGTTGAATGCATGCTCAAACTTCTGCTCAGCTGTGCACTACTTGCTAGGTGGCTTCTTAGGTGAGGCTTGACATATGACTATCTGACAGAGTGGTTGAGAGGATAAATAAGATGAGCAATGGAAGTACTTTGTACAATGAAAAACATAACAGTCTATGGGCATGTCCATAATAATCGATATAGAATCATATAATCATAGAATAGTAGAGTTGGAAGGGGCCTACAAGGCCATCGAGTCCAACCCCCTGCTCAACGCAGGAATCCACCCTACAGCATACTTGACAGATGGTTGTCCAGTTGCCTCTTGAATGCCTCTAGTGTGAGAGAGCCCACAACCTCCCTAGGTAACTGGTTCCATTGATGTACTGCTGTAACAGTCAGGAAGTTTTTCCTGATGTCTAGCTGGAATCTGACTTCCTCTCTCTCTCTCTCTCTCTCTCTCTCTCTCTCTCTCTCTCTCTCTCTCTCTCAGATACCTGGTGATTCAGGGATCCCTAACTTTTGGGGCAGGGGTGCACATTTGGAATTTTGAATGAATGTTTTGGAGGTTCTCACAAAATGTCTGCCGAGGGTAGGTGGATTTCCCATTCATAAAATGGCTGCCATGGTGGGCATGGCTGTTGCATTCCAAAGCACAAAGCCACTCTTTTGAACCCAAATAAAGAAGGTGCTGGAGGGCAGCACTTCACTTTGCAGCATGGCAACTTCTTAAGAAATAATATAAATGATAAAAAAGGGCAAGCAAGAAATCTGGTGGGCAGCAAGAGAGGTGACTATGGGCAAATAACTGCCCACGGGCCCCATGTTGGAGATCCCAGAATTAAGAAGTTCAGGTCTGATGCATCTCACCTTGTATGTAAAGCATGTGCTTTACCATTGAGCTATTAGGGAGATGGGTGCAGATAAAATAGACATGCATACATTTCTGGGGGGGGGGGCAGGATTCCAAGTTCTACCTTACCCCGCAATATTTTGGGGTTATGCCCACAACCTTTTCCCCTTCCTCTTATTATCTTTTCGGCCTTTAACATTTTATTCCTTGATTTGGGAATTCCTGAGACTGTCATTGCTCTATTTCCTACCCAATATAAAACATTCTCTTTGTTCTAAAATAAACCATTTCAAATGTGACAGGCCTCTGACATCAGGTTTTTCACAGCTTCAGATTTTCCCTCCTAAATAGGGAAAACAACCCCATCTATTTTTCTCTTGAAAGCAGGCTAAATCTAGCAGACAAATAAGTCTGCAAGCCACGACCCCATAAGGTGTTTGATTGTAAGCCAAGAGTTATTGACGTTTCTAAATTGCACTTGTAGTTTTTCCAGTTTCTCTATGTGGAAACCTGAGGGCTTTTCTAATATTACTTATTGCAAAAGGAAACTTCCTTCGTTGCCTTCTTTTTTTTAAAAAAAAGAAAAGAATAAAAGCTCTCTCGCTCTTTTTTTAAATTTCTGCAGTTTAAAATCAGCCTTGCACTGGTTAAGGAGTAAATTGATGAACTGAATATTTTCAAATAATGATTAGCTTGATTTGTAATCAAGGCCAATTATAATGACCCTCCGGCCATTGTAGTATTGAGTTATCTCTCCACTGGCTTCCTTGACAGATCTGTGTTGACATAGTTATCTACACTTATTTATTTACTTAATATGCCAGGTCTAATTATCAGGGACTTTTAGAGGGCTGCACCTATGCCAGGATACATTATTGGAAGTTAAGAATCTGCTGCATCATTAATGCGAATTTATTATATTTCCTTTAGCCAAAGGTCCAGACTGTATTCACCCCTGTCAGCAATATGGTTGTGCTTTAAACAGTCACTGCTATATATAGATGTTTATGTCTTTAGGAGACAATGCTTTTCAGTGCATCATTCTTTCCTAATAGAGGACTTGGCTGGCTCGCTCGTTCTAAGTTTGGAAGCAAAATGGGGCCACCTAAAATTAAGGGAGAGAGTTCTACGTATTCAGATAACTCCCTAAGAATGCAGAAATATATGTTTCTTAATTAAACAAAGAAACAATGGCCCGTTCACATGTAATGCCAGTAAATTGTGGATTAATTAATCAACCCACAATTTGCCATGACGCACATGGCCAGCACTGTCAGAACTCATTTAATTGTCATTAATTGCTGAGAAGCATTGTTGGCCAGCCTCAGACAGCATAGCCAGTCATAAGGGATTATGGGAATTATACTCCAAAACATCTGGAAGACACTGGGTTGTGTTCATTCCATCGACATTTCCTCTATATGGCCAGTGGAGCCTGGTAGTGCCACTGTGTCACCATTGCAGGATGTGATTCTGGGGGAAAGAAGGAGCTTTTCTAGGGGAAAAAGGCATTAGTGTGCCAGATTTATTGTGGAGAGCATGTCTAGCCTATCACTCACTTACTGGATTTTCCCAAGAGCTTGACACATTTATAAGATTCAATAATGTCCACCAGCCAAGATGGCTATATAATGTTCAATATATCCTTTTATTTTATTGCATAACTCTGGATTTGAAAAATGGGGGTGGGGGAAGGTGGGAAATTGTTCTAAAATTCCTCATTTGTGTCCTTGCTGTGTTGTTATCGCTTGTCATTAGCATGACCCCAGCCTGGTGCAATTTTTGTAGTGTTAAACCCTTGGGTCATGGGTGAATGGCTGTGGTCTTGAAATCCACACACTCCTGAGATCATCTCCTCCCCCAATGCACTCCCTGTCTCCCCCTCCATCTCTTCCCACAGCCTCCCAGGTTGTTCCCTGCTCCCCCAGGTCATACCCTTCTGTCTTCCCAGGTGGTGGTGGTGGGAATCATGTTTAGCCTGGAGAAGAGAAGATTGAGGGGAGACATGATAGCACTCTTCAAATTCTTAAAAGAATCCTTGACACAAAAGGAAGCTGTTCTTTTAGGTGTGTTTTTCACACTTACGGTTAATGCTAATCTTTGTCACACAGAGGAGGGCCAGGATCTCTTCTCCATCCTCCCAGAGTGCAGGACACGGAATAACGGGCTCAAGTTAAAGGAGGCCAGATTCCAGCTGGACATCAGGAAAAACTTCCTGACTGTTAGAGCAGTACGGCAATGGAATCAGTTACCTAGGGAGGTTGTGGGCTTTCCCACACTAGAGACCTTCAAGAGGCAGCTGGACAACCATCTGTCAGGGATGCTTTAGGGTGGATTCCTGTATTGAGCAGGGGGTTGGACTCGGTGGCCTTGTAGGTCCCTTCCAACTCTGCTATTCTATGATTCTATGAATGCAGAACATCCGTATCTTGACAGTTTGCTCATCGTGGCCCTGTCATGGCTCTCTGCTCTTTCTCTCTCTCTTTTCAAACAGAAGGTCGCTGGCTGGATGGAAAGCAGCAGAGTACCAGCCCTCAACTGCCCCACACTCTTCCTTGGTTTCATGAAGAATGCTCTTGGCAGGGGCCTGGAGGGGGGGAGGTGATTCCAAGGGAGGTGTCTGGAAGTGTTGGGGTATCTCTAGACACTGCTTTGCCAGCCCCACAGCTAGAGAATCCTTGACACAAAAGGAAGCTGTTCTTTTAGGTGTGTTTTTCACACTTACGGTTAATGCTAATCTTTAGAATTAGGAGATCATTCTAAATTATGTAAATACTAAAATAATTCTAAATAATGAGTTCTCAGAGGTGAACGAAATTATCCATTATTTAATCTTTTTCACAGATACAAGACTTTCTAAAGGTGAAATTCTACTCTCACAAAGTAAAGGTCTTTTAACTTCTAAATTACAACTGCTAGAGAAGGCCAGATAATATAATATCTCAAGACATAAATATGATAACCAATGAAATAAAATAAAATAAAAACCATCTCTTCAGTGAAGTATTTTTAATTGCTAACATTATAAACTACACTGAAAAGGGTTTAATCTCAGTATTGTGTACAGTGGTGTAACATGCTCATGTCATTCAGTTCCTTGAGATAAATATGTGGGGCTGTGATTTCAGAACTGTAAAAAGCAACGAACAGCCTGTTTCATTGCAGGTGCCATGCATTTGGAGAACTGCAATACCTTTAAGGCAGATGTGGGCAATTTGTGGCCCTCCAGTTGTTTTGGAGTACAGCTCCCATCAACCTAGCCAGTATAGTCAATGATGAAGCATCATGAGAATCATAGAGCTTCTTCAGACAGGGGGAAATCGCGTTTCCCTCCCGTCATTTTGCCTGGTGCTATTGTCCCACAATAGGTATGAGCAGCTTCTTCTTTCTTCACATGCTGAAGAAAGAGGCAGTAAACTAAGACCACGTGGCCCATTCAGTGGGTGTTTTTATTGTGCTTCTTTCCCTGCACACAGCAGGAAATGGTGGCACATTTCACTGGAGGATATTAAAAAAAGGATTTTCCAGGGTCTTTTTTAAAAGGGAAAACAACCAGAAGGAGAGGGAAGTGCATGGGAGGTGGATGGCATTGTGAAAAGGGCTCATGAAAATCTGTAAGTATTCAGTATGAGTGGATAAAATGCTCATCTGATGACATTCATAGGCAAAACCACATGGAGCCCACAAGTTGCCCACCCCAGGTTTAACAAGTGCTATTTCTCTTTCTATCTGCCTTCTGAGAAAATGAATACAGAAGGTGGACTAATGAAAACCTGCCTGACTGTTCTGCTTAGGGTGGAACAAAAACCAAGCAAACATTGTTGTTGGAACAAAATAACAGATATCATGACACAATCTGTATATTTTATTTGGAGCGGAACACTGATGAAGGGTTGGGAATGTATAAGATGCCAGTTGGAGAAAGTGGCATAAGCCTCAAAACCACAACTTCTCAACTTCTCATAGAATCATAGAATAGCAGAGTTGGAAGGGGCCTACAAGGCCATCGAGTCCAACCCCCTGCTCAATGCAGGAATCCACCCTAAAGCATCCCTGACAGATGGTTGTCCAGCTGCCTCTTGAATGACTCTAGTGTGGGAGAGCCCACAACCTCCCTAGGTAACTGATTCCATTGTCGTACTGCTCTAACAGTCAGATATTTGATTTTGAAAATACAACCTTGGCATTCACTGGAAAATTCTGGTGCACAAGTTTGAATAAAATAATTACATTTGCTTAACAGGATAAAATGTCCCTGCTCCAGTTCTGGGTGCAATAGCATAGATGAAAATGACTCAGTTTCCAAAATTATTAATCATTGTTTGGCTTTTCTTCTGTGTTTTGGGGCTTGGTTCCTTGCTGATCCAGCCAAAGGTTTAGTGTATATGGAGGAAGAGTGAATGTACCCTCTGCTAGTACATGCAAATTAATGTGGATGATATGTGCACATTCATGTCTATGCATACTTAACATTCACTTCACATGTTGCTTAATATGTGGCATTCTTTTATCACATGTTAGATTCCTAGCTGGGTGAAAATGTGGACTAGCCCTTTGCTAAAATATCACAGCATGGAAGACAATATGTTTATGCAAGATAAAGAGGATACAGAAACCCAAACAATTAGCCTGGTAAAATATCCCAGTTGCTCATTCACTTTATATATCTGCTCATCATTGATCAAGTGATGACCGCTGCTCATCAGTTGGAAACAGACTTGCCAGATGGTTAGATACAACCCAGATAAATAGCCTTTGCTGCAAGTATGTTTATGGTTGAAGAAAGCAGTACAAATCTGAGTTTCGAGTGATTTTTTTGGTAAGCTGCCTTGTGAGCTTTTAATGTTGAAAAGTACAGTAAAATCTCTAAGGCTGCCTCCCAAAACACACTTACTAATGAGCAAGTCCCATATAATTCAATGGGACTTACATCTAAGTAGACATTGCAGTATGAGCAAGAAATCTTTATATTCTGAGTTGGATCCACATTTATCACAAGATTAATAGATATGGCTTGGGAAAGCATTGCTTTTCTCTTTGTCTTCTGGGATGGTTACTGTAACTATACATCATAGCAGCTCAGAAGTAGAAAATAGCAATTTTTAGAGGCATTTTGTGACACATAAGAGCAGCAAATGAGTTTGAATGGTGAAGAAATGGTGGTGTTCCCTCCATCTTTTTCTGAAGTTAATGTGATTCCCTGACCACAGTATATTGCATTAGTATCGGGTGGGATTCATGATGTTCTTCTATCAGTGGAAGGGAAACTGTTAGCAGGATGGATTTCCTCTCCCTCCGGCAAGCCTCTGTGCGACCCCCAAATCTAGTTGGGTCCCACCAGAGCAAACTTAGGGGGCAAGTGTGGAGGACAGGACGGTGAAATTCTGTTGTGCAAGGCGGCTTCCACTCACATGACATTGCATCCAATACATTGTCATAAAATTAGTGGCTCTTGGTTGATTCTGAGCTGGTTTAATGTATTAAAGTACTCCTGAATTTATAGAAATGTGGATGTAACAGGCCTTTCAAGCTTCACAATATTCCTAATAATGCAGCTACACCCAACTACTAGCTAATTTTTGTATTGAAAACTTCTAGCACATCAATGAAAAGCTCTCTGAATCCTCTGTAGGGCTTCAGAGGGTTCATGAAGCATCTTCCACAATCCACACACAGTTTCTGCAGGTGAATAATGACCAAGCTATGCATGTGTAATTACTGTTTACCTTGAGAGAATAAATTATTTAATGGGAATAAGGTTGCTTTCATTACATTTTCCCATAATCCTCTGTTCCAAATGCAAGGGTTTATTTAAAAGAAAACACACACGACAACATAAAATGTGTGTTGCTTGACTAACAATCCCCCCACCCACGCTTTTCACACAAAATCCATTAATACCTGAGTGGTTTTTAAAAGCTTCACATATTTCACCTGTTAAAAGTGAATCACATGTTTACACACAGAGACACCCTCATAATTTTCATAAACGTATGACGCTGCTCTTAGAGCCAAGAACTCAATGAAGAGAGCTATCGAATCACAGTAAAACAGCTTTTGCTATAATTAAAGAAAACAATATTTATAACAGAGTCAAATAGAAGAGAGCAAGGATTTCCTTTAAACTCTGCCAAGCTTGGAATTTCTAAAGTATTTCAACATGCAACTTGAACTTGTACAAGGCTCCCATCATAGTAGGGACAGGGTCGGCCCTACAATTAGATAAAGTTCATTTCTGGATCGGGACAGATTGGCAGAGCTCCCTTATGTGAGCTTGGCCAATCTGCCCTGTTCCAGAAATGAATGTTTCCACTTGTTTCTGGTTCCTAGAGGAAGCGCTAAATCCCCATTTCACAAGTGATGGGTGCCGCTTGGTACTGGTGGTGGCCCCCACTTGCTCAATGGATATTGCGCAATGGATCCTCAGCTTGGATACTGCCCAGACTGTTAACAGGAGCCAGGTGAAGAGATCATATCTTGCCTGTATTGAAACATCTCCACTGTCTTTCAGATGATGTCTGTGCTCAATTTCTCAAGTGGTGGTCTTATCCTTTAAAGCCCTGCATGGCTTAGAACCCAAATACCTGCTGCACTGCCTTCTCCCGCATCAATCCACTGTCCACTGAGATAGTCATTTGCAGTTTTTCTCTGGGTGCCTCCCTGTCTGAGCTGTAGAAGGTGGTAATCATGGAGGGCCCTTTTTCAGTGTTGGCTTCAGAATGCCTTTCCCATTAAGGCCTGCCTGGTGCGCTCATTATTATCATTTAGGTTTCTTACAAGAACATTCTGTTTCCTATGCTTTCAAGAACAGTTAATAATAATTTTTAAATAAATAAATAAACAAACCTGGAGCAGTTTTGATTTTGTTGTCCATTACAGTGCTGTTGCTCTTTTAGTTTGTTGTGTTAGTTTGTGTACATTATTTTATATATTTCCCATTTTTTATTCTTTCCTATTTTTAAAATTGATTGTGTATTGCTTCTTACTATTTTGTTGGCTGCCCAGAGGCACCAACTGAATCATTAGATGCCAATTAAGGACCTGTTTCTTTACCCAGACCTTCCCTGAGTGAATGTGCTGGCCAGCCCATTGGTTTGTAATTATGGTGTTTTAATTAATTATTATTTTCTTTACTACTGTTTGGTATTACTGTTTTAGCATTTTTATGTATTTGAATTGTATTTTAATGTAAATTATAATGTATCTTGTGAATTGCTTAGAGATATTTTTAAATATGGTCAGAGGTATATACATCTATTAAATAATAAAATAAATAAAATAATAAATGTATGATGATCATGCAGGATAAAAATGATGTAAATAAATAAAAATGGGCAGCAAACACATAATCAGTCTAAGGTCTCAACAGGATTTATTTCCTGGTATGTATTCTTAGGATGGCAGTCTTACTTGGTTTTTAAAAATGACAGAGAACACGTCCAGCCAAATTTAAGATTGCAGTACTATCTCAACTGCTTTTATAGTAGTCACCGCTCAGGGAAATCAGGGGGACTATAGGGGTGCACCATGACAAGGGCTGTGCTTAGGGTCCCCAGTGGGTGTGGCTTCACTCAGAAAGTGTGAGCACAATGTGTCCAACTTTGACAGCTGTCTAACTTTGCTTGAAGGCTTTGGTGTATTAAACTAAGGACTATTCAAACTGTTGCAAAGATGAGTGTGTTTGCTAGTAGCCTGTAATGTACAAGACTGGTTTCTGATATTAGGCTTTTAATTAACTGAAAGTCTCCAGCACTCTCAATAATTTATACTAGAAAACGTTCCATCTGATCACAAAGGAAATGGCATCAATACAAATTATATAAGCACCATGAAAAGGACAAATAGTCACAATTATTCAATTAAGTTATTGGTGACTTAGCATCAATGAATGATACTTGGCAGCTGTTCAACATCTCCATTTGTCATTGATGGTCATGCTTCATGTGCATCATCATCAGCTTTTGCCTGGAATGCAAAATAATAGACTGCTTAGTTATGGGTCAAATGATACTGGAGATGTGAAATGTGAACTAGGGCGCTCTTGCACTAAAACAAGTAGCCTAACTCAATAACTTCTCTCAAGACATGGATGCTTCTGTGGGATTGCATGGAAGCAATTGCAATAAGATCGTGCCCTTTTGCTCTGCAGTAGTAAATAACATGTTGTAACGTAAAGGGGAAAAACAAGCAGATTATTTGGCTGGCTTTACTATGAGCAGATGCTAGTTTTCTAAATTGGGTCTAATTTTCCAGATCCTTGACCCTCTTGCTACATTGTGCACCATAGAAAGCCATGATGATGGGTAAAACAAATTGTTCATCTATGGTCTTACAGAACACCATATCTGGAATCCTTTAATCGGTACTTGTGCGTGTTTGTTCTTTAGCCTGAAAGACTAAATAAATTTTACTGCTCATATTTGTATGCTATATTAGCACTTAGGCATGAGCATTATAAGCTGAAATGAATTAAACTACAATTGAAGTGATGCATAGGCTAGTCAGAAGATTTGATTATAAAGCATTGATTCTCAGTAATAACAATGTAAACACTTTCAGATATAAACCTGGGCTTGATTAGCCTCAAAGTAGCTTGATTAAGGAGCTTTGCTGTTGTAGGTGGTACAATATGAAAAGGATCTTTTAGTGTTGGGCCTCTCAATATGGATAGAAGGAGCCCAACTGATGGAACTGAGGGCATTTCAGAGGTGAAATGAAGGAGAAAAGCAGAAAGTAGTAAGTGTCCAGGACGGATTTCTTTGTTTTTGTGCTCTGAATGAATGTAAGTATGTGAAAGGTACTGGATCATGTGAAGGGAGAGATCCAAGTCCAATGTGGATTTTGCTAGAGAAATAGTGTTAGTGATTAGAATGTAGAGCAGGGGTGGTGAACTTGTGGATCTCCAGATGTTGCTGGACTTCAGATTTCATTATCCTTTATGATTTGCTATGCTGGTTAGAACTGATGGGAGGTGTGTGCATCTTTGTGTGTGTGTGTGTGTGTGTGTGTGTGTGTGTGTGTCTTTTATGGGAACTAGAAGTTACATATCAAAGTTGGAGGATGTTGTTCCTCCAGATGACACATCAGAGGAGACTTTTTATTTTTATAATTCATGAGAGCCAAATGATGATTCTGGCTGCAGTGTTGACAGACTGTACTTTTTCATTTTATGATAATTTTAACCTACTAGTTACAATTTCTGAATTCACATATGGAACTGAAGATATTGCTCCATGTTCTGATGAAGAGCTCTCTAGTCCACAAAAGCTTATATGCCATTAAAAACCTGTTAGTCTTTAAGGTGCAACAAACCTCCTTTGTTGTTTTTCCTTCAAAAAACATTACAAGAATTAATGAAATACAGCGGATGAAGTGCTTTGTGGGGTCTTTAGTGTGGTGCCTGTGGGAACCAGTGTACCCATGGACATCTCTCTTGGCACCTGCCAAGATCCCAGCCCCTCCTGAATTTTATTTTGCTTAAGTTTATAAAAAATAACTTGGAGGCTGGCATGCTACAAAGCGAAGTGCTATCCTCCAGCACCATCTTTACTTAGTTTCAAAAGTCTGGTTTCATATTTTGAAACTCAGTCCCCACTTCTGCCTTGTAATTGTGTTCTTGGGCAAGTTATTTTTATTTTAATATTACCAGTTTGTCTTCTGGAAAAAGAATGTTTTGTAACTAGCCATGCTCACCATGGCTGCCTTTTTATGAATGGGCAAGCTCCCCCCCCCCCATGACAACCATTTTGTGAGAACACCCACGACATTCTCTCATATTACCAAATATGCCGACTGACCCAAAGAGGTTGGGGTCCTCTGGCTTTGATAATGAGAAACAAGACAAAGTCCTAACCTAATCATAGGATGGTAAGGGCATACAAGATGGGTCCCTCTGGTGGAGAACTAAACAGCATTCGCTATGAAAAATGCTGAATTGCCTTTTCATGTTGTTCCCACTTGTGAATTTAACTCCTTTTTGTAGCAGAGCAATGTTTTATCCTGTAAACAACAGATGTCCCCTCCAGTGGTTTCTAACAGTAACTGAGAAACATTGTGCTGCTGGAATATATTGGAGTGGACTTTAGAGTAATTACATGAATTCCTAAGACCTTTGAACTAATAACTCATTCGAAAGTAATCGACATCCAGATGGAGGGCTGGGGAAATTTGAGGGTAGGAAATTACCAGCCTACTAATTTTTATAAGGTGCTAATTGTCTGGACATATTGGCTGACCTGGGACATTGCCAGCTTGAAATGGAACGGCTTGGCGTCTTCTAATTACTTTATGCCAGGATGCTAAAAAACTGTCCCCTCCTGTTCTTGCTGTGCTGCTGATTTCGAAAGCCTCCCTTCCCTCCTGCTTGGTGAACCCATAAATCAAATGTGGGACAGTTGAGTAGAAGCGCTAAAGCAACCCCCAAACCCAACAACCCCCCTGCATTGCAATGGAAATTAAAAGGAAAGAGGAAGTGTGGAGAACAAAATAACGTTACATGCAGTTAACAGCTATAAATTAGAAATGACAAGGCCAAAATATTTGTAACCCACCTGTGGTTTCAGGAGATGGTAAACATGTAGATTGTCAGGGACATTTTTAAAACCATTTCTCTAAAACAGCAAGGAGCTCTGGGGCAGTAAAACATTTCAGACCATTATCAAACCCCTATCAGACATTCTAAGCATCTTCCCTTGTATTGCTCCATAAGAAGCAAATAAATTAAAAGATCATATCTGGGGCTTTGTGTGTGTGTAAAAATAGGAAAAAAATTACACCATTTTAATTTTGCCTTAGGAGCTGTAAACTATGTGACATTGAACTGAAAATTCAATTCTAGTGTGAGCAGCATTTCTCGTCAAATAAATATTAATGACATCATTTAAAATACATGCTAGCTCAGTTAGAAAGCAGGCATCAATTTTTTCTATGGAATTTGCAGGTTGTTTTGAAGTAATTGTCTAACCAGTATTTTAATGTATTCTGTTTATTTATTTAAATTATTTCTAGGCCGCCTTTCAGAGCTGAAGTCCTCCCAATGCAGCTTACAATATTAAAATTCATATACTAATAAACAGAAACAATAATAAGGCAGAATACATTCATAAAGCAATAGACACCAGCAATAAAGCACTGCTAAAAACGTACAATACAATTGCAGTAAAATTATGTTTTACTGTCCAGTAAAACATAGTCCAGGGCAGTCTAGAATAAACAAGTGGGTTTCCTAAAGTACTGCAATCATGGGTCCTGATGGAGCCCTAGTGGCCACCCATTCCAGAGGTGTGGGCCCACTGCAAAAATAACAACTGTGAACAATGCAATATCTGTGGTTATATCCCCTCCCCCAGCACTTGGAGCGAAGGAATGCCAGCAAGGTTGTTAACTATACCTGGATGAAAGCTGCAATCATTAGCAGGAGTAGCATGGGACCAGCAGGGGTGGCAACATCTGAAGAGCCACAAGTTGGGATGGCAATAGGAATGGGTAAGTTGTTTGTTCAGCTCACATTTCGGTGTGAATTTACCTAATCTGCACTTCCTGAACCTAAAGATAAACTGAAATGCAGTTTGCCATCAATATCCATATATTTCTGAAGTTGCAATGGCGCTTCAGAGGAAAATGTGCACAAAAAAGTGCACATTAAACACACACACACACACACACACACACACACAAAACATATCTTTGGAGAAAATGCAAAGATATGACTAAACCCCATTAGTCATTGAAAAAGTGCTGAAAAATGTGTACATTTGCAAGTGTGCATAAAATTGTGTACAAAAAATGCATAGAATCATAGAATGGTAGAATTGGAAGGGGCCTATAAGGCCATTGAGTCCAACACCCTGCTCCATCTTAAAGCATCCCTGACAGATGGCTGTCCAGCTGCCTCTTGAATGCCTCTGGTGTGGGAGAGTCCACAACCTCCCTAGGCAATTGGTTCCATTGTCGTACTGCTCTAATGGTCAGGAAGTTTTTCCTGATGTCCAGCTGGAATCTGGCTTCCTTTAACTTGAGCCCGTTATTCCGTGTCCTGCACTCTGGGAGGATCGAGAAGAGATCCCGCCGACCTCCTCTGTGTGACAACCTTTCAAGTAATTGAAGAGTGCTATCATGTCTCCCCTCAATCTTCTCTTCTCCAGACTAAACCTGCCCAGTTCTTTCAGTCTCTCCTCATAGGGCTTTGTTTCCAGACCCCTTGATCGTCCTCGTTGCCCTCCTCTGAACACGCTCCAGCTTGTCGGCATCCTTCTTGAAGTGTGGTGCCCAATACTCAAGATGAGGCCTAACCAGTGCTGGATAGAAGAGAACCAGTACCTCACACGATTTGGAAGCTATACTTCTATTAATGCAGACCAAAATAGCATTTGCTTTTTTTGCAGCCACATCACACTGTTGAGCACTTCGGCCTTTCCTTTGCCATCTGTTATCAATTTGCCATCTTCATTAAGTAGTTGAACCACCATTTCTTTCCTCTGTCTTTTAATATTCATGTATCTGAACGTATTCTTTTTAAAAAATACACACAAAAATGCAAAGTTTCATGCAGGCTTTAAAAAAACCCTTCAGAATTGGGGGGCCCTTCCACATGCCATACTGAAGGCGCATGCATGTGCCCCAAGTATGACCCCAAAACGATAGTGTGGACTACAGCCAGAAGAGATGGAGGCGGCGGCGGCTGGGGAATCCGGGCGCGTCCTTGCCGCCGCCGCGTCCCCGCCGGCCTCCTGCTGCCTGGGTAAGAGCAACCAGGGTCGGAGAGCTCGGCTTCCACCTCCGCTGAGCTCTCCGACCCGGGTCGCTCTTACCCCGGCAGCAGGAGGCCGGCGGGGAGGCGGTGGTGGTGGCGGCAAGAACGCGCCCAGATTCCCCAGCTGCCGCTGCCTCCCCGCCGGCCTCCTGCTGCCAGGGTAAGAGCGACGCGGGTCGGAGAGCTTGGCGGAGGCGGAAGCCGAGCTCTCCGACCCTGGTTGCTCTTACCCAGGCAGCAGGAGGCCGGCGGGGAGGCGGCGGCAAGGACGTGCCCGGATTCCCCAGCCGCCTCCTCCTCCGTCTCTTCTGGCTGTAGTCCACACTATCGTTTTGGGGTCGTACTTGGGGCGCATGCATGCGCCTTCAGTACGGCGTGTGGAAGGGCCCCTGGTGTGGAAATGTGAAAAGATAAGGGAAATTGAGCTTTACAGATTTGTCTATCCCTAGATGGCACTAACTACACTCCTACAGGCGAGACAGAAGATGGATCATAGTCTGGATCAAATGCATCTTGACTGCTTTTAATATTTCTAGTAAAACTGGAGATCCAGAGAGCCAATCTTGGGTAGCAGTAATTTCTGATAGCCTTTGTGTAAAAAACAGCAAGCATTGTCTCCCTCTGCTAAGAGGGACTTTTGAGGGCCCAGTCCTACAGTGTTTCAATCTATGTGGAATGCACAGATATGCATTGTACACCTATCCCTGCAGTATGCTGGTCCTCTCTCCAAATAGTGCCTCCCTCACCCATTTCCCATCTTGCCATGACATGTATTTTGCTGGTTCAAATGATAGTAACTTACTCTCCTTCCCCTTCAAATGAACAACTGTGTTTGTGACACCCTCCCCACTTTGGGAAGCAGTGCTCTGCCTGAGATAACTTGATTCCAGGTTTTACTACCTGGATCTTATGAAGGTACTACAATTCAGGTCTCATTTTTAAAGTTTGTTTTTCAGCTTTATCAGAACCTTGTTCTAATTGTTCTCATTAGCTGACCACTGTGAGACAGGTGCATCTGTGCTTCTTACGTTAATGATTCAATTAGTTTGTGTATTGCACAAACTCTTTAGAGCTGGTTTCCAGACTATGACCTAGAAACCATGACAGAACAGGCCAGCGTGGCTTAATTTACCTGTGGCGGCTGTTGTGTCATGCTGGGCACACATAGTTGTGTCATGCTGGGCCCACCCCCGATTCCTCCCAGCCTGGTTCTTTCCCTCTACTGATCCCTGCTACTTGCGGGGAGGAGGGAAGAAGCTGGGATTGGCGGCCACACCTCCCATGGTCTCAGGATGATCCTGAGACCGTGGGAAAAATTGGATTTCCCAGAGAGTACTTATCCCTGGGAAAACCCGTTCTAGTCCCTCCTTCCTCCTGGGAGTCCCTGTGCGTTATCTGAATGCACGGGGACTTGGCCATGACCAGCCCAGATTTTGGGGCTGGTGTACGAACGGCCTATGTCTACCTGGAAGAGAACTATATTAACAAATTTCAGCTGTGTTGCTCGCACAGCTTGACTGAGGAAGCCACTTTTCTGTTTAAAATTGGTTTCACTGTTCAGCGGTGTTAAGGGCTGCTGCAGAAACTTCAAAACGATCTCCAGCGGTTTATCTCTGGCTGTTCTCTCTTGGCAGACTCACAGTTTTAGCACCGCAGCTTAGGTTTGCATTGAAAGGCAAGAAGCAGATCTCATATAGGATTCACCTTTTGGCTTGGCTTTCCAAATGCTCCTTTTCCAAACATTTGCAGTGCGTGCCAAATTCCAATCTTGCACAGAGCAGCAAATGCACACAACTTGCTCCTTGCAGGCTGAGGGAAATGTTAGTCAACATAGGCAGGGCTTCTGTACTAAAGCTGATACCATAGAGCATCTATTGAGCAAAACTGTCAGAAAAACTGGTTACAAGGGAAAAGGTACAATATAGAGGTGCTATAACAAGGTTTAAACTGACATCTTTGAAAGTGACAAGATGTAATTGGAGGTCTCATTTTGAGGTTAATTCCTGCTATGACTTATTTAGGAACAGTTACACACCAGTACAGATCAGTTACTTGTACCCAGAATGCTGTCATTTAAAAACCTCCAGGCAGTGTCCTAGAAAAGCAAGCTTATTTGACTATTTTAAATAGCTGTGGACTCCATTTTTAGCAATTAGGCATAAATTTATTCAGCCTCAGAATCATTGTTGCTCACTGTGGGCTATATTTCCCCTGTCTGCCTCATTATACATTTCTAGATGAAGAGGTTTGTTCGCTGTCCCTACTTTGGTGATATTTTCCACACACCTAATTCATACACTGAGTGTTCGTTTTCCTCAAACTGGAGTAGTTTGGGAACTGAGAACATGGCTATGCGTTTCTCTAGACAGTCCATTAATTTCCATTTCTGCACAGAGAGCTCAAACTTCATTATAGTCCAGCCTTTTATATGGCCATCCATCACCTTACGTAACCCATCCAGTTAATACCTTGAACTTGTGGTTCTAATAGGAAAAACAAACTCTCTAGGCCTGGAGAAAAATGGTGTGTTTTAAAAGGAACACAGTGACTTATTTGTGTTAGTTTATGCCCCGTGATCCTCAGGCCTGCTGGGTAAAATATTAAGGAGGAACCTGGCATCAGAAGTCAATGTAGGCTGATAGCTGCTGTGTTTAACCATCCTTGAGAGTTTAGCTCTAGGCCCACAATAACTAAGGAATGAATTGAGGCACTCAGAGTCTCACAGGACATTTAAGAAGTCCCCACCCCATAGCATACACCAAAATGCATGCAGAACTATAGAAAATCATAATCCTGGGTAGGCAGTGAAACTGAGAAGCTAGGCCTAGAACGTGTCCCCATTTAAAGGACCTGGTTGTGATATATGTGGGTGCATTTTTAAGAAGCTAGGAGCAACCCACTTCTGGCCTGACTCCTAGTGTCTTCAAAATAGTTCAGAGGAGCCTTCTACGTATAGAAAAAAATGTGGGACAGGAAGGCGTCTGCTAGCCCCAGCCCCGCCACTGACAAGCAGTGATTACATCCCCAGCTAACCATGCGTTAGGCTGGCATAAATGCGCATAGAGCTCCTCCATGTGAATGGGGTCCTTTTTTGGGCCAGGCTACTCCTCTCCTGTGGAGAATCTCTATGCATGTATGTCAGTGCATGCATGGAACCCCTCTCACAGCCGTTGAATGTGTGAGTGTCAAGGTGTGTGGCCACTGCCCCCCTTTTGGCAGTGTGAATGAGGTGAGGGTAGCCTGTGTGGCCTCATGAGTTCATGCATGCTTTCAAGGCACAAAGGTGGTGGTTGTCTGATTAACCCTCCTTCCATCATCCATGTTCTGGAATGTATTGTAGTTGGAATGAAGGTTGCTGTTTATGAAGACCTTGATGTATCTACCTGATGCCTGACTATCTGGGAACTGGCTAACATAAGAAAGTATGCCTTTTGACCCATGTGTAAATTAGAATATACTATGATGTCAAAAGTTGGCCTTTTGTTTCACATAGGGTGACCATATGAAAAGGAGGACAGACCTCCTGTAACTTTAATGGTTGTATTGAATAGGAAATTTCAGCAGGTGTCATTTGTATATTTGGGGAACCCGGGGAAATTTCCTCTTCATCACAACAGTTAAAGCTGCAAGTGCCCTGCCCTCTTTTAAATTTGGTCACTCTAGTATAGCTCCTGCAGCTTTAACTGTTATGATGAAAAAGGAATTTCACCAGGTTCCCCATATATACAAATGACACCTACTGAAATTCCCTTTTCTATGCAACTGTTAAAGATACAGGCACCCTGTCCTCCTTTTCATATGGTCACTCTATTTCACAGCCAATGGTGACTTCTCCCTCTTGGCTCATGATACAAGCCATTTAAGCACTGGCATTATTTATTTATTTGCTTGTCTGTTGTTTTTTACTGTGGCAGGGTGGGGAAGTTAACAGACTGTCACGAATAGGCATCCCAGTGCCCTCCAGATGTTTTGGACTACAATTCCCATAATCCCTGAACATTTGCCATGTTGGCTTGTGCTGATGGGAATTGTAGGGCAAAATGCCAGGACAGTATCTGGTTGCCTTTCCCTGCAGCTAGTGAAAAATTAAAATGTAGACTTATGAAGCATCTTCAAGATATTTGGTTTAATTTCTACAAGCTACACTAGTTAGCTTTCCTTCAAAATGAATATAGTCTAGCAGGGACAGATGAAATATTTAAATGCCTAGAGGGCATGGGCTAATGAGCGCAGCAAGAAGAAATATCAAAGGCAAATGACTATACGGTACAGGCATCAAGAAAAGTTCTCATTTCACATTGGACAAAGGAAAGTATTCCAATAAATAAAGAAGAAAAGTCCCTTCTCCCCACACTCAAGTGAAAGATTGGAATTTAGCTGGGGGGGGGCACTTTTGGAAATATTTACAGGATTTTTTAAATAGACTCTTTCCTGAAGGCTGCTTCTTCCAAGATATTTAGGCACAATGATATATCATGCACATATGTACTTAGGACAAGTACAGATGTACCATTTGAAGAACAGTCACAGTGGGTTCTTCACTTATACTGTGAGCTGAGCTTTGCAACTTGCATTACTTGCTTCCATGCTAGGAAACTGAATGCTGGATTAGCTGGTTGTCTTGCCCTTCTCTCTCTGCTTCAGGTGGGCTGTCTGCCTTTGAAAGAAATGTTTTTAAAGTCTCTCATGTCTGTTTCTTTATATGTTCATCTCTTACTTATGCTTTAACTTCAATGTTTAATAACCTGTTGCAAAAATAGGGATGGGGTAGGGTAAAGATATGTAAGTGATATTGTAGGGCCTAGCTGACAATGGGTACCTTGTACACCTTGCCTTTTCCCAATTCAAGCTGAACTACTTTTAAATGATACAGAACCAATTCTGGCTTTGTGGAATTTTAGGACGTTTTAGGATGTTTTAATAATGTATACTATATTTTAATTCAGTTTTATGTATTTTATATTTATTGTTGTTCCCTGCCTCAATCCAAATGGAGAGGCAGGTAAGAAATAAAATTATTATTATTATTATTATTATTATTATTATTATTATTATTATTATTATTATTTGTCCCAGGAGTGAGCTATAAGTTTGTTCACAGAGCAGTGGAGGCAGTATACAAACGCCTCCAGTATTCTTAAATGGCTTCACCCTTATGATCTGATAGCATGCTCTGAAGAAATATTTAATCAGTGAGCTCCATTACAAAAAATGGAGCTGTGGAAAAGATGCAGCTGCCTCCTTTTCTTCAATAACAGAAGTACAGATAACTTCTATTATGTGAAGGCATAGGATTTCAAGGTGTAATATTATGCATGTTTAGACAGAAAAAGCCCTACAGCTGCCAGCAAGCTGGGATTCCACCATTATTTATTTCATTCTAACATTTTAATTAAACAAGTTTCATTGTTTTTTAAAAAAAGACGCACACAACTAGAAGGATATGCTGTATAAAATGACATGTAGATGGTATACAGTTCCAAGTCATTGTGATTGCTCCAGCATTGCTTGAAGGGGAAAATGCCTTCAGAACAACTTCTGGGCTCTCTGACTTTCCCCCAAATGGCAAGAACATCAAGGTGAGAAGAAAGTCATCTCACTGGAGTATGCTGATTCATTTCAAAATGAGCAATTCCTTTCTTAATTCTGACAACTGAAACATTCCTACTGATATTTCATAAGCATATAAATACAGGATTTTAAACCAACAACCACACATTGAACGATATTTTAAGGGTAATGTTTCATTAAGGTACTGGGAAGAAGGGTTGCAGGAGATGGAATTAGGATTTATTTGAGTAACTTTGAAAAGTATTGATAATAAATGCCAGGACTCAGGCAAAGAGGAAAGGCATTTATCAAGTTATTACTCATTATTTGGAACCAGGCATGGATGATGCAGAGACCCTGCCAAGGCCAAGAATAGGGCAAGAACTTACAAGGGAAGCATTTATCATAATGAGAAGGGAAATCAATGCATAAGTTGAGGGCACCAAAATGAACTTCCTCAGAGTTCTAAAGTAACCCACTGCTTACATATTCAGACCTTTAACTGTTTAGATAAGTTGCCATCTCCCAACTACAGGATATAAAGTCTGGCTGCCCCTATCCCAAAAAGGATGGTATAAAGCTGGAAAAGGCACAGCAAAAATGATGAGGGGGCTGCAGCACCTTCAGTGGTTTCATGAGGGTAGGACTTTGGGGCACATGTCAGGGCCCCAATCAGCAGAATCAGCTGGAGAACCCCTGAACACAGCAGGGTGGGCTTACTACCTGTTAAAGTTAAGTAATGCACTTTGCCATCTAAATGGGGGGGGGGGGGCTGTCTGCTAACTTTGATGGGCAACTTCAAGGCTGCTGCTCTCTCTGCTTTCCTACGTAAACCGCCCAGAGAGCTTTGGTTATGGGGTGGTATACAAATGCAATTAATAATAAATAAAATAATAAAAAAAAATGGTCCTTTATCTTTGAACCGGACTTGGGCTGGACAGCCCTTCAAACATAGGCAGGATCTACACTACTGCTTATAACGGTTTATAAGGGTTATGACAACTGTTCAGGCCCAGGACACATTACATATCGCATTTTCATACCGTTTTAAAAGTGTTATATCCTGCTTGGTGTAGATCGACTCTCATTATGGACTCTGCCTTTACTTAAGCTTAATGTCCCCAAATGAAGTTTTGGTCTCTCCTTAAGGCCCCAAAATGAAATTCTATTAATTCAGGAACATGGCCATAAATGAATACAGATTGGCCCCATAAACATGAAAACATGTTGTTGCTTTTAAACAAAGATAATGCTTTACAACTGTAGGAGAAACTTCTATTGCTAAGAGGCAAGCAAACAAGGAAGAGTAACACTAGCCTTGTGTAATCTGAGTTGAACTCATTGGTGCTGGAGCTACAGGGCCCTTTACTTAAGGCCTTTTTTAAAAAAATCTCTGAGAGAACTTGATTCAGGAGGGTTGTCTATATCACTTGTCCCAGCTGCACAGACCTATTTTGCCTTAGGGTAGCAATTTTCTGTTTTCCAGAGAAGTTTCAGCAAACTGAAGTGAGATGATAAATAAATATATGGGTTGGGTGGAAGTCGATAGCTCCGAGGCTTTCTGCTACACAATATATCGCTCCTCATAATTATAAAAACCCAGACTTTTTTTTTTGCTTCCATCAGGATGAGTGCCTTGGGAAAGACTAGTCTTTTCAGCTACACAATTTTTCTTCAGATTCCAAAACTTATTTTGCACTATGTAGTAATATTTAGGGACTGGTGTTCAGAAAGATTAGATAGGGAGAGGGAGTGGCAAATGTTGAACCTTCCTTATTAAGGCATAATCCTATGGGGCATACTGGGAGTTGTGGGACTTTTTTCAGTCTGAACATGCATAGGATTGCATCCTTCAATGCTCTATTTTCGTTTCTGAGAAAGAGCCAATGGGTATAACACAAGAAATTTATAAATATATATATTATGAAGAGATCCTATTATACACCATCATTAGTTTTATATTGTGTTTTTGTTTGTTTGCTGTAATTTCCAAGGCATGAACTCTAAGCTGTCCACCCCTCCCACCCAGTCTAATGAACAGTGTGCAGACAGTGAATAAAGAATATCTGAGATTCATAATTTCGGAGTCATCTAATGAGGCTAATTGAGCAGTCTCAGAACAAACAAATCAAAGGTTTTCAAGTATTGCAAACTGTCTTACAGAAGTCATTGCCACTGATTAAAGCATGGCTTTGGAAAAGGTTAGACAAATTCATGGAAATCAAGTCCATCAATGATTGTTGACCATAAAAATACAATCACTAAGTTCTTGTGCATGGAAGATGCCCCTCTTAATTTTAGTGAAAGCAACAACAATTAAGGCAAAGGAGCATGTATGTACATCTGATTTCTTTACTGCCACCAATACATTGAATTGCATACATTGAAGAAATAACTGCTTATTTCTCCAATTGTAACTTCACTTCTTTACTTCTGATAATCCTCAATCAAACTCAGTTGGAAATAAAGTACCGTTGGCTTGGTCCAGGACTAGAATTTTGAGAAGGAAGAAGCTCTAGGAATTCAATAATTGTCAGCTCTTGCAACCCCACTGGATACTACATGGCCTACCAGGAATACTGTAGCTCTTCAATTATGGTAGATTATTTTCTGTATGTTTTGCATATATAAAAAATTAACAAGGCAACAGCCATAACAACCTCAATAAATGGATCGAAATAGAGGGGTTCAGTAGAGGAATTTTACTTATTTTTGAGTAAATGCATGCACCCCTGGTTTGGATCAAGACCTTGGTGCTCTGGGAGGGGGAGCTAACCCCCTCTTTTATCCCAAAATTCCAGTCTCCTGTGGGTATGGGTGCGTCACTTTGGGGGAAAAATGGATCTCCATTGAAGACATTTTCCTTTTTATTTTTTAACTCCCTGGGGGTGGTGATGGTGGTGAAACTTCAAGATGAAAATGGGAGAGTGGGGGACGGTTACCTGCCCCCTCCCAGAGCATTATGCTCTCAATCTGGGTGGGAGAGAAAAGTTGTGTGCTTCAGACAGGATTTCCAAAGGGTTCCTTCCTTAAAACCATTAAGTTCAGGAACTCAAATGACCTAGCTGCACCACTGCCTATGCAGATACACAGTTGGGGCTGCACTTTTTGCATGGAAGTCACTGTAGCCACACAGATAATAATAATAATAATAATAATAATAATAATAATAATAATAATAATAATTTATTTATTACCCGCCTCTCCCTTTGGATCGAGGCGAGGAACAACATTAGTACAAGAATCAATGCATCTTAAAAATTCTTGATTTCACAATGACTGAGATGCTTAAGTGCCTTATGGTTTCAGCGGAGACTCTTTTTTTACCTGACAGATGAAAGGCACTGGAATTCCTTCCACTTCTCCACTCATCTGCAAAGCAAGTTTTGCAATTCGGTTTGAAAGGTGTGTAAGCCAGAGGTCTGCTGGTCCTTGTGCATTTGTTCACTCCATAACACAGAAGTAGCCACTACTTCTCCATTCTATTTTAGTGTGACATCTGGGTGTTACAAGCCAAAAGGGAGCCTGAGGGCATTCTGCTTTCACCTTCTCTCAACCATGGCAGAGAAGTATCTATATTGCAAGCATAAATCAAGTTGTTAGAGCTGAACTTGAAGCTCTCGCAGATTGTTATTATTATAGGAGTAGGAGTAGATCAAAGCCTTTGAAGAAACAAGGTTGCTGCATTTCTTTTAAAGTCAATTTCCTTGAACAGTTTATTTATTTGTTTACTGTGTAAATCAAACTACAGCTTACAAATTGAGGAGGTTTTCCCTGTGGTTCTACAGAAAGGTTGTATTTGTAGTCCTTTTCTCACCATAACCTTGCAAAGCACATGATTACTTTACAGATGAGAACAGAGGCTGCAGTGACACAGACGAGGTCACTGATGAGGACTGGATGAGCCCAGCTCATCCCATACTAGGTCCAGGACACTGCAGGCTGTTCTAAACAAACTCACTCAACATGCTGTTGTCACTTGAAAGGCCTCCGAGTGCGTCTCCCTCCAGCATCACCATTCATCTGCTGCAGAGAGAAATACAATTTCTGACAGTGCACAGAGGTGAAGCGAATCTGATTTGGTTTGATGGTTTTGCTGCTCATATACCTCCCCTAGCACACTATTCTGTTCAAGAATAGCACACTAGGGGAAGAACATTTAGGAACATGGGGGTTGGTTGGTTTGATTTGTTTTTTTAAATAGCTGGACTTAAACTGAGATGAGAAGCGTGATTCAGACCTCTAAAATAAAAGTGGCATGGAAGGTGGGTGTCATGTCCAGCCCTGCTCCCCCTAGTTTGGAAGAAGGTGTTTCAGGTGATCAGAATCAGAATCAGACTCTGAAGTAGAGGAGTCGGTGCGAGACACAGGCCAGCCTGTACCAGTGGGGGAGAAAGCTCCCACGGGCTCTTCACCAGCTGGTGGTGAACTCTCTCCAGAGCTTATCTCATCAATGGCAAACAATACACCATCACTGGGAAGCCAACATTCTTCTGAAGGAGAGAGCACAGACAGGTTAGCCGATCCTAGAGTGTGCCGCAGGCTAAAATGGGCGGAGCGATGGAAGGCGAGAGAAAGTCGGCCTGGCTCGCATTGCATCAGACGCTTCCTCAGAACTAGTCTCTCTGAAGTTAACATGTCTTGGGAAAAGGCTTTCCATTCTTCTTGGATGGACAATTGTCTTGCTTAGTTTGCATAGTTTTTGCCTACAGGAAAGTTCCAAGAGATTAGACTCTCTTCAGGCAGGAAGAGATGTTTATTGCTTAAATAAAGCTTTGTGGATTACTTAGCAGGCCTCGTTATTGTCTCCCAAGAAGTCAGGAGGTTTTTGAGAAACACAAAAGTGGGGATTTTTTGGGTGGTGGTGGAAATCAACCTGCAATCGTCTGGCTCTAATTGTGTTTATATCCTCCAGTCCTCATTGATGACCTTGAACCTTCCATCAGGGGTCCCCAACACATTGCTCATAGGTGCCTTGGTTCTTGCAGGCACCTCCAAAACTCTTCATTCCTTAGCCTCTTAATTATTATTTTTAAATGAAAATCATTATGGTGCAGGTTCTCCTTCCTGTTGCTGAACCTGCCGCTGATCAGTGGGCAGGAAGAGAAAGCAAAGCAAAGAGATAGAGAAAGAGCAAGGCTAGAGGCTGGGGGAGGGGCGCAAACAGCAAAGTAATAGCAAGGCCAGAGACTGGGAGTGGAGAAAAACAGCAAGATAAAGGGGTGAGTGGGAGAGAAAGAGCAAGGCTAGTTGGTAGAAGAGAGTGAAAGAAGGCTAGGTAGGGGGAATGGAGAGAAATACGAAGGAAAAGGGACTGGTGGAGAAAAATAGCAAAACTACGGGCTGGGAGAGGGGAGTAAACCTCCCTCCCAGCCTCTACTCTCACTATTTCTCTCTCACACCACCTCCTCTTGACTAGCAAGGCCACATGGCAGCCATTATGTGACTAGCCACATCCTCCATGGCAGCCATATTGTTGTGGTGCCCACAGATGTTTATCAAACTCCCAAATGTGCTCACAGTTCCCAAAAGACTGGAGACCCTTGCTTGCAGTGTAGCCTCTGTTCTCATTTCTGAAGTGCTGATGTGAAAATATATCGATGAGTCATTGTTCTGTTCATGACTTAGCATGAGCCTTTGCATTGCCTGCTCTTCCCTTCCCCGTGGAATGTCAGACTTTGTCCTCCTAGAACAACCCCCTTTAGACTTTCATGCTGAACGCACAAAGGCTGGAAATGAAATTGGCACCCGTGGGGGCACTGCAGGTAGGGATTGTACATGTAACACTGCTAATTCCCTACTTTAAGCCCACACACATTCACCTGTATCCATGAATAGGGCTTGAATCTCTGGTATTGGAGCATGTGGTGGTCTCCCAGCTCCAGGGATTCCTGGATGAGATGGATTATCTTGATCCATTTCAAGCTGGCTTCAGACCTGGTTATGGGACAGCAATAGTGGTGGATGACCTATGCAGGGAACTGGACGGGGGAGTGAGTCCCTGCTGGTTCTGCTGGACCTCTCAGCAGTGTTTGATACCATCAACCATGGTATCCTTCTTGGCTGCCTTGCTGGGATGGGACTTGGAGACACTGTAAAACAGTGGCTCCATTCCTTCCTGGAGGGGTGGACCTAGAAGGAGATGCTGGTGGAATTCTGTTTGACTCCTTGGCTGTTGGCCTGTGGAGACCCTCAGGGTTCTGTTCTGTCCCCCATGCTATTTAACATATACATGAAACCATTGGGAGAAGTTGTCCGGAGTTTTGGGGTGTGGTGCCACCAGTACGCTGATGACACCAACTCTACTACTCCTTTCCACTCAATTCCAAGGAAGCTGTTTGCTAAACCAGTGTCTGTTGGCAGTAATGGACTGGATGAGGGCAAACAAATTGAAGCTTAATCCAGACAAGACAGAGGTGCACCTGGTCAGTCAAAAGGCAGATCAGGGAATAGGGATTCAGCTTGTGCTGGATGGGGTTAGACTCCCCCTGAAGACAGAGGTCTGCAGCTTGGGTGTACTTTTGGATTCAGCCCTGAGTCTGGATGCCCAGGTTTTAGCGGTGGCCAGGAGAGCATTTGCACAGTTAAAACTAGTGCATCAGCTGCACCTGTTCCTAGAGATGTTGGATCTGGCCATGGTGACGCATGCCTTAGTTACAACCCGATTGGATTACTCTAATGCACTCTATGTGGGGCTGCCTTTAGAGAGTGCTCGGAAACTCCAACTGGTTCAAAGAGCTGCAGCCAGAATGTTGACCAGGGCTGGTTACAGGGTGCATATAACTCCCCTGTTAAAACAGCTCCACTGGCTTCCAGTCTGTTTCCGGGCATAATTCAAAGTGCTGGTTATGATCTATAAAGCCCTATACGGCTCGGGTCCAGGTTATCTGAAAGACCGTAGTCACCCTTACAAGCCTGCCCAAACTTTAAGATTTTCAGGGGAAGCCCTTCTCTCAGTCCCACCACCATCACAGGAACACCTGATGGAAATGTGGGAGAAGGCCTTCTCAGTGGCTGCTCCAGTGCTCTGGAACTCTCTTCTCAGGGAAACTAGACTGGCTCCCTACTTGATGTGCTTTCAGAGGAAGGCAAAAACTTCCTTGTTCTGGCAGGCCTTGGAGAATTCTGGACCACTGTCTATGCGTAGGACATTTAAAATTGTTATGTATTTTAAATGTTTAAATGTTTTAGTATTGGAACATAATGTATTTTTAACTTTTGAATATTTCTATTTATAGGTTTTACCTGTATAGGTTTTAATTTTGTAATGCTGCCTTGAGGCCCACCATTGGGCAAAAGGTGGGATGATGATGATGATGATGATGATGATGATGATGATGATGATGATTTTGAGTTACCCTGCTGTGAATCTCGCACTGCCCACTCTCCGGAAGTATGAAATGGTGCTCCAGGCTTGGCTTTTAAGTCTCCAAAACCAGACAAAGAAACAAGATGTTTCAGCTTTTAATGCTAGCATGAAATCAGTGCAAGCTTAGATCACTTCCAAAGAGTCAATAAGGCTAACAATCAAGTTTAAGAAATCTATAGTTCTATTGTGTAGCTGCTTCCTTCAGTGAGCCCAGGAAAGCTTGCCAGAAGCAAAATCTTAATAAAGCAAAGATTCCAGCAGCCTTGGTGACTTGACCTGAAAAAGAAAAAAACTGTTCTGGCCTCCAGCTATGTGAATATGCTGAGGTATAAACATGGAGAGAGAAGCTGTGGGAATTAATGTTTTATGCAAGGAGACAGATCATACAAATTGGAAAATAATTCAACACTCCTATTATTATATTTAGTGGTATTGCAATACTAAAATGTAATGAATCAACCAATTCTAGCCTGCTACATACCAGCTCAGGCCAGTGGTCTATTTATTTAACCCAGTATAGTCTAATCTGACCGGCAGTGGTTCTACTAGTTCTTGGTCTCTCCAGATCTTTCCCAGCTCTGCTTCTTTGGTTCTTTTAAACTAGAGATCCAGGGATTGAAGCTGGTGTATGTAAAACTGTGGTCTTCAACATGGTATCCATGAGCACCAATGTGCCCATGGATACCTTTCAGGGCACCCAGCAGGTTCCCTGTCCCTCCAGTGCCACCTTTATCTCAGTTCAAAGGAGTAGTTTTGTGTTTTGGAAGATAGACAGACAGACAGACAGACACACCACCTTTGCTTTGTACTTAGGTTCTTGGGCAATCTAGTTTTCTTTATGTTTCAGCAGTTAGCCTTCTGGGAAATGAGTGTCTTGTGACCAGCCATGGCTGCCATGGCAGCCATTTTATGAATGGGCAAGTACTTCCATGGTAGCCATTTTGTGAGAGCATCCACAACACTCTCTCAAAATTCAAAATGTGCCCACCGACCCAAGGAGGTTGGGTGCACCTGTGGTAAAATATGTGCATCTATCACTGAGCTATTGCCTCTTCCCTGATGTTAATGTGATGTGGTTTTATTTAACACAGATACAAATGAAATAGCAGAAGATGCTATAACAGAGACATGCAACACTGGTAATACCTTCAACATATCATTCTATATTAGAGACATGCAACGCTGATAATACTTGCAAGGCATTATGTTGATAGAGAATTCATGCTTAATGGCAGCACCCCCAGTCTAGCTAAAAATAGCTATAAGCAAATCTTACAAAATTCAATGTAACAAGTTTGTCCTGATCCAGCATGATTTTCACCAAGGACAAGAGGCAATGGCTCAAAAGAGGTGGAGAAAGGCTGGTCCAAGGTTCTAGAGTCCACTTGCTGATGAGATAAGGACAGGACCCTGGGCAGGGATAAAGTTCCTGGGTCAGGCTCCAGTGGCTTAGAGTTCAGGACTATAGACAGCAATTTTGCAGCAGAGACGGGTGGGGGAAGAGGGCACTTTGATAGCACTGGCTTGGGACAGCCACTAGAACTAGAATAAATTCTGGAGTGATGCCCTCCACTGACTATAGATTCTTCTAGACAGCAGATTTTGGATTATGGGGACTTATTTGGGGGATATTCCTCAGGACTTTCTTGTTCTCCAATGAGTTTAAAATCCATTAATCAAAATCTGGTGGCAAAAGTACCTCCTCAAGGTTCATGGGATGAAACACAGAATCTGGTACTGGTGGACTGGGCTGGGGAGTGGATCTGTCTTCTCTTCCAAGTGAACAATGCTTGAAGTTTCCGCATCCAAGTACTCCTGATTTAGAGCAATGACATCCTTGACCAAGTTTACCTTCAGACATCCCTTCAGTGGATGTGCATTATCAAAGTGGCATCTTATCAAACCCAAACCTGCTCTTAGGCTAAATCCCACTCTGCATATACTGGCAAGAGGCCTGTGTCTTTCCATGAAAATCTGCCCATCTGAGATGCTGGGATTATTAGGACCGTCTCCCTCCATATATGCGGCTTTCCCCTGCCCCTCTCCCTATCTGCCTTCCTCCCAGCTGGGCTCATTTCTAATATTGGAGTCTGGCTGGGAGAGAAACACCTGGACTAAGGGGATAAAAGCAGTGGGCAGGGAGAAGAATCAGCATCTCCTGCGTGTGCCCTCCTTTTGGCCCATTAAGCCACAGCACATAGCTCCCATTTACACATGAATGGAGCAGATGCAGCCCGAAGTATGCCCTCCGCTGCTGACACCTGTAGTTTGGACCAAAAGGCAGTGGTGTGAAAGGTGCTCCACATATTCAGCTGCTCACCATAATATCAAAATAAAATGGATGCGGGATCATGGAAGGCAGCCTTCCACACCCCTCTCCAGATGTTCCAGACTACAATGCCCAGAATTCCTGACCATTGGAGCTAATGGGAGTTTAAAGAGGTAACCCCACAAGCTTGCTTGGTGATGAGAATTGGGCCTTCTTGTGTCTCATGATGTAATCAAGAGTAATACAAAAATCCATAATAACACAGAAACATGTATTGCACACCAGTTTCACATGGAAATGCTCAGCAGCTATTTCTACATTTCTGGTTGCTGCAATAAGTGGACCATAGTTATGCATTGTTGAGTGTATCAATGTGCCAGCAACACACATGGTATGCCTCTCCAGGTCATTGTGTACCTGGCAGGGGTGTGAACCCCCCCTCCATATTACAATGTTAATAGCCCTAAAAGGAGTGCTGACAAATCGTTTTTGCATAGCATAGCCACTGAAGACAGCTGGAGTGTGTATTTAGCAGCAAGAAGGCCAGAAATTAATCTCATCATTTAAACATATTGACGAATCCTTCTTCACCTAGCTGAACTTCAGAAATCCAATGCTGTCCAATTTTCCTCAGCTGATATGGTAACACCAAATGGGAGGTGAAAGAAATGTTCCCTCTGTGAGTCAGAGACTTGAGGCACAGTCCTATGCATGTCTACTCAGAAGTAATCCCCATTGCTACCAATGGGATTTACTCCTAGAAAAGTGTATAGGATTGCAGCTTTGGGGTACAGTTGCAGCATACTTGGAGTTGTGGGACTTTTCCCTGTCTAAACATGCATAGGATTGCACCCTTAATAAAGTACAGAATGCTGCTTGATGGGTCCAGTTAATTAAACTGATGTGCTCAGATGTTTCAGTTAATTCTCTTAAACACCAGGAAAGGGTTGACTAAATTGCCACCAATTTATTTATTTTTATTTCAAGAAATAATGTCTCCCCTCCCTGCCTTTGTATGTTCAAACAATGGGAACAATTCAGCCCAAGCTGAAATAATTTTGATTTGGAAACGTTTAAACTTGCCTGAATTGTGTGCTAGGAAAAGGGTCGCTTTTATTCAATGTATCAAAAAGACCCAAGAAGCAAATTACATATGTAGAACTGAACAAGGCAGAGTAATTAATTAATGGGAAAGTAAATGAATTCTATGTAAGAAGGAAGTGAAGAATGATTGGGAGCTTGCACTGCTTTAAATATTCTGCATGCAAAGAGATTTAAAACATAGTAACCCAAAAGTTACTTAACATCGTCATCCTAGGCACATTAATTTTGGAGTATGGCCTATGGAAATTAGATGGACATTAAATAAATAAATAAATAAAATAATTACTTTTGTATTCATTTATATCGTACTCCCCCCCCCCTTTTGCAAGGGACCCCAAGCTGGCTTACATGGTCCTCTTCCTCTCCATTTTTAATCCTCATAACCCTGGGTGAGTTCTGGCCACCCTTTTGAATATTCAAACCATAGCAGGTGGTTGTCACTGCTTATCGTGTTGTGCAAACTTGGTGAGGATAGCTTATGTGAGGGTTAAACAACCATGGACTATTTGACGTAAGAGTTATTTAGCCCGCTGTGGGTTGAATAGTCAAAGGTGTGGCTGGCATGCAACACACTATGGCTTAAATAAGCCAGTGGGCTGCAGTGATTGTGTGAATCCGGTCAGTGACTGGCCCAAAGTCACCCAGTGATTTTCATAGCCCAGTGGGGACTAGAACTCAGATCTCTCAAGTTCCAGTCCCATCACTCTAGCCACTATACCACACATTCAGTGGATAGGATCAATCTGCACAACTGTTATTTTCCCTTCAAACACTCAAGTCCTATCGATATTTAATGGCTTTTAAGTGGTTTTAGGATATCAGCCTTAATCTACTGTCTGCAAAACAATGTGCTTGACAAAAGCTGCTATTGACTTGGCATTAATCACACTTAAGATCAATGAGACCAAGCTCATTTGCAGCCTGATTCAAGGAGCGGTTGTGCTGACATAAAGTCATTGTATCAGAATAGACCAAGACATCCAAGACATATTTAAAATGAACCACATTAATTGATGAATCTGTATGAGTAGCCCCTTCTGCTTTAAACAAAGATTTGGTTTTAAAAAACTCACACAAACTCCCAGCTAATTGGTGGCATTGATGGTAAATTAAGGATGAATGGATTGTGTAAAATCCATTCCGTCTATGTTTTGCATCTTATCAGGTGCCTTTCATTCAGTCATCTGCCCATCGACAAAATTGGATTCTTTTGTTTCCAAATTTGCACAAATTTCAACGTGCAAAAGCATGCATATCCTCCCCCCACAAATGTGCATTTTCACACTTTAGCCTATGGGGAGAAATGTGAACTTTTGGCAAGCTTTTTTTTAAAAAAATTAAATGTATTTTTCTACGATGTGCAAAATCTCCAAAGGTTAGAAAAACAGCTTGCAAGTCCACGGAATCTGCCTGACAGGGGAAAAACCAGCCAGCTACAGAATCTGCAGATCGGAGTAATAAAAATCCAAACTCATTTGGTTCTGTTGTGGATTTCTCCAACACCCCTATGGCAAGCAAAGACTTTGTAACTTTGAAAGCGATATTCCTGAAGAACTGAGGGGTCGACTCGAGATCACAGTGGGATCAGCTGTGCGTCATGTGGCCCAGTAGTGACAACTTTAAAAATACCCTGGTATAAATGCCTGCTGTAAATACAGCTTAAGTCTCACATAGTCTAATGGTGCTTACTTGCAGATGAGCGTGAAAAGGCATAAAACTCTGTCCTGCTGAATGTACTTCTGATGTAACTCAACAGTGCTTCCTAGAGTGTCTGGTAAGTTGGTATAGGGATACCTCAAGAGTTTAGATATCGCTTTTTGTTCACTTTCTGATCAGCCCCACTTTTTGTTTCAAAAAGTAAGCTGTTTTGCCCTGGCCAACTCTTTCACCATTCAAGTGTAATTTCATTATGAGGATGGATCCAGTCGGTAAGTAATATTCTAATTTGCTGTCTAGGCCATTGACATCAGACATGGAGCATACCACACTATTGGTCAGAACTATTGGACTGTCTTCCCCTACACATACCAAATTCACCACTGGGATCTTTCAAGGAGGCCTTATTGATCGTTCCATGACAACAGCATGTTTTCAAGTAACAGCACATAAGCAAGCCTTTCAGTAGTGACTCCCCCCCGCCCCCAGCTTGGGAATGCTCTCATATGTGTGGTCTGAGAGACGAAGTTTCAAACACTTTTGAAGATATATTTACTCAAGCATTCCTCTGTCTCATAATTGCATTTCTGTTTTACCCCAGCTGTTTGTGTAATGTTTAAAATATATTTTATACTGTTTTTACATTGGTTTTAGGAAATTGGATGTATTTTTATAATGTAAACTGCTAAGGGATTTAAGATAGCAAGTGGTATACAAGTGGTTTACATGGGAAGACAAATGCATAATTTGGTGGGAGGGGTTTTAAACTTAATGCAGGAGATAAAAAAAGGGAAAGCTGAGGGCGGGAATATTATTATTATTATTATTATTATTATTATTATTATTATTATTTATTTATTTATATAGCACCATCAATGTACATGGTGCTGTACAGATAACACAGTAAATAGCAAGACCCTGCCGCATAGGCTTACAATCTAATAAGTTGTAGTAAACAATAAAGAGGGAAGGAGAATGCAAACAGGCACAGGGAAGTGTAAACAGGCACCGGGTAGGGAGAAGCTAACAGTATAGAGTCAGAACAAACTCAATATTTGAAGGCTATAGGGAAAAGAAAAGTTTTTAGCTGAGTTTTAAAAGCAGTGATTGAGTTTGTAGTTCTCAAGTGTTCTGGAAGAGCGTTCCAGGCGTAAGGGGCAGCAGAAGAAAAAGGACGAAGCCGAGTAAGGGAAGTGGAGGTCCTAGGGCAGGCGAGAAGCATAGCATCAGAGGAGCGGAGAGCACGAGCGGGGCAATAGTGTGAGATGAGAGAGGAGAGATAGGCAGGAGCTAGACCGTGAAGAGCTTTGAAGGTCAGCAGGAGAAGTTTATATTGGATTCTGGAGTGAACTGGAAGCCAATGAAGAGATTTCAGAAGTGGAGTGACATGGTCAGAGCGGCGGGCCAAGAAGATGATCTTAGCGGCAGAGTGGTGGACAGAGACCAGCGGACTGATGTGAGACGAAGGAAGGCCAGAGAGAAGAAGGTTGCAGTAGTCCAACCGAGAGATAACCAGTGCGTGAACGAGAGTCTTGGCAGAAGAGACAGACAAAAATGGTCGAATCCTGGCAATATTATACAGGAAGAAACGACAGGATTTAGCTACTGCCTCGATGTGAGGAGTAAAGGAGAGCGAGAAGTCAAATATAAAGCCAAGACTACGAGCTTCCTTGACCGGAGTAAGTGTGACATCGTTGACAGTAAGAGAGAATGAGAGGTGAGGAGAGGGTTTAGGAGGAAAAACAAGCAATTCAGTCTTTGCCATGTTAAGTTTCAAACGACGATGAAGCAGCCAGGCTGAGATATCTGAAAGACATGCCGAGATACGATCGTGAACATCAGGAGAAAGTTCCGGAGATGAGAGATATAATTGTGTATCGTCGGCATACAGGTGATATTGGAGGCCGTGAGATTGAATAAGCCTACCCAAGGGCAGCATGTATAGAGAGAACAACAACGGGCCAAGCACCGAGCCTTGCGGAACCCTAACTGAAAGGGGAAAAGAGGAGGACGAGCTGCCGTTAGCCGACACGCTGAAAGAGCGACCCTCTAGATAGGAGGCGAACCAGTTATAGACAGAGCCACAGAGTCCAAGGTCATGGAGGGAATCTAAGAGAAGATCGTGATCAACCGTGTCAAAGGCTGCGGTTAGATCGAGGAGAATAAGAATGGAATAATGGCCTTTAGACTTGGCAGTAAGAAGATCATTGGTGATCTTGGTAAGGGCTGTTTCAGTGGAATGCAAAGGACGGAATCCAGATTGAAAGGGATCCAGAGCAGAGTTATTAGAGAGAAAGTCAAGACAACGAGAGTCCACGGAATCTGCCTGACATGGGATAGCTTTAGATATATTTAAAGCCTTTGACTGTGTGGGCTAGCCAGCATTAAAGACGGTAATAGAAAAGATGGGATTTGGGGAAAGATTTAAAGGGTTAATAGATCAATTATACTCACAAAATTTAGCTTCAGTAGTGGTAAATGACGGTGTGACAGAAAAAATACAACTAGCCTGAGGGACACGACAAGGTTGCCCACTTAGACTGGTTTTATTTGTACTGGTTATAGAATTATTAGCAAATGTAATTAGAGAAGATGAAGCCATTGAAGGGATAGGAAGGGAGGAGGAAATTAAAATAAATATGTTTGCAGATCATACGGTATTAACAATTAAGAATCCAATAAATAAAAAGGATAGAATAAAACATCATCTGAGTGAATTTGGGGAGGTGACGGGATTAAAAATAAATTGGATGAAGTCAGAGATGATGTTATTTAATTATAGTAAAAAAGAAGAGATAGAGTGGGAGAGAAAAGAGAAAAAAATGAAAGTCAAAAAAATAATTAAATATTTAGGAATTAGGATTACTAGGAATTTAGAGGACATGGAAAAGGAAAATTTAAACAGTTTGAAACAGGAAATCAGGAGCAAATTAGAGAAATATAAAAAAGATAAATTTATCATGGTTTGGAAGAATAGCACTTATAAAAATGAGGATATTACCAAAAATAAATTTTATATTTAGAATGATGCCAATAAAGATATCAGAAAAAGAAATAAAAAGTTTTCAAATTATAGTAAATAATGTCTGTAATGGAGACAGAAAGGCAAGACTTAATAAAAAAAGTTGGTATGTAATGCAGAAAAAAGGAGGGCTAGGGCTCCCAAACGTAAAGTTATACTATGTAGCCAATAGGTTGGGACATGTGGTAGAAAGTATGATAGGAATAGGAGATTTAAGCTGGTTAGAGGATAGAAAGGGAGATGATATAGAATGGAAATTAGAAAATATATTTTTTAGAGATTATGCCAAAAAATGGGGGGAAGAAATAGAGAACTCCCTTTTAAAAATCATTGGGAAATTTGGTGAATATATAAAAAGGATCTAGTACCGAGCATATCCCCAATAACACCAGTGATAATAATGAGGAACTTTCCAGAAAATTTAAAAAAAGGGTTGGGAAAATGTTTAAAAGAAGGAAAGTTAAGAGACTGGATAGAAAAGATGAAAACTGGGGAAGAAATAAAGGAGAGATTAAAAGAGAAAAATAGATCGTGGTTTAATTGTATTCAATTAGAACAGTGGACGAAGAAATGGTTAAAAGTTAACTGAGAGTGTAGAGGAATTACTAAGTTGATTTTTAAAAAAGGAAAAGAGAAAAGAGAAAATAAGCCAATAAAAGGCTTAATGAGTGAAATATATAGAATATTAGTGGAAAAGGGAAAGTCGGAAAGCATTTTCCATCTATGGGCAAAGCCATGAGGAAGTAGGTATGGTGCACTTGGAGTTCAAAGATTCTCACTCAGAGATTCTAGAGCAGTATTTGGCCCAGAGTCCCCTCCAATTTTGGAGTGGGATGGGTGGCAACCCCCCCCCCAAAGATTACATTAATATTACATATATTTAATCTTGCCTTTCAATTCAGGTTGGCCAAGGGCTTCTTTCTTGTTTCCTTTAAAAGAAAACATTTTGAAAAAGAAGTCTTTGCCACTACTTCACATCATGGCTTGGTTGCTCTTAGCAGCCTGGCCATGTTCTTGGGACATCTGGGAACGACACTATGTCATGACGTAGCATTGTTCCCAGGGCCATACAAAAGATAGTGGTGATGTGAGCTACAGATATACCTGAATGATCTCCTTAAAATGTTCCATCCTTTAAAATGTTGCCATATTCATGCAGTCTAGTTCCATCAGTATTTCGAAGATCATCAAAGTTAACTGTGCAGCATAACTAATAGGTTTTTTAAAATTAGAAAATCAATAATAATGATATTGAATATAAGGGTTCAAGTTCTTTTTCTGGAATGAAAATGATTTACAGCAGTTGATAAAGCGTATGCTATATATATAAAAAAACACATTTTGAGCTTAGCATGTGACAACACTATACATTTTAACTTGGTGTTTTAAATTCGTAATTTTGCATTGCTGCTGTTTTTATCTGGTTGAGCTTTTATATTGTATTTTATATTATGGTTTTATACTGTTGTTTTATACTTTGAATGTTTTTAATTTTTGTGAACTACCCAGAGAGCTCCGGCTATTGGGTGGTATAGAAATGTAATAAATAAATAAATAAATAAATAAATAAATAAATAAATATCTGTCATTCAACCAACCAACGTGCCTGCTACCTATATTCTATTTCTATCTACATGGCTATCAGAGGGACTTGCTGCTACTGCTTCCCAAGACTGCTCTGTATGGCATCTCCTCAGCAGTGACTGACTACAACATCCATGTGCAATCCATCTCAGTGGATCAAGGTTTCAGCAAGACTCATTTCTATCATTCAACAGGACTGCTCTTACCCAGGAGATCTAAGGATTCAGCAACTGTGATGGCAGTCATTAAATCAGCCTTAAACAAGCAAGTACCCTCCAGACATTTTGGACTTCAACTCCCAGGTAGGTGTGCAAAAGATGCCACACCTAATCTTTGTTGTTGTTTATTCGTTCAATCGTTTCCGACTCTTTGTGACTTCATGGACCAGCCCACGCCAGAGCTTTCTGTCGGCTGTCGCCACCCCTAGCTCCCCCAAGGTCAAGTCTGTCACCTCCAGAATATCATCCATCCATCTTGCCCTTGGTCGGCCCCTCTTCCTTTTGCCTTCCACTTTCCCTAGCATCAGCCTCTTCTCCAGGGTATCCTGTCTTCTCATTATGTGGCCAAAGTACTTCAGTTTTGCCTTTAACACCATTCCCTCAAGTGAGCAGTCTGGCTTTATTTCCTGGAGTATGGACTGGTTTGATCTTCTTGCAGTCCAAGGCACTCTCAGAATTTTCCTCCAACACCACAGTTCAAAAGCATCTATCTTCCTTCGCTCAGCTTTCCTTATGGTCCAGCTCTCGCAGCCATAGGTTACTACGGGGAATACCATTGCTTTAACTATGCGGACCTTTGTTGTCAGTGTGGTGTCTCTGCTCTTAACTATTTTATCAAGATTTGTCATTGCTCTCATCCCAAGAAGTAAACGTCTTCTGATTTCCTGGCTGCAGTCAGCGTCTGCAGTAATCTTTGCGCCCAGAAATACAAAGTCTGTCACTGCCTCCACGTTTTCTCCCTCTATTTGCCAGTTATCAATCAAGCTGGTTGCCATAATCTTGGTTTTTTTGAGGTTTAACTGCAACCCAGCTTTTGCACTTTCTTCTTTCACCTTTGTCATAAGGCTCCTCAGCTCCTCCTCGCTTTCAGCCATCTTTATGCCCTGTTTTTCTACCAGGAAATGGCACTCAAGGCAACTAACTATGATAAAAGCCAACATTTAAGAGGAAAACATCATTAAAACAACCATAAAACAAAGATAGTGATTTCTTTACTATTTTGAAAATTGGAGTTGTTTCCAAATGACACGATCAAAGATTAGGATTATAGTTGACTGGTGTTGACCTGGCACATAACTGGCCATTATCACCTGGGCCTGCATTTCACTGGACAACTCTCTGCATCTTGCTGCCAATCCAACCCATGGAATGGGTGAGTGATCCATAGTTCTGATTGGGGTGTGGCTGTCTTCTCCTTGACAGGATCATTCAAAATACGAAGGGATCAGCCAAATGTTCTTTTTTCCTGAGGCCTGATTCTTCTACATCTAAGAAACATTCTGTGCTAACAAGAGGGGAAAGCAAAAAGATATTTCACTGAAATAATTAACCTGCTGGCACTCAAAGTTAGCCTTTAAGTTACTCAATAAAACAGAATGATTCTGCCACCCCCACCCCCCAGAGGGTAGTGTGATTAAACCTTAACACCCAATGCCAGGGGCTAATAAAAATATGTGATTTAGTTCCATGGCTATCTTGATGCAGACTGTTTTCAGTGAACAATATGACCTAAATTAATCCCCATTGTCTCACTTCCTGAAAAGTCAAATAACTTTTTCTTTCTGGTGCTATTAGGGGAAAGTTGTCTAGCAGTTTGTGGTTTGTTTGTGTGGTTTTAGATGTATGTATGAAGGCTATTTTTCTTCAATTCATCAGGGCTTTTATGTGAATGAGAGTGTCTTTAAAATTATTTTCATAGGACACATTCAATAAAAAAAAATGTGTGAAGCATCATATTATTAAACCATTGCTTTTCTATGCCAAAGAAGAGTTGCCCAATCATTAAGTGAAATTCTCAGGCTCTGCAGTAGGTATTTCAATGTACTGGATAACAAGGTAGCTGTTGTGTTCCAACTCAAATACAGGATGAGAAGGGGGGACCACACGGGGAAAATTGCAATGTGAAAAAAGGGGGAAATGTGAAACTTTTGGGGAAGGAGAATGCTTCTGATGGTGATCCACTTCAGACACAACATTCTTATGGTTGGTTGGAACTGGTGCAAGTGATGAGTTTTAGGGCTCCATCACACATAACTCCCCCCCTGCTTTGTCTCCGTGTTTCTTACCTCCAATGCTCTTTCGCTTGTTTGCTCTTCCACTCCACCCCACCCCTTCTCTTTCTCCCTCCAGTTCATTGGTTGTTCCTTCCCCCTCTTTAACAAGACAGGTCCTGTCAGTTGAGTACTTCAAGCAGAACGACTTTCTGCCCGGCAAAAATGGAATGACCCTTTAGTCTGGCTCTTTGGAGGCATCAAGGAAGTACAATCCTGTCTCTGCAGAGATTTGGGCATTGTACTATTTTTTAAAAAATGCTTTTGAGCCTGGGATGCAAGGTTTGGGTTTTCTATTGAGGGTGGAGCCAGCTGCTGGGAAAGATTGCTTTTCCCTGCCAGGACCTGAGGCAATCCATTCAAGCCAACAGCCAGACTCCTGTCACAGCACATGCCCCCAACAAAGGAAAACATGAAAGTACAGCACTACACAGAGACTTAAGGGTGCATTAAATGCATGTAGGGAAAATAATCCAGACTGTAGGTGGGAACAGCGAGGAGCTGGGACAAACTGCGACGCCTGGCCACATGTTCTGTGGTCTTGTGCTCAGCCCTAGACCGCGGATAAACTGGGCCTAAAGTGGAGGGCAAGATCCTGGGGCAAGGGAGGGATCATTCCTTCCTGATCCCAGGATCCCTTGTGCATCATGTGGATGCACAGGGATGATCCTGGGGATCGCCCTGGGATAAAGCCCCACCTAACTATGGCCTAAGTATCTTTGTAGTGCCTTATAGAAAAGGCGGTCCATTTGTTTCTGTCTCCAGATGGCTTTCCTGATTTCTTCCAAATACTCTGCAATAGACCCAAACAAAGAAACAACATTATTGCATTGATAGGAGACAACTGAGGTTTGGTCCTCTCACAACCAAATCACAGCAGCTAAGATTATAAACTGGTATTGTGCTGGAAAGGACGGTGGCACAATCTCAGACTTTCCGATTCCGAGCTGCAGCAGTGTTCTCTTCTGGAAGCATATAGCTGAAGTAAACATTGATTATCCAGTTTTTTACTACTTGAGAGAAACGCCAGCTCCAGTGTCCTGTAAGCCTGTCTTCATCAGGTCAGCTGTCATACGATCACACAGACTTTTAATATCAGGTAAAGGGCAAAAGGATTTTCAATCTAGGTTCACATGGCTACAGCTTGATTTTCTATAAGCGTAACACTGCAGCTGAGGAATCACCTGACAAAATGCTGCTTCATACAAAACATTTACCTGCACATAGAAAATTGGAATTTTAGGCAAAAGCTTGGCTGTTCAGATAGTTACACATTTAATGCCTCATTGGCTATTTGTAAGAACTAGGCCAAACAAATACAAAACACTCTTCAGCCACGACTGACATGAGTCGCTTTCACAGTAATCTTCGGACAAAACTTCCATTTAGTGCCCTATGAATCTGAGACTGTTTAGTTGCAAACATGGTAGGTAGCAGGCTATTGTACTACCATGCACTTACCTGGGCCGGATCTACACTAGTCTTATAACGTTGCTAGTGTCCCTTTCTAACGTGGTTCTCTGTATCGTTTCTCTGTATCACGGGACACAGTAGCGTGACTTACGTTTCGCTGCAATGGAACTTCAGGGCACATGGTTCAATCCTTCCGTTGTTTTCCCTCTTCTGTGAGAGCTGCTGGGTTTGCTCTGCCCACTGCCTGCCTCATTCCTAGCCAGCAGGGCAGGGCAGGGCAGGGCAATAGTCATAAGCACACACAACCCTCCTCCCAAAACACCTTAACACAAGTCCCAGGGAATTGCCTGAATGCGTAGGAGCCAGCCACTTTGCTGAAGCTAAGCAGCGCCGGGTCTAGTCAGAGTTTGGATGGGAGACCAAATTGAATAGTTTTAGCAACAGCCCCATTTAAGCCCCGCTGGTCATGAGTTTTGGACTTTGGACCCTTGTTAATTTTCCTGCAGGGAGCTACAGCGATCCTTTGAGCGCTCCTCAGCTCCTTTGCAAAGAGGGGGGAAATGTTAAAAAAAAAAGTCATAAAAAATCAACCGATGACCCAATTTGATTCAAATTTGGTATTTGAATTACTGTGCTAATTTTGGTGTCTTTATCTATAAAGCTTACGCAGATGTAAGCATTTGTTTAAAATCCTGCTCCTGCGCCCACAGCAGCAGCTGGGGCGAATCTTTTGCAAAAGGAGCACAATTAACGCTGGATGCATGGGGCTACTTCACAATCAAAGCAGATTCTAAGATGGAAAACTTCTGAGTCCTTTGCATGCAATTGTCAGTGATTGCACAGTATAACGCTGGTGTGATTTATCTGCTGTAGCAGATAAGATAGCAAACGGGGTGAAGGAAGGAGAACAGGAAGTGGGCGGAGCAAACCCAGCAGCTCTGCTCAGAGAAGAGGAAAATTACCGGTAGAACGAGGCACATGAATCTGTAGCCATGCTGGAACTAAGAAATAGAACCTGTAAGTACAACTCATTTGCAACGTTGGAGACCCAGGGTCACGTGACGCTGTGCGTCACAGTAACCCATTCAAAACGTTAGAATAACATCAGTGTAGATTCCCACCTAAAAGCCAGGGATCCATGTATATGACTTCTATGCATAAGGGTCCATGCATTTTTCTGGGAATGGGGCTTATGCTGTCTCCTAGGTCACTTGTCCTTTCTCTGGCCAATGAATTCTGCTAAAAAACCCTCCCAACTCACCCCCGTAATGCCAATGTAGAGCTTTACATGCAGGGATTCCTTCCCATCTTGCCAGTTGCAAGTACAGTGTGCTTGAGTGATTCGTGTGTCTGTTGGGGGAAGGACTAAGGAACGATTGACCGATGCATTCCACTGGCTACCAGTTCAGCATCCACCATAGCCCCTTGGCCAATTTACTCTGTTAAAGAATTCCAATCCTATAAGAAAATGATTGTGGGGAGGCAGCATTCCTACAGGAACATTTTTTGCATGCCTTGCAGAGCTCTGCAGGGCCATGAGAAAAATACTGCTGTGGAATTGTCTGAGTAGCTGTCCCTATAGGGGAAAAAAAACCCTTATCCTCCCACTACAAATAGGGCCACCTGTCATGATTGCAGGCATCAATCCAACTGAGAAGTGGCGGTGGGGATTTTACATGTTGCTTGATCACTTTCTTCCAGAGGTGCTCTGTGACTATCGTATTCTATTAAAACACACAAACATCCTCACACAATACAGAAGGAAAGCTGTGACCCCCCCACCCCCCAGAATGGCTTTGATGTACCCCAAAAACTATGCTATGGGAAATTAGTTGACTACTCAGATAATAACCCTCCACTCACAAACATATATTGCTGGCAGATAGAAATACAACTGGAATATTCAACAGACTTAGCTGCTCAAACATACCCCATTTGTCTGCTTTCCTAGTCCATGTTTGATATTAGTCACAAAACGGCGTATGCATGTGTCTTCATATGTTCAACTTCATGAGAGTTATTCAGTCACAAAATGGTATCATCCATGTGTGCCAGATATTCAATTGTGCTACAGTACAGTTCTCTGGAAGCAATGTTTATAATGCATATGCACATGACACATTCAGTGTGCATGGACCAATTTGGAGAAAATTCCCAGGAAGCGAAAAAGTCAAGCATTCTACAAGTACTTGCTGAGAAAACTCAGAAAGCTAATTAAAAATCAAGTCAAGGGAGGGACGTTGCCCATCGCTAGTGGTTGATGCTGGCACCTGCTGAGCTCCACATGGAATGACTTTTTAACATGCCCCTGCAAAGGGCCTGATAGTGTTTGATTGACATGACATGCTAAAAGCCACATGAGTTGGCTTTTATCAGTCCACCACAATTGCACTTCATCAGTGCAATGGCATGCTAAAAGCCAGTGCATTCTGAGCTCAGCATGTGCCCCCTGCAATGATATTCATTGACCTCTTAGGCCAAGCTGTTGGGTCTGGAATTCAGCATCTTCGCTGTTTGTGTGTGTGTGTGTGTGTGTGTGTGTGTGTGTGTGTGTGTATGCATGCCAGCTTGCACTGTGACTATCAGTCTACAATAGCCAAGAACACACCCATTTTCTCCCCCCCCCCATTGTCTTCTAGTCCATTAGAAAATCTGGAATGGACAACTCTGCAATTTCTCAGGCTTTCTGGTTGGTATCATGGGAAACTGATCCCTCATAAACACCTCTAGACTTCAGTAGCGGCAGAGAAGCAGAAAGCTTTTGTTCTGGGTTCTTATATTATACAAGCAGGCATCATCTTTTTTACTGGTAGATGACTTCTCATATATCAAAAGGAGTGAAGAGATATGTTATCCCAAACATCAGAAATTGCTGCACCTAAAAAGCATTTAAATATTTTTGGGGTTAATTTTTTTTGTTATGCACTGTGTATGATTTGCATTTATAATAAGAAAATAAGAATCGTTGAAAGTATGACAGAAACCTGCAAACGCTATAACAGCAGAATGCTTTATTGAGTGACTGATTGACTGGCTGATTGCACCAACAATATACAGCAGCACTTTTAGAGTAATGGTGTAATATATATAATGACTATTGGGAATGTTATTCTGATATCTCTTTTTTCTTTATAGTATGTTATAAGCAAGTCTCCTCACTTGAATGACTTTAAATTTTGTTTAATACTTATTGGGGGAGGGGATGTTTTGTTTACCTCCATTGCACATACAGAAGTATTTCCATGATACCAATGTAATAATCCTGAAGAAATTGATCACAGATAATTAGATGCCTGTCCCTTCCTGTCTACAGTCAAAATGCATTGACTGTAATCCTGCTCACATTAGTGCTGCTTAAATCACATCAGAGCCCTATAAAACCTGAGATGGACTATTCAGAGCATTTGGGAATACTGGGTGATATCAAGGAAAGGATCCATCACAAACAGTCTGCAGGCTGGAATCACTGAATGTCATTGGTCAATGGAAATTAAGCTGCACTGTGTACAAGATTGCAGCCTGTTAAATATCTATCTATCTATCTATCTATCTATCTTGGAGGGATTCTACAACAAATCCAAGAAATCTGTATTTTATAAGGGATATGTCAGAAAACAATCTAGCACTAGTTCTGGCATCAAGCTCTGTATTTTGGATTTCCAGTTTACCTGTGCACAAGTGAGAGACAGATGGGAGTGAGCTACAGGAAAAAGTGAAAGTGAATTCTCTCCAGTCTGGAGTTGATTAGCCAGCCACAGGTGTTCACTAATGGGAAATAAGTTGGGAGGCCATTGCTACTGCTTCTCCAGGAGCAACAGGGGATTCATTAACATCCACAGAACTTGGATATATTTTGATGGGGTGAGCACAACCCCCTTGGCTATACGTGACATTATTCCACAGGACGGCTCTGGTTTCCCACTAGCATCTGGCAAATGTACTTTGCATTCTATGAATTTGCCTATAGTTAAGCATTACAGTGGACGTAGCCAAGGAATCTAATTTCTGTTGATGTGATTTAAAAACAACCTTTTGTTATTAGGAATGTTATAATCACACGTATTAAACATGTTTCAGGACCTTAGACCACGTCAATATACCCATACATGGCCCTGAAATCTACAGCATAACACCTTTTTTATCACTTGCCAATGTACATATACCTACTTCTCCAAATACTTCCTTAGCAATAAAACGCTATGATGCCCAGAGGTGGTCCTTTGCTTTGCCCATACATTTTAGTGCAAAGCATTCCCCCACCCCCATCATTGTAGCCTCTGCCCCTTTCATTTTCTATTATATCTCTAAACTCTGAACACTGCCTTTTTTCCAGACAACTATTTGAAATTTGATTGCTTATTGCTTTTCCCTCAGAAGTCTCTTATTTAAAATGTTATTGCTTTTTGTCCTCTCACTCACCATGCTTTTTGAACCTTCCTACCTGCTTTCAATTTCCTTCATTGTATTTCTCTATTTTGTGTTTACTAGCTGCCATCATTTTTCATCTCATACTTATGCTTAGGAGTGAACACCTACCCTTATACATCTTGAAAGTTTCCTCCCTATTTTTAAAGAAGTAAATTGCTCTCACTTCCCACTAGCTGCTGCCTGATTTCTTCTCTGTAGCATTTCCATACATAGACGATGAAAACATTCTTGCTCTGTAATCTAGGTGTACCCCAAATATTGAAACTTTCAAAAAACCTTGAAATCCTCTAATAAATCAGCTTAATAAAGTGTCAGGGGATTTATGAGCAATGTCTACCCTTGTAATTTCAGTTTGAAGAGAAATATTAATTACAGTTGAATTAGTCTTGTTGGAAGACAGAGAAAAGCAAAACAACATTTTGGTCAATTAAATTGCAGATAACTAACCTGTACATACCTATAGCGGCTATAGATGTCATAAATAAGCAAACAGGGGCAAGTTGTAGTGGTGTCCAGTTGGGAAAAATTAAGAGGATACTTTTAAGGAGGATAAGGCTATGAATGGCTGCTGGTCATGTTGGCTATATATTACCTATATATTATCAGAGACAGTGTGCTTCTTTTATACCAGTTGCTTGGGGAAATAATCAGGAAGGTACTATTGAGATCATGTCTTGCTTGTGAGCTTCCCTTTGGCAGCTAGTTGGCAACTGTATGAACACAATGCTAGATTAGGGGCTGTGTACATGTGGAGAAAGCCCCACGATGGCTGTGCATCTGCGCTGCGTTGGTTAGACAATGCTTGCGCAGCTTTGCAGCCACCGTGGGGCTTCCCCGTGATGCTGCGTTTTGAAAAAGTCAGGGATTTACCCCAACTTTTTCAAACGGAGTGATGGCAACATGGCACGTCTGCTGTGTGACATCACTCTGGGGTCAATCTGGGGTCAACTTGGGGGTGGAGTGTGGTGGAAGGCGACCAGCAATTGGTCTCCTTCCACCAGAAAGAGGATGGGGGTGGCTCCAGGACCTGGATGGCCACCCAGAAACCCTGCACTCCTTCCTTGGTGTTGGGATTACCCAATGCTGCCCCAGGAGAGGGGAAGCAGGAGGTTGAAGAGGAGGCGGTGCCAACCTGGCGCCGTGAAGACAGGCTGCAGATAGGCTATATTTGCATACAATTCATCTATACTGAATCTGATCTTTGAGGACAGGCTGCTTGTATTTTTATTTGTTCCTGTTTTGTAGTGTAGTTGTAACTATTTCTGTCTTTATTCCTTCAACTCTTAGTACTTAGTAGGTAGCAAATCTCGTGAACGTTTCTGCTGGAGAGAAGATAAGGACTGACGCTTGAAAATTTACAGCTTCCTCAGTGGCAGTAGTTATGATCACAGATAGTGAAATTCAGCATGGCTGTTCTTACATTCTTACGTTGGATTTAGTTACATATAAGAAGAAATACTATGGGCCCAGTTCAGTTTCTTACCTCTTTGTGGTAATGTGTATGCACAGCTTTGGTCATACAAGACTGAGGAGGCAGGGAAAAGGGCCACAGGTAAGGGAATCTCCTTCAGGGTACAAAGGGATGGATATGGTTGGAACTAGAGCTGTGCACAAGTGGCCTCTCAAAATTCTCCACCCTATTTGTTGGTAGAGAAACTGGGGGGACAGGGGATGGGACAATTTCACCAAATTTCTCCATGGGGTGGAGAAATTCTCCAACAATTTCTCAGGCATCACCATTGGGAATGGCGTATTTCTTTATTTTTATTTTTCCCACAGGGTTTTTGGTGGTGGTGGGTTTTGCACTGGCACTGGAAATGGCAGCAGCATCAACTGTATTGTCAGCTTGCCCCCCCACCCCCATTTTGCATCATCTACAATGCACCATATACCTAACATCACTCCAGGGTGTTGAGGAGAGGGAATGCAGCTACCACAAAAAATAATGAAGAAAATGTGGAGAAAATTCTGAAAAGCGTCATTTTATTGCTAAAAGGTAAAAGAAGAAAAATCTCAGGAATTTCCAGAAAGTTTTCTTTTCCCCTGAAAGGGGCTTCCACTTTTCTGCCTCATTGGGCTTGTCTATACGGCTTGTTTATCCCAACCTAAATGCGCATATTCACATTTCAGGACACATGACGCAGCCATCCATTTGCAGTAGCACTGGCTTTTTAACCTGATACCGTGCATATTCGCATTTGCGGTTTACCGTGAATTTTGGATCATGGCCGAGTTTGCACCACGCATTATGATTATGAGTCTTTGGGGAGTTAAATTGCATTTTGACATGTGGGTGGAGCTTTGAGAGTAGGACAACATGATTGGCCAATTTCCCAATTTCCCACCTATCGGCTGCCTTGTTCCCTCGTGCTGTTTTTAGTTTGAATTCTCTGATTCTGCTGCCTTGTTCCTTCCCCCCTCCACTCCCAATTTGTCTGTTATATGAATCTGTGGAGCTCTGCATATAAAATTGATAGCTTCCATCGTCTCTACTCCGTAGCATCATATGTGCGTATATGCGCATGTACACATTTATAACTGCAGAATAAAAAAACTGCAGGAAATAAATCACTGTTGCTGCTACAGTGTGATGCTCTTTACCTAGTTTCGAATCAATGAAAATTTGGGTTTATATTTAATGATGGGGGCATTGTCAAGGCATTTTATCATTTATTTTGAATGTGTGTTGGTGGTGTTTTTGACCTCAACTAATCCCCATGAGGTGGTTGAGGGTACTGTCTATATTATTCTTTCTCTTACACATCTCACCACTCCTCTACAGTCTCCCAGGCTGCCTGCACTTCCGGATCTGAAAAGATCCCATGGGAGGAATAAATTCATGATGTCTTCCCCTGGGAGGGAAGTGTGGGAAGCCAATGAGATATGACTGTGCAATGAAAGACAGGACACTCTCACACACTCCTCAGTCATCTCATAAGTAAGGTAAGCACAGGAACCCTGGGCCAAACCCATGAGAATTTCTCCAAAATGTCTTCTTCTTTTGAATTTCTTTTCGAAAGCTATTTCTTTTCTATCAAATTGAATGAGAATGGTTGATTTTTGTTGTAGGGATTTTTGGGGGGGCACAGCACTAATTGAAACACGGCATTCAGACATTCAGTCCTGTATCTACATACCTGGGAGTAAGCCCCATGGAACACAATCCGACTTACTTCTGAGTAGCCATCTATAGGACTGCACTTTAAATGAGCAGCGTCAGACTGGAAAAGCAAAGCCAGTGGTGTTCCGCAGAGATCAGCAAGCAGTCAAATGTCTTGGTCACAGATTGGAAGGTGCACATAAAATCTGCTGCTAATATAAAGCTGAGAGACCTTCAGAAGCTGATGCCCCTTAGAAGTTTAATGAAGGTGGCTTTCAAGCTTAAATGTCTTCATCTTTTGGCAGTGGTTGCTAGAAGATTGCGCCTCAGTGTAAGCACTACACTTCCAGCCTTTTCTTACTGTCATGCAATGTATGATGGTGTACTAAGGAGGTACGCTATGCAGCTTGGGAGGCATACCCTTTTGAAGTTTTTGATGTTCATTTTCAGTCTCTCAGGTCATCATTCTGCCTTTATAAAAATCCATTTTCCCCTTAATACATAGAATCATAGAACAGCAGAGTTGGAAGGGGCCTACAAGGCCATCGAGTCCAACCCCCTGCTCAATGCAGGAATCCACCCTAAAGCATCCCAGACAGATGGTTCTCCAGCTGCCTCTTGAAGGCCTCTAGTGTGGGAGAGGCCACAACCTCACCAGGCAACTGATTCCATTGTCGTACTGCTCTAACAGTCAGGAAGTTTTTCCTGATGTCCAGCCGGAATCTGGCTTCCTTTAACTTGAGCCCGTTATTCCGTGTCCTGCACTCTGGGAGGATCGAGAAGAGATCCTGGCCCTCCTCTGTGTGACAACCTTTTAAGTATTTGAAGAGTGCTATCATGTCTCCCCTCAATCTTCTCTTCTCCAGGGTAAACATGCCCAGTTCTTTCAGTCTCTCTTCATAGGGCTTTGTTTCCAGACCCCTGATCATCCTGGTTGCCCTCCTCTGAACACGCTCTGAACATATAGGTTATTGTCAAAGCAGATGTTCACCACAAAAAGGAATTTAGTAGCCAACCATGAGGGCTTCTTTGTTGTTTCTTCATTTAATAAGGAAAAGGTTTATGGGTCAAATGCAAGGCTCCCACTTGAAGAGGGTGGTGGCATATGTGTATATCCATTAGGAGCTATAAACTTTTGAACAACTTTTTTTTTAAATAAAATAAAATAAAAGCAATAATACTTACTGCAGGATGCCATTGTGGGTCCAAGCTGAAAGTGGCTCCCTGCTTAATGGTCCCTTAAGCCCCCTTGGCAGCTATTACATTCCTTTGCTCAGGCAGAGAAATTGGAAACTAAATGCTATGTGCTTTCACTTCACAAAAAAACCAGAGATGTTCTTTTGCTCTGGTTTTCTTAGCACTCAGCAAATGCACAAATCAATGGTCTGGTTCAGATGTCGCAATAACCCAGGTTTCAAAAGCCTGGGTAATGAAGTGGGAGCAAGCAAATGTGCTGTCCCGACCCCTCGATTGCTTCCACTGCAAATGGGAGGAGCTAACCAAACAAGTCCAATGGCAGCCTGTAGAAGTTCGGTGGCAGCTCTGCTGGCAGAAACTCTGTTGGGTGTGGACAGATCCTACTAAGGGCTACATCTGCATATAATTCATCCATATCTACGGAATCTGATCTTTGAGGACAGGCTGCGTGTATTTTTATTTGTTTCAGTTTGTAGTGCAATTGTAACCATTTCTTTCTCTCTTTACTCCTTCAGCTCTTAGTGCTCAATAGGTAGCAAATCTCTGGGATGTTTCTGTTGGAGCAAAGATAAGGACCGACGCTTGAAAATTTACAGCTTCCTCGCTGGCAGTAGTTATTATCACAGGTATTGGAATACATTAGAATAGAGAGGCTATAATTCTAGCACTGAAGAACAACAGCACTGGATCTTCTTTTAAAGTGTGATCGAACACAGGGGAATAGTACTAATGGCTCAGGAGTCACTTTGTTAAATGCCGGCGCTTAATTCCACAAAAAACCCACTCTGAAATGGTGTGTGGAGAGTAGCTTGCTCCTAAGGCTCATATAACAAACACAACTCCATTTGTGAAAGGTTCAGAATTAATATGCTTGGAGATATTATCCAGAAGAAGCATAAATACATAGGGGTGCAGGCAGAAGGATCTTACTAAAATTTTCAATGGGATGTATTAGAAACCCCCAACCGAATATGTCCAAGACAGAATATCCAAGTTTTGACTAATTCAAGAGGATATCATATTATATGAGGATTCCACTTTTCAAGGATGCAGCAATACCACATATTTTTGAAACCTGAAATATATTAGTGAAGTGTGAGCAGCTCAAAGGAAATAATCTTACCTCTACCAATACACAAGAATGACGTTTTTGTGATAGTATGAGAAAGAGTCATGACCATGCTACAGCATAGGAAAACAGTACGCACTTTTATAGTTGATTTTAAGAGGATTCCTCACAGTTTCATGCCCTATATCCACTTTTATAGCCAATCTCTGAAACGTTCTACCTTTACTTCAGTGAGGCAAGAATGCTTTCTGAATTCCTGTTCATCTCATTGTAACCAGGGCAATGATTTTGATTCTGACGTCTGGTTCAGAAGTCTGTGTTTCATCATTTGGATTTAACCTTCTTGTATATTAACCTTGGACACTGGCCTATCTCTCCTGAGTCCTTCTCCGTGCCATCACCTTAATGGTGGTCATTCACTTTTCTGTCTGCATCTGATAGTACCAGCACTCCAGAGATGGTCTTGAATGGAAAACTATTACCAGCCTTGTACAAATGTAAAACCAAACCAACTTATTCTCCAAAAAAAATATCTTCCTTTTAGGAAGTGCAAGACACAACTCAAAGTTGCTGTAGGTCTTTTAAAACTTCAGATACTACCTCAAGTTTTGTTGTGTGTTTTTTCTTTTACTTAAAGCTTCTGTTTGTCTAACGTTGGCAAGGGTCTGTCTTTAGCAATAAGAATTTTTTGGGGGGTAGTTTGCTATGTATCACAATATACCATATGGACCAAATGTTTTGATTTGTTGACCTTACTGGAACTGTGTGTATAGAGTGCTATTCACGATCTCAAGTCTGGAATTCTCATGATCAAGCTTTAAGATGGACTACCCTTTTAAAAATGAAATTCCCTCTTCATCGTAACAGTTAAAGCCGCAGGAGCCCTGCCTTCTTGTAGCCCTGCCTACAAAAGAGGGCAGGGCTCCTGAAGCTTTAACTGTTGGAATGAAGATTGAATTTCACCTGGTGATGCATGCTGTTAAATGCCTGCCTTCTCCCAGGCATTTAACAGCATTTAACAACATATGCTGAGTTTGTTTTTAACAGACCCCAGAATAGCTGTTTTTATAAGGATACTGTGTTTTTATGCTTTTTATGTTTTTAAACTTTGTGTATTTGTTTTGATGTTTACTGTTTTTAACTTTTGCAAACCGCCCAGAGAGCTTCAGCTATGGGGGTGGGTGGGTATATAAATTCAATAAATAAATAATTAAATAAATAAATGACATTTGCTGAGATTCCCTTTTCTACCCAACTGCTAAAGATACAGGAGCCCTGTCCTCCTTTCCATATGGTCACCCTGTAAGCTTCGTAACAATTACAGTGTGGGTGATATGCCACAGCCAGTCTCATGCATGCAAGAACAATTAGCTGGAGTTTGTCAGATGTTTTGTAAAGCCATATGCAAATTGCCATTGAACCATAATAGCACTGCAGTAATTTTTGCTGCATTTATTACAAAATCAGGACACAGCAGAAAGGACAGGCCACCAGCTGGCATAGATTGATAGATCTCTTTTGACATCCACAGTGTTCTGCGATGCACACCAGTTGGAGTTTATTGTTCAGAAAAGAATGATCGCCTCACTAGGAGCCCACCATCAAGTCCTGAAATTAACTCTAAAAAGAACAAGTATTGACAAAAGAGGAAAACAAGATGTCTTACAGAGAAGCTTGAAGTGCCTTTGCCTCAGGTGCCCTTCAGAGGCAGCTCCTCAGCTGCAAGGCTAAGGGCCGCTTTGGTGTAACACAGCACAGCGGAGGGCATGTGGATGAGGCACCCCCATGAGTGGAGCTGATCATGAGGGCAATTCCCACCAAATTGGTGCCAATGCTATGGGGAAAACTGACGTGGTTGTCCCCACCAACAAACGCACAACAGTTGCACACGGCCCCCAGCCACGCAGGAGCACATCCCAGAAAAGTAGCTCCCTCCCACTTGACTGGAGACTTGTGAAGGGCACCTCCGCAAAGAGAGGTTTGGTGCGTCTCATAGCACTAAATTAATTAAGCAGTAGGAGACAGGGACAACTGGTTGAAATTAGATCCATATATTACACGTCTCGGCAATTAGATGCTGCATTAAAGCCATGGATGGCTACACATTGCAAAGTAAAACTACCCCCAAAGTATAAAGTCAAAACTGTGTAACATGTAATTATTCACAAAGTAAATTAAGGTGCAGTTCTATGCATGTTTAGACAGAAAAAAGTTCTGCAGTTTCCAGCATGCTGGCTGGGAAATGTTGGGAGTTGTAGGATTCCCCCCACCCTGCCCGTCTAAACGTGCATAGGATTGTGCTCTTAGTGACTAAATATATGGAGTTGGGCTAACTGGGTGTAGGCTACACTCAGAATGTATAACTCTGTTTCTAATGATTCTAAGCTAATTGGATCTAATGATGAACATCTAGACTGCATTTTTCTTCTGCCTTCCTCCTGCCAGAAATGCTGCCAAGGTTCAGAAGATGATGGAAAGTGATTCCCCTGAGTGAGCATGGAACACAGTGCGCGATGCACTGCAATTCACCAGGATGTCCACCCATAAACATCATCCTGAGCAATGCTCTGTAGACTGTGCCCTGATCAAGGTGGCTCTGTAATAGAAATTATTTTAATGGGCATGAAGCTCATCTGAGGCTGAAGCAGCACTGTGTAGCGATTCCCCCATAATCATGGTATCCTATTTATTACTGCCAAACAGAATGCAAAAAGGTCATTTTCCCACTTTGGAATTTCTGAATCATTTAGTAGCTAATTTGTAATGATAATTACTGCAGTTTGATGTGTAATTAGCTTGAAGTATTGTTCTTCCTTGTCTGTTAAAGAGAGTGAGAAGGGATAATGTGTCTGATCTCTGTTCCAGGTGGTTAGGATGTTGGTGGGTTGTAGTATTCAAAGTAAACAGCTGATGGGCAGTGTCCTATAATCTTGGTGGTTGCTTGCTTTCATTTCACTGCAATTTATAGGGATTGAGGAAGCTGTCCTATACCTGGTTAGACAAGACCATTGGTTCATCTAGCCAATGATTGTCTATTCTGACCGAGATGGGCTCTTTAGGACAATTTCCCATCCTTTTAACCAGAGATGCCAGAGATTGAACCTGGGATCTTCTGCATGCATAACATGTATTCTGTCTATGGATAACTGTCATGATTCCAAGCCCTCCCACCGAGAAGTGAGACAATAAAGGGCTTTGCCATGTATTCCAAAAAGTTTTATTCAGTAAATAGACATCTCTTCACACCTGAAAGGAGTGTGAATGCTAGGAGCTATCCTCTAAGCTTAATTAGCCTAAGAAAGCAAGGCAGTTGCCTATCAACTAAGAGTTTCCCACAGCGCCTGACAGGCTTATACTGAACTCCTCCTTCAGGTAAGGTCTTCAAGTGGTAATGCCTGATGATAGGATGACCACATGAAAAGGAGGACAGAGCTCCTGTATCTTTAACAGTTGCATAGAAAAGGGAATTTCAGCTGGTGTCATTTGTATATATGGAGAACCTGGTGAATTTCCCTCTTCAACACAACAGTTAGTGCAGGAGCTATACTAGAGTGACCTGATTTAAAAGAGGGCAGGGCATCTGCAGCTTTAACTGTTGTGATGAAGAGGGAATTTCACCAGGTTCTCCATATATACAAATGACACCTGCTGAAATTCCCTTTGTTAAAGATACAGGAGCCCTGTCCTCCTTTTCATATAGTCACCCTATCTGACGAGTGGCTAACTTAACGGATTGCCTCTCACCTCCACTTCCTTTGCCGTGCGGTGGACTCTGGGATCTGTCAATTCTGATGTTCCCTCCCCCTCCAACAAAGATTAAGTTCCCTGGGGTGGGGAGGGTGATTTCTGAGCCTGGGCCTCCTGTCTGATAAGCTCCTGGAAAGATTCCTCCTTGACTCCTGGAGAGTCTTGGATAATTTTCTCCCCTGCTTTCTCTCCTCCTCCTCCTGGCTCTGAGTCCAATTTGGGGTACACACCAGGAATACTGGGCCTGATCCTGACAATATCAGAGAAATCCACAACAAATTCAAATACGTTTAGGTTTCTGTGAATCTGAAATTCTGCAGCAGACTGACTTTTTCTGAGTCACTCAGATTTTGAGGATGTGCGGACTGTTTTTTAACTGTTGGAGGGATTTCCCAACTTCATACTTGGATTAATGCATACTAGCGCAAGTGCACAATTTAACAAAATCCATACATCCTTAATTCTATCAATGAGCTATGGTCCCTCCCCATTCATACTGAGGAATGAAGCAGCATCCAACTGCAACTCCCAAGCCACACAGCAAAGTGGTTTTAAAATTAGTGAAGTTACAAAAGCAATTTGCAATATGATATTGTGGGGTGGGGAAGGTTTCAATTTTTGAAAGAAAAGGTATCAAAAATCCTACTGAGCCAGTACAAGCTCCATGTATGAGCCTGTACTGCTCTTTGGATCCTGGCCTATATTAATACCCCAAACACCTTTGTTTAAAATGCAGATACAGCTGGTTTATATATTCCCTCTTCCAGAATACCTGGAAAATACAAATTAAATGTCCAGACTTTGACCAAGTATAGTTATCAATGTTCTCCATAGCCTCTGTCATGTGCTAATTTCATGAAAGATGCTCCACAGGATTACTAGGGAATGAACCCTAGTTGTGTCTGCCGTTGGTGTCAAGCACACCACTGACCCTGCCCTTTGAACACTCAGACATTGGCACAGATAGCTGCACTGTCCAAACCTACATGTGCACATTTATTTATTATTTATTTGTTACATTTCTATACCGCCCGATAGCCGGAGCTCTCTGGGCGGTTCACAAAAATTAAAAACATTCAAAGTATAAAACAACAGTGTAAAACCATAATATAAAATACAATATAAAAGCTCAACCAGCTAAAAACAGCAGCAATGCAAAATTACAAATTTAAAACACCAAGTTAAAATTTATTTATAGACTGTTAAAATGCTGGGAGAATAAAAAGGTCTTCACCTGGCGTCTAAAAGCATATAATGTAGGTGCCAAGCGAACCTCCTACACGCTTGTGTGTAGGTTTCTACTGAAAAGTTCTTCTGCCTTTTTGACCACTCTAACCAATTTGCTAGAAAAGGAAGTGTGTTGTAAAATAAATTCAAAGAGAAGAACATTTTGGAGAAATTTTCATGGGTTGGTTTGGGGTTCTTGTGTTTATGGTTCAGGAATGTGTATGAGTTTCCTGACTTTCTTTGTACAGCCATCTGTCTGACAGCCTGTAGCTTCCTTGGCTTCCAGCACTTCAATTAAAGTTCAGTGGAAGATATCATGAAGTAACTCCTCCCTTAGGGCTTTTTCAAATCCGGAAATGCAGGCATCTTGGAAGGCTGCGGAGCAATGGAGAAACACTCACACACACCACCACCACCACCCTTGGCTACCTTGTATTGATTAGATAAACTCAAAAGACACCAGCAACAGAAATTCAAAAGAAAATACAAATACCGTGAGAATGGAGTAGAGAAATGGAATCCACTTCCATGGGAGAAAAAAACTTTGAGGAATTTGGAGGACAGATTTCGGCACAGTACTATGCCCACTTCTTCCCTGGAGCTGGATACAACACTGGCTCCCTAATACCTGCTACAGGGCTTTCATGGAAGAAGTGGTATTATATGGAACTGCTTTTGAGACAAGATGTATTCTTGTCTCCATGTACATTCTTGACACCATGTACATTGATGGTGCTATATAAATAAATAATAATATTCAGTCACCCCTCAGAAATTTAATGTTAGGAAGAACCTGGGGATGGTACTGAACTCTGCAGAATGACAACTGGAGCTGAGCCAAAATTTCTCAGAAGATATTTTTCTCAGAAATATTCTAAGATTTTTTTTCTTACCCTCTGAAAATTAAAATCCACTTGCATAATTTTCTTCATATTTTCATCATCATCATCATTTTTTAATTTTCTTTAAAAAATTTTTTTTTTATGGTGGCTATCTCCTCGTGTATAACCTCGTGTGGCGCAGAGTGGTAAAGCAGCAGTTTCTGCAGGTGAAACTCTCCCCATGGCCTGAGTTCGATCCCAGTGGAAGCTGGTTTCAGGCAGCCGGTTTGGGTCGACTCAGCCTTCCATCCTCCCGAGGTCGGTAAAATGAGTACCCAGCTAGCTGGGGGAAAGGTAATCACGGCCGGGGAAGGCAACGGCAAACCACCCCGCTATAAGGCCTGCCAAGAAAACGTCAGCGAAAGCTGGCATCCCTCCAAGAGTCAGTAATGACTGCCAATACAGCTGTTGCTGTTGACACTTGTAGTGACTGGAAAAAAGCAAAGCAAAACAAGCCCCCCCCCAAAAAACACTTCTTTTTGGGGAAAAAAGAAGCTGGCAATGGTGAATGCTCTCTGTGAAAAACGGTTGGAGAATTTCTCTCCCTACTTTCAAATTCTTTGCCCACAAATAGAGTGAATAATTTTGGGTGGCCATTTGCACGCAGCAATATTCCACATGATCAAGACTCCTGATTGCAAAGAAGTGGACATAGAAGTTGCTGCTCCTGTGTCGGCTTAGAGTCTAAGCCAGGGGTGCCAAATCTCTTTCAGCCTGATGGTCAAATGCAATTTCAGAGAAGGTCTCAGGGGCTGCATTCCAGTGGAAGGCAGGACTGTAGCCAAAGGGGGGGGGGAGGCAGGCCAAAGTCAAAAGGGGCGGGGCCAAAACACCCCAAATACCAGCATATTTTAGTGTAAAGCTCTTATTGCCAGTAACGAAGACAGGAGAGGCATTTCAACATGTTCCGTTCATCAAAGCTACTGCTGTGCATTTCAAAACTTCACAGTCTTGGGTTGTGGAGAAGAAAATATTCCTTTTACAGTCTGATTAATGGATTACTACAATGGCAAATTGTTAAATCATATTTTAATCTGTTACGACTCAGCTAGTGAAATGGTTGCAAGCAATGCATGCCTATCCTTTGATTTGGGAAATGCAGCTCAACCTTCATCGCAAGGCTAACAGTATCTGTCATAAAAGACAATTATCCTGTCCTTTTCCTTTAATAGTATATGGCAGACTAATAGGCAGGCCTCATTCATTAATGCTTCAAGCAACATGTAGAGAAGATGGATCACAGGCAGGCATTAAAAGGTGCTACGCCTGCTGTTTGCAAACTTGACAGAATCTAAAAAAAACCAAAAAAAAAAAACAAAAAACAGGGAGGCTTCTGCCACATTCTTATAAACACAGAGAGAATTTATAGAATACTTGTGTTCTAAGCAAGGTCAGTTCTACTAGACTGACTTTCGGTGCCTTTAGCAAATGTCACAGTTTACTCTAACAGAAGTGCAAAGATAAATGGAAAATACCTAATGATTTGCTTCCTTTAAGGTGGTGCCATCGAAGAAAAATGAGCATGTATGACTGTAGACCTTTAACACAGATCAGATACAACCAGGATGCTCAAATCTCTTTTTCCAGCCCAATCTCTACCTATAAAGCAGAAAGTATGTGTGTGTCATGTTTGTCCTGAAATGTTTACCCACTTCCACATATGGTACTGCCTTAATACTGTTCACCCAGACAGGTCTTTGTGTACATGGAACAGAAAAAAATCTAAAATGATGAATTTTGGGGGTTTAAGTATTTCTAAAGAATTTAATAAAAACCTAGGTTTATGCTTACAACTCCCAGCATGCCTTGGGCAGGAGGCCAGACTTACCAGCTTTTGGCAGCCATTGTGATTTCTAAGGTCAGTCTCAATCAGTCAACCCAATTCCACATAAAAGAAAACAACCCACATAAATTGGCTGCATCTGTTTGTGGTGCCTCCTCCCATCTGCCATGTGTGGTTTTAAAATCAAAACTAGATACAACAGTGTAACTTTGAGAGGCCGAACTCTGGACATGCTCAAAGGCACCCCATCCTGATGTCGCTGTTTTCTCAGAAACTGGGGGAAGCATACATGCAGCCTTCATCCTTAAAAGGGAGGGAGGAAAGGGAAGCACTCTGCACATGCACAGAAATAGGCTCAACAAAGGGCAGCAAGTAGGTGGGCCAGTCCCGGCCCTTCAGTACAGGCTCCTAATGGAGCACTTGGTGGGCAAAAAGTTCAGGCCGGGGTAATCCTAGCAGGACTTGCTGGAGCTGGGCATGTCCACTAACAGCCTTTTACTTCCCCTTCTTCGCAATACTCCTCAATCCTTTATCGAGCAGCATCAGCAATGAGAGGAAGGAAGTGCCTATCAGAGGACATGTGCACCTGCAGGCTGCCAAAGGCATGCTGGGAGTTGTAGTACTGGCATGTAAAGTGGCAAATTTTAAATAAAGCATGAGTTAGCAAACTAGGTCACTATCTCTCAGTCCTAACCCAGCCCCCACTTTTGTGACCTCTCACTGTCTTTGTTCTCCTTCTAACAGACTTTCTCCAACTGCCACTAACACCACTCATCATTCCATTCTAGCCTCAGCTATCAGTCATTCCTCCATTCACTCTTCTGTTTCAATAGTAAGGTCAGTTTTTTTACATAAAAATCATAAACTTTATTCAGTAATTCTTTCATCTGTCTTGGAATGGTGTGGTTTAGTTAGGAAAAAAATGCAACATAAAAAATCTCATCAAATTAAAAGGCCTTGGAAAAAATATATTTTATATATTGGCATTTAAAAGCCATTAATGCAGTCACTAGGCAAGCCTGCATGGGAAAAAGTAATCCATAAGCAGGGTGCCACGACCAAGATGGCCTGCTCCCCAGTTGTCTTCCACCACATTATCCAGGGTCTTAGGCTTATGCCTACAACTTCCAGCATGCCTTGGGTGGTAGGGAAGATTTATCAGGCTTTGGCAGCCATCATCTGGAAGCGGCTTGACATCCTGGGCCTAACAAAACAATTTACTAACTCAACCAAACTAAAAAAAACTTCCAACCTAAAGATGGATAAGTTGCAGAGAAATTTATTATTTATCAAATAAATGTTATAAATGTTATTCATGGACCCGAGCAGCACTGGGCATATCAGCTAGTATTTAATATACCTCTGAAAGTTATATTTACAGACTGCCTTTAAATTAAATGTATTATCCTGTTTGGTCATGATGTCTACAAAATATAAATTGTCTGGATATCCTTGCAGCTCCTAGAAATGTATTTTCCACTGCCTGAATACAGAGACACAACTTGGCATGTTATGATTACTGGCATGGTGTTAGGCTTTGCAAGTCAGTTTTGCAATTCCATTCTACCCTCTTTCAGGAATAAGAACCTTATTACACTTGATTGTGTTCCAAAAAAATTCCCCTCAATTTTCCATATGCTAACATTGTCCACACTTTTACATGATTTGTTTGTTTTAAAGTCGCAATCCTAGACACACACTGTCCATGGTATAAACTCCACTGACCACATTTGGATCTAAGGGTAGGCAGTTGGATCCATTGACAATATGGCTTCACATTTTTGGTATGTAAGTGAGTCAGTCTAAATTACCTCCAGGGGTCCCTTACAACTCAGTGCCCCTGAGTACAAAGAGATTGAGGATTTCCCCCAACTTTGTAACCCTTGAATTCGGAAGCTTTGTTATGCCTGAGGGAGTAGGAGAAAGTGAGGCTGGGAGGAGAGTGAATTTAAGAAAAAAAGGTGGGAGCTACTTTTATCTAGGTAGAAGAGATTCCTAGGCAGCTGAGGGGAAGTAGGGATCAGTTGGTGATGTTGTGGGACCTCATCTTGAGCAGAGTGCAAATAAACCATTTATAAAAGAAATGCTGCAAATCTCCAGCGCTCTCCTTTAAGGAAACTGAAGTTTGAGTAAGTGCTGAAGCCCCTGCAAGAGCGTAATAGTATACTAATAAACTTTACAGACTGGAGAAGGGTGAACTGAGAGGGTAATGATTAGGACCAAGCTGAAATGAATCCTTGAATTCTGTCACCTGTTTGCAACCTGCAAAGAAGTTCTCAATTTAGTAATTTTCGAAGCCCGCCTGCAAATACAGGAGAAGTGTTTGCTAGGGTGGCCATATGAAAAGTAGGTCAGGGCTCCTGCAGCTTTAACTGTTGTGATGAAGAGGGAATTTCACCAGGTGCTGTATGCATACAAATGGCACCTGCTGAAATTCTTTTTTCTCTACAACTGTTAAAGATACAGGAGCCCTGTCCTGTTTCCCATATGGTCACCCTAGTCTGTGCCCATTTTATTATCAGAGACAGTCCTGGCAGAGACAGTGATTATACTCTTCACTGCTTCCCAGCACCACTTTCTCCTTCCTCTATGCCAGTATGACAGCAGGAGGTATTGTCCTCGTCGTGGTTTGGCTTTGTGAGTGACACCGTCACACAGCCAAATCTGATTGGCTACATGGCATCACATCAGGTTTGGCTCCATGATGACGTTAAGAAGTCAAATCAGAGCAAAGGAAATGCTTCCCCTGATAAAGAGGGAGTGGGAAATGGCATATGGCATGGTCATGGCCACCACCAAGACAGTGAAGAAGGTAATAAAAAAAGGATGCCTTCAGGGAAGCTTGGTAAGAGATGAACAATGACAGGCAGTTGAATCTGATTTGAATTAATTATATTCTATATGGACATTAGAAGGGGAATAGGCTTGTGATTGTAAGTACTGTAGAAAGCATGTATCTTAGAAAAGGTAAGTAGGGGCAGATTCCTGTACTACCATCAAAAGAATCACTTCTTGATCCTGGTTTTTTTTGAGGGGGTACGAGGTCAGTATAGATGTCCTCTGCATGAACACTTCTATTGACTGTTTCCACATGTAGATAATATCTGGTGGTAAAATGTGACTAGTAACATACCACTGTTTCCTTCATGCCATTTCACTGCAGTACTCAGCGCCCACTCCTTTCCACCAGGAGACAGTAACAATACATATTTGTCCCATATAACATTAGAGTAAACTGTGCTGTTGCTGTTGAAATGACCATTTACACAGTCTGCTTGACCCAGTCACACCTGTGCAGCAGTTGAAGCCATGGGTTCATTTAAACAGAGATCTGAGATGGCAATGAAAAGATCCAGTCAAACCCCTTGATAAGTCAACAAGGTTTTGTCTATTTGAAATCCATAACAATACGTTTCTTGCTCACTTTGACAACTGTTTCACCCCGTTGTACCTTCTTATTGTTCCAAAATGCCTGGTCTCAACCGGAATCAGATACTAATATACTGAAACTGCTGGTTTCTCTGGTGACTTTCACATAGGAGGTCTTCTGCTCCCCTGCCCTCACAGCCGTTCTGCTCCTTGATCAGGACTAGTATCAGGAGTAGGCATGGCTGGTCACCTGCCAAGGGCCCACATCCCAGCAGGGGCTGCCTTTTGCTCTGGTCCAGACAACAGTGATGGTGAGAAGGAGAACCAGTAGAGGTCACTGCTAACTGGTTCTCTGTCTGTCAAGCAATCAAGTGGTAGCAATGATGCTAAAGAGGAGGAACTGGTGACACTGGTATCGAAGAGGTAGACCCACTGAGGTTGGGGGGGCATTGAGAGTATCTTGCCCAAAGGCCCTCAGAAACCTGGAACTACCACTAACCTCAATGATCAGGCAGATTCATAGTTCAGTCTTTCAGCAATGATTATGGTTGAACTCCCACTTCAGAGAGGGAGAGGGAGAGAGAGAGATTCTTCCCTTTTCTTGTTTCCCCCTTTCCTCTCCGCTTTCCCCTTCCCTTTTCTCGTTGCCCTTCTCCTCTCTCACCAACTTCCAGCAATTGTTTCCATCACTGTCCTTTTCCCAGCATTCCATTTTCCTGGCAACTCTTATCTGGTACCATTGAGTACCTTATTTATCCTATGCCAGAAGTATCAATTACGAATATCTCTGCCTAAATGTCTGCAGATAACTAACAGTCTGACTGAATTGCTATTATCTTGCTTGCTGTGGTTTCATGTTGTGTTGGCTTTAATTGTTCTCATTTAAAAAATGAAATTGTGTTGCTTTTTAACGGCAAAGAAAAGGAGATTGAGGCCCTGCTCCATCTTCTGGCCTTTATTCAGCCTCTGTCTTGGTGAAATTTGTCAATGCCCCAAATATTCAACAGGGGGAGCCAGAATATTTAATTGGTTACTTTAAATAAGAATCACAAATAATCCCGAATGATGTTAAAATTCCATGGCAAGACTGTCCTGTTGACTTCAGTGAAAGGTTTATCAGCTCCTTAAACATGGAACAAATGCAGATGGTGGCTGCCAAGGGGAAACATTACTAGGCTGAGATGCAATGATAGTTATTATTATTATTATTATTATTTATTTATATAGCACCATCAATGTACATGGTGCTGTACAGATAACACAGTAAATAGCAAGACCCTGCCGCATAGAACTCATTCCAAAACTCCTAGCACAATTATACACATGCTCAATATTCTCATCAAGTTAGCTCATTTAATCAACATTTTCTAATCATCTTTTTCCTAGTTCATTTCCAAGTGATTATTTGTGCAAAGTATTTTGTGAGTAGCATCTTGTTGTCTATCCTGTTGCTGAAATGTGTGCCAGGAAGCTTCACTCTTCCAGTGCATTTTGCATGGCTCCTTAGCCAACACTCATAATCAGTGAAATTAGTTTTAATTAGAGAAAATGGGAATATTTGTAAGAGTAGTAGACATTTGTATTGATTAAAGAATACCCAATATGTAATTATGGAACTGACACAAATCCCCTGCTTTGAAAAACCACACTGACAAATTAACCTCTTTCCACGAATCAAGGAGGAAAAAATCCTTGTGTGTGTAAATTAACCCATCATTTCCATATTATTCCAAGACTGCCAGTGTCCAAAGCCCGTTCTCGCCCAATTTCCAGTATAGAGTTTGGGAATTCATTTCTATGGGAATTTAACGTCTTCTTTTTATGCTAAGAAACTGTATATCCTACCCATTCAGCTTAGCTATAAGTCTGCAATAAGACACGTAGAAATAATTATTTAAAAAAAACATTGCTTGCATGTTTTAAGTGAGCGTGTTATGGAGAATTACCCTGGGCATCTCTTCTCTGTTTTATGTCTATTGATAAAATATTAGCAGGGTCATTATGTCTGGGCATAATGCCTAGAACTGGTTCATGCTTTAGTTTTTGTAACTCTTGTGGGGATTAAACACTTGGACTTGGTCTATTTGCATGTAACATCAGTGGAAGAGACTCCTGAAACTTCAAAATGATAGTGGCTGGTGCCTGCAGGGACTGGTAGGGTGGAGGACAGAGTGGCCAATGGTAGAAGCCAAAGCCAATGGGAGGTGTGACCAACTAATTCTGGTTTTGTCTCCATTCTCCTCCCATCCGATGACACTAAAAATATTGAAGCACTCCTGTAACATCTAATTGAATTTAAGAATAAATGAGTTATGTTGGATCAGTAGGCTTCTACACTATCATACTTTTTCCAGCCAACCCTATTAACTATTTTCCTGTTGGGCCACCATTCCAGGATGCCTATGCACAGGTTAAGAGATGAAGCAGCTGCATGCCAGATCCCACGCATGGAAACAGAGAGACAGATGCCTCTAGAGTTATCATCTTCCCACTTATCCCTCTGCTGCATTGTGATGAAATACGTATGGCATGAAATTGGCCAACATTATTAGAGCACAAAGTTGTGGCCAATTTATTACCCAGTTATGCCTGTGTGTCTAATTTGTTCTCGTCCCTTAGCCAACCAGACCCAATAAGCACTGCTCTCAAAACTGTATGATGGTACAAAGCAAGTCGTTTTAACCCAACAGAGATTGCTTGCATACTTTTTCGTTTGCTTGGAAACCTGTGTTTGACCATATTAATGATATAAGGGTGGGAGTCTGATTAGATTAGTTCCTATAAAAACCAAGTTGGAAGAGAAGCTGTAAAATATATATCCTTGTAAATAAACATGGAGGGAACTAGGGAAGATGCTGAATTCTGGAATTGGTAACAAACTCCCAACTAATAATTAGCTTGTCCCGGCATCAGCTGCTTCCAGCCTTCCCTGCTGCCGGTTTTCCTCCTTTTCCTTTTCCTCATCCTGTTTGCGGTGTGGGTGGGAGAGAGAAACTCGCATAAGGGAAGATTGAGGATAAAAAAGGCCCAAACTGAAATTCTTGATGACACAATGGAGGCTTCTGAGCATGCTCAGAAGCTCCATTACCTGCTGGGATTTGTAGTTTACTTCCACCCTCCCATCTCAATCCATTCAACCAAGGGGAACAAAAATACAAATTACAGTATTCCCAGAGATACAGTGGAGCTTCCAGAATATGTGCAGAAGCCTCAGATGTGTTACCAGGATCATAGTGGAAACTTAAAGATGGCCCCCTAATTATGAGCCCATTTTCCTCATTCCTCCCCTTGTAAAGTGAGTTTGAGCATTTAAGACTGTGCACTGGTACAAGTAACCCTGCAGTACCGGAATGTGTTCCTTCATGCCACAGAGGTGTGAGGTGAAATGCATGGAGCATTTCTTTCAAGCTCGGAAGCACAATTGTCTGTGTCACTTCTGAAAAATTAAAAATAACCACCCTCTCCTTATTGCAAAATTGGTCCCTTGATTTTGAGCTATACAGATCATTAAAAGCTACTCTGATTACTGGATTATTTGTTGTATAAAAACAATAACAACAATGTTTAACTCTAACGGATCATAAGCTCCTTTTTTATGAAATACCTTGAGCAGAATATAGCAAATGTAGGTCTCCTTTCCAATAGGATCAACATTCTTATTTAAGATCCCCACCTCAATTCTTCTTTGTTATACAGTGCAACACCTTTCATAAGTTCTCATACCGAGAGCCAATGTGGTGTAGTGGTTAGAGTATTGGAGTAGAACTGGAGAGAACCAGGTTCAAGTCCCCACTCTGTTATGAAGCTCATTGGGAAAAGGGGGTGTCTTCATGGTGCAATATTGGCACCGTGTCCCTCGGAAACCCCACATTTTCGCTCTCCCAGGGTAGCATCGGGTAATCCCAATGCTGAGAAGGGAGCATTGAGTTTCTGGGCGGCTATCCAGGAACTGGAGCGTCCCCCAATGGAAGGCGAGTAATTGCATGTCGCCTTCCATCAGTCACTGCCCAGCCACAGCTCTGCTGCGACTCCAGAGTGAGGCTTTGGGCCTGCCTTAACGCCATCTTGCATGTCCTTGCCTCACTCCGAAGAAAAAAGTCAGAGTAAGTCCCTAATGTTTTTTCTCCGCAACTTTGGCAGAAAGCCCCGGGGTGGGTGTGCGATTGCAGCTGCATTGTATAATCAACACCGTGCTGCTGTGCACCCACTCCGGGGATTTCTGAGCATGTAGACAGTGCCTGGGTGATTTTGGGCTAATCACTGACTCTCAGCCTAACCTTTCTCACAGGATTATTGTGAAGGAAAAAAATGGAGAAGAGGAGAATCATGTATACTGCCTTGGGCTACTTGGAGGAAAACTGAGATATAAATGTAACAAATACTAATATTGGTTTTTCACCCCCCTCTTAATTGAAAAGGCAAAACTGTACACATATGTACTGAGGATAGTACCCTTCTCTTTGACCCTACTAAACCCAGAGAGGGTTTTTGACATAGAAGAACATTCAAATATGTGCTCTCCACTTGCAGTGTGAAATGGCACAGTCCCAGGCGCTCTCCAATATGTGTTGTATCTACATGCATAGACTGACCCTAAAGATTGGCAGCAAAAGGAAACTCTTGGTGGTAAACCAAGTTAAGCTCTTAGAATATGCACCAGATAGAAGCTTTTAAAAGACAAAATTTCACATGTAATAGTTGGCTTTCACATGAGAGAAACTGACATTCTTTGGATAGAGAGAGAGCTAAGTCCTATTATGAATGGTGAAAAAGAATGTGCTAAATAATGGGTGTGAAATGGTGAGTGTGAAATAGTGAACTCCCAGATAAACTTTAGAATAGCCAGTTGATAAAATTGCCCTCATGGATCTAACCGCAAGTTCTAGCAACTATGTGCTTCTAGAACATTTGCACTGCGTATTTTGTTGGGGGGGGGGGGAGATTAATTTCTTTGAGAGTAGAAGAACAAACGTGTAGAACTTGGGGGAGGGGGAAGGTCTACTTCAATATTTCTCAAAGGCTCCACAATGCAAATAACATGGGACTGAGAAAGCAATAACTTATGGTGACACTTCTATTGGCCCATAAATACTCTTAAGTCTTTCAAGCATTTGATAATAGGCTGGTACATAAACTAAGTTGTCTGTATCAATGACTAGATTCATTAGGCTGGAATAGTGAACTCAAATTGTGAGTGGAGAAAATTCACTGTTGCTTGAGAAATGGGAAAGCCCAGTAAAGTTAAATATTGTATGGCCTTATATGTAACTTAATAATCAGTGCTCAGTTTACTCCCTTTAATTGGTGCTATTCACTCATGATGCCTGGGACATGGTCTTGAGGGCACAAGTTGTGTCTGTCTTGTTACAACTAAGCAGGTCTTGTTCTGGTTAGTGCCTGGATGGGAGACCACATGAGAACCTCATGTATGCTGTCTTGAGTCCTATCCTGCCTTGGCTAAATATTAAAATAATAATAATAATAATAATAATAATAATAATAATAATAATAATAATACATTTCTTACCTGCCTCTCCCTCTGGATCGAGGCGGGGAACATCAAATACAAAAATACGATAAAATACACTAAATAAAATAAATATTATAGGATTAAGAAGTGTAGAAGTAATGGCATTGTGTGTTTCATAATTTTTTTTTTGTTTATTTATTTATTGCATCTATGTCCCACCTTTTTTCCTCCAAGGAACTCAAGGCAGCATACATAACCCTTCTCCTCTTCATTTTATCAAAAACTTTGTGAGGAAGTTTAGGCTGAGAGTCTGGGACTGGCCCAAAGTTACCCAGTGAGCTTCCATGGTTGAATAGCGACCAGAACCCGGATCTCCCAACTCACTCTAACCACTACACCACATTGGCTCTCAGTGCTTTTTGTGTGTGTGTTTAAAAAATAGAAAACTGGGGTAGAACTTAATAGAATTAATTTGTGGAAGTAATTATCAAGCACAATTGTCCAAACCAGCCAATCCTATGCTGATGTAACCACCAGTGACCAAAGTCCAGAAGTCAAATGCATGCCATAAATGTGGCCCTCTTCTGTAACTCCATAACACCTCTGATCTTAATAACACTATCTTGAAAGTGAGTTTAAGTGGAATTTCTTTCAAAGTGTGTGTGTGTGGGGTGTTTGGATAAGAAAATAACTTGCCCAGCACACTTTCATCTGAAGGAGCCCTGTTCCCCTCTGAGAATCCTCTCCAAGGCAAGGAGTGCTTGAACTCTGGCTCCAAGGGGAACAACTCTCATATTGGGAGGGATTGATGGGATTTGAGGGCCAACATCATTTGGAGGGCCATAGGCTCCCCAGCCCTGATCTGTGTTGACACGGCCGTCTTACTTACTCTCCAGGGAGAATTTTCTACCTGGCAGCTTCTTTTGTAAGCTGCTTAATCTTCCTCTTTTGGAAGGCTCCACTAGTTCTAGTGTGTGTTTTATAAAGCTATTTTTAATTCTACTGGTTGATACTTTTATTGACATAATTTATGTTTTCTTCATATTGTTAATTTCATATGGCTTTGTCCGAGCCGTTCTGTTAGGTGTGTAGCTCAAAATACCGAATAAAATGTTGAAAACAACCTCAACGAACTTCCTGACCTGAAAGAAATGAATGGCTATATTGGAGCTAATCGCCAAGCCCCCAAAGGTGTATCATTGTATGTAAAGCTGTACTCTAACAGGGGTTCTCAGTAGAGTTCCAGGCCTTGCTGTAATGCAGTGTCCTTGGGAAAATCCATTTCGCCCCAATTATTGAGAATTGCAGCCAAGCTCGAAAGGAATAGGACATTCTGATGGTGGAAGATGTCAGCATCCCAGCTAATAAACAATGTACCAGCATGGCCTACTTGTGAGCCCTGGTGCCACTACCCTGGGAGTATCTAGTGGAAGTTTTTACATTGGCAGCAGATGGCTGGCTGTGGCAAAAAGGGCAGGACAGAGACTACCCTCTGTATTTTCTGACAGCAGGCTTTCCTTCTCCCTTCCCAGGCCGAGGATGTGACAGACTATCTGCCAGACAATCTTGCAGCAGCATTCTCCTCCCTGGACATAATTTTAACTTATGTTGCTCTGCCCAAGGTAAGTGAAATAATGATAATAATAATAATAATCTTAATAGCATGTCTAAAGCTAAAGAGAGGGAAGCAAGGAGGGGGATGCATACCTGAGTGTTGCAGAACAAACCCAATTTTGCATCCCAGCCAACCACACCTTTGAAGGTGGACCACAGAGCAGGAATTTAGCTAATCCCCTTTGAAGCATCTCATCTCTCTTCAGTAACACCTACATTCTTGGTGATACACAGGAAGGCATATATGGGCTATATTTTTGTCTATTGAAGGGGTAGAATAACATGACGCGTCAAGGCAACAACCTTCTGCTCGAGCCATCCTTGCTTCTTTATTATAATTATTTATTACATTTCTCTACTGCCCCATAGTCAAAGCTTTCTGGGTAGTTTACATAAAATTAAAAATATACAAAATTTCAAACCATAAAAACATGCCGCGTACACAACATACAAAAAACTATTAACATGCTTGTTCTGCCTTTATGCAATTCCAATGTGAGGTGGCTGCCCTCTGCCATCCCCATTTGTACCTGAAAGGAAGCCTAGGCAGGTACAATTGAATTGGCTCACCTATGTTGGCACCTTCTCCAAAAAAATCCAGATATATTGATATATCAGCAATCCCCAACCTGGTACCCTCCTAATGTTTTCAACTTCAACTCCCATCAGCTCTTGCCAGCACAGCCAATGGTCAGAAATGCTGGGGATCGTAGTCCAAAACCTCTGAAGGGCACTAGGTTGGGAAAGGTTGTGCTCTATAAACTAGTGATGGGAAAATGTGCCTCAGGTGAATGATTTTTACCTGTATACCTGAATCTACCTGTATTCACTCAAACAAGAGTTCTCATTTAATATGAAATCTCATTCAATGTGTCTGGGCTTTTCACCTTGGAGGTTTCCTCACACTCAGCTACATCTCCAGGAAGGATCCATCAGGATGCCAGTAAAATATCATTAAGCCCCATTCTACTAGGGCATCATTGCTAAGCTGAGACGTCCTCATGAAGGGAACTCTGGCTATATGCAACACAGTTCTAAGTTAGCCATGTGCTGATGGCCTTGGCAGACTTCCCAACATACAACTTGAAGCAGCGAATGGACATTTGGAAGCAAGCAAAACACATAAACATAAATCCCAAAGCTATAGCCCCATACATAAGTATCTTCTTCCCCGAACTACATAATTAATTCCATAGTGGTCCCAAAAAGTTCCATTGGGCTCCCTCAAACACTCCATTTTGTAGGGACAATTCCCTTACTGGCCCCATTTCAGAATTCATGGCTCTGAGGGCTTTGGCCATAGAATTCCCCAGTTCTTCTAGGGCTGCGGATAATTTTAAAATATCCATGTGCTTGGCACCTGCCTCATAAAAGGGAACAGCTCCTCTGAGATATGTTTCTACCATTGCACCTCCCTTAGCATTGAGATAATTGTGAATCTGGGGAGCAGGTAAGGATTTCAGGGTTCTCCCACAGGAGGAAATATATAAAAGGGAACACAGGCCAGTGTCATTGTATGGAAGCATTTCATGGACACTCTCTCTGCATTGCCAAAATGTTCTAGCTGCATATGCATAGAGAAATATAATCTGCACATTGGTCAAACTGTCTTGGAAGGGATCTGCCAGAGTCCTGCTTTTCCCTTGGCTCATCTGAGCATATATTTGGTACCATTAGCATATGGAGAGTGTACCCACTTGTGCTAGAGGGTAAAAAAGACTTAACTGTCTGTCCCCCCACCCCCCGTGATTCTTCAGGATTTCGTTACTTGGGGCCTATATCCAGGGGACATTTTCCCCATCCCACTCATGACTGGCCAGGATGGGTAGGCCACTTTTGGCATCTTTGGGCCAGTGAGAACAGACCCAGTAGTGGGTCTTGTTCTGTGTCTTGTTCTATCTACTTAACATGATAGAGAAAAGTATTGCCTGAGTAGAGAAAACCCACAAGGGTTACTAATGGGAAGACTAATAGCAGGATATCTCTCATCATGAGAATTCTATCAACAGAATTATGGTAACAATAATAATGACTATGAAAAGCAAACACACTAAGTAAGGTCAGTGTGGCTGAACCCATGAGTAACTGGTTCCTAAAACAGTTTTCACTGAGGGCAAATCCTGTCAGTTCAGTCTCTTCAACTTCACTTTGAGGTCTCCTGAAGGGGTAGCAGTCCATCTGGTGGTCATGAGAAAGCCATCCACGACTGCTGGATGGCTGGGCAGCCTGCGTCGCTCCGTTGGGGACTGCTGTCTCTGTCTCTTGTTGTCATCTCTTGACTGGTGTTGGTAGTCACTCTTTTGCAGTGCGAGGAGTAGACCCAGCTGTCGTAGCCCTCACACTTATGGCGTTGGTTACTCTTAACAGCGGCGTTGGTCACAAGAAGCACCTGATACGGACCTTTCCACCTCGGTTGCAGGACGTTTTTCCTTTGAAACAATTTGATGTAGATCCAATCTCCAGGCTGGAGGAAATGGATGCTCTTGCCTTTCTCTAGTAGCTGATGCAATATTTTGACTACCTGTGAATGATAAGCTTGAACACACTTCATTAGGTTCTTGCAATAATCAGACAGCAGTTCATCTGCTAGCTCAGCTGGGCAAACCAGTGGAATTATGCTGTTAATCATGGCATTACACTATGCATATGGTTCAGAAAACCGAGAAGGTATAGGGTTTCCTCTCCTACGAAACATGGTGTGTCCTTATATCCTCAATATTCCCTTTTCTTAACTGCAAAAAGGGATTTCATTAAATTCCAAGACCCCCAGGTGATCAGGCTGGAAGTTGGGATTTCATGAGGAGGAGTCAGGAAACTCAAACCAGCCTCCAAAGGACGAAAAAGCCACATCATGCCCTGCAACCAGGTTACAACATGTTTAGGGTATCAAGAAATAATCTACGTGGTGAGGAATAAACTTCACATTCTTTACTTACAAAGGCAGTCAGGTCCACTTTTCTAAGTCTGTATTGCTTGGTCTCACAGAGCTCCTGGGTTGGGATTCGAGTGTGCTCTGGACCCATGGTTCCACCCGAAGGGGAGGCCAAGCCAGTAGGGATTTCAAAAGGTCCCTAACCTTGGTGCGTGCTGGAATGGCGGTCCCCAAAAGACTTCTACCGATGGGGTCCTGACGAGCATTGTCGACTCCCAGACAAGGACCCTAGTATTGACATGGGACTACCAAGGCACTGTAGCTATAGGTCCCTGGCAACCCAATGAATGGGATACTAGCTGTGTCTAACAGAGTATTAAGTCCACCAGTCCTTTACTGGGGTGGCAGTGTAGAAATATGTCTCTGGCATCCCAATGAATGGGATACTAGCTGTGTCTAACACAGTTTTTAGTCCACAAGCCCTTTAATGGGGTGGCAGTGTAGCTATATGTCACTGGCATCCCAATGAATGGGATACTAGCTGTGTCTAACACAGTATTAAGTCCACCATCCCTTTAACGGGGTTGCAGTGTAGCTATAAGTCCCTGGCATCCCGATGAATGGGATACTAGCTGTGTCTAAAACAGTATTAAGTCCACCAGCCCTTTAATGGGGTTGCAGTGTAGTTTTAAGTCCCCAACATCCCAATGAATGGGATACTACCTCTGTCTAACACAGTATTACGTCCACCAGCCATTTAATGGGGTGGCAGTGTAGCTCTAAGTCCCTGGCATCCCAATGAATGGGATACTAGCTGTGTCTAACACAGTTTTTAGTCCACCAGCCCTTTACTGGGGTGGCAGTGTAGCTCTAAGTCCCTGGCATCCCAATGAATGGGATACTAGCTGTGTCTAACACAGTTTTTAGTCCACCAGCCCTTTACTGGGGTGGCAGTGTAGCTCTAAGTTCCTGGAATCTCAATGAATGGGATACTAGCTGTGTCTAACACAGTTTTTAGTCCACCAGCCCTTTAACAGGGTGGCAGTGTAGCTCTAAGTCCCTGGCATCCCAATTAATGGGATACTAGCTGCGTCTAACACAGTATTAAGTCCTACAGCCCTTTAACGCGGCGGCAGTGTAGCTCTAAGTCCCTGGCATCCCAATGAATGGGATACTAGCTGTGTCTAACACAGTATTAAGTCCACCAGCCCTTTAACGGGGTGGCACTGTAGCTCTAAGTCCCTGGCATCCCAATTAATGGGATACTAGCTGTGTCTAACACAGTATTAATTCCACCAGCCCTTTAACGGGGTGACAGTGTAGTTATAAGTCCCCAACATCCCAATGAATGGGATACTACCTCTGTCTAACACAGTATTAAGTCCACCAGCCCTTTAATGGGGTTGCAGTGTAGTTATAAGTCCCCAACATCCCAATGAATGGGATACTACCTCTGTCTAACACAGTATTACGTCCACCAGCCATTTAATGGGGTGGCAGTGTAGCTCTAAGTCCCTGGCATACCAATGAATGGGATACTAGCTGTGTCTAACACAGTTTTTAGTCCACCAGCCCTTTACTGGGGTGGCAGTGTAGCTCTAAGTCCCTGGCATCCCAATGAATGGGATACTAGCTGTGTCTAACACAGTTTTTAGTCCACCAGCCCTTTAACAGGGTGGCAGTGTAGCTCTAAGTCCCTGGAATCCCAATTAATGGGATACTAGCTGCGTCTAACACAGTATTAAGTCCTACAGCCCTTTAACGCGGCGGCAGTGTAGCTCTAAGTCCCTGGCATCCAAATGAATGGGATACTAGCTGTGTCTAACACAGTATTAAGTCCACCAGCCCTTTAACGGGGTGGCACTGTAGCTCTAAGTCCCTGGCATCCCAATTAATGGGATACTAGCTGTGTCTAACACAGTATTAATTCCACCAGCCCTTTAACGGGGTGACAGTGTAGTTATAAGTCCCCAACATCCCAATGAATGGGATACTACCTCTGTCTAACACAGTATTAAGTCCACCAGCCCTTTAATGGGGTTGCAGTGTAGTTATAAGTCCCCAACATCCCAATGAATGGGATACTACCTCTGTCTAACACAGTATTACGCCCACCAGCCATTTAATGGTGTGGCAGTGTAGCTCTAAGTCCCTGGCATCCCAATGAATGTGATATTAGCTGTGTCTAACACAGTATTAAGTCCACCAGCCCTTTAACGGGGTGGCAGTGTAGCTCTAAGTCCCTGGCATCCCAATGAATGGGATACTAGCTGTGTTTAACACAGGTTTTAGTCCACCAGCCTTTTAACGGGGTGGCAGTGTAGCTATATGTCGCTGGCATCCCAATGAATGGGATACTAGCTTTGTCTAACACAGTTTTTAGTCCACCAGCGCTTTAACGGGGTGGCAGTGTAGCTCTAAGTCCCTGGCATCACAAAGAATGGGATACTAGCTGTGTCTAAAACAGTATTAAGTCCACCAGCCCTTTACCGGGGTGGCAGTGTAGCTGTAAGTCCCTGGCATCCCAATGAATGGGATACTAGCTGTGTTTAACACAGGTTTTAGTCCACCAGCCCTTTAACGGGGTGGCAGTGTAGCTCTAAGTCCCTGGCATCCCAATGAATGGGGTACTAGCTGTGTCTAACACAGTATAAAGTCCACCAGCCCTTTAACAGGGTGGCACTGTAGCTCTAAGTCCCTGGCATCCCAATTAATGGGATACTAGCTGTGTTTAACACAGTTTTTAGTCCACCAGCCCTTTAACAGGGTGGCAGTGTAGCTCTAACTCCCTGGCATCCCAATGAATGGGATACTAGCTGTGTCTAACACAGTATTAAGTCCACCAGCCCTTTAACGGGGTGGCAGTGTAGCTCTAAGTCCCTGGCATCCCAATGAATGGGATACTAGCTGTGTTTAACACAGGTTTTAGTCCACCAGCCCTTTAACGGGGTGGCAGTGTAGCTATATGTCCCTGGCATCCCAATGAATGGGATACTAGCTGTGTCTAACACAGTATTAAGTCCACCAGCCCTTTAACGGGGTGGCAGTGTAGCTCTAAGTCCCTGGCATCCCAGTGAATGGGATACTAGCTGTGTCTAACACAGGTTTTAGTCCACCAGCCCTTTAACGGGGTGGCAGTGTAGCTGTAAGTCCCTGGCAGCCCAATGAATGGGATACTAGCTGTGTTTAACACAGTATTAAGTCCAACAGACCTTTAACGGGGTGGCAGTGTAGCTCTAAGTCCCTGGCATCCCAATGAATGGGATACTAGCTGTGTCTAAAACAGTATTAAGTCCACCAGCCCTTTAATGGGGTGGCAGTGTAGCTATAAGTCCCTGGCATCCCAATGAATGGGATACTAGCTGTGTCTAACACAGTTTTTAGTCCACCAGCCCTTTAACGGGGTGGCAGTGTAGCTCTAAGTCCCTGGCATCCCAATGAATGGGATACCAGCTGTGTCTAACACAGTTTTTAGTCCACCAGCCCTTTAACGGGGTGGAACTGTAGCTCTAAGTCCCTGGCATCCCAATGAATGGGATACTAGCTGTGTCTAACACAGTATTAAGTCCACCAGCCATTTAATGGGGTGGCAGTGTAGATATACATGTCCCTGGCATCCCAATGAATGGGATACTAGCTGTGTCTAAAACAGTATTAAGTCCACCAGCCCTTTAATGGGGTGGCAGTGTAGCTATAAGTCCCTGGCATCCCAATGAATGGGATACTAGCTGTGTCTAACACAGTATTAAGTCCACCAGCCCTTTAACGGGGTGGCACTGTAGCTCTAAGTCCCTGGCATCCCAATTAATGGGATACTAGCTGTGTCTAACACAGTATTAATTCCACCAGCCCTTTAACGGGGTGACAGTGTAGTTATAAGTCCCCAACATTCCAATGAATGGGATACTACCTCTGTCTAACACAGTATTAAGTCCACCAGCCCTTTAATGGGGTTGCAGTGTAGCTCTAAGTCCCTGGCATCCCAATGAATGGGATACTAGCTGTGTCTAACACAGTATTAAGTCCACCAGCCCTTTACCGGGGTGGCAGTGTAGCTGTAAGTCCCTGGTATCCCAATGAATGGGATACTAGCTGTGTTTAACACAGGTTTTAGTCCACCAGCCCTTTAACGGGGCGCCAGTGTAGCTCTAAGTCCCTGGCATCCCAATGAATGGGATACTAGCTGTGTCTAACATAGTTTTTAGTCCACCAGACCTTTAACGGGGTGGTACTGTAGCTCTAAGTCCCTGGCATCCCAATGAATGGGATAATAGCTGTGTCTAAAACAGTATTAAGTCCACCAGCCCTTTACCGGGGTGGCAGTGTAGCTGTAAGTCCCTGGGATCCCAATGAATGGGATACTAGCTGTGTTTAACACAGGTTTTAGTCCACCAGCCCTTTAACGGGGTGGCAGTGTAGCTCTAAGTCCCTGGCATCCCAATGAATGGGATACCAGCTGTGTCTAACACAGTTTTTAGTCCACCAGCCCTTTAACGGGGTGGCAGTGTAGCTCTAAGTCCCTGGCATCCCAATGAATAGGATACTAGCTGTGTCTAACATAGTTTTTAGTCCACCAGCCCTTTAACGGGGTGGAACTGTAGCTCTAAGTCCCTGGCATCCCAATGAATGGGATACTAGCTGTGTCTAACACAGTATTAAGTCCAGTAGCCCTTTAACGGGGTGGCAGTGTATCTATAAGTCCCTGGCATCCCAATGAATGGGATACTAGCTGTGTCTAAAACAGTATTAAGTCCACCAGCCCTTTAACGGGGTGGCAGTGTAGCTCTAAGTCCCTGGCATCCCAATGAATGGGATACTAGCTGTGTCTAACACAGGTTTTAGTCCACCAGCCCTTTAACGGGGTGGCAGTGTAGCTCTAAGTCCCTGGCATCCCAATGAATGGGATACTATCTGTGTCTAACACAGTATTAAGTCCACTAGCCCTTTAACGGGGTGGCAGTGTAGCTCTAAGTCCCTGGCATCCCAATGAATGGGATACTAGCTGTGTCTAAAACAGTATTAAGTCCACCAGCCCTTTAACGGGGTGGCAGTGTAGCTCTAAGTCCCTGGCATCCCAATGAATGGGATACTAGCTGTGTCTAACACAGTATTAAGTCCACTAGCCCTTTAACGGGGTGGCAATGTATCTATAAGTCCCTGGCATCCCAATGAATGGGATACTAGCTGTGTCTAACATAGTTTTTAGTCCACCAGCCCTTTAACGGGGTGGAACTGTAGCTCTAAGTCCCTGGCATCCCAATGAATGGGATACTAGCTGTGTCTAACACAGTATTAAGTCCACCAGCCCTTTAACGGGGTGGCAGTGTAGCTCTAAGTCCCTGGCATCCCAATGAATGGGATACTAGCTGTGTCTAAAACAGTATTAAGTCCACCAGACCTTTAACGGGGTGGCAGTGTAGCAATAAGTCCCTGGCTACCCAATGAATGGGATACTAGCTGTGTCTAACACAGGTTTTAGTCCACCAGCCCTTTAACGGGGTGGCAGTGTAGCTCTAAGTTCCTGGCATCCCAATGAATGGGATACTAGCTGTGTCTAAAACAGTATTAAGTCCACCAGCCCTTTAACGGGATGGCAATGTAGCTCTAAGTCCCTGGCATCCCAATGAATGGGATACTAGCTGTGTCTAACACAGTTTTTAGTCCACCAGCCCTTTAACGGGGTGGCAGTGTAGCTCTAAGTCCCTGGCATCCCAATGAATGGGATACTAGCTGTGTCTAACACAGTATTAAGTCCACTAGCCCTTTAACGGGGTGGCAGTGTATCTATAAGTCCCTGGCATCCCAATGAATGGGATACTAGCTGTGTCTAACACAGTATTAAGTCCACCAGCCCTTTAACGGGGTGGCATTGTAGCTCTAAGTCCCTGGCATCCCAATGAATGGGATACCAGCTGTGTCTAACACAGTATTAAGTCCACCAGCCCTTTAATGGGATGGCAGTGTAGCTCTAAGTCCCTGGCATCCCAATTAATGGGATACTATCTGTGTCTAACACAGTTTTTAGTCCACCAGCCCTTTAACGGGGTGGCAGTGTAGCTCTAAGTCCCTGGCATCCCAATGAATGGGATACAAATGTGTCTGACACAGTTTTAAGTCCACTAGCCCTTTAACGGTGTGGCAGTGTATCTATAAGTCCCTGGCATCCCAATGAATGGGATACTAGCTGTGTCTAACACAGTATTAAGTCCACCTGCCCTTTAACGGGGTGGCAGTGTAGCTCTACGTCCCTGGCATCCCAATGAATGGGATACCAGCTGTGTCTAACACAGTTTTTAGTCCACCAGCCCTTTAACGGGGTGGCAGTGTAGCTCTTAGTCCCTGGCATCCCAATGAATGGGATACTAGCTGTGTCTAACACAGTATTAAGTCCACTAGCCCTTTAACGGGTTGGCAGTGTATCTATAAGTCCCTGGCATCCCAATGAATGGGATACTAGCTGTGTCTAACACAGTATTAAGTCCACCAGCCCTTTAACGGGATGGCAGTGTAGCTCTTAGTCCCTGGCATCCCAATGAATGGGATACTAGCTGTGTCTAACACAGTATTAAGTCCACTAGCCCTTTAACGGGGTGGCAGTGTAGCTCTAATTCCCTGGCATCCCAATGAATGGGATACCAGCTGTGTCTAAAACAGTATTAAGTCCACCAGCCCTTTAACGGGATGGCAGTGTAGCTCTAAGTCCCTGGCATCCCAATTAATGGGATACTATCTGTGTCTAACACAGTTTTTAGTCCACCAGCCCTTTAACGGGGTGGCAGTGTAGCTCTAAGTCCCTGGCATCCCAATGAATAGGATACTAGCTGTGTCTAAAACAGTATTAAGTCCACCAGCCCTTTAACGGGATGGCAGTGTAGCTCTAAGTCCCTGGCATCCCAATTAATGGGATACTATCTGTGTCTAACACAGTTTTTAGTCCACCAGCCCTTTAACGGGGTGGCAGTGTAGCTCTAAGTCCCTGGCATCCCAATGAATGGGATACCAGCTGTGTCTAACACAGTTTTTAGTCCACCAGCCCTTTAACGGGGTGGCAGTGTAGCTCTAAGTCCCTGGCATCCCAATGAATGGGATACTAGCTGTGTCTAACACAGGTTTTAGTCCACCAGCCCTTTAACGGGGTGGCAGTGAAGCTCTAAGTTCCTGGCATCCCAATGAATAGGATACTAGCTGTGTCTAAAACAGTATTAAGTCCACCAGCCCTTTAACGGGATGGCAGTGTAGCTCTAAGTCCCTGGCATCCCAATTAATGGGATACTATCTGTGTCTAACACAGTTTTTAATCCACCAGCCCTTTAACGGGGTAGCAGTGTATCTCTAAGTCCCTGGCATCCCAATGAATGGGATACTAGCTGTGTCTAACACAGTATTAAGTCCACTAGCCCTTTAACGGGTTGGCAGTGTATCTATAAGTCCCTGGCATCCCAATGAATGGGATACTAGCTGTGTCTAACACAGTATTAAGTCCACCAGCCCTTTAATGGGCTGGCAGTGTAGCTCTAATTCCCTGGCATCCCAATGAATGGGATACCAGCTGTGTCTAACACAGTATTAAGTCCACCAGCCCTTTAACGGGGTGGCAGTGTAGCTCTAAGTCCCTGGCATCCTAATGAATGGGATACCAGCTGTGTCTAACACAGTTTTTAGTCCAACAGCCCTTTAACGGGATGGCAGTGTAGCTCTAAGTCCCTGGCATCCCAATGAATGGGATACTAGCTGTGTCTATCACAGTATTAAGTCCACCAGCCCTTTAACAGGGTGGCACTGTAGCTCTAAGTCCCTGGCATCCCAATGAATGGGTTACTAGCTGTGTCTAACACAGTTTTTAGTCCACCAGCCCTTTAACGGGTTGGCAGTGTATCTATAAGTCCCTGGCATCCTAATGAATGGGATACCAGCTGTGTCTAACACAGGTTTTAGTCCAACAGCCCTTTAACGGGGTGGCAGTGTAGCTCTAAGTTCCTGGCATCCCAATGAATGGGATACTAGCTGTGTCTAACACAGTATTAAGTCCACCAGCCCTTTAACGGGGTGGCAGTGTAGCTCTACGTCCCTGGCATCCCAATGAATGGGTTACCAGCTGTGTCTAACACAGTTTTTAGTCCACCAGCCCTTTAACGGGGTGGCAGTGTAGATATATATGTCCCTGGCATCCGAATGAATGGGATACTAGCTCTGTCTAACACAGTTTTTAGTCCACCAGCCCTTTAACGGGGTGGCAGTGTAGCTCTAAGTCCCTGGCATCCCAATGAATGGGATACTAGCTGTGTCTAAAAGAGTATTAACTCCTCCAGCCCTTTACCGGGGTGGCAGTGTAGCTCTAAGTTCCTGGAATCCCAATGAATGGGATACTAGCTGTGTCTAACACAGTTTTTAGTCCACCAGCCCTTTAACAGGGTGGCAGTGTAGCTGTAAGTCCCTGGCATCCCAATGAATGGGATACTAGCTGTGTCTAACACAGTATTAAGTCCACCAGCCCTTTAACGGGATGGCAGTGTAGCTCTAAGTCCCTGGCATCCCAATTAATGGGATACTATCTGTGTCTAACACAGTTTTTAGTCCACCAGCCCTTTAACGGGGTGGCAGTGTAGCTCTTAGTCCCTGGCATCCCAATGAATGGGATACTAGCTGTGTCTAACACAGTATTAAGTCCACTAGCCCTTTAACGGGTTGGCAGTGTATCTATAAGTCCCTGGCATCCCAATGAATGGGATACTAGCTGTGTCTAACACAGTATTAAGTCCACCAGCCCTTTAACGGGGTGGCAGTGTAGCTCTAATTCCCTGGCATCCCAATGAATGGGATACCAGCTGTGTCTAAAACAGTATTAAGTCCACCAGCCCTTTAACGGGATGGCAGTGTAGCTCTAAGTCCCAGGCATCCCAATGAATGGGATACTATCTGTGTCTAACACAGTTTTTAGTCCACCAGCCCTTTAACGGGGTGGCAGTGTAGCTCTAATTCCCTGGCATCCCAATGAATAGGATACTAGCTGTGTCTAAAACAGTATTAAGTCCACCAGCCCTTTAACGGGATGGCAGTGTAGCTCTAAGTCCCTGGCATCCCAATTAATGGGATACTATCTGTGTCTAACACAGTTTTTAGTCCACCAGCCCTTTAACGGGGTGGCAGTGTAGCTCTAAGTCCCTGGCATCCCAATGAATGGGATACTAGCTGTGTCTAACACAGTTTTTAGTCCACCAGCCCTTTAACGGGGTGGCAGTGTAGCTCTAAGTCCCTGGCATCCCAATGAATGGGATACTAGCTGTGTCTAACACAGGTTTTAGTCCACCAGCCCTTTAAAGGGGTGGCAGTGAAGCTCTAAGTTCCTGGCATCCCAATGAATAGGATACTAGCTGTGTCTAAAACAGTATTAAGTCCACCAGCCCTTTAACGGGATGGCAGTGTAGCTCTAAGTCCCTGGCATCCCAATTAATGGGATACTATCTGTGTCTAACACAGTTTTTAGTCCACCAGCCCTTTAACGGGGTGGCAGTGTATCTCTAAGTCCCTGGCATCCCAATGAATGGGATACTAGCTGTGTCTAACACAGTATTAAGTCCACTAGCCCTTCAACGGGGTGGCAGTGTATCTATAAGTCCCTGGCATCCCAATGAATAGTATACTAGCTGTGTCTAACACAGTATTAAGTCCACCAGCCCTTTAACGGGGTGGCAGTGTAGCTCTAAGTCCCTGGCATCCAAATGAATGGGATACCAGCTGTGTCTAACACAGGTTTTAGTCCAACAGCCCTTTAGCGGGGTGGCAGTGTAGCTCTAAGTTCCTGGCATCCCAATGAATGGGATACTAGCTGTGTCTATCACAGTATTAAGTCCACCAGCCCTTTAACAGGGTGGCACTGTAGCTCTAAGTCCCTGGCATCCCAATGAATGGGATACTAGCTGTGTCTAACACAGTTTTTAGTCCACCAGCCCTTTAACGGGGTGTCAGTGTAGCTCTAAGTCCCTGGCATCCTAATGAATGGGATACCAGCTGTGTCTAACACAGGTTTTAGTCCAACAGCCCTTTAACGGGGTGGCAGTGTAGCTCTAAGTTCCTGGCATCCCAATGAATGGGATACTAGCTGTGTCTAAAACAGTATTAAGTCCACCAGCCCTTTAACGGGATGGCAGTGTAGCTCTAAGTCCCTGGCATCCCAATTAATGGGATACTATCTGTGTCTAACACAGTTTTTAGTCCACCAGCCCTTTAACGGGGTGGCACTGTAGCTCTAAGTCCCTGGCATCCCAATGAATGGGATCCTAGCTGTGTCTAACATAGTTTTTAGTCCACCAGCCCTTTAACGGGGTGGAACTGTAGCTCTAAGTCCCTGGCATCCCAATGAATGGGATACTAGCTGTGTCTAACACAGTATTAAGTCCACCAGCCCTTTAACGGGGTGGCAGTGTATCTATAAGTCCCTGGCATCCCAATGAATGGGATACCAGCTGTGTCTAACACAGTATTAAGTCCACCAGCCCTTTAACGGGGTGGCAGTGTAGCTCTAAGTCCCTGGCATCCTAATGAATGGGATACCAGCTGTGTCTAACACAGTTTTTAGTCCAACAGCCTTTTAACGGGATGGCAGTGTAGCTCTAAGTCCCTGGCATCCCAATGAATGGGATACTAGCTGTGTCTATCACAGTATTAAGTCCACCAGCCCTTTAACAGGGTGGCACTGTAGCTCTAAGTCCCTGGCATCCCAATGAATGGGTTACTAGCTGTGTCTAACACAGTTTTTAGTCCACCAGCCCTTTAACGGGTTGGCAGTGTATCTATAAGTCCCTGGCATCCTAATGAATGGGATACCAGCTGTGTCTAACACAGGTTTTAGTCCAACAGCCCTTTAACAGGGTGGCAGTGTAGCTCTAAGTTCCTGGCATCCCAATGAATGGGATACTAGCTGTGTCTAACACAGTATTAAGTCCACCAGCCCTTTAACGGGGTGGCAGTGTAGCTCTACGTCCCTGGCATCCCAATGAATGGGATACCAGCTGTGTCTAACACAGTTTTTAGTCCACCAGCCCTTTAACGGGGTGGCAGTGTAGATATATATGTCCCTGGCATCCGAATGATTGGGATACTAGCTCTGTCTAACACAGTTTTTAGTCCACCAGCCCTTTAACGGGGTGGCAGTGTAGCTCTAAGTCCCTGGCATCCCAATGAATGGGATACTAGCTGTGTCTAAAAGAGTATTAACTCCTCCAGCCCTTTACCGGGGTGGCAGTGTAGCTCTAAGTTCCTGGAATCCCAATGAATGGGATACTAGCTGTGTCTAACACAGTTTTTAGTCCACCAGCCCTTTAACAGGGTGGCAGTGTAGCTGTAAGTCCCTGGCATCCCAATGAATGGGATACTAGCTGTGTCTAACACAGTATTAAGTCCACCAGCCCTTTAACGGGATGGCAGTGTAGCTCTAAGTCCCTGGCATCCCAATTAATGGGATACTATCTGTGTCTAACACAGTTTTTAGTCCACCAGCCCTTTAACGGGGTGGCAGTGTAGCTCTTAGTCCCTGGCATCCCAATGAATGGGATACTAGCTGTGTCTAACAAAGTATTAAGTCCACTAGCCCTTTAACGGGTTGGCAGTGTATCTATAAGTCCCTGGCATCCCAATGAATGGGATACTAGCTGTGTCTAACACAGTATTAAGTCCACCAGCCCTTTAACGGGGTGGCAGTGTAGCTCTAATTCCCTGGCATCCCAATGAATGGGATACCAGCTGTGTCTAAAACAGTATTAAGTCCACCAGCCCTTTAACGGGATGGCAGTGTAGCTCTAAGTCCCTGGCATCCCAATGAATGGGATACTATCTGTGTCTAACACAGTTTTTAGTCCACCAGCCCTTTAACGGGGTGGCAGTGTAGCTCTAATTCCCTGGCATCCCAATGAATAGGATACTAGCTGTGTCTAAAACAGTATTAAGTCCACCAGCCCTTTAACGGGATGGCAGTGTAGCTCTAAGTCCCTGGCATCCCAATTAATGGGATACTATCTGTGTCTAACACAGTTTTTAGTCCACCAGCCCTTTAACGGGGTGGCAGTGTAGCTCTAAGTCCCTGGCATCCCAATGAATGGGATACCAGCTGTGTCTAACACAGTTTTTAGTCCACCAGCCCTTTAACGGGGTGGCAGTGTAGCTCTAAGTCCCTGGCATCCCAATGAATGGGATACTAGCTGTGTCTAACACAGGTTTTAGTCCACCAGCCCTTTAACGGGGTGGCAGTGAAGCTCTAAGTTCCTGGCATCCCAATGAATAGGATACTAGCTGTGTCTAAAACAGTATTAAGTCCACCAGCCCTTTAACGGGATGGCAGTGTAGCTCTAAGTCCCTGGCATCCCAATTAATGGGATACTATCTGTGTCTAACACAGTTTTTAGTCCACCAGCCCTTTAACGGGGTGGCAGTGTATCTCTAAGTCCCTGGCATCCCAATGAATGGGATACTAGCTGTGTCTAACACAGTATTAAGTCCACTAGCCCTTCAACGGGGTGGCAGTGTATCTATAAGTCCCTGGCATCCCAATGAATGGGATACTAGCTGTGTCTAACACAGTATTAAGTCCACCAGCCCTTTAACGGGGTGGCAGTGTAGCTCTAAGTCCCTGGCATCCAAATGAATGGGATACCAGCTGTGTCTAACACAGGTTTTAGTCCAACAGCCCTTTAGCGGGGTGGCAGTGTAGCTCTAAGTTCCTGGCATCCCAATGAATGGGATACTAGCTGTGTCTATCACAGTATTAAGTCCACCAGCCCTTTAACAGGGTGGCACTGTAGCTCTAAGTCCCTGGCATCCCAATGAATGGGATACTAGCTGTGTCTAACACAGTTTTTAGTCCACGAGCCCTTTAACGGGGTGTCAGTGTAGCTCTAAGTCCCTGGCATCCTAATGAATGGGATACCAGCTGTGTCTAACACAGGTTTTAGTCCAACAGCCCTTTAACGGGGTGGCAGTGTAGCTCTAAGTTCCTGGCATCCCAATGAATGGGATACTAGCTGTGTCTAAAACAGTATTAAGTCCACCAGCCCTTTAACGGGATGGCAGTGTAGCTCTAAGTCCCTGGCATCCCAATTAATGGGATACTATCTGTGTCTAACACAGTTTTTAGTCCACCAGCCCTTTAACGGGGTGGCACTGTAGCTCTAAGTCCCTGGCATCCCAATGAATGGGATCCTAGCTGTGTCTAACATAGTTTTTAGTCCACCAGCCCTTTAACGGGGTGGAACTGTAGCTCTAAGTCCCTGGCATCCCAATGAATGGGATACTAGCTGTGTCTAACACAGTATTAAGTCCACCAGCCCTTTAACGGGGTGGCAGTGTAGCTCTAAGTCCCTGGCATCCCAATGAATGGGATACTAGCTGTGTCTAAAACAGTATTAAGTCCACCAGACCTTTAACGGGGTGGCAGTGTAGCTATAAGTCCCTGGCCACCCAATGAATGGGATACTAGCTGTGTCTAACACAGGTTTTAGTCCACCAGCCCTTTAACGGGTTGGCAGTGTAGCTCTAAGTTCCTGGCATCCCAATGAATGGGATACTAGCTGTGTCTAAAACAGTATTAAGTCCACCAGCCCTTTAACGGGATGGCAATGTAGCTCTAACTCCCTGGCATCCCAATGAATGGGATACTAGCTGTGTCTAACACAGTTTTTAGTCCACCAGCCCTTTAACGGGGTGGCAGTGTAGCTCTAAGTCCCTGGCATCCCAATGAATGGGATACTAGCTGTGTCTAACACAGTATTAAGTCCACTAGCCCTTTAACGGGGTGGCAGTGTATCTATAAGTCCCTGGCATCCCAATGAATGGGATACTAGCTGTGTCTAACACAGTATTAAGTCCACCAGCCCTTTAACGGGGTGGCACTGTAGCTCTAAGTCCCTGGCATCCCAATGAATGGGATCCTAGCTGTGTCTAACATAGTTTTTAGTCCACCAGCCCTTTAACGGGGTGGAACTGTAGCTCTAAGTCCCTGGCATCCCAATGAATGGGATACTAGCTGTGTCTAACACAGTATTAAGTCCACCAGCCCTTTAACGGGGTGGCAGTGTAGCTCTAAGTCCCTGGCATCCCAATGAATGGGATACTAGCTGTGTCTAAAAGACTATTAACTCCTCCAGCCCTTTACCGGGGTGGCAGTGTAGCTCTAAGTTCCTGGAATCCCAATGAATGGGATACTAGCTGTGTCTAACACAGTTTTTAGTCCACCAGCCCTTTAACAGGGTGGCAGTGTAGCTGTAAGTCCCTGGCATCCCAATGAATGGGATACTAGCTGTGTCTAACACAGTATTAAGTCCACCAGCCCTTTAACGGGATGGCAGTGTAGCTCTAAGTCCCTGGCATCCCAATTAATGGGATACTATCTGTGTCTAACACAGTTTTTAGTCCACCAGCCCTTTAACGGGGTGGCAGTGTAGCTCTTAGTCCCTGGCATCCCAATGAATGGGATACTAGCTGTGTCTAACACAGTATTAAGTCCACTAGCCCTTTAACGGGTTGGCAGTGTATCTATAAGTCCCTGGCATCCCAATGAATGGGATACTAGCTGTGTCTAACACAGTATTAAGTCCACCAGCCCTTTAACGGGGTGGCAGTGTAGCTCTAATTCCCTGGCATCCCAATGAATGGTATACCAGCTGTGTCTAAAACAGTATTAAGTCCACCAGCCCTTTAACGGGATGGCAGTGTAGCTCTAAGTCCCTGGCATCCCAATGAATGGGATACTATCTGTGTCTAACACAGTTTTTAGTCCACCAGCCCTTTAACGGGGTGGCAGTGTAGCTCTAAGTCCCTGGCATCCCAATGAATGGGATACCAGCTGTGTCTAACACAGTTTTTAGTCCACCAGCCCTTTAACGGGGTGGCAGTGTAGCTCTAAGTCCCTGGCATCCCAATGAATGGGATACTAGCTGTGTCTAACACAGGTTTTAGTCCACCGGCCCTTTAACGGGGTGGCAGTGAAGCTCTAAGTTCCTGGCATCCCAATGAATAGGATACTAGCTGTGTCTAAAACAGTATTAAGTCCACCAGCCCTTTAACGGGATGGCAGTGTAGCTCTAAGTCCCTGGCATCCCAATTAATGGGATACTATCTGTGTCTAACACAGTTTTTAGTCCACCAGCCCTTTAACGGGGTGGCAGTGTATCTCTAAGTCCCTGGCATCCCAATGAATGGGATACTAGCTGTGTCTAACACAGTATTAAGTCCACTAGCCCTTCAACGGGGTGGCAGTGTATCTATAAGTCCCTGGCATCCCAATGAATGGGATACTAGCTGTGTCTAACACAGTATTAAGTCCACCAGCCCTTTAACGGGGTGGCAGTGTAGCTCTAAGTCCCTGGCATCCAAATGAATGGGATACCAGCTGTGTCTAACACAGGTTTTAGTCCAACAGCCCTTTAGCGGGGTGGCAGTGTAGCTCTAAGTTCCTGGCATCCCAATGAATGGGATACTAGCTGTGTCTATCACAGTATTAAGTCCACCAGCCCTTTAACAGGGTGGCACTGTAGCTCTAAGTCCCTGGCATCCCAATGAATGGGATACTAGCTGTGTCTAACACAGTTTTTAGTCCACCAGCCCTTTAACGGGGTGTCAGTGTAGCTCTAAGTCCCTGGCGTCCTAATGAATGGGATACCAGCTGTGTCTAACACAGGTTTTAGTCCAACAGCCCTTTAACGGGGTGGCAGTGTAGCTCTAAGTTCCTGGCATCCCAATGAATGGGATACTAGCTGTGTCTAAAACAGTATTAAGTCCACCAGCCCTTTAACGGGATGGCAGTGTAGCTCTAAGTCCCTGGCATCCCAATTAATGGGATACTATCTGTGTCTAACACAGTTTTTAGTCCACCAGCCCTTTAACGGGGTGGCACTGTAGCTCTAAGTCCCTGGCATCCCAATGAATGGGATCCTAGCTGTGTCTAACATAGTTTTTAGTCCACCAGCCCTTTAACGGGGTGGAACTGTAGCTCTAAGTCCCTGGCATCCCAATGAATGGGATACTAGCTGTGTCTAACACAGTATTAAGTCCACCAGCCCTTTAACGGGGTGGCAGTGTAGCTCTAAGTCCCTGGCATCCCAATGAATGGGATACTAGCTGTGTCTAAAACAGTATTAAGTCCATCAGACCTTTAACGGGGTGGCAGTGTAGCTATAAGTCCCTGGCCACCCAATGAATGGGATACTAGCTGTGTCTAACACAGGTTTTAGTCCACCAGCCCTTTAACGGGGTGGCAGTGTAGCTCTAAGTTCCTGGCATCCCAATGAATGGGATACTAGCTGTGTCTAAAACAGTATTAAGTCCACCAGCCCTTTAACGGGATGGCAATGTAGCTCTAACTCCCTGGCATCCCAATGAATGGGATACTAGCTGTGTCTAACACAGTTTTTAGTCCACCAGCCCTTTAACGGGGTGGCAGTGTAGCTCTAAGTCCCTGGCATCCCAATGAATGGGATACTAGCTGTGTCTAACACAGTATTAAGTCCACTAGCCCTTTAACGGGGTGGCAGTGTATCTATAAGTCCCTGGCATCCCAATGAATGGGATACTAGCTGTGTCTAACACAGTATTAAGTCCACCAGCCCTTTAACGGGGTGGCACTGTAGCTCTAAGTCCCTGGCATCCCAATGAATGGGATCCTAGCTGTGTCTAACATAGTTTTTAGTCCACCAGCCCTTTAACGGGGTGGAACTGTAGCTCTAAGTCCCTGGCATCCCAATGAATGGGATACTAGCTGTGTCTAACACAGTATTAAGTCCACCAGCACTTTAACGTGGTGGCAGTGTAGCTCTAAGTCCCTGGCATCCCAATGAATGGGATACTAGCTGTGTCTAAAACAGTATTAAGTCCACCAGACCTTTAACGGGGTGGCAGTGTAGCTATAAGTCCCTGGCCACCCAATGAATGGGATACTAGCTGTGTCTAACACAGGTTTTAGTCCACCAGCCCTTTAACGGGGTGGCAGTGTAGCTCTAAGTTTCTGGCATCCCAATGAATGGGATACTAGCTGTGTCTAAAACAGTATTAAGTCCACCAGCCCTTTAACGGGATGGCAATGTAGCTCTAACTCCCCGGCATCCCAATGAATGGGATACTAGCTGTGTCTAACACAGTTTTTAGTCCACCAGCCCTTTAACGGGGTGGCAGTGTAGCTCTAAGTCCCTGGCATCCCAATGAATGGGATACTAGCTGTGTCTAACACAGTATTAAGTCCACTAGCCCTTTAACGGGGTGGCAGTGTATCTATAAGTCCCTGGCATCCCAATGAATGGGATACTAGCTGTGTCTAACACAGTATTAAGTCCACCAGCCCTTTAATGGGATGGCAGTGTAGCTCTAAGTCCCTGGCATCCCAATTAATGGGATACTATCTGTGTCTAACACAGTTTTTAGTCCACCAGCCCTTTAACGGGGTGGCAGTGTAGCTCTAAGTCCCTGGCATCCCAATGAATGGGATACTAGATGTGTCTAACACAGTATTAAGTCCACTAGCCCTTTAACGGGATGGCAGTGTAGCTCTAAGTCCCTGGCATCCCAATTAATGGGATACTATCTGTGTCTAACACAGTTTTTAATCCACCAGCCCTTTAACGGGGTGGCAGTGTATCTCTAAGTCCCTGGCATCCCAATGAATGGGATACTAGCTGTGTCTAACACAGTATTAAGTCCACTAGCCCTTTAACGGGTTGGCAGTGTATCTATAAGTCCCTGGCATCCCAATGAATGGGATACTAGCTGTGTCTAACACAGTATTAAGTCCACCAGCCCTTTAATGGGCTGGCAGTGTAGCTCTAATTCCCTGGCATCCCAATGAATGGGATACCAGCTGTGTCTAAAAAAGTATTAAGTCCACCAGCCCTTTAACGGGATGGCAGTGTAGCTCTAAGTCCCTGGCATCCCAATTAATGGGATACTATCTGTGTCTAACACAGTTTTTAGTCCACCAGCCCTTTAACGGGGTGGCAGTGTAGCTCTAATTCCCTGGCATCCCAATGAATAGGATACTAGCTGTGTCTAAAACAGTATTAAGTCCACCAGCCCTTTAATGGGATGGCAGTGTAGCTCTAAGTCCCTGGCATCCCAATTAATGGGATACTATCTGTGTCTAACACAGTTTTTAGTCCACCAGCCCTTTAACGGGGTGGCAGTGAAGCTCTAAGTCCCTGGCATCCCAATGAATGGGATACCAGCTGTGTCTAACACAGTTTTTAGTCCACCAGCCCTTTAACGGGGTGGCAGTGTAGCTCTAAGTCCCTGGCATCCCAATGAATGGGATACCAGCTGTGTCTAACACAGTATTAAGTCCACCAGCCCTTTAACGGGGTGGCAGTGTAGCTCTAAGTCCCTGGCATCCTAATGAATGGGATACCAGCTGTGTCTAACACAGTTTTTAGTCCACCAGCCCTTTAACGGGTTGGCAGTGTATCTATAAGTCCCTGGCATCCTAATGAATGGGATACCAGCTGTGTCTAACACAGGTTTTAGTCCAACAGCCCTTTAACGGGGTGGCAGTGTAGCTCTAAGTTCCTGGCATCCCAATGAATGGGATACTAGCTGTGTCTAACACAGTATTAAGTCCACCAGCCCTTTAACGGGGTGGCAGTGTAGCTCTACGTCCCTGGCATCCCAATGAATGGGATACCAGCTGTGTCTAACACAGTTTTTAGTCCACCAGCCCTTTAACGGGGTGGCAGTGTAGATATATATGTCCCTGGCATCCGAATGAATGGGATACTAGCTCTGTCTAACACAGTTTTTAGTCCACCAGCCCTTTAACGGGGTGGCAGTGTAGCTCTAAGTCCCTGGCATCCCAATGAATGGGATACTAGCTGTGTCTAAAAGAGTATTAACTCCTCCAGCCCTTTACCGGGGTGGCAGTGTAGCTCTAAGTTCCTGGAATCCCAATGAATGGGATACTAGCTGTGTCTAACACAGTTTTTAGTCCACCAGCCCTTTAACAGGGTGGCAGTGTAGCTGTAAGTCCCTGGCATCCCAATGAATGGGATACTAGCTGTGTCTAACACAGTATTAAGTCCACCAGCCCTTTAACGGGATGGCAGTGTAGCTCTAAGTCCCTGGCATCCCAATGAATGGGATACTAGCTGTGTCTATCACAGTATTAAGTCCACCAGCCCTTTAACAGGGTGGCACTGTAGCTCTACGTCCCTGGCATCCCAATGAATGGGTTACTAGCTGTGTCTAACACAGTTTTTAGTCCACCAGCCCTTTAACGGGTTGGCAGTGTATCTATAAGTCCCTGGCATCCTAATGAATGGGATACCAGCTGTGTCTAACACAGGTTTTAGTCCAACAGCCCTTTAACGGGGTGGCAGTGTAGCTCTAAGTTCCTGGCATCCCAATGAATGGGATACTAGCTGTGTCTAACACAGTATTAAGTCCACCAGCCCTTTAACGGGGTGGCAGTGTAGCTCTACGTCCCTGGCATCCCAATGAATGGGATACCAGCTGTGTCTAACACAGTTTTTAGTCCACCAGCCCTTTAACGGGGTGGCAGTGTAGATATATATGTCCCTGGCATCCGAATGAATGGGATACTAGCTCTGTCTAACACAGTTTTTAGTCCACCAGCCCTTTAATGGGGTGGCAGTGTAGCTCTAAGTCCCTGGCATGCCAATGAATGGGATACTAGCTGTGTCTAAAAGAGTATTAACTCCTCCAGCCCTTTACCGGGGTGGCAGTGTAGCTCTAAGTTCCTGGAATCCCAATGAATGGGATACTAGCTGTGTCTAACACAGTTTTTAGTCCACCAGCCCTTTAACAGGGTGGCAGTGTAGCTGTAAGTCCCTGGCATCCCAATGAATGGGATACTAGCTGTGTCTAACACAGTATTAAGTCCACCAGCCCTTTAACGGGATGGCAGTGTAGCTCTAAGTCCCTGGCATCCCAATTAATGGGATACTATCTGTGTCTAACACAGTTTTTAGTCCACCAGCCCTTTAACGGGGTGGCAGTGTAGCTCTTAGTCCCTGGCATCCCAATGAATGGGATACTAGCTGTGTCTAACACAGTATTAAGTCCACTAGCCCTTTAACGGGTTGGCAGTGTATCTATAAGTCCCTGGCATCCTAATGAATGGGATACTAGCTGTGTCTAACACAGTATTAAGTCCACCAGCCCTTTAACGGGGTGGCAGTGTAGCTCTAATTCCCTGGCATCCCAATGAATGGGATACCAGCTGTGTCTAAAACAGTATTAAGTCCACCAGCCCTTTAACGGGATGGCAGTGTAGCTCTAAGTCCCTGGCATCCCAATGAATGGGATACTATCTGTGTCTAACACAGTTTTTAGTCCACCAGCCCTTTAACGGGGTGGCAGTGTAGCTCTAATTCCCTGGCATCCCAATGAATAGGATACTAGCTGTGTCTAAAACAGTATTAAGTCCACCAGCCCTTTAACGGGATGGCAGTGTAGCTCTAAGTCCCTGGCATCCCAATTAATGGGATACTATCTGTGTCTAACACCGTTTTTAGTCCACCAGCCCTTTAACGGGGTGGCAGTGTAGCTCTAAGTCCCTGGCATCCCAATGAATGGGATACCAGCTGTGTCTAACACAGTTTTTAGTCCACCAGCCCTTTAACGGGGTGGCAGTGTAGCTCTAAGTCCCTGGCATCCCAATGAATGGGATACCAGCTGTGTCTAACACAGTATTAAGTCCACCAGCCCTTTAACGGGGTGGCAGTGTAGCTCTAAGTCCCTGGCATCCTAATGAATGGGATACCAGCTGTGTCTAACACAGTTTTTAGTCCAACAGCCCTTTAACGGGATGGCAGTGTAGCTCTAAGTCCCTGGCATCCCAATGAATGGGATACTAGCTGTGTCTATCACAGTATTAAGTCCACCAGCCCTTTAACAGGGTGGCACTGTAGCTCTACGTCCCTGGCATCCCAATGAATGGGTTACTAGCTGTGTCTAACACAGTTTTTAGTCCACCAGCCCTTTAACGGGTTGGCAGTGTATCTATAAGTCCCTGGCATCCTAATGAATGGGATACCAGCTGTGTCTAACACAGGTTTTAGTCCAACAGCCCTTTAACGGGGTGGCAGTGTAGCTCTAAGTTCCTGGCATCCCAATGAATGGGATACTAGCTGTGTCTAACACAGTATTAAGTCCACCAGCCCTTTAACGGGGTGGCAGTGTAGCTCTACGTCCCTGGCATCCCAATGAATGGGATACCAGCTGTGTCTAACACAGTTTTTAGTCCACCAGCCCTTTAACGGGGTGGCAGTGTAGATATATATGTCCCTGGCATCCGAATGAATGGGATACTAGCTCTGTCTAACACAGTTTTTAGTCCACCAGCCCTTTAACGGGGTGGCAGTGTAGCTCTAAGTCCCTGGCATCCCAATGAATGGGATACTAGCTGTGTCTAAAAGAGTATTAACTCCTCCAGCCCTTTACCGGGGTGGCAGTGTAGCTCTAAGTTCCTGGAATCCCAATGAATGGGATACTAGCTGTGTCTAACACAGTTTTTAGTCCACCAGCCCTTTAACAGGGTGGCAGTGTAGCTGTAAGTCCCTGGCATCCCAATGAATGGGATACTAGCTGTGTCTAACACAGTATTAAGTCCACCAGCCCTTTAACGGGATGGCAGTGTAGCTCTAAGTCCCTGGCATCCCAATTAATGGGATACTATCTGTGTCTAACACAGTTTTTAGTCCACCAGCCCTTTAACGGGGTGGCAGTGTAGCTCTTAGTCCCTGGCATCCCAATGAATGGGATACTAGCTGTGTCTAACACAGTATTAAGTCCACTAGCCCTTTAACGGGTTGGCAGTGTATCTATAAGTCCCTGGCATCCCAATGAATGGGATACTAGCTGTGTCTAACACAGTATTAAGTCCACCAGCCCTTTAACGGGGTGGCAGTGTAGCTCTAATTCCCTGGCATCCCAATGAATGGGATACCAGCTGTGTCTAAAACAGTATTAAGTCCACCAGCCCTTTAACGGGATGGCAGTGTAGCTCTAAGTCCCTGGCATCCCAATGAATGGGATACTATCTGTGTCTAACACAGTTTTTAGTCCACCAGCCCTTTAACGGGGTGGCAGTGTAGCTCTAATTCCCTGGCATCCCAATGAATAGGATACTAGCTGTGTCTAAAACAGTATTAAGTCCACCAGCCCTTTAACGGGATGGCAGTGTAGCTCTAAGTCCCTGGCATCCCAATTAATGGGATACTATCTGTGTCTAACACAGTTTTTAGTCCACCAGCCCTTTAACGGGGTGGCAGTGTAGCTCTAAGTCCCTGGCATCCCAATGAATGGGATACCAGCTGTGTCTAACACAGTTTTTAGTCCACCAGCCCTTTAACGGGGTGGCAGTGTAGCTCTAAGTCCCTGGCATCCCAATGAATGGGATACTAGCTGTGTCTAACACAGGTTTTAGTCCACCAGCCCTTTAACGGGGTGGCAGTGAAGCTCTAAGTTCCTGGCATCCCAATGAATAGGATACTAGCTGTGTCTAAAACAGTATTAAGTCCACCAGCCCTTTAACGGGATGGCAGTGTAGCTCTAAGTCCCTGGCATCCCAATTAATGGGATACTATCTGTGTCTAACACAGTTTTTAGTCCACCAGCCCTTTAACGGGGTGGCAGTGTATCTCTAAGTCCCTGGCATCCCAATGAATGGGATACTAGCTGTGTCTAACACAGTATTAAGTCCACTAGCCCTTCAACGGGGTGGCAGTGTATCTATAAGTCCCTGGCATCCCAATGAATGGGATACTAGCTGTGTCTAACACAGTATTAAGTCCACCAGCCCTTTAACGGGGTGGCAGTGTAGCTCTAAGTCCCTGGCATCCAAATGAATGGGATACCAGCTGTGTCTAACACAGGTTTTAGTCCAACAGCCCTTTAGCGGGGTGGCAGTGTAGCTCTAAGTTCCTGGCATCCCAATGAATGGGATACTAGCTGTGTCTATCACAGTATTAAGTCCACCAGCCCTTTAACAGGGTGGCACTGTAGCTCTAAGTCCCTGGCATCCCAATGAATGGGATACTAGCTGTGTCTAACACAGTTTTTAGTCCACGAGCCCTTTAACGGGGTGTCAGTGTAGCTCTAAGTCCCTGGCATCCTAATGAATGGGATACCAGCTGTGTCTAACACAGGTTTTAGTCCAACAGCCCTTTAACGGGGTGGCAGTGTAGCTCTAAGTTCCTGGCATCCCAATGAATGGGATACTAGCTGTGTCTAAAACAGTATTAAGTCCACCAGCCCTTTAACGGGATGGCAGTGTAGCTCTAAGTCCCTGGCATCCCAATTAATGGGATACTATCTGTGTCTAACACAGTTTTTAGTCCACCAGCCCTTTAACGGGGTGGCACTGTAGCTCTAAGTCCCTGGCATCCCAATGAATGGGATCCTAGCTGTGTCTAACATAGTTTTTAGTCCACCAGCCCTTTAACGGGGTGGAACTGTAGCTCTAAGTCCCTGGCATCCCAATGAATGGGATACTAGCTGTGTCTAACACAGTATTAAGTCCACCAGCCCTTTAACGGGGTGGCAGTGTAGCTCTAAGTCCCTGGCATCCCAATGAATGGGATACTAGCTGTGTCTAAAACAGTATTAAGTCCACCAGACCTTTAACGGGGTGGCAGTGTAACTATAAGTCCCTGGCCACCCAATGAATGGGATACTAGCTGTGTCTAACACAGGTTTTAGTCCACCAGCCCTTTAACGGGGTGGCAGTGTAGCTCTAAGTTCCTGGCATCCCAATGAATGGGATACTAGCTGTGTCTAAAACAGTATTAAGTCCACCAGCCCTTTAACGGGATGGCAATGTAGCTCTAACTCCCTGGCATCCCAATGAATGGGATACTAGCTGTGTCTAACACAGTTTTTAGTCCACCAGCCCTTTAACGGGGTGGCAGTGTAGCTCTAAGTCCCTGGCATCCCAATGAATGGGATACTAGCTGTGTCTAACACAGTATTAAGTCCACTAGCCCTTTAACGGGGTGGCAGTGTATCTATAAGTCCCTGGCATCCCAATGAATGGGATACTAGCTGTGTCTAACACAGTATTAAGTCCACCAGCCCTTTAACGGGGTGGCACTGTAGCTCTAAGTCCCTGGCATCCCAATGAATGGGATCCTAGCTGTGTCTAACATAGTTTTTAGTCCACCAGCCCTTTAACGGGGTGGAACTGTAGCTCTAAGTCCCTGGCATCCCAATGAATGGGATACTAGCTGTGTCTAACACAGTATTAAGTCCACCAGCACTTTAACGGGGTGGCAGTGTAGCTCTAAGTCCCTGGCATCCCAATGAATGGGATACTAGCTGTGTCTAAAACAGTATTAAGTCCACCAGACCTTTAACGGGGTGGCAGTGTAGCTATAAGTCCCTGGCCACCCAATGAATGGGATACTAGCTGTGTCTAACACAGGTTTTAGTCCACCAGCCCTTTAACGGGGTGGCAGTGTAGCTCTAAGTTTCTGGCATCCCAATGAATGGGATACTAGCTGTGTCTAAAACAGTATTAAGTCCACCAGCCCTTTAACGGGATGGCAATGTAGCTCTAACTCCCTGGCATCCCAATGAATGGGATACTAGCTGTGTCTAACACAGTTTTTAGTCCACCAGCCCCTTAACGGGGTGGCAGTGTAGCTCTAAGTTTCTGGCATCCCAATGAATGGGATACTAGCTGTGTCTAAAACAGTATTAAGTCCACCAGCCCTTTAACGGGATGGCAATGTAGCTCTAACTCCCCGGCATCCCAATGAATGGGATACTAGCTGTGTCTAACACAGTTTTTAGTCCACCAGCCCTTTAACGGGGTGGCAGTGTAGCTCTAAGTCCCTGGCATCCCAATGAATGGGATACTAGCTGTGTCTAACACAGTATTAAGTCCACTAGCCCTTTAACGGGGTGGCAGTGTATCTATAAGTCCCTGGCATCCCAATGAATGGGATACTAGCTGTGTCTAACACAGTATTAAGTCCACCAGCCCTTTAACGGGGTGGCATTGTAGCTCTAAGTCCCTGGCATCCCAATGAATGGGATACCAGCTGTGTCTAACACAGTATTAAGTCCACCAGCCCTTTAATGGGATGGCAGTGTAGCTCTAAGTCCCTGGCATCCCAATTAATGGGATACTATCTGTGTCTAACACAGTTTTTAGTCCACCAGCCCTTTAACGGGGTGGCAGTGTAGCTCTAAGTCCCTGGCATCCCAATGAATGGGATACTAGATGTGTCTAACACAGTATTAAGTCCACTAGCCCTTTAACGGGGTGGCAGTGTATCTATAAGTCCCTGGCATCCCAATGAATGGGATACTAGCTGTGTCTAACACAGTATTAAGTCCACCAGCCCTTTAACGGGGTGGCAGTGTAGCTCTACGTCCCTGGCATCCCAATGAATGGGATACCAGCTGTGTCTAATACAGTTTTTAGTCCACCAGCCCTTTAACGGGGTGGCAGTGTAGATATATATGTCCCTGGCATCCCAATGAATGGGATACTAGTTCTGTCTAACACAGTTTTTAGTCCAACAGCCCTTTAACGGGGTGGCAGTGTAGCTCTAAGTCCCTGGCATCCCAATGAATGGGATACTAGCTGTGTCTAAAAGAGTATTAAGTCCTCCAGCCCTTTACCGGGGTGGCAGTGTAGCTCTAAGTTCCTGGAATCCCAATGAATGGGATACTAGCTGTGTCTAACATAGTTTTTAGTCCACCAGCCCTTTAACGGGGTGGAACTGTAGCTCTAAGTCCCTGGCATCCCAATGAATGGGATACTAGCTGTGTCTAACACAGTATTAAGTCCACCAGCCCTTTAACGGGGTGGCAGTGTAGCTCTAAGTCCCTGGCATCCCAATGAATGGGATACTAGCTGTGTCTAAAACAGTATTAAGTCCACCAGACCTTTTACGGGGTGGCAGTGTAGCTATAAGTCCCTGGCCACCCAATGAATGGGATACTAGCTGTGTCTAACACAGGTTTTAGTCCACCAGCCCTTTAACGGGGTGGCAGTGTAGCTCTAAGTTCCTGGCATCCCAATGAATGGGATACTAGCTGTGTCTAAAACAGTATTAAGTCCACCAGCCCTTTAACGGGATGGCAATGTAGCTCTAACTCCCTGGCATCCCAATGAATGGGATACTAGCTGTGTCTAACACAGTTTTTAGTCCACCAGCCCTTTAACGGGGTGGCAGTGTAGCTCTAAGTCCCTGGCATCCCAATGAATGGGATACTAGCTGTGTCTAACACAGTATTAAGTCCACTAGCCCTTTAACGGGGTGGCAGTGTATCTATAAGTCCCTGGCATCCCAATGAATGGGATACTAGCTGTGTCTAACACAGTATTAAGTCCACCAGCCCTTTAACGGGGTGGCACTGTAGCTCTAAGTCCCTGGCATCCCAATGAATGGGATCCTAGCTGTGTCTAACATAGTTTTTAGTCCACCAGCCCTTTAACGGGGTGGAACTGTAGCTCTAAGTCCCTGGCATCCCAATGAATGGGATACTAGCTGTGTCTAACACAGTATTAAGTCCACCAGCACTTTAACGGGGTGGCAGTGTAGCTCTAAGTCCCTGGCATCCCAATGAATGGGATACTAGCTGTGTCTAAAACAGTATTAAGTCCACCAGACCTTTAACGGGGTGGCAGTGTAGCTATAAGTCCCTGGCCACCCAATGAATGGGATACTAGCTGTGTCTAACACAGGTTTTAGTCCACCAGCCCTTTAACGGGGTGGCAGTGTAGCTCTAAGTTTCTGGCATCCCAATGAATGGGATACTAGCTGTGTCTAAAACAGTATTAAGTCCACCAGCCCTTTAACGGGATGGCAATGTAGCTCTAACTCCCTGGCATCCCAATGAATGGGATACTAGCTGTGTCTAACACAGTTTTTAGTCCACCAGCCCTTTAACGGGGTGGCAGTGTAGCTCTAAGTCCCTGGCATCCCAATGAATGGGATACTAGCTGTGTCTAACACAGTATTAAGTCCACTAGCCCTTTAACGGGGTGGCAGTGTATCTATAAGTCCCTGGCATCCCAATGAATGGGATACTAGCTGTGTCTAACACAGTATTAAGTCCACCAGCCCTTTAACGGGGTGGCATTGTAGCTCTAAGTCCCTGGCATCCCAATGAATGGGATACCAGCTGTGTCTAACACAGTATTAAGTCCACCAGCCCTTTAATGGGATGGCAGTGTAGCTCTAAGTCCCTGGCATCCCAATTAATGGGATACTATCTGTGTCTAACACAGTTTTTAGTCCACCAGCCCTTTAACGGGGTGGCAGTGTAGCTCTAAGTCCCTGGCATCCCAATGAATGGGATACTAGATGTGTCTAACACAGTATTAAGTCCACTAGCCCTTTAACGGGGTGGCAGTGTATCTATAAGTCCCTGGCATCCCAATGAATGGGATACTAGCTGTGTCTAACACAGTATTAAGTCCACCAGCCCTTTAACGGGGGTGGCAGTGTAGCTCTACGTCCCTGGCATCCCAATGAATGGGATACCAGCTGTGTCTAATACAGTTTTTAGTCCACCAGCCCTTTAACGGGGTGGCAGTGTAGATATATATGTCCCTGGCATCCCAATGAATGGGATACTAGCTCTGTCTAACACAGTTTTTAGTCCAACAGCCCTTTAACGGGGTGGCAGTGTAGCTCTAAGTCCCTGGCATCCCAATGAATGGGATACTAGCTGTGTCTAAAAGAGTATTAAGTCCTCCAGCCATTTACCGGGGTGGCAGTGTAGCTCTAAGTTCCTGGAATCCCAATGAATGGGATACTAGCTGTGTCTAACACAGTTTTTAGTCCACCAGCCCTTTAACAGGGTGGCAGTGTAGCTGTAAGTCCCTGGCATCCCAATGAATGGGATACTAGCTGTGTCTAACACAGTATTAAGTCCACCAGCCCTTTAACGGGATGGCAGTGTAGCTCTAAGTCCCTGGCATCCCAATTAATGGGATACTATCTGTGTCTAACACAGTTTTTAGTCCACCAGCCCTTTAACGGGGTGGCAGTGTAGCTCTTAGTCCCTGGCATCCCAATGAATGGGATACTAGCTGTGTCTAACACAGTATTAAGTCCACTAGCCCTTTAACGGGTTGGCAGTGTATCTATAAGTCCCTGGCATCCCAATGAATGGGATACCAGCTGTGTCTAAAACAGTATTAAGTCCACCAGCCCTTTAACGGGATGGCAGTGTAGCTCTAAGTCCCTGGCATCCCAATGAATAGGATACTAGCTGTGTCTAAAACAGTATTAAGTCCACCAGCCCTTTAACGGGGTGGCAGTGTAGCTCTAAGTCCCTGGCATCCCAATGAATGGGATACTAGCTGTGTCTAACACAGGTTTTAGTCCAACAGCCCTTTAACGGGGTGGCAGTGTATCTCTAAGTCCCTGGCATCCCAATGAATGGGATACTAGCTGTGTCTAACACAGTATTAAGTCCACCAGCCCTTTAACGGGGTGGCAATGTAGCTCTAAGTCCCTGGCATCCTAATGAATGGGATACCAGCTGTGTCTAACACAGTATTAAGTCCACCAGCCCTTTAACGGGGTGGCAGTGTAGCTCTAAGTCCCTGGCATCCCAATGAATGGGATACTAGCTGTGTCTAAAAGAGTATTAACTCCTCCAGCCCTTTACCGGGGTGGCAGTGTAGCTCTAAGTTCCTGGAATCCCAATGAATGGGATACTAGCTGTGTCTAACACAGTTTTTAGTCCACCAGCCCTTTAACAGGGTGGCAGTGTAGCTGTAAGTCCCTGGCATCCCTATGAATGGGATACTAGCTGTGTCTAACACAGTATTAAGTCCACCAGCCCTTTAACGGGATGGCAGTGTAGCTCTAAGTCCCTGGCATCCCAATGAATGGGATACTAGCTGTGTCTAACACAGTATTAAGTCCACCAGCCCTTTAACGGGGTGGCAGTGTAGCTCTAATTCCCTGGCATCCCAATGAATGGGATACCAGCTGTGTCTAAAACAGTATTAAGTCCACCAGCCCTTTAACGGGATGGCAGTGTAGCTCTAAGTCCCTGGCATCCCAATGAATGGGATACTATCTGTGTCTAACACAGTTTTTAGTCCACCAGCCCTTTAACGGGGTGGCAGTGTAGCTCTAATTCCCTGGCATCCCAATGAATAGGATACTAGCTGTGTCTAAAACAGTATTAAGTCCACCAGCCCTTTTACGGGATGGCAGTGTAGCTCTAAGTCCCTGGCATCCCAATTAATGGGATACTATCTGTGTCTAACACAGTTTTTAGTCCACCAGCCCTTTAACGGGGTGGCAGTGTAGCTCTAAGTCCCTGGCATCCCAATGAATGGGATACCAGCTGTGTCTAACACAGTTTTTAGTCCACCAGCCCTTCAACGGGGTGGCAGTGTAGCTCTAAGTCCCTGGCATCCCAATGAATGGGATACTAGCTGTGTCTAACACAGGTTTTAGTCCACCAGCCCTTTAACGGGGTGGCAGTGAAGCTCTAAGTTCCTGGCATCCCAATGAATAGGATACTAGCTGTGTCTAAAACAGTATTAAGTCCACCAGCCCTTTAACGGGATGGCAGTGTAGCTCTAAGTCCCTGGCATCCCAATTAATGGGATACTATCTGTGTCTAACACAGTTTTTAGTCCACCAGCCCTTTAACGGGGTGGCAGTGTAGCTCTAAGTCCCTGGCATCCAAATGAATGGGATACCAGCTGTGTCTAACACAGGTTTTAGTCCAACAGCCCTTTAGCGGGGTGGCAGTGTAGCTCAAAGTTCCTGGCATCCCAATGAATGGGATACTAGCTGTGTCTATCACAGTATTAAGTCCACCAGCCCTTTAACAGGGTGGCACTGTAGCTCTAAGTCCCTGGCATCCCAATGAATGGGATACTAGCTGTGTCTAACACAGTTTTTAGTCCACCAGCCCTTTAACGGGGTGTCAGTGTAGCTCTAAGTCCCTGGCATCCTAATGAATGGGATACCAGCTGTGTCTAACACAGGTTTTAGTCCAACAGCCCTTTAACGGGGTGGCAGTGTAGCTCTAAGTTCCTGGCATCCCAATGAATGGGATACTAGCTGTGTCTAAAACAGTATTAAGTCCACCAGCCTTTAACGGGATGGCAGTGTAGCTCTAAGTCCCTGGCATCCCAATTAATGGGATACTAGCTGTGTCTAATACAGTATTAAGTCCACCAGCCCTTTAACGGGATGGCAATGTAGCTCTAACTCCCTGGCATCCCAATGAATGGGATACTAGCTGTGTCTAACACAGTTTTTAGTCCACCAGCCCTTTAACGGGGTGGCAGTGTAGCTCTAAGTCCCTGGCATCCCAATGAATGGGATACTAGCTGTGTCTAACACAGTATTAAGTCCACTAGCCCTTTAACGGGGTGGCAGTGTATCTATAAGTCCCTGGCATCCCAATGAATGGGATACTAGCTGTGTCTAACACAGTATTAAGTCCACCAGCCCTTTAACGGGGTGGCACTGTAGCTCTAAGTCCCTGGCATCCCAATGAATGGGATCCTAGCTGTGTCTAACATAGTTTTTAGTCCACCAGCCCTTTAACGGGGTGGAACTGTAGCTCTAAGTCCCTGGCATCCCAATGAATGGGATACTAGCTGTGTCTAACACAGTATTAAGTCCACCAGCACTTTAACGGGGTGGCAGTGTAGCTCTAAGTCCCTGGCATCCCAATGAATGGGATACTAGCTGTGTCTAAAACAGTATTAAGTCCACCAGACCTTTAACGGGGTGGCAGTGTAGCTATAAGTTCCTGGCCACCCAATGAATGGGATACTAGCTGTGTCTAACACAGGTTTTAGTCCACCAGCCCTTTAACGGGGTGGCAGTGTAGCTCTAAGTTTCTGGCATCCCAATGAATGGGATACTAGCTGTGTCTAAAACAGTATTAAGTCCACCAGCCCTTTAACGGGATGGCAATGTAGCTCTAACTCCCTTGCATCCCAATGAATGGGATACTAGCTGTGTCTAACACAGTTTTTAGTCCACCAGCCCTTTAACGGGGTGGCAGTGTAGCTCTAAGTCCCTGGCATCCCAATGAATGGGATACTAGCTGTGTCTAACACAGTATTAAGTCCACTAGCCCTTTAACGCGGTGGCAGTGTATCTATAAGTCCCTGGCATCCCAATGAATGGGATACTAGCTGTGTCTAACACAGTATTAAGTCCACCAGCCCTTTAACGGGGTGGCATTGTAGCTCTAAGTCCCTGGCATCCCAATGAATGGGATACCAGCTGTGTCTAACAAAGTATTAAGTCCACCAGCCCTTTAATGGGATGGCAGTGTAGCTCTAAGTCCCTGGCATCCCAATTAATGGGATACTATCTGTGTCTAACACAGTTTTTAGTCCACCAGCCCTTTAACGGGGTGGCAGTGTAGCTCTAAGTCCCTGGCATCCCAATGAATTGGATACTAGATGTGTCTAACACAGTATTAAGTCCACTAGCCCTTTAACGGGATGGCAGTGTAGCTCTAAGTCCCTGGCATCCCAATTAATGGGATACTATCTGTGTCTAACACAGTTTTTAATCCACCAGCCCTTTAACGGGGTGGCAGTGTATCTCTAAGTCCCTGGCATCCCAATGAATGGGATACTAGCTGTGTCTAACACAGTATTAAGTCCACTAGCCCTTTAACGGGTTGGCAGTGTATCTATAAGTCCCTGGCATCCCAATGAATGGGATACTAGCTGTGTCTAACACAGTATTAAGTCCACCAGCCCTTTAATGGGCTGGCAGTGTAGCTCTAATTCCCTGGCATCCCAATGAATGGGATACCAGCTGTGTCTAAAAAAGTATTAAGTCCACCAGCCCTTTAACGGGATGGCAGTGTAGCTCTAAGTCCCTGGCATCCCAATTAATGGGATACTATCTGTGTCTAACACAGTTTTTAGTCCACCAGCCCTTTAACGGGGTGGCAGTGTAGCTCTTAGTCCCTGGCATCCCAATGAATGGGATACTAGCTGTGTCTAACACAGTATTAAGTCCACTAGCCCTTTAACGGGTTGGCAGTGTATCTATAAGTCCCTGGCATCCCAATGAATGGGATACCAGCTGTGTCTAAAACAGTATTAAGTCCACCAGCCCTTTAACGGGATGGCAGTGTAGCTCTAAGTCCCTGGCATCCCAATGAATAGGATACTAGCTGTGTCTAAAACAGTATTAAGTCCACCAGCCCTTTAACGGGGTGGCAGTGTAGCTCTAAGTCCCTGGCATCCCAATGAATGGGATACTAGCTGTGTCTAACACAGGTTTTAGTCCAACAGCCCTTTAACGGGGTGGCAGTGTATCTCTAAGTCCCTGGCATCCCAATGAATGGGATACTAGCTGTGTCTAACACAGTATTAAGTCCACCAGCCCTTTAACGGGGGTGGCAATGTAGCTCTAAGTCCCTGGCATCCTAATGAATGGGATACCAGCTGTGTCTAACACAGTATTAAGTCCACCAGCCCTTTAACGGGGGTGGCAGTGTAGCTCTAAGTCCCTGGCATCCCAATGAATGGGATACTAGCTGTGTCTAAAAGAGTATTAACTCCTCCAGCCCTTTACCGGGGTGGCAGTGTAGCTCTAAGTTCCTGGAATCCCAATGAATGGGATACTAGCTGTGTCTAACACAGTTTTTAGTCCACCAGCCCTTTAACAGGGTGGCAGTGTAGCTGTAAGTCCCTGGCATCCCTATGAATGGGATACTAGCTGTGTCTAACACAGTATTAAGTCCACCAGCCCTTTAACGGGATGGCAGTGTAGCTCTAAGTCCCTGGCATCCCAATGAATGGGATACTAGCTGTGTCTAACACAGTATTAAGTCCACCAGCCCTTTAACGGGGTGGCAGTGTAGCTCTAATTCCCTGGCATCCCAATGAATGGGATACCAGCTGTGTCTAAAACAGTATTAAGTCCACCAGCCCTTTAACGGGATGGCAGTGTAGCTCTAAGTCCCTGGCATCCCAATGAATGGGATACTATCTGTGTCTAACACAGTTTTTAGTCCACCAGCCCTTTAACGGGGGTGGCAGTGTAGCTCTAATTCCCTGGCATCCCAATGAATAGGATACTAGCTGTGTCTAAAACAGTATTAAGTCCACCAGCCCTTTTACGGGATGGCAGTGTAGCTCTAAGTCCCTGGCATCCCAATTAATGGGATACTATCTGTGTCTAACACAGTTTTTAGTCCACCAGCCCTTTAACGGGGTGGCAGTGTAGCTCTAAGTCCCTGGCATCCCAATGAATGGGATACCAGCTGTGTCTAACACAGTTTTTAGTCCACCAGCCCTTCAACGGGGTGGCAGTGTAGCTCTAAGTCCCTGGCATCCCAATGAATGGGATACTAGCTGTGTCTAACACAGGTTTTAGTCCACCAGCCCTTTAACGGGGTGGCAGTGAAGCTCTAAGTTCCTGGCATCCCAATGAATAGGATACTAGCTGTGTCTAAAACAGTATTAAGTCCACCAGCCCTTTAACGGGATGGCAGTGTAGCTCTAAGTCCCTGGCATCCCAATTAATGGGATACTATCTGTGTCTAACACAGTTTTTAGTCCACCAGCCCTTTAACGGGGTGGCAGTGTAGCTCTAAGTCCCTGGCATCCAAATGAATGGGATACCAGCTGTGTCTAACACAGGTTTTAGTCCAACAGCCCTTTAGCGGGGTGGCAGTGTAGCTCAAAGTTCCTGGCATCCCAATGAATGGGATACTAGCTGTGTCTATCACAGTATTAAGTCCACCAGCCCTTTAACAGGGTGGCACTGTAGCTCTAAGTCCCTGGCATCCCAATGAATGGGATACTAGCTGTGTCTAACACAGTTTTTAGTCCACCAGCCCTTTAACGGGGTGTCAGTGTAGCTCTAAGTCCCTGGCATCCTAATGAATGGGATACCAGCTGTGTCTAACACAGGTTTTAGTCCAACAGCCCTTTAACGGGGTGGCAGTGTAGCTCTAAGTTCCTGGCATCCCAATGAATGGGATACTAGCTGTGTCTAAAACAGTATTAAGTCCACCAGCCTTTAACGGGATGGCAGTGTAGCTCTAAGTCCCTGGCATCCCAATTAATGGGATACTAGCTGTGTCTAATACAGTATTAAGTCCACCAGCCCTTTAACGGGATGGCAATGTAGCTCTAACTCCCTGGCATCCCAATGAATGGGATACTAGCTGTGTCTAACACAGTTTTTAGTCCACCAGCCCTTTAACGGGGTGGCAGTGTAGCTCTAAGTCCCTGGCATCCCAATGAATGGGATACTAGCTGTGTCTAACACAGTATTAAGTCCACTAGCCCTTTAACGGGGTGGCAGTGTATCTATAAGTCCCTGGCATCCCAATGAATGGGATACTAGCTGTGTCTAACACAGTATTAAGTCCACCAGCCCTTTAACGGGGTGGCACTGTAGCTCTAAGTCCCTGGCATCCCAATGAATGGGATCCTAGCTGTGTCTAACATAGTTTTTAGTCCACCAGCCCTTTAACGGGGTGGAACTGTAGCTCTAAGTCCCTGGCATCCCAATGAATGGGATACTAGCTGTGTCTAACACAGTATTAAGTCCACCAGCACTTTAACGGGGTGGCAGTGTAGCTCTAAGTCCCTGGCATCCCAATGAATGGGATACTAGCTGTGTCTAAAACAGTATTAAGTCCACCAGACCTTTAACGGGGTGGCAGTGTAGCTATAAGTTCCTGGCCACCCAATGAATGTGATACTAGCTGTGTCTAACACAGGTTTTAGTCCACCAGCCCTTTAACGGGGTGGCAGTGTAGCTCTAAGTTTCTGGCATCCCAATGAATGGGATACTAGCTGTGTCTAAAACAGTATTAAGTCCACCAGCCCTTTAACGGGATGGCAATGTAGCTCTAACTCCCTTGCATCCCAATGAATGGGATACTAGCTGTGTCTAACACAGTTTTTAGTCCACCAGCCCTTTAACGGGGTGGCAGTGTAGCTCTAAGTCCCTGGCATCCCAATGAATGGGATACTAGCTGTGTCTAACACAGTATTAAGTCCACTAGCCCTTTAACGCGGTGGCAGTGTATCTATAAGTCCCTGGCATCCCAATGAATGGGATACTAGCTGTGTCTAACACAGTATTAAGTCCACCAGCCCTTTAACGGGGTGGCATTGTAGCTCTAAGTCCCTGGCATCCCAATGAATGGGATACCAGCTGTGTCTAACAAAGTATTAAGTCCACCAGCCCTTTAATGGGATGGCAGTGTAGCTCTAAGTCCCTGGCATCCCAATTAATGGGATACTATCTGTGTCTAACACAGTTTTTAGTCCACCAGCCCTTTAACGGGGTGGCAGTGTAGCTCTAAGTCCCTGGCATCCCAATGAATTGGATACTAGATGTGTCTAACACAGTATTAAGTCCACTAGCCCTTTAACGGGATGGCAGTGTAGCTCTAAGTCCCTGGCATCCCAATTAATGGGATACTATCTGTGTCTAACACAGTTTTTAATCCACCAGCCCTTTAACGGGGTGGCAGTGTATCTCTAAGTCCCTGGCATCCCAATGAATGGGATACTAGCTGTGTCTAACACAGTATTAAGTCCACTAGCCCTTTAACGGGTTGGCAGTGTATCTATAAGTCCCTGGCATCCCAATGAATGGGATACTAGCTGTGTCTAACACAGTATTAAGTCCACCAGCCCTTTAATGGGCTGGCAGTGTAGCTCTAATTCCCTGGCATCCCAATGAATGGGATACCAGCTGTGTCTAAAAAAGTATTAAGTCCACCAGCCCTTTAACGGGATGGCAGTGTAGCTCTAAGTCCCTGGCATCCCAATTAATGGGATACTATCTGTGTCTAACACAGTTTTTAGTCCACCAGCCCTTTAACGGGGTGGCAGTGTAGCTCTAATTCCCTGGAATCCCAATGAATAGGATACTAGCTGTGTCTAAAACAGTATTAAGTCCACCAGCCCTTTAATGGGATGGCAGTGTAGCTCTAAGTCCCTGGCATCCCAATTAATGGGATACTATCTGTGTCTAACACAGTTTTTAGTCCACCAGCCCTTTAACGGGGTGGCAGTGTAGCTCTAAGTCCCTGGCATCCCAATGAATGGGATACCAGCTGTGTCTAACACAGTTTTTAGTCCACCAGCCCTTTAACGGGGTGGCAGTGTAGCTCTAAGTCCCTGGCATCCCAATGAATGGGATACCAGCTGTGTCTAACACAGTATTAAGTCCACCAGCCCTTTAACGGGGTGGCAGTGTAGCTCTAAGTCCCTGGCATCCTAATGAATGGGATACCAGCTGTGTCTAACACAGTTTTTAGTCCAACAGCCCTTTAACGGGATGGCAGTGTAGCTCTAAGTCCCTGGCATCCCAATGAATGGGATACTAGCTGTGTCAATCACAGTATTAAGTCCACCAGCCCTTTAACAGGGTGGCACTGTAGCTCTACGTCCCTGGCATCCCAATGAATGGGTTACTAGCTGTGTCTAACACAGTTTTTAGTCCACCAGCCCTTTAACGGGTTGGCAGTGTATCTATAAGTCCCTGGCATCCTAATGAATGGGATACCAGCTGTGTCTAACACAGGTTTTAGTCCAACAGCCCTTTAACGGGGTGGCAGTGTAGCTCTAAGTTCCTGGCATCCCAATGAATGGGATACTAGCTGTGTCTAACACAGTATTAAGTCCACCAGCCCTTTAACGGGGTGGCAGTGTAGCTCTACGTCCCTGGCATCCCAATGAATGGGATACCAGCTGTGTCTAACACAGTTTTTAGTCCACCAGCCCTTTAACGGGGTGGCAGTGTAGATATATATGTCCCTGGCATCCGAATGAATGGGATACTAGCTCTGTCTAACACAGTTTTTAGTCCACCAGCCCTTTAACGGGGTGGCAGTGTAGCTCTAAGTCCCTGGCATCCCAATGAATGGGATACTAGCTGTGTCTAAAAGAGTATTAAGTCCTCCAGCCCTTTACCGGGGTGGCAGTGTAGCTCTAAGTTCCTGGAATCCCAATGAATGGGATACTAGCTGTGTCTAACACAGTTTTTAGTCCACCAGCCCTTTAACAGGGTGGCAGTGTAGCTGTAAGTCCCTGGCATCCCAATGAATGGGATACTAGCTGTGTCTAACACAGTATTAAGTCCACCAGCCCTTTAACGGGATGGCAGTGTAGCTCTAAGTCCCTGGCATCCCAATTAATGGGATACTATCTGTGTCTAACACAGTTTTTAGTCCACCAGCCCTTTAACGGGGTGGCAGTGTAGCTCTTAGTCCCTGGCATCCCAATGAATGGGATACTAGCTGTGTCTAACACAGTATTAAGTCCACTAGCCCTTTAACGGGTTGGCAGTGTATCTATAAGTCCCTGGCATCCCAATGAATGGGATACTAGCTGTGTCTAACACAGTATTAAGTCCACCAGCCCTTTAACGGGGTGGCAGTGTAGCTCTAATTCCCTGGCATCCCAATGAATGGGATACCAGCTGTGTCTAAAACAGTATTAAGTCCACCAGCCCTTTAACGGGATGGCAGTGTAGCTCTAAGTCCCTGGCATCCCAATGAATGGGATACTATCTGTGTCTAACACAGTTTTTAGTCCACCAGCCCTTTAACGGGGTGGCAGTGTAGCTCTAATTCCCTGGCATCCCAATGAATAGGATACTAGCTGTGTCTAAAACAGTATTAAGTCCACCAGCCCTTTAACGGGATGGCAGTGTAGCTCTAAGTCCCTGGCATCCCAGTTAATGGGATACTATCTGTGTCTAACACAGTTTTTAGTCCACCAGCCCTTTAACGGGGTGGCAGTGTAGCTCTAAGTCCCTGGCATCCCAATGAATGGGATACCAGCTGTGTCTAACACAGTTTTTAGTCCACCAGCCCTTTAACGGGGTGGCAGTGTAGCTCTAAGTCCCTGGCATCCCAATGAATGGGATACTAGCTGTGTCTAACACAGGTTTTAGTCCACCAGCCCTTTAACGGGGTGGCAGTGTAGCTCTAAGTCCCTGGCATCCTAATGAATGGGATACCAGCTGTGTCTAACACAGTTTTTAGTCCAACAGCCCTTTAACGGGATGGCAGTGTAGCTCTAAGTCCCTGGCATCCCAATGAATGGGATACTAGCTGTGTCTATCACAGTATTAAGTCCACCAGCCCTTTAACAGGGTGGCACTGTAGCTCTACGTCCCTGGCATCCCAATGAATGGGTTACTAGCTGTGTCTAACACAGTTTTTAGTCCACCAGCCCTTTAACGGGTTGGCAGTGTATCTATAAGTCCCTGGCATCCTAATGAATGGGATACCAGCTGTGTCTAACACAGGTTTTAGTCCAACAGCCCTTTAACGGGGTGGCAGTGTAGCTCTAAGTTCCTGGCATCCCAATGAATGGGATACTAGCTGTGTCTAACACAGTATTAAGTCCACCAGCCCTTTAACGGGGTGGCAGTGTAGCTCTACGTCCCTGGCATCCCAATGAATGGGATACCAGCTGTGTCTAACACAGTTTTTAGTCCACCAGCCCTTTAACGGGGTGGCAGTGTAGATATATATGTCCCTGGCATCCGAATGAATGGGATACTAGCTCTGTCTAACACAGTTTTTAGTCCACCAGCCCTTTAACGGGGTGGCAGTGTAGCTCTAAGTCCCTGGCATCCCAATGAATGGGATACTAGCTGTGTCTAAAAGAGTATTAAGTCCTCCAGCCCTTTACCGGGGTGGCAGTGTAGCTCTAAGTTCCTGGAATCCCAATGAATGGGATACTAGCTGTGTCTAACACAGTTTTTAGTCCACCAGCCCTTTAACAGGGTGGCAGTGTAGCTGTAAGTCCCTGGCATCCCAATGAATGGGATACTAGCTGTGTCTAACACAGTATTAAGTCCACCAGCCCTTTAACGGGATGGCAGTGTAGCTCTAAGTCCCTGGCATCCCAATTAATGGGATACTATCTGTGTCTAACACAGTTTTTAGTCCACCAGCCCTTTAACGGGGTGGCAGTGTAGCTCTTAGTCCCTGGCATCCCAATGAATGGGATACTAGCTGTGTCTAACACAGTATTAAGTCCACTAGCCCTTTAACGGGTTGGCAGTGTATCTATAAGTCCCTGGCATCCCAATGAATGGGATACTAGCTGTGTCTAACACAGTATTAAGTCCACCAGCCCTTTAACGGGGTGGCAGTGTAGCTCTAATTCCCTGGCATCCCAATGAATGGGATACCAGCTGTGTCTAAAACAGTATTAAGTCCACCAGCCCTTTAACGGGATGGCAGTGTAGCTCTAAGTCCCTGGCATCCCAATGAATGGGATACTATCTGTGTCTAACACAGTTTTTAGTCCACCAGCCCTTTAACGGGGTGGCAGTGTAGCTCTAATTCCCTGGCATCCCAATGAATAGGATACTAGCTGTGTCTAAAACAGTATTAAGTCCACCAGCCCTTTAACGGGATGGCAGTGTAGCTCTAAGTCCCTGGCATCCCAATTAATGGGATACTATCTGTGTCTAACACAGTTTTTAGTCCACCAGCCCTTTAACGGGGTGGCAGTGTAGCTCTAAGTCCCTGGCATCCCAATGAATGGGATACCAGCTGTGTCTAACACAGTTTTTAGTCCACCAGCCCTTTAACGGGGTGGCAGTGTAGCTCTAAGTCCCTGGCATCCCAATGAATGGGATACTAGCTGTGTCTAACACAGGTTTTAGTCCACCAGCCCTTTAACGGGGTGGCAGTGAAGCTCTAAGTTCCTGGAATCCCAATGAATAGGATACTAGCTGTGTCTAAAACAGTATTAAGTCCACCAGCCCTTTAACGGGATGGCAGTGTAGCTCTAAGTCCCTGGCATCCCAATTAATGGGATACTATCTGTGTCTAACACAGTTTTTAGTCCACCAGCCCTTTAACGGGGTGGCAGTGTATCTCTAAGTCCCTGGCATCCCAATGAATGGGATACTAGCTGTGTCTAACACAGTATTAAGTCCACTAGCCCTTCAACGGGGTGGCAGTGTATCTATAAGTCCCTGGCATCCCAATGAATGGGATACTAGCTGTGTCTAACACAGTATTAAGTCCACCAGCCCTTTAACGGGGTGGCAGTGTAGCTCTAAGTCCCTGGCATCCAAATGAATGGGATACCAGCTGTGTCTAACACAGGTTTTAGTCCAACAGCCCTTTAGCGGGGTGGCAGTGTAGCTCTAAGTTCCTGGCATCCCAATGAATGGGATACTAGCTGTGTCTATCACAGTATTAAGTCCACCAGCCCTTTAACAGGGTGGCACTGTAGCTCTAAGTCCCTGGCATCCCAATGAATGGGATACTAGCTGTGTCTAACACAGTTTTTAGTCCACCAGCCCTTTAACGGGGTGTCAGTGTAGCTCTAAGTCCCTGGCATCCTAATGAATGGGATACCAGCTGTGTCTAACACAGGTTTTAGTCCAACAGCCCTTTAACGGGGTGGCAGTGTAGCTGTAAGTCCCTGGCATCCCAATGAATGGGATACTAGCTGTGTCTAACACAGTATTAAGTCCACCAGCCCTTTAACGGGATGGCAGTGTAGCTCTAAGTCCCTGGCATCCCAATTAATGGGATACTATCTGTGTCTAACACAGTTTTTAGTCCACCAGCCCTTTAACGGGGTGGCAGTGTAGCTCTTAGTCCCTAGCATCCCAATGAATGGTATACTAGCTGTGTCTAACACAGTATTAAGTCCACTAGCCCTTTAACGGGTTGGCAGTGTATCTATAAGTCCCTGGCATCCCAATGAATGGGATACTAGCTGTGTCTAACACAGTATTAAGTCCACCAGCCCTTTAACGGGGTGGCAGTGTAGCTCTAATTCCCTGGCATCCCAATGAATGGGATACCAGCTGTGTCTAAAACAGTATTAAGTCCACCAGCCCTTTAACGGGATGGCAGTGTAGCTCTAAGTCCCTGGCATCCCAATGAATGGGATACTATCTGTGTCTAACACAGTTTTTAGTCCACCAGCCCTTTAACGGGGTGGCAGTGTAGCTCTAATTCCCTGGCATCCCAATGAATAGGATACTAGCTGTGTCTAAAACAGTATTAAGTCCACCAGCCCTTTAACGGGATGGCAGTGTAGCTCTAAGTCCCTGGCATCCCAATTAATGGGATACTATCTGTGTCTAACACAGTTTTTAGTCCACCAGCCCTTTAACGGGGTGGCAGTGTAGCTCTAAGTCCCTGGCATCCCAATGAATGGGATACCAGCTGTGTCTAACACAGTTTTTAGTCCACCAGCCCTTTAACGGGGTGGCAGTGTAGCTCTAAGTCCCTGGCATCCCAATGAATGGGATACTAGCTGTGTCTAACACAGGTTTTAGTCCACCAGCCCTTTAACGGGGTGGCAGTGAAGCTCTAAGTTCCTGGAATCCCAATGAATAGGATACTAGCTGTGTCTAAAACAGTATTAAGTCCACCAGCCCTTTAACGGGATGGCAGTGTAGCTCTAAGTCCCTGGCATCCCAATTAATGGGATACTATCTGTGTCTAACACAGTTTTTAGTCCACCAGCCCTTTAACGGGGTGGCAGTGTATCTCTAAGTCCCTGGCATCCCAATGAATGGGATACTAGCTGTGTCTAACACAGTATTAAGTCCACTAGCCCTTCAACGGGGTGGCAGTGTATCTATAAGTCCCTGGCATCCCAATGAATGGGATACTAGCTGTGTCTAACACAGTATTAAGTCCACCAGCCCTTTAACGGGGTGGCAGTGTAGCTCTAAGTCCCTGGCATCCAAATGAATGGGATACCAGCTGTGTCTAACACAGGTTTTAGTCCAACAGCCCTTTAGCGGGGTGGCAGTGTAGCTCTAAGTTCCTGGCATCCCAATGAATGGGATACTAGCTGTGTCTATCACAGTATTAAGTCCACCAGCCCTTTAACAGGGTGGCACTGTAGCTCTAAGTCCCTGGCATCCCAATGAATGGGATACTAGCTGTGTCTAACACAGTATTAAGTCCACCAGCCCTTTAACGGGGTGTCAGTGTAGCTCTAAGTCCCTGGCATCCTAATGAATGGGATACCAGCTGTGTCTAACACAGGTTTTAGTCCAACAGCCCTTTAACGGGGTGGCAGTGTAGCTCTAAGTTCCTGGCATCCCAATGAATGGGATACTAGCTGTGTCTAAAACAGTATTAAGTCCACCAGACCTTTAACGGGGTGGCAGTGTAGCTATAAGTCCCTGGCCACCCAATGAATGGGATACTAGCTGTGTCTAACACAGGTTTTAGTCCACCAGCCCTTTAACGGGGTGGCAGTGTAGCTCTAAGTTCCTGGCATCCCAATGAATGGGATACTAGCTGTGTCTAAAACAGTATTAAGTCCACCAGCCCTTTAACGGGATGGCAATGTAGCTCTAACTCCCTGGCATCCCAATGAATGGGATACTAGCTGTGTCTAACACAGTTTTTAGTCCACCAGCCCTTTAACGGGGTGGCAGTGTAGCTCTAAGTCCCTGGCATCCCAATGAATGGGATACTAGCTGTGTCTAACACAGTATTAAGTCCACTAGCCCTTTAACGGGGTGGCAGTGTATCTATAAGTCCCTGGCATCCCAATGAATGGGATACTAGCTGTGTCTAACACAGTATTAAGTCCACCAGCCCTTTAACGGGGTGGCACTGTAGCTCTAAGTCCCTGGCATCCCAATGAATGGGATCCTAGCTGTGTCTAACATAGTTTTTAGTCCACCAGCCCTTTAACGGGGTGGAACTGTAGCTCTAAGTCCCTGGCATCCCAATGAATGGGATACTAGCTGTGTCTAACACAGTATTAAGTCCACCAGCACTTTAACGGGGTGGCAGTGTAGCTCTAAGTCCCTGGCATCCCAATGAATGGGATACTAGCTGTGTCTAAAACAGTATTAAGTCCACCAGACCTTTAACGGGGTGGCAGTGTAGCTATAAGTCCCTGGCCACCCAATGAATGGGATACTAGCTGTGTCTAACACAGGTTTTAGTCCACCAGCCCTTTAACGGGGTGGCAGTGTAGCTCTAAGTTTCTGGCATCCCAATGAATGGGATACTAGCTGTGTCTAAAACAGTATTAAGTCCACCAGCCCTTTAACGGGATGGCAATGTAGCTCTAACTCCCTGGCATCCCAATGAATGGGATACTAGCTGTGTCTAACACAGTTTTTAGTCCACCAGCCCTTTAACGGGGTGGCAGTGTAGCTCTAAGTCCCTGGCATCCCAATGAATGGGATACTAGCTGTGTCTAACACAGTATTAAGTCCACTAGCCCTTTAACGGGGTGGCAGTGTATCTATAAGTCCCTGGCATCCCAATGAATGGGATACTAGCTGTGTCTAACACAGTATTAAGTCCACCAGCCCTTTAACGGGGTGGCATTGTAGCTCTAAGTCCCTGGCATCCCAATGAATGGGATACCAGCTGTGTCTAACACAGTATTAAGTCCACCAGCCCTTTAATGGGATGGCAGTGTAGCTCTAAGTCCCTGGCATCCCAATTAATGGGATACTATCTGTGTCTAACACAGTTTTTAGTCCACCAGCCCTTTAACGGGGTGGCAGTGTAGCTCTAAGTCCCTGGCATCCCAATGAATGGGATACTAGATGTGTCTAACACAGTATTAAGTCCACTAGCCCTTTAACGGGGTGGCAGTGTATCTATAAGTCCCTGGCATCCCAATGAATGGGATACTAGCTGTGTCTAACACAGTATTCAGTCCACCAGCCCTTTAACGGGGTGGCAGTGTAGCTCTACGTCCCTGGCATCCCAATGAATGGGATACCAGCTGTGTCTAATACAGTTTTTAGTCCACCAGCCCTTTAACGGGGTGGCAGTGTAGATATATATGTCCCTGGCATCCCAATGAATGGGATACTAGCTCTGTCTAACACAGTTTTTAGTCCAACAGCCCTTTAACGGGGTGGCAGTGTAGCTCTAAGTCCCTGGCATCCCATTGAATGGGATACTAGCTGTGTCTAAAAGAGTATTAAGTCCTCCAGCCCTTTACCGGGGTGGCAGTGTAGCTCTAAGTTCCTGGAATCCCAATGAATGGGATACTAGCTGTGTCTAACACAGTTTTTAGTCCACCAGCCCTTTAACAGGGTGGCAGTGTAGCTGTAAGTCCCTGGCATCCCAATGAATGGGATACTAGCTGTGTCTAACACAGTATTAAGTCCACCAGCCCTTTAACGGGATGGCAGTGTAGCTCTAAGTCCCTGGCATCCCAATTAATGGGATACTATCTGTGTCTAACACAGTTTTTAGTCCACCAGCCCTTTAACGGGGTGGCAGTGTAGCTCTTAGTCCCTGGCATCCCAATGAATGGGATACTAGCTGTGTCTAACACAGTATTAAGTCCACTAGCCCTTTAACGGGTTGGCAGTGTATCTATAAGTCCCTGGCATCCCAATGAATGGGATACCAGCTGTGTCTAAAACAGTATTAAGTCCACCAGCCCTTTAACGGGATGGCAGTGTAGCTCTAAGTCCCTGGCATCCCAATGAATAGGATACTAGCTGTGTCTAAAACAGTATTAAGTCCACCAGCCCTTTAACGGGGTGGCAGTGTAGCTCTAAGTCCCTGGCATCCCAATGAATGGGATACTAGCTGTGTCTAACACAGGTTTTAGTCCAACAGCCCTTTAACGGGGTGGCAGTGTAGCTCTAAGTCCCTGGCATCCCAATGAATGGGATACCAGCTGTGTCTAACACAGTTTTTAGTCCACCAGCCCTTTAACGGGGTGGCAGTGTATCTCTAAGTCCCTGGCATCCCAATGAATGGGATACTAGCTGTGTCTAACACAGTATTAAGTCCACTAGCCCTTTAACGGGGTGGCAGTGTATCTGTAAGTCCCTGGCATCCCAATGAATGGGATACTAGCTGTGTCTAACACAGTATTAAGTCCAACAGCCCTTTAGCGGGGTGGCACTGTAGCTCTAAGTCCCTGGCATCCCAATGAATGGGATACTAGCTGTGTCTAACACAGTATTAAGTCCACCAGCCCTTTAACGGGGTGGCAATGTAGCTCTAAGTCCCTGGCATCCTAATGAATGGGATACCAGCTGTGTCTAACACAGGTTTTAGTCCAACAGCCCTTTAGCGGGGTGGCAGTGTAGCTCTAAGTTCCTGGCATCCCAAAGAATGGGATACTAGCTGTGTCTATCACAGTATTAAGTCCACCAGCCCTTTAACAGGGTGGCACTGTAGCTCTAAGTCCCTGGCATCCCAATGAATGGGATACTAGCTGTGTCTAACACAGTTTTTAGTCCACCAGCCCTTTAACGGGGTGGCAGTGTAGCTCTAAGTCCCTGGCATCCTAATGAATGGGATACCAGCTGTGTCTAACACAGTATAAAGTCCACCAGCCCTTTAACGGGATGGCAGTGTAGCTCTAAGTCCCTGGCATCCCAATGAATGGGATACTAGATGTGTCTAACACAGTATTAAGTCCACTAGCCCTTTAACGGGGTGGCAGTGTATCTATAAGTCCCTGGCATCCCAATGAATGGGATACTAGCTGTGTCTAACACAGTATTCAGTCCACCAGCCCTTTAACGGGGTGGCAGTGTAGCTCTACGTCCCTGGCATCCCAATGAATGGGATACCAGCTGTGTCTAATACAGTTTTTAGTCCACCAGCCCTTTAACGGGGTGGCAGTGTAGATATATATGTCCCTGGCATCCCAATGAATGGGATACTAGCTCTGTCTAACACAGTTTTTAGTCCAACAGCCCTTTAACGGGGTGGCAGTGTAGCTCTAAGTCCCTGGCATCCCATTGAATGGGATACTAGCTGTGTCTAAAAGAGTATTAAGTCCTCCAGCCCTTTACCGGGGTGGCAGTGTAGCTCTAAGTTCCTGGAATCCCAATGAATGGGATACTAGCTGTGTCTAACACAGTTTTTAGTCCACCAGCCCTTTAACAGGGTGGCAGTGTAGCTGTAAGTCCCTGGCATCCCAATGAATGGGATACTAGCTGTGTCTAACACAGTATTAAGTCCACCAGCCCTTTAACGGGATGGCAGTGTAGCTCTAAGTCCCTGGCATCCCAATTAATGGGATACTATCTGTGTCTAACACAGTTTTTAGTCCACCAGCCCTTTAACGGGGTGGCAGTGTAGCTCTTAGTCCCTGGCATCCCAATGAATGGGATACTAGCTGTGTCTAACACAGTATTAAGTCCACTAGCCCTTTAACGGGTTGGCAGTGTATCTATAAGTCCCTGGCATCCCAATGAATGGGATACCAGCTGTGTCTAAAACAGTATTAAGTCCACCAGCCCTTTAACGGGATGGCAGTGTAGCTCTAAGTCCCTGGCATCCCAATGAATAGGATACTAGCTGTGTCTAAAACAGTATTAAGTCCACCAGCCCTTTAACGGGGTGGCAGTGTAGCTCTAAGTCCCTGGCATCCCAATGAATGGGATACTAGCTGTGTCTAACACAGGTTTTAGTCCAACAGCCCTTTAACGGGGTGGCAGTGTAGCTCTAAGTCCCTGGCATCCCAATGAATGGGATACCAGCTGTGTCTAACACAGTTTTTAGTCCACCAGCCCTTTAACGGGGTGGCAGTGTATCTCTAAGTCCCTGGCATCCCAATGAATGGGATACTAGCTGTGTCTAACACAGTATTAAGTCCACTAGCCCTTTAACGGGGTGGCAGTGTATCTGTAAGTCCCTGGCATCCCAATGAATGGGATACTAGCTGTGTCTAACACAGTATTAAGTCCAACAGCCCTTTAGCGGGGTGGCACTGTAGCTCTAAGTCCCTGGCATCCCAATGAATGGGATACTAGCTGTGTCTAACACAGTATTAAGTCCACCAGCCCTTTAACGGGGTGGCAATGTAGCTCTAAGTCCCTGGCATCCTAATGAATGGGATACCAGCTGTGTCTAACACAGGTTTTAGTCCAACAGCCCTTTAGCGGGGTGGCAGTGTAGCTCTAAGTTCCTGGCATCCCAAAGAATGGGATACTAGCTGTGTCTATCACAGTATTAAGTCCACCAGCCCTTTAACAGGGTGGCACTGTAGCTCTAAGTCCCTGGCATCCCAATGAATGGGATACTAGCTGTGTCTAACACAGTTTTTAGTCCACCAGCCCTTTAACGGGGTGGCAGTGTAGCTCTAAGTCCCTGGCATCCTAATGAATGGGATACCAGCTGTGTCTAACACAGTATAAAGTCCACCAGCCCTTTAACGGGATGGCAGTGTAGCTCTAAGTCCCTGGCATCCCAATTAATGGGATACTATCTGTGTCTAACACAGTTTTTAGTCCACCAGTCCTTTAACGGGGTGGCAGTGTAGCTCTAAGTCCCTGGCATCCCAATGAATGGGATACTAGCTGCGTCTAACATAGTTTTTAGTCCACCAGCCCTTTAACGGGGTGGAACTGTAGCTCTAAGTCCCTGGCATCCCAATGAATGGGATACTAGCTGTGTCTAACACAGTATTAAGTCCACCAGCCCTGTAACGGGGTGGCAGTGTAGCTCTAAGTCCCTGGCATCCCAATGAATGGGATACTAGCTGTGTCTAAAACAGTATTAAGTCCACCAGACCTTTAACGGGGTGGCAGTGTAGCTCTAAGTTCCTGGCATCCCAATGAATGGGATACTAGCTGTGACTAAAACAGTATTAAGTCCACCAGCCCTTTAACAGGATGGCAATGTAGCTCTAAGTCCCTGGCATCCCAATGAATGGGATACTAGCTGTGTCTAACACAGTTTTTAGTCCACCAGCCCTTTAACGGGGTGGCAGTGTAGCTCTAAGTCCCTGGCATCCCAATGAATGGGATACTAGCTGTGTCTAACACAGTATTAAGTCCACTAGCCCTTTAACGGGGTGGCAGTGTATCTATTAGTCCCTGGCATCCCAATGAATGGGATACTAGCTGTGTCTAACACAGTATTAATTCCACCAGCCCTTTAACGGGGTGGCATTGTAGCTCTAAGTCCCTGGCATCCCAATGAATGGGATACCAGCTGTGTCTAACACAGTATTAAGTCCACCAGCCCTTTAATGGGATGGCAGTGTAGCTCTAAGTCCCTGGCATCCCAATTAATGGGATACTATCTGTGTCTAACACAGTTTTTAGTCCACCAGCCCTTTAACGGGGTGGCAGTGTAGCTCTAAGTCCCTGGCATCCCAATGAATGGGATACTAGATGTGTCTAACACAGTATTAAGTCCACTAGCCCTTTAACGGGGTGGCAGTGTATCTATAAGTCCCTGGCATCCCAATGAATGGGATTCTAGCTGTGTCTAACACAGTATTAAGTCCACCAGCCCTTTAACGGGGTGGCAGTGTAGCTCTACGTCCCTGGCATCCCAATGAATGGGATACCAGCTGTGTCTAATACAGTTTTTAGTCCACCAGCCCTTTAACGGGGTGGCAGTGTAGATATATATGTCCCTGGCATCCCAATGAATGGGATACTAGCTCTGTCTAACACAGTTTTTAGTCCACCAGCCCTTTAACGGGGTGGCAGTGTAGCTCTAAGTCCCTGGCATCCCAATGAATGGGATACTAGCTGTGTCTAAAATAGTATTAAGTCCTCCAGCCCTTTACCGGGGTGGCAGTGTAGCTCTAAGTTCCTGAAATCCCAATGAATGGGATACTAGCTGTGTCTAACACAGTTTTTAGTCCACCAGCCCTTTAACGGGGTGGCAGTGTAGCTCTTAGTCCCTGGCATCCCAATGAATGGGATACTAGCTGTGTCTAAAACAGTATTAAGTCCACTAGCCCTTGAACGGGTTGGCAGTGTATCTATAAGTCCCTGGCATCCCAATGAATGGGATACTAGCTTTGTCTAACACAGTATTAAGTCCACCAGCCCTTTAACGGGGTGGCAGTGTAGCTCTAATTCCCTGGCATCCCAATGAATGGGATACCAGCTGTGTCTAAAACAGTATTAAGTCCACCAGCCCTTTAACGGGATGGCAGTGTAGCTCTAAGTCCCTGGCATCCCAATTAATGGGATACTATCTGTGTCTAACACAGTTTTTAGTCCACCAGCCCTTTAACGGGGTGGCAGTGTAGCTCTAATTCCCTGGCATCCCAATGAATAGGATACTAGCTGTGTCTAAAACAGTATTAAGCCCACCAGCCCTTTAACGGGATGGCAGTGTAGCTCTAAGTCCCTGGCATCCCAATTAATGGGATACTATTTGTGTCTAACACAGTTTTTAGTCCACCAGCCCTTTAACGGGGTGGCAGTGTAGCTCTAAGTCCCTGGCATCCCAATGAATGGGATACCAGCTGTGTCTAACACAGTTTTTAGTCCACCAGCCCTTTAACGGGGTGGCAGTGTAGCTCTAAGTCCCTGGCATCCCAATGAATGGGATACTAGCTGTGTCTAACACAGGTTTTAGTCCACCAGCCCTTTAACGGGGTGGCAGTGAAGCTCTAAGTTCCTGGCATCCCAATGAATAGGATACTAGCTGTGTCTAAAACAGTATTAAGTCCACCAGCCCTTTAACGGGATGGCAGTGTAGCTCTAAGTCCCTGGCATCCCAATTAATGGGATACTATCTGTGTCTAACACAGTTTTTAGTCCACCAGCCCTTTAACGGGGTGGCAGTGTATCTCTAAGTCCCTGGCATCCCAATGAATGGGATACTAGCTGTGTCTAACACAGTATTAAGTCCACTAGCCCTGTAACGGGGTGGCAGTGTATCTATAAGTCCCTGGCATCCCAATGAATGGGATACTAGCTGTGTCTAACACAGTATTAAGTCCACCAGCCCTTTAACGGGGTGGCAGTGTAGCTCTAAGTCCCTGGCATCCCAATGAATGGGATACTAGCTGTGTCTAAAACAGTATTAAGTCCACCAGACCTTTAACGGGGTGGCAGTGTAGCTATAAGTCCCTGGCCACCCAATGAATGGGATACTAGCTGTGTCTAACACAGGTTTTAGTCCACCAGCCCTTTAACGGGGTGGCAGTGTAGCTCTAAGTTCCTGGCATCCCAATGAATGGGATACTAGCTGTGTCTAAAACAGTATTAAGTCCACCAGCCCTTTAACGGGATGGCAATGTAGCTCTAAGTCCCTGGCATCCCAATGAATGGGATACTAGCTGTGTCTAACACAGTTTTTAGTCCACCAGCCCTTTAACGGGGTGGCAGTGTAGCTCTGCGTCCCTGGCATCCCAATGAATGGGATACTAGCTGTGTCGAACACAGTATTAAGTCCACTAGCCCTTTAACGGGGTGGCAGTGTATCTATAAGTCCCTGGCATCCCAATGAATGGGATACTAGCTGTGTCTAACACAGTATTAAGTCCACCAGCCCTTTAACGGGGTGGCATTGTAGCTCTAAGTCCCTGGCATCCCAATGAATGGGATACCAGCTGTGTCTAACACAGTATTAAGTCCACCAGCCCTTTAATGGGATGGCAGTGTAGCTCTAAGTCCCTGGCATCCCAATTAATGGGATACTATCTGTGTCTAACACAGTTTTTAGTCCACCAGCCCTTTAACGGGGTGGCAGTGTAGCTCTAAGTCCCTGGCATCCCAATGAATGGGATACTAGATGTGTCTAACACAGTATTAAGTCCACTAGCCCTTTAACGGGGTGGCAGTGTATCTATAAGTCCCTGGCATCCCAATGAATGGGATACCAGCTGTGTCTAATACAGTTTTTAGTCCACCAGCCCTTTAACGGGGTGGCAGTGTAGCTCTAAGTCCCTGGCATCCCAATGAATGGGATACTAGCTGTGTCTAACATAGGTTTTAGTCCACCAGCCCTTTAACGGGGTGGAACTGTAGCTCTAAGTCCCTGGCATCCCAATGAATGGGATACTAGCTGTGTCTAACACAGTATTATTCCACCAGCCCTTTAACGGGGTGGCAGTGTAGCTCTAAGTCCCTGGCATCCCAATGAATGGGATACTAGCTGTGTCTAACATAGTTTTTAGTCCACCAGCCCTTTAACGGGGTGGCAGTGTAGCTCTAAGTCCCTGGCATCCCAATGAATGGGATACTAGCTGTGTCTAACATAGTTTTTAGTCCACCAGCCCTTTAACGGGGTGGCAGTGTAGCTATAAGTCCCTGGCATCCCAATGAATGGCATACTAGCTGTGTCTAACACAGTATTAAGTCCACCAGCCCTTTAACAGGGTGGCAGTGTAGCTCTAAGTCCCTGGCATCCCAATGAATGGGATACTAGCTGTGTCTAACACAGTTTTTAGTCCACCAGCCCTTTAACGGGGTGGCAGTGTAGCTCTAAGTCCCTGGCATCCCAATGAATGGGATACTAGCTGTGTCTAACACATGTTTTAGTCCACCAGCCCTTTAACGGGGTGGCAGTGTAGCTGTAAGTCCCTGGCATCCCAATGAATGGGATACTAGCTGTGTCTAACACAGTATTAAGTCCACTAGCCCTTTAACGGGATGGCAGTGTAGCTCTAAGTCCCTGGCATCCCAATTAATGGGATACTATCTGTGTCTAACACAGTTTTTAGTCCACCAGCCCTTTAACGGGGTGGCAGTGTAGCTCTAAGTCCCTGGCATCCCAATGAATGGGATACTAGCTGTGTCTAACACAGTATTAAGTCCACTAGCCCTTTAACGGGGTGGCAGTGTATCTATAAGTCCCTGGCATCCCAATGAATGGGATACTAGCTGTGTCTAACACAGTATTAAGTCCACTAACCCTTTAACGGGGTGGCAGTGTATCTATAAGTCCCTGGCATCCCAATGAATGGGATACTAGCTGTGTCTAACACAGTATTAAGTCCACCAGCCCTTTAACGGGGTGGCAGTGTAGCTCTAAGTCCCTGGCATCCCAATGAATGGGATACTAGCTGTGTCTAACATAGTTTTTAGTCCACCAGCCCTTTAACGGGGTGGCAGTGTAGCTCTAAGTCCCTGGCATCCCAATGAATGGGATACTAGCTGTGTCTAACATAGTTTTTAGTCCACCAGCCCTTTAACGGGGTGGCAGTGTAGCTATAAGTCCCTGGCATCCCAATGAATGGCATACTAGCTGTGTCTAACACAGTATTAAGTCCACCAGCCCTTTAACGGGGTGGCAGTGTAGCTCTAAGTCCCTGGCATCCCAATGAATGGGATACTAGCTGTGTCTAACACAGTTTTTAGTCCACCAGCCCTTTAACGGGGTGGCAGTGTAGCTCTAAGTCCCTGGCATCCCAATGAATGGGATACTAGCTGTGTCTAACACATGTTTTAGTCCACCAGCCCTTTAACGGGGTGGCAGTGTAGCTGTAAGTCCCTGGCATCCCAATGAATGGGATACTAGCTGTGTCTAACACAGTATTAAGTCCACTAGCCCTTTAACGGGATGGCAGTGTAGCTCTAAGTCCCTGGCATCCCAATGAATGGGATACTATCTGTGTCTAACACAGTTTTTAGTCCACCAGCCCTTTAACGGGGTGGCAGTGTAGCTCTAAGTCCCTGGCATCCCAATGAATGGGATACTAGCTGTGTCTAACACAGTATTAAGTCCACTAGCCCTTTAACGGGGTGGCAGTGTATCTATAAGTCCCTGGCATCCCAATGAATGGGATACTAGCTGTGTCTAACACAGTATTAAGTCCACTAGCCCTTTAACGGGGTGGCAGTGTATCTATAAGTCCCTGGCATCCCAATGAATGGGATACTAGCTGTGTCTAACACAGTATTAAGTCCACCAGCCCTTTAACGGGGTGGCAGTGTAGCTCTATGTCCCTGGCATCCTAATGAATGGGATACCAGCTGTGTCTAACATAGTTTTTAGTCCACCAGCCCTTTAACGGGGTGGCAGTGTAGCTCTAAGTCCCTGGCATCCCAATGAATGGGATACTAGCTGTGTCTAACACAGTATTAAGTCCACCAGCCCTTTAACGGGGGTGGCAGTGTAGCTATAAGTCCCTGGCATCCCAATGAATGGGATACTAGCTGTGTCTAACACAGTATTAAGTCCACCAGCCCTTTAACGGGATGGCAGTGTAGCTCTAAGTCCCTGGCATCCCAATGAATGGGATACTATCTGTGTCTAACACAGTTTTTAGTCCACCAGCCCTTTAACGGGGTGGCAGTGTAGCTCTAAGTCCCTGGCATCCTAATGAATGGGATACTAGCTGTGTCTAACATAGTTTTTAGCCCACCAGCCCTTTAACGGGGTGGAACTGTAGCTCTAAGTCCCTGGCATCCCAATGAATGGGATACTAGCTGTGTCTAACACAGTATTAAGCCCACCAGCCCTTTAACGGGGGTGGCAGTGTAGCTCTAAGTCCCTGGCATCCCAATGAATGGGATACTAGCTGTGTCTAAAACAGTATTAAGTCCACCAGACCTTTAACGGGGTGGCAGTGTAGCTATAAGTCCCTGGCCACCCAATGAATGGGATACTAGCTGTGTCTAACACAGGTTTTAGTCCACTAGCCCTTTAACGGGGGTGGCAGTGTAGCTCTAAGTCCCTGGCATCCCAATTAATGGGATACTATCTGTGTCTAACACAGTTTTTAGTCCACCAGCCCTTTAACGGGATGGCAGTGTAGCTCTAAGTCCCTGGCATCCCAATTAATGGGATACTATCTGTGTCTAACACAGTTTTTAGTCCACCAGCCCTTTAACGGGGGTGGCAGTGTAGCTCTAAGTCCCTGGCATCCCAATGAATGGGATACTAGCTGTGTCTAACACAGTATTAAGTCCACTAGCCCTTTAACGGGGTGGCAGTGTATCTATAAGTCCCTGGCATCCCAATGAATGGGATACTAGCTGTGTCTAACACAGTATTAAGTCTACTAGCCCTTTAACGGGGGTGGCAGTGTATCTATAAGTCCCTGGCATCCCAATGAATGGGATACTAGCTGTGTCTAACACAGTATTAAGTCCACCAGCCCTTTAACGGGGGTGGCAGTGTAGCTCTATGTCCCTGGCATCCTAATGAATGGGATACCAGCTGTGTCTAACACAGTTTTTAGTCCACCAGCCTTTTAACGGGGTGGCAGTGTAGCTCTAAGTCCCTGGCATCCCAATGAATTGGATACTAGCTGTGTCTAACATAGTTTTTAGTCCACCAGCCCTTTAACGGGGTGGCAGTGTAGCTCTAAGTCCCTGGTATCCCAATGAATGGGATACTAGCTGTGTCTAACACAGGATTAAGTCCACCAGCCCTTTAACGGGGTGGCAGTGTAGCTATAAGTCCCTGGCATCCCAATGAATGGGATACTAGCTGTGTCTAACACAGTATTAAGTCCACCAGCCCTTTAACGGGATGGCAGTGTAGCTCTAAGTCCCTGGTATCCCAATGAATGGGATACTATCTGTGTCTAACTCAGTTTTTAGTCCACCAGCCCTTCAACGGGGTGGCAGTGTAGCTCTAAGTCCCTGGCATCCTAATGAATGGGATACTAGCTGTGTCTAACATAGTTTTTAGCCCACCAGCCCTTTAACGGGGTGGAACTGTAGCTCTAAGTCCCTGGCATCCCAATGAATGGGATACTAGCTGTGTCTAACACAGTATTAAGCCCACCAGCCCTTTAACGGGGGTGGCAGTGTAGCTCTAAGTCCCTGGCATCCCAATGAATGGGATACTAGCTGTGTCTAAAACAGTATTAAGTCCACCAGACCTTTAACGGGGGTGGCAGTGTAGCTATAAGTCCCTGGCCACCCAATGAATGGGATACTAGCTGTGTCTAACACAGGTTTTAGTCCACCAGCCCTTTAACGGGGGTGGCAGTGTAGCTCTAAGTCCCTGGCATCCCAATGAATGGGATACTAGCTGTGTCTAACACAGTTTTTAGTCCACCAGCCCGTTAACGGGGTGGCAGTGTAGCTCTAAGTCCCTGGCATCCCAATGAATGGGATACTAGCTGTGTCTAACACAGTATTAAGTCCACTAGCCCTTTAACGGGGGTGGCAGTGTATCTATAAGTCCCTGGCATCCCAATGAATGGGATACTAGCTGTGTCTAACACAGTATTAAGTCCACTAGCCCTTTAACGGGGTGGCAGTGTATATATAAGTCCCTGGCATCCCAATGAATGGGATACTAGCTGTGTCTAACACAGTATTTAGTCCACCAGCCCTTTAACGGGGTGGCAGTGTAGCTCTAAGTCCCTGGCATCCCAATGAATGGGATACCAGCTGTGTCTAACACAGTTTTTAGTCCACCAGCCCTTTAACGGGGTGGCAGTGTAGCTCTAAGTCCCTGGCATCCCAATGAATGGGATACTAGATGTGTCTAACACAGTATTAAGTCCACTAGCCCTTTAACGGGGTGGCAGTGTATCTATAAGTCCCTGGCATCCCAATGAATGGGATACTAGCTGTGTCTAACACAGTATTAAGTCCACCAGCCCTTTAACGGGGGTGGCAGTGTAGCTCTAAGTCCCTGGCATCCCAATGAATGGGATACCAGCTGTATCTAACACAGTTTTTAGTCCACCAGCCCTTTAACGGGGGTGGCAGTGTAGCTCTAAGTCCCTGGCATCCCAATGAATGGGATACTAGCTGTGTCTAACATAGTTTTTAGTCCACCAGCCCTTTAACGGGGTGGAACTGTAGCTCTAAGTCCCTGCCATCCCAATGAATGGGATACTAGCTGTGTCTAACACAGTATTAAGTCCACCAGCCCTTTAACGGGGGTGGCAGTGCAGCTCTAAGTCCCTGGCATCCCAATGAATGGGATACTATCTTTGTCTAACACAGTATTAAGTCCACGGGCCCTTTAACGGGATGGCAGTGTAGCTCTAAGTCCCTGGCATCCCAATTAATGGGATACTATCTGTGTCTAACACAGTTTTTAGTCCACCAGCCCTTTAACGGGGTGGCAGTGTAGCTCTAAGTCCCTGGCATCCCAATGAATGGGATACCAGCTGTGTCTAACACAGTTTTTAGTCCACCAGCCCTTTAACGGGGTGGCAGTGTAGCTCTAAGTCCCTGGCATCCCAATGAATGGGATACTAGCTGTGTCTAACACAGGTTTTAGTCCACCAGCCCTTTAACGGGGTGGCAGTGAAGCTCTAAGTTCCTGGCATCCCAATGAATAGGATACTAGCTGTGTCTAAAACAGTATTAAGTCCACCAGCCCTTTAACGGGATGGCAGTGTAGCTCTAAGTCCCTGGCATCCCAATGAATGGGATACTAGCTGTGTCTAACACAGTATTAAGTCCACCAGCCCTTTAACGGGATGGCAGTGTAGCTCTAAGTCCCTGGCATCCCAATGAATGGGATACTATCTGTGTCTAACACAGTTTTTAGTCCACCAGCCCTTTAACGGGGTGGCAGTGTAGCTCTAAGTCCCTGGCATCCTAATGAATGGGATACTAGCTGTGTCTAACATAGTTTTTAGCCCACCAGCCCTTTAACGGGGTGGAACTGTAGCTCTAAGTCCCTGGCATCCCAATGAATGGGATACTAGCTGTGTCTAACACAGTATTAAGCCCACCAGCCCTTTAACGGGGTGGCAGTGTAGCTCTAAGTCCCTGGCATCCCAATGAATGGGATACTAGCTGTGTCTAAAACAGTATTAAGTCCACCAGACCTTTAACGGGGTGGCAGTGTAGCTATAAGTCCCTGGCCACCCAATGAATGGGATACTAGCTGTGTCTAACACAGGTTTTAGTCCACCAGCCCTTTAACGGGGGTGGCAGTGTAGCTCTAAGTCCCTGGCATCCCAATGAATGGGATACTAGCTGTGTCTAACACAGTATTAAGTCCACTAGCCCTTTAACGGGGGTGGCAGTGTAGCTCTAAGTCCCTGGCATCCCAATGAATGGGATACTAGCTGTGTCTAACACAGTATTAAGTCCACTAGCCCTTTAACGGGGGTGGCAGTGTATCTATAAGTCCCTGGCATCCCAATGAATGGGATACTAGCTGTGTCTAACACAGTATTAAGTCCACCAGCCCTTTAACGGGGTGGCAGTGTAGCTCTATGTCCCTGGCATCCTAATGAATGGGATACCAGCTGTGTCTAACACAGTTTTTAGTCCACCAGCCTTTTAACGGGGGTGGCAGTGTAGCTCTAAGTCCCTGGCATCCCAATGAATTGGATACTAGCTGTGTCTAACATAGTTTTTAGTCCACCAGCCCTTTAACGGGGTGGCAGTGTAGCTCTAAGTCCCTGGTATCCCAATGAATGGGATACTAGCTGTGTCTAACACAGTATTAAGTCCACCAGCCCTTTAACGGGGGTGGCAGTGTAGCTATAAGTCCCTGGCATCCCAATGAATGGGATACTAGCTGTGTCTAACACAGTATTAAGTCCACCAGCCCTTTAACGGGATGGCAGTGTAGCTCTAAGTCCCTGGCATCCCAATGAATGGGATACTATCTGTGTCTAACTCAGTTTTTAGTCCACCAGCCCTTCAACGGGGGTGGCAGTGTAGCTCTAAGTCCCTGGCATCCTAATGAATGGGATACTAGCTGTGTCTAACATAGTTTTTAGCCCACCAGCCCTTTAACGGGGTGGAACTGTAGCTCTAAGTCCCTGGCATCCCAATGAATGGGATACTAGCTGTGTCTAACACAGTATTAAGCCCACCAGCCCTTTAACGGGGGTGGCAGTGTAGCTCTAAGTCCCTGGCATCCCAATGAATGGGATACTAGCTGTGTCTAAAACAGTATTAAGTCCACCAGACCTTTAACGGGGTGGCAGTGTAGCTATAAGTCCCTGGCCACCCAATGAATGGGATACTAGCTGTGTCTAACACAGGTTTTAGTCCACCAGCCCTTTAACGGGGGTGGCAGTGTAGCTCTAAGTTCCTGGCATCCCAATGAATGGGATACTAGCTGTGTCTAACACAGTATTAAGTCCACCAGCCCTTTAACGGGATGGCAATGTAGCTCTAAGTCCCTGGCATCCCAATGAATGGGATACTAGCTGTGTCTAACACAGTTTTTAGTCCACCAGCCCGTTAACGGGGTGGCAGTGTAGCTCTAAGTCCCTGGCATCCCAATGAATGGGATACTAGCTGTGTCTAACACAGTATTAAGTCCACTAGCCCTTTAACGGGGGTGGCAGTGTATCTATAAGTCCCTGGCATCCCAATGAATGAGATACTAGCTGTGTCTAACACAGTATTAAGTCCACTAGCCCTTTAACGGGGGTGGCAGTGTATATATAAGTCCCTGGCATCCCAATGAATGGGATACTAGCTGTGTCTAACACAGTATTTAGTCCACCAGCCCTTTAACGGGGTGGCAGTGTAGCTCTAAGTCCCTGGCATCCCAATGAATGGGATACCAGCTGTGTCTAACACAGTTTTTAGTCCACCAGCCCTTTAACGGGGTGGCAGTGTAGCTCTAAGTCCCTGGCATCCCAATGAATGGGATACTAGATGTGTCTAACACAG